>NW_028327810.1:1008147-1683170 GCF_031878675.1 Megascapheus bottae | reverse complement strand
AGTTATACTCAAAAGGCCTATATTGAGGACAAAGGGTGAAGAGTACAATCTGCCTGCCTTCATGCAAGGGTGGAGTGACCTTTTTGCCTAAATTCTCACGAGTCATGACAGTGTGCTTTGATAGTATTCCCAGACTTGTTTGGTTACCCTCTCCCTCCAGGAGATAGATTTGCTGAAAATAACTTGATAGTTGAGACTGGATGATTCTTTATACAAACAATAAGTCTTCTGAGAATTCTTGTTATTATTCAAGTATGGAACTGTAGCTTGATTGCCAACATAAGCAATTGCTTTCTGTTCACTTGTACTAAGGTATAAAATAGACAAGCTGTTTAATAAAGTTGTCAGATGCAGCAATTGCTCTGGCCTTCCCAAACCCCTCTGTCTCTGTCTTATTTTCCTTTTAAGCTCTCAGCCCTACTCTTTGAGGACCCTTGGCCGGCTGGCTCCGGCAAGGTATGGGGAGTGTAAGTAAGTTATCAATGTGTTTCTTCTATTTGGATTCTGCGCTTACTGTTCTTCTCTCATCTATAGACGTCATGTAACCATTTCATTCCACCTTATGATACAAACCCGGTAAGTTTCCGTGTATGCACACCTGGAAATGCGCAGACTGTGACACATGCCAGCCACTGCTGGGTGTGTGAGAGTACACTGATGATGGTTTTGGTGTTTATCCAGTGTTTGAATATTTCTACACCAAGATTAAAAATTACAGAAGCAAAATATTTATTGGAACACATAGAGAAATATGTTATCTGTCCCAGTTGTTAAAGTAGCCATTTCCATCAGTGAGCCTTGGCTCAGAACTCTGATGGGATTCTCTAGATGTTTGAACATACAGAGAAGTCACACAGGCCTGTGTTAAAAATGAGATTCAACCATGTCTTCCTACTCAGCTCATTTCCACACTGGTGCCCAAAGCATGTTTTGATATATAATTCATGAGATCCGGCTAGGGAACACGATGTTTAGAAATCAACAGGGAAATTTGAACTTTCTTCAATGAAGAACATAATACTGAGCAGCACACTCACTTCAATATGGAAGTTACAAGTTGTTTTCCAAGAGGTACAAGACATGGGAGTATGGGCAGTATGCCTGAGAGACAGGAGTGGAGTGGGGGTTGGTTAATGCTATTGAGATGAGGTTGGTCAGATGCAATAGCCCTTAATGTTTTAAAGCAGCTTCCACAAAATAATGAATTAGAAGTAAGGCAACTTATTGGAACTAATCAGATAATTTTGAAACAAAAAGTTGGAGTAATTCTGAATCTTTTCTTAGCAGCAATCAGTGACATGTGGCTAAGGTCCCATAGAAATGCCAATGATACAATCAGATCACTACCTTAATTTGCAACAGTCAAAAAGCATAATATAGCTAAAAAACTAGAAGAAAGGTTGATGAACAGTTCTTTCCTTATGACTATACACTAATGTTTCCTGTGGTTTTGTGGCTTATTTTCTAGTTCACTTGCTATGTGGGATACAAAGCTCATTTATCATCTGCATCTCTGCTTCCATGATGCTTCTGTTCCTCCCTGCTGGCACCACTGTTGGCTCTCTGTCCATCCTATCTGATTGATAAAGGATCTGCAGAACTCCCATCCAATATGGTGGTGGACCTTTCAATATAACAGAGTTGTGGGGTACAGAAAACTGATTCAGGCTCCATTAGCTACTCTGTATGTGAAGTTTGTTTCCATTCCCTCCAATAAGTTTGAGCTGCATACATGTACTGTGGCCATCTGCATTTGACCTTGTAGCTCCTCCTACTTGACTTCCAAAGAGAACAGGAGAAATTATCTTTCCACATAGTCTACTGTTCCTTATTTTCAAGATTGAATATAAGGCTTTACTGTTATTGATACCCATTTCCAACTCACCAGCATAATGCTGGATGGGAAAAGCACAGTTCAAGACTTCAAGCATTAGCAAGGAATACAGAGTCATGGGGCATAATGCCATAAAAGCAATGTGCATGCATGCACACACACGCACACAACACACACCCAATATAATTTCTTTGAGAATGTGATTTCACTAGAATACCCAGTCACAAAACTATAATCAACGATTTTTCTTGACATAGTTGTTGTTCACATAATTGTCCTCATTATCCATGCTAAAGAATGAAATTATAGTCAAATACCATGTAAATTCATTCGACGTACTTTTTTCACACACTTTTACTTCAGTTTATCTAAGCACCATTTTAAATGGTGCGTATGAAGAAGGATATTTCCTGTTTTTTTCATAGACATGAGACTCTACAAAAGCAAAGTTTTATGCTACATTGATGAAAATTTCTTTCCTTGTTAACCTTGTCCTCTTGTTTAAGCCATTTTAAAGTTAAAATACTTTGTAGGAACTTATGTCCTTACTCCACATCTAAAATTCTGCTTCCATATTCCCTCTTCTCAATCCTTGCTGTGCTAATGCTTCCTGTCTGACCTGCCTATCTGATAGGGAAAAGGAACTGAAGGATAGAAGCAGGACCCTCATCAAATGGGGCAGTCAGAGTAGGAGAATTCTTTGGTATTAAGTGTTGATCCTGGGTTTGTCTGCTCCTTTGTTTCTTAGGGCCTTCTCACTTCAGTGGCTTGTGACTTCCATATATCCATTGTGGAAATCTTACTAAGCATTGTGTTTGTTAGTAGTCGATTTCACAACAGACCATAAAAAAATATCTTTTGTCCTTTTCAATTGTTTTCCATTTATTTTTGTTGTATGAGAACTCAGTCAGTGAAAAACAGAGAAGCCAGATTTTGAGAGGCAGAACTGGGAGTCTTTATTGGAAAGCCAGTGACTGCAGGGAGACTTCTGTTCAAAGACCTGCAGCCTAGCATAGAGATTGCACAAAGCTTTTAAAGACAAAAAACACATGATTTGGGTGAGGAGCAGTCATTCTCTGGAGCCAATCTTCCCTAAAGCCAAACAGCATGGCATCTCCATATTCTCTGAAGACAAGCTCTCCTAAAAATGGCTTGTTTCACTTTGAAGGTTTTGTAGCTGGATGAAAAGCCCTTATCACCCAGCTTGGTGCCAGGATGGATGAGAGAACAAGGTGATGGTGTGGAGACCCAGTCTCCTTATTTCATTTTGACATCTGAAAAAATTTCATGCAGATATTTATGGGCTGTTATGCACCCTGTATATTCTTATCATATTCCAAAATGATTAAACACAAATGATAAGTTAACTCAACAACGATCATGTCTAGTTGAGGAAGTGACAGTGGCTGCAGACAAGCTGTTTTCACCATTAACAAATTCAACACATACATGAAAAAAGAATCTGGAAGTAATTATGGAAGAAATCGTACGTCTGTCCATAGTGTATTGTCCACAGTAGTGTACCCATGGCCTTGAGCATGTTTGGTATGTGCACTGTCACTTGAGATCCATCTGTAGCTCCTCCTCCCCACCACTGTTTTTGTTGGGTACTGAGATGGCAATTCAGGGGCCTGAAATAGACAAAGCTCTCAAGATAGAGTCACTATTTCACACGTGCTTGTTTCTTCAATGATACCTTTGTGCTTTCTCCATACTTTTGATCTTGAGCATCCTGCTGTCTGACATGTAAAATAGTTTCTACTCTTATGCCTGAGGCCAGGGGAAACAATTTTGAAGGAAACTCAGGGTAGACATGTGTCAGCATACAAATCCAATTCTTCAGCAAAATGGTGCCTGGAAGCATGGTGCCTGATTTAGTGCTTCAGTCATGAGGTAGAAGGTAGGATATCTGCAATGCCCTAGGCCAGAAGTTATAGTGGAAGAATACAGACACATGTGCACACACAGAAATACCTCAGGACTCTAGCCTTTCCCATGTTGGTCATGCATGCACCACATCATCTCCTGTTTATCTCGCTGGTGTGTAACTCCTATGAGCCCTCTGTTCATCTGTCTCTGTTTTTGAGGTGGTGCCACACCCAAGGGAAACTGTAGACCTTCTGGCTAGTCTCTTCCCCTTCTGAAGATGTAGGAATCGGAATTTGACAGTCAGCTGGAGAGAGCTGGGGCACACTGGGATGTCTTCCATCCACTTCCTTGTTCCCTTTTTGACCTCAAGAATCATATATCCTTGTAGACTCCCTCTGTGTCCTTACTGGATTCCATGCACGTCCTCACCATACTCATTTCCCTTAGCCTCACCCTATATGGCCGTAGGTTCATTGCTTTTGAGCTAATGTGATTCTCTGCTAGGAAAATCCTAGACATATACTAATGATTACAAATGAAGGAAACCTTGGAGCATAGGTTTCTTTGGGTCTGGCTTACTTCACTCAATATGATTTTTTCCAAGTCTTTCCATTTCCTTAAAAAATGGAGTGATGTCATTCTTTCTGATGGCAGCATAGAATTCCATTGTGTATATATACCACAATATCTTGATCCAATCTTCAACTGAGGGACATCTAGATTGGTTCCATATCTTAGGTATGGTAAGTAATGCTGCAATGAATATGGTGGTGGTACTAGGTTTAATATGTCCTTTTTTATGGACATTTGAGAAAATGCTCAGGAGTGGGATTGCTAGGTGATAATGGAACTGTACATTAAGTCTTTTGAGGAATTGCCACACTGTTTTCCAGAGTGGTTGAACAAGTTTACACTCCCACTCACAATGCAGTAGACATCACTTCTGGCCACATCCATACTGGCAACTGTTGCTATTCGATTTCTTGATACTGGCCATTCTAACAGGAGTGAGGTGGAATCTCAAAGTTGTTTGGATTTACATTTCCTTTTTTTTTCCTACTCCTGGGCTTGAGCTCAGGGCAAAGAACTGTCCTTTGGACTCTCTCAAGTCTAGTGCTCTACTACTTGAGCCTCAGCACCACTTCCGGCTTTTTTTTTTCTATGTATGTGGTACCAAGGAATCAAACCAAGATCTTCATACATGCTAGGCAGGCACTCTACCACTAGGCCAATCTCCTGAGCCCTACATTAAGGACAACAGTCACTCATTATATGGCTTTGCCTTCCTTATTCTGGAGGTCCTTACATTTAGTGTCATACTATTTGACCTAATGTCTCTGGATTTTATTCTATTGTAAATCTCTGCTAGGAGAGCCCAAGGTTTTTACTGATTATGACAAATGATTATGACAATGTCTACTGCCATACCACCCTGAATGCGCTCAATCTCCTCTACTGGCCATTCTTATTTCCTCCTCAGAGAAGTTTCTCTTTAAGTCTTTAGCCCACCTTTAAATGGGATCGTTGTGTTTTTTTTTTGAGGATTTGTTTTTAAGAGAGTCAATATTTTGAGCCATTAGTTTATTTTTGATATGAGGTCCTTGTCTATTGTATGGCTAGTGAAGTTTTCCCACTCTCTGGGCTTTCTATTTAACTTGCTAGCTATATGCTTTGCATACAGAACCTCCCCAATTATTGCAATCCCATTTGTCCAAACTTTATTATGTTGTGTTTCTGTGCCTTTATTAACCTGTGCTAAGGAGCCCTAGTGTGTCTCTTATTTATTCCTGTAAAGTTTCCAGGGTGTCGGCCTTTACCTCAAGGTCTTTGATCCATTTGGAATTAATTCTGGTGCAGGGTGATATATAAGGATCCAATTTTAGCTTTGTACAGGTGCTTAATCAATTCTGCCAGCACCATTTGTTGACCAGGCTATCTTTCTTCCATTCATATTTTTGCTCCCTTATCACAGATTAGGTGGCCATGGGTGTGTGCATTAATTTGTGGGTCTTCAGTCCCATTCCATTGGTCCTCTGGCTGGTTCTGGTACCAATACCATGTTGTTTTGATTAGTATAGCTCTGTAATGGAGTCTGAAGTTTGGTATTAATATTCCTCTAGCACCAAACATTCAGTCTTTCAGCTCTGTGTACCTTCATGCTGCAGGAA
This sequence comes from Megascapheus bottae, assembly GCF_031878675.1. Taxonomy (NCBI): domain Eukaryota; kingdom Metazoa; phylum Chordata; class Mammalia; order Rodentia; family Geomyidae; genus Megascapheus; species Megascapheus bottae. The sequence goes on along the minus strand of NW_028327810.1, from coordinate 1,677,299 downwards.
AAGAAATAAAATGTAATCTAATAGAATGTAAGAGAAGGGCTACCTCCTTTCCTTGAAAATCTGTTCAGGGCACTTTCCCCAATTCTCCTTGCATGTCCTGGAGACTGCTACCCACCTAGGAAAAGAGAAAGGTCATGTGGTGGGTATCCTTGTTGTTGGGGACTGACTGTGGGATCAATGACCTTGGACCTGACCTTGGACCTACACAACGGTATACACAAGGAAGTAACTGTTATCAGGATGACTTTAAGCAATGTCAATCAATTCTTATCATGATGACTTTAAGCTATGTCAATCAGTTCTTATCATGATGACTTTAAGCAATGTTAATCCTTTCTCAATTATCCTATATGTGATTTGTTTACTATTTTGTATGAATGTAGCCTCTGGCAGTTCCCTAGTTTTAAGAAGAGTATTTAAGGTCAGAACTTAAAATAAACGACACAGTCTTAGGCAGCAGTCTGGAGCTCACAGACTTCTTGGACCGCTGACTTGGGCTGTAGTCCTCCTGAACTCCATCTGTTTGTCTCTCTTCTATTTTTTCCTAGTCCTTGCCCCTATTTCAGGAATCCCAATCCATGAACCCTGGTTTGCTGCCGGCTGGCTCCGGCAACTGGCGCCCGAACAGGGACCCTGAAAATCTGGGACGAAGGCGAAGGACCCCCCCTGTGGTGAGTAACACGTCGTAGGACTATTAGGAGAGTGTATAGTCAGGAGAAAAAATTATGGGTCAAGTTAATAGCTATATGTCATATTTACCGATCTTAACAGGCCTACTTGAAGCCCACGGAATGTGGTTGGAAAAAGGGGTGCTTCAGAGCTTCCTACAGTTTCTCGAGGAGGCATGCCCGAGGTCTATAGAGGAGGAATTCCAAAAAGCCTGGCAGCGGATAGGAAAAAGAATTAAAGATTATTATAATGTATATGGCCCCGAAAAGACCCCAGTAGAGGCTATTGATGTATGGAATTTAGTAAGTGAAGGCATAGATCCTCAACATGAGAATGCTGAACTTGAATTAAGGGAACTTTATGAATTAAAGGACCCTTCTGAAAAACCTGAGGCTGAGCCATATGCCGCAGCCCAAGAGAGTCTAAGTGAGATCTTGAAAATGGAACAACAACCAGTAGATATTGAGTATCAGAATTCAAATTTGAATATGAGGGAGGAAAGTTATGATGAGCCGATGGAGGACCGGATAGCTACGATAGAAAAGAGGTTAGAAGAAATCCTACATCTACTATCTAAAATGGGGAAAGAGCAGAGAGCCCCCCCAGAATTAGGAAGGAGATATGACCCTCAGGCCACTATGGTTTCTGATTCTAAATCCTACCGCTCACACCCACCGCCTCAGGCTGCAGCCTTACGGCCCCAATCGCTTTTTCAACCTTTCAAGCCTAAAAGCCCTAGCGACAAATCCCTTTTAACAGGCACTACAACCAGGCACAGTGCATCACAATTAAACCTGGCTCAGGCTGCTAGAGAGAGGGAAGATATTTCAGAGCCTCGATGCTTCCCTAGTTTAGTTGATCAGGATGAACAAGTATACCATCAACCTGTTACTGTTAAACTATTGCAGGATTTAAAGAGTGCCTGCTCCCAATATGGGCCAACTGCCCCTTTTACTCAAGTAATATTAGAGGCCGCGTGTGCTGGTATTGTATGCCCAAATGACTGGAAGCGGCTTGCCAGAGCATGCCTTAGTGCGGGAGAGTACTTATTATGGGAGACAGAGTTCACTGCACAGTGTCGGGCTAAAATTGAAACAAATAGGTCTAAGAACCTGCCTTACACTTTTGATCAGTTGTTAGGAGAGGGAATCTATAAAAACACCGAAGATCAATTGGGTTATGCAAAGGAAGCCTATTTACAAATAAATGCTGCGGCGAAAGAGGCTTGGAAAAGGTTACGTAATTCCAATCGTACAAAAAATTTAGTAGAAGTTAAACAGGGACCGAATGAACCTTATCTAGAATTTTTGTCTCGATTAATGGAGACTGCAGACCACCTAGTACAAGATGAGAACGCAAGGAATATTATAGTTAGACACATAGCCTATGAAAATGCCAACGCCGCCTGTCAGGCGGCTATCAGACCCCATAGGAATAAGGGAGGAATCACGGACTTTATTCCACTATGTGCTGATATTGGACCCTCCCATGTACAAGGCCTTACTTTAGCCGCCGCTCCTCAAGGAAAGACTGCTACTGAATTTCTAAAATATAGAGGCCAGAGGCCAGAGGCCCGGGCTGCTAGACCCCCAGGGCGTTGCTTCTCTTGTGGACAAATAGGACATTGGATGACGCAATGCCCACGCCAGGCCAGGTTAAAGAGAGAAAAATTACCTGGCACATGTCCACGCTGTGGTAAAGGGAAGCACTGGACTAAAGATTGCACGTCAAGAACAGATCGCAATGGCCGCCCGATTTCGGGAAACTGGAGAAGGGGCCAGCCTCTGGCCCCGCAAAACCATGGGGCAGTCCCTCCCTCTTTTCGGCCACAAGTGCATCTTCTAACAACCCCCCAAAATCAGTCTCCAGCCTCTTCCGTGCCACCCCAGGCAGCGCAGGATTGGACCTCTGTTCCTCCACCTGCTCAGTATTGACCCCAGAGATGGGGACACAAGCTCTCCCCACGGGGGTCTTCGGTCCCCTTCCCCCAGGAGTGGCTGGATTGCTGTTAGGGCGAAGTAGCTCAGCCCTTAAAGGGATACAGATTACACCTGGCAAAATTGACCAGGATTTCACTGGAGAAATCAAAGTTATGGCCTCTGCCCCGAAACACGTAGTATCAATCCCAGCCGGTCAAAAATTAGCACAACTAATACTTGTCCCTTTATCTCATGGGGAGACTGCTAATTCTTCTGCCCCATGTGGACAGAGAGGATTTGGATCCTCTGATATCTATTGGGTACAAAGCATAAAACAAGAGAGGCCTGAGATGACTATATTTATACAAGAAAAACCCTTTAAAGGAATATTAGACACAGGAGCGGATGTGTCTGTAATATCTAAAAAGCATTGGCCAGCCCAATGGCCCCTGACAACCTCTATGACTTCCCTACAGGGGATTGGGCAAGCAACTGACCCACAGCAGAGCAGTGCGATCCTTGTTTGGAGAGATGAGGAAGGACACTCTGGTCATTTTCAGCCATTTGTCTTGGATCATCTGCCAATTAATTTATGGGGTCGTGATATCATGGAAAAAATGGGAGTGTATATGTTTAGTCCTAGTGCTGCGGTCACTAAGCAGTTACTTGATCAAGGCCTCCTCCCCTTTAGGGGACTAGGCCGAGCAGCACAGGGGGAGCTAGAGCCACTCCAACCCCAGTCTCACCCCCCGAGACAAGGATTAGGGTATTCTCTAACGGGGGCTGTTGTTTGTCCTGCCCCTCATGCTGATCCCATAAATTGGCTCTCGGAAGAACCGGTACGGGTCGAACAGTGGCCTCTTTCTCTAGAAAAGATCATTGCAGTTCAGCAGCTGGTACAGGAACAACTAGACTTGGGACATGTGGCCCCTTCTAACTCTCCATGGAATTCTCCAATTTTTGTTATAAAGAAAAAGTCAGGTAAATGGAGGCTGTTACAGGATCTGAGAAAGGTAAATGCAACTATGGAACTGATGGGAGCCTTACAGCCCGGCTTGCCTTCACCCATGGCAATCCCAAAGGATACTTATAAGATTATTATAGATTTGAAGGATTGTTTCTATACTATACCCCTGGCGCCTCAAGACTGTAAGCGCTTTGCCTTCAGCGTCCCCTCTGTTAATTTTAAAGAACCCATGAAGCGATATCATTGGCTTGTGCTCCCACAGGGCATGGCAAATAGCCCAACTTTATGTCAAAGTTTTGTAGCTAGAGCCATTTCTTCCACCCGTGAAAAATTCTCTTCTGTTTATATTGTTCATTATATGGACGACATCTTGTTGGCTTGTTCTGACCCTACCGTTGTACTACAAGCCTTTGGACAACTAAAGCAAGATCTGAGCCGCTTTGGCCTTATAATAGCAGCTGAAAAGGTTCAGGAACATCCCCCTTTTACGTATTTAGGCCATATATTAGGCCCACACTATTTTAAAAGCCAAAAAATACAATTAAAAACTTCACACTTAAGAACTCTTCATGATTTTCAGCAATTTTTAGGAGATATAAATTGGCTTCGGCCTTATTTAAAGCTGTCCACTGGAGAGTTAAAACCCCTCTTTGATCTCTTAAAAGGAGATACCAACCCTACATCCTTGCGCAATTTAAATCCCGACGCCGAGAGGGCCATCCAAATCGTAGAAAAGGCAATTTCCCAGCAACAAGTGAACTATTGTGACTACTCTAAACCATGGGGAGTTTACATTTTAGCTACTTCTCACTCCCCAACTGCTGTATTGTGGCAGGATGGCCCACTTTTATGGCTTTATCTACCATCAACACCCGGCAAAGTGCTGACCCCCTACTACAAATTGGTAGCTAATCTGATACATATGTGCCGAGTGGATTCCCGTAAATATTTAGGTCAGGAACCTCATTTTATCTGTGTCCCATATAATTTACAACAACAAGATTGGCTATTCGCCCATTGCGATTCTTGGGCCATTGCTTGGGCCAATTATACGGGAAAAATTTTGCATCACTACCCATCTAACAAACTCCTCCAATTTGCTGCGTGTCATACGTTCCTATTTCCTTCCATAGTACGGGCCTCGCCTTTATCTTCTGCCGCTTTAGTATTTACAGACGGATCCTCTAATGGAACGGCTGCTTTGACCATTAATGGGAAAACTCAGTCTTGGGTTACGGGTTTTTCCTCCGCCCAAGAGGTAGAGTTAGAGGCTGTTTTACAAGCACTCGTCCTGTTACAAGACGAGCCCTTTAACTTATACTCAGACAGCCAATACGTAATTCGTGCTCTTCAAGTCATAGAAACTGTTCCCTTTATTGGAACTACTAACTTCAATATCCAGACCCAATTTCGCCAAGTACAAACTTTGCTTTGTTCTCGCAACCACCCCTGTTTTTTTGGCTTCATTTGAGCCCACACTAATCTTCCTGGCCCTTTAAGTGAGGGTAATGCAGTTACTGATTCTGTCACCAGAGTTTATTTAACTCAAGTCGAACTTGCTAAGCAGTCACATGCCATCCATCATCAAAACAGCCGAGCCTTGCGCCGACAGTTTAAATTATCTAGAGAAGCGGCACGTCAAATAGTTAAAACTTGCTCCAACTGTGTGCCCTTCTCACCAGCTCCTCATTTAGGTATAAATCCACGAGGACTGCTTTCTAATCACATTTGGCAGATGGATGTCACACATGTTCCATCATTTGGCCGATTAAAATATGTTCATGTTACTGTAGATACTTATTCTAATTTTATCCTAGCCACCCCCCTTGCTGGGGAAGCTACTAAACAATGTATTTCTCACTGCATTCGATGTTTTGCTGTGATGGGGATTCCCTCGCAAATAAAAACAGATAATGGCCCTGGCTATGCAGGCCAAGCATTTCAATCCTTCTGCCATTCTTATAATATCACTCATATTACAGGCATTCCTTACAATCCTCAAGGTCAAGGCATCGTGGAGAGAGCTAATGGATTATTAAAACATCAAATTGCTAAAATACAGAAAGGAGAGTCATATCCCGCTACCCCTGTGAATATACTTAATCATGCTTTATTTGTTTTAAATTTTTTGAATCTGGATTCAAATAATTTATCTGCTGCTCAGCGATTCTGGGAAAAAAGAGAGCAGCATGCTTTTGCCTTAGTAAAATGGAAGGATCCCCTAACTGGTGCTTGGCACGGACCAGATCCTGTTCTAACCTGGGGTAGAGGGCATGTATGTGTTTTCTCACAGGAAGAAAATGATGCCCGCTGGCTGCCCGAACGCTATGTTCGGATTGTGTAGAGTGACAGTGGTCATCCAAGCAGCGACCCACTGGACCTTCACCCCCAACCCTCCAGTAATGCATCCAGTAATGCGGAAAAGACCTGAATTCATGTTTTTGTGTTAAGTGTAAAAGTCTCTGTTTCTTTGTCTTGTTCATGTTACATATTTTTTCTTGTCCAGTTTTGTCTTTGAAATTGGTACCAGTTTTAAATATGGATCCTTATGTTTTTTCTAAAGTTTTGTTTTGAACCTGGTTCTCACCTGCAAGAGTAAAATTGGCAAAGCTCTCTTGACACAAACTTCCGGAAAATGAATGGCCAATATTAATTTTGTGCACTTTAAAATCTTTGAGTATGAATGTGTGTGAATGAGTGAGTGAACATGTTCAAGGTTTAATCAAGAAAATCATTTAGGTTTGAATTATTGCATTGTTTTAAAGAGGGGGGAGAATGGAATGTTAGATCAGCAAAAAAAAATGAACTTGATGCTTGTATGACAGCTCTTAAGTCCCATTTAGAAGGTCGAATCAGTAGATTGGAGAGAGAACTCCGAGAGCATCAAGGGAGGCACTTAGAGCCGAAAAAAGAGCCTCAAGAACCTACTAGTAAGGTCCCAGAACAGCAGAGACAGATCACGTTGAAAACGACTGCAGCTTCTGAAGAAGGAGGAATTGCCAGCACTTCAGATCCACCAACAGCCAATATCAAGCCAACTCCTGTTGTTTCGACTCCAAGTAAAGTGACAACTGAAGCTGTGGTTGAGAACAAATCAACACCTATGGCCAGTAGCCGTCCAATGGTCACATCTGCAACAGTCACCAATCGAACAACTCCGCAGATCTAAGCCCCAGATGGATGAATTCCCCCCCGAGAGGAATCGCAGTCAAGGATGGGATAAGAGGGGACGCCCTCTGACCAACCTAAGACAGGGCCTTCAGCTTGATCTGAAGAAGTTCCCCATGACGGGTAAGGCAGAGTCAGCGATCCACCCAACCTAAGACAATCAAGTCCGCATCTTTTAAAAGAAAGACAGGGGAGATGTTGGGGACCGACTGTGGGATCAATGACCTTGGACCTGACCTTGGACCTACACAACGGTATACACAAGGAAGTAACTGTTATCAGGATGACTTTAAGCAATGTCAATCAATTCTTATCATGATGACTTTAAGCTATGTCAATCTGTTCTTATCATGATGACTTTAAGCAATGTTAATCCTTTCTCAATTATCCTATATGTGATTTGTTTACTATTTTGTATGAATGTAGCCTCTGGCAGTTCCCTAGTTTTAAGAAGAGTATTTAAGGTCAGAACTTAAAATAAACGACACAGTCTTAGGCAGCAGTCTGGAGCTCACAGACTTCTTGGACCGCTGACTTGGGCTGTAGTCCTCCTGAACTCCATCTGTTTGTCTCTCTTCTATTTTTTCCTAGTCCTTGCCCCTATTTCAGGAATCCCAATCCACGAACCCTGGTTTGCTGCCGGCTGGCTCCGGCACCTTGTGACCAACATTCTTCTTCCCATCTTTCTCCTTCTCCACCAACCAAGGTGTTCAAAAGTCATTGTAAAGAAAACAGGAAGGAGAGTAGTAATGTAAAGAAACAGAGGGAAGTTAATAAAGGATGCCTTGGGAAAGGAAGCAAGGAAGAAAGGATTTGGGAAGTAAGAATTATCTTAAATGGTTGTTTCCAGGTGAAGAAAGGAGGAAATTAAGACTATTGCTGGATTGAGTAAGGAGCAGCTGGTATGAGTATGTCTTGGTTTGAGAAGGTAGAGCTTATTAGTAAAGTTAGTGAAGATGGTATGCAAGAAGAGGAAAAAGGGAGTTCCCACACACCCCTCCACAGAACTACTGCTGCCACAAGTTTCCCCCAAAGGAAGCTGGGGAGAACTGGTCAGGTAAGAGGGGATGTTGGATTCCATACGGAGTCAGTTAGTGCTTCCCCTTTCAAAATTAACCAGAGCCCAGATATCAAAAGTACAGACTTCATGAGCATGCCTATCTAATACTCATTCCTATCTGTCTTTTAACTGGGAAGGAACACATATCTACCACCTATTAGTTCTATTTATACTGAGTCTACCATCCATATTCTTTACTCCAGAAAATGACCAAGGCCTCCCACCGGGCCCTTACCATTCTAATCCAGTCACAGATTCTGACTGATTATTCTTAACAAGTCCACCATGCTGTCCTCTAGCCAGTGGCCACATGTCAGTCAGGAGTAGTTAGGGACATACCTACCAATGCAGAACCACCTACAACATAGGAGACAGGTACCAGCCACATCATTCAATACTTTCTTTTCTAGCCTGAACAGATGGCTGTCCTTTCTTCTGCCATTTATGGGTGCTCTATGTTTGGTCTTTTGTTTTTATCTGTACAGCTCCTGCCTTTTAAGTCCTTTAGATTTCATCCAGAGACAAGTAGGTGCATTCACCACAGAGGAACTGTTATTACTGTCTTTTCCTGGATGGGATAACATTTCTGCCTTCTACCCCTGAGGTGGATGCCCCTTGTTAGTAGGAAGTAGCCAGAGGGAGTCTGTGCTCCTTTATAATGTTCAAAAGGCTGGGATGATAGGTTGGCCTGGGAAAATGGCACCTTCCCTGATTCTTCTCTCCTTGACAAACTGCAGCAAGACTCCTTCCCCTTAGTTCTCTCTCCTAGCAAAAGTGCACCTGGCCCTCCCTAGAAGTTCTGTTACTCAAGTTAAGTTTGGGGGACTAGATTGCCCTCTTAAGTTGGTGATGGTATTGAGAGTGTCTCCAAACCTCCAGAGAGCCACAACTGAGTTAATGATCAGACAGCCCATTGGCCTGATCAGGGTTTATGTTTTCTCAAATACATATATCCTAGTACTTTACCTTCCTTTTGTAGAAATCATAAGTAGTTCATGTCAGCTTCTGGAAGATTTATTTGGGGTCATTTTATCTCATTTTCTCAATGAGATCATGCCAAATGGCTGTATGTCCTTTCTCTGTCTCTACATCATGACTCTTTAGTAGATGTAATGGTGTGGGTGGCTCTGCCCAGTCTGTTGGACTCTCATAGAAGGAAATTTTTCCTAAAAATCATCACAATTGGGTAGCTGAGTTGAAATGGGAAACCAAATAGCCAGCAAGTATGTAGTAAATAGTCGACACTGAGGAGGTGGTGTGGGGAAGGGTAAAAAGAAAGAAATGCATCATTTAGTCATGGCTAAAATGTTATTATTGCTTAAGAAAATACTCTGGGGTTGGTAGTGTGGCCTAGTGGTAGAGTATTTGCCTAAAATACAGATAGGCCATATTCAGTCCCTCTGTACCACATACACGTAAAAAAGCCAGAAGTGGTACTGTAGCTCAATGGCAGAGCAGTAGACATGAGCAAAAAGTGTCCAAGGACGGTGCCTAGATCTTGAGTTCAAGCTACAGGACTTTCAAAAAGAACAAAAATAGTAAAGTACTCTGTCATGGGTCCCAGTAAATCCCTCAGTAGCCACAGTAGGCCATAATTGCTAAAACATTTCAGGCTCCCTTGAAATTACCTTACATAGCCACCAGATGGTGATGTGCCCAAGAACTATTTTTTTTTTGCCAGTCCTGGCCTTGAGCTCAGGGCCCAAGCCCTTGTTCTTAGACTTTCTCAAGGCTAGAGCTCTACCACTTGAGCCTTAGCACTACTTCCAGCTTTTTACTATGTATGTAGTACCGAGGAATTGAATCCAGGTCTTTGTGCATGCTAGGCAATCACTCTACCACTAGGCCAAATTCCTGGTTCAGCCCGTGAACTATTGTGCATACTCCTTCCAGCCTGCTCAAGGACTCAGAAAAGTCTGTGTGTGTGTGTGTGTGTGTGTGTGTGTGTGTGTGTGTGTGTGTGCATGTACTTGTGTTGGAGGGGTTGAACTCCCAGCCTAGGCATGCCCCCTGAGTATTTTTTTGGTCTAGTACTCTGCAACTTTAGCTACAACTCAAGGATTGTTTCTTTGGGGGGTGGGCAGGCGAGATAATTATTTGGAAATAACAGTCTTGTAATCCTCTTTCCAGGATGGGCTTCATACAATAATCCTAAATTTCAGCTTCCTGAGTAACTAGAGTTACAGGTGTGAGTCACTAGCAACCACTGAACTGTGGGTTTACAGATGTAATTGTGAGGCAGGGGTGAGGCAGGTGAGAGGGGTGTTGTGTGACTTCCTATTAGAATACTTGTCTACCATGCCAAAGGGTGGGGGGTTAAAAATTAGGAATACAAGTGGTTTAGAGGCATAAGCTGGGACTCACAGGAGCAGCCTGTAGCCAACTAGTAACCAAAGGAAGGAACCTGAAGAACTGTATGTGAGCCCTGACCATCAAGAACAGAAGAACAAGAACAACAGGGTTGGGGAGACCATATACTGCTGGGGAGCCTGGGTGGGCATCAAAGCTACGTAGGGTGGAAGATGAACAGACTGTGATCATAGCTAGTTACCTGATTGATGGACTGATTCTTCATCAATGGACAGGGCCATAGAGGTCACAGAGGAGGGGATGCCTTGGGGCAACAACAGGAAGATCCTGGGAGTTCCCAAGCAAGACAGTGAGTGAAGAAAACTCTGCTTTGGGGAAATGAACCTAGCCTTGAACCAGTATCTTCTAAGCCTGATTTGGGGAAGGAAAAGCATGATTGATCTCATCTTAGTAAAGTGGACAACCTGACTCATACACTGTCGGGCACTTTCCAGAGCTACCATAAACCCTCTGCATGCAGTTGTTTCCAGGAAGTATCTGCCTGGGACTCCATCTCCCCATATCCTCACCCTGCAGACAGAGGAGTCAGGTAAGTGAGAGTGAGCTGCCCAGCATGGGCCAGCATGACTAGTCTGACCCCTCTTCACACCTCCTGCTCACACTTTCTTCCCTCAGCAGGGCCTGGATACACTGAGCTACAAACATGGTTAATCAAAAGACAGCCCACAGATTACACAATGAGCTCAAGAATCTAAACCCCCTTCAAACCAACTCAAGAAATGGGCAAATGTGATACACATATTAATACTGGCCAATAAACATACGAGTAAATGCTAAACATCTCCAGTCATAAAGGAAATGAAAATCAATCCAACACTAACATTGCATTTCACTCCAGTAAGATTGGCCAAATTCAAGAATATGAGTGGCAACAAATACTAAGGAATGGAAGGGAAATGGAACTTAGTACACTGTTAGTTGTTATTATTAAATTATTAATTCATATTGTGATTAAATGTTACCAATATTGGTTATAAATAATTTATTGTTAGCATTAAGGCATCTTTAAATTTACAACATGTATTAAGCACCATAACAGAGGTAAAGAAAATTTTGGTAGTTCCTAAATGTTCAATTCCAATGTGTGTAAAGAAGACTGTGACAAAGAAATGTAAGAACCACTCATTGTTTCCCTTTCCTTCCTCCTTCCCTCCCTCTCTTCCTTCCTTCCTTTCTTCTTTCCTTCCCTGATTTCTGCATTTTATCCACTAGTTTAATTTAGCTTTAATATTCTGTTCTTCCACAGAGTAAATAAAAAAAAGGGAAACAAAGTAGAAGATGGAAAGGGAATGAAGTATCCAAGGCAGTTTTGCTCTTGTCTTTGTATATGCAACAGATGATGATTAAATGTTGCAAGACGAGAGTAGAGTCTGGCACCAGAGTTTTACACCTGTAATCCTAAATATTCAGAAGGCTGAGATATGAGGATCATGCTTTGAAGCGAGCTGGAGGAATGATATTAGAAATACTTCTCTGGAAATAAGCACTGAAATTTACAAGATGAGGTGTGATTCTAGAGGTAGATCACCAGATAAGAGAAAAAGAAAGAGAAAGAAAAAGTACAAGTTCTGGTGTATAGGAGGGGGTACGAGAGCTAGGGGGAGGAGCAGGACAGAAGGGGGGAGGGGAGGAGCAGAAGCAGGGGGTGGAAAGAAGAGATAAAGAAACTGAAAACAGAAAAAAGGGAGAGAAATAGTAGATAACAGAACAACTTTACCTAGAATTGAATTACTCTGAGCATCTGAGTCCACCCAGCAACACACCCTAGAGTGAATTTACAAATACTATTCCCATGGGAATCAGAGCCATCGGTAGGGATGAATCCAGGGCTGCACCCTGTTGAATACAAGAGCCTTGCTTACTTGTGGTGCTAGTAAAACCCAGATGTGTTCAGGAAAGGATGAATATTTCAGGAGACTCAAATCCAAATGGAGAGGGAAACACTGATAGGCAGAGGGGAGGATGGGGGAAGTGGGTCACAAGACCATCTGAGGGAGACATGTCTGGGGGGAGGAGGTGCTGCTCCACCTTGAAACCCGCCACTCCCACCATTGGCTGTGTGTCCTGGGGAGGGCTGGTGGCAAGCTCTTCAGCACCCAGGGAGGAATCAGGATCATCTAGGGCTGCAAATTCCCTATGCAGTGACAGAAAAATCACCTGTGGCCAAAACTCACCAGTCATTCCTGGGGTCCCAGGTGTCACCAGTGAGGAACCCCCGAGGTAGCCAGTCAAAGCCATCTGGCCAGCAGTCCAGAAGATGCACCAATAAGGGACCAGGCATGGGATGAAGCGATACTCCTGAGCCGCTCAGGCTCTTGTCAGGAGGAGAGTTACACCAGCCAGGACTTAGGAAAGAAAGTAACCCTCCTGGGCCTTCAGTTGTCCTGTGGACCACCAGGCCTTGCTGCTCACACGCTGGGGGCCGGGGGTCTATGAGAAAGGCAGGACCCATAAGTGGGCATGGGCTTCTGCTGGGGCCTAGGGGGGAGCTACCGGGAGATAGGACCTGGATTGGACATGGACTTGCTCTGGGGGGATGGGGGCTACAGGAAGACAGGACCTGTACTGGACGTGGACTTGCTCTGGCGGCGGGTCTACCTGAAGACAGGACCTGGACTGGACGTGGACTTGCTCTGGGGCGGGTCTACCTGAAGACAGGACATGGACTGGACGTGGACTTGCTCTGGAGCATGTCTACCTGAAGACAGGACATGGACTGGACGTGGATTGGCTCTGGGGCGGGTCTACCTGAAGACAGGACCTGGACTGGACGTGGACTTGCTCTGGGGGCGGGTCTACAGGAAGACAGGACCTGTACTGGAGGTGGACTTGCTCTGGGGGAGGGTCTACCTGAAGACAGGACCTGGACTGGACGTGGACTTGCTCTGGGGCGAGTCTACCTGAAGTCAGGACCTGGACTGGACATGGACTTGCTCTGGGGCGGGTCTTCCTGAAGACAGGACCTGTACTGGAAGTGGACTTGCTCTAGGGCGAGTCTACCTGAAGACAGGACCTAGACTGGATGTGGACTTGCTCTGGGGCGGGTCTACCTGAAGGTAGGACCTGTACTGGATGTGGACTTGCTCTGGGGCGGGTCTACCTGAAGACAGCACCTGGGCTGGACGTGGACTTGCTCTGGGGGCGGGTCTACCTGAAGACAGGACCTGTACTGGACCTGGACTTGCTCTGGGGGCGGGTCTACCTGAAGACAGGACCTGTACTGGACCTGGACATGCTCTGGGGGCGGGTCTACCTGAAGACAGGACCTGGACTGGACATGGACTTGCTCTGGGACGGGTCTACCTGAAGACAGGACCTGGACTGGACGTGGACTTGCTCTGGGGCGAGTCTACCTGAAGACAGGACCTGGACTGGACGTGGACTTGGGCAGGGGCAGAGCCTCAACCAGGATGTCACCGATGCAGCCTCAGCTGGATGCTGGGACACTGGGAACATTTACTTCCGGGTCTTGACGGCCATTTCCTCCAGCTGCACCTAGGGGACTAAGTTCTGTCCCCATGGCCTTCCTGGGGAAGGAGTGGCAGGACTCCTTTTCACCCTTGGGTTTCCCGGCAGCCCGGCTCACCTGTCCTGCCGGCAGTTTTGAAGCGGCCTGGAGCCCATGAGCACCCGGCAGCGGCCTGCGTGGGAGGCCCGGCTCGCAGGTCCACTTGGGCTGTCAGAGCCCAGGCTGCAGAAGAGGTGACCGCTGCTCGTGGAACCTCCACCCTACAGGGGCTGCCGGGCTGGCCGAGTGGTGGGGCCAAAGGCCCAGACTTGCTGTTCTCCAGGCCTAGGAGTTGGTGCCTGCCTGACCCAGTGGGCCGCCTGCAGTGAGAGAAGAGGCATCTAGGCAGTGCCAGACTGGGGGATTTGCCTGGCGGACCTGCCGAAGTTATTCCATGGCCTGGCCTAAATTGCTGCAGCCCCAAAGCCCCAGGGTTCTGGAAACATGGGGAAGGGGCAGGAAGGACTGTGAGTGAAGGGATGGATGCCAGCTCCTCTTCTTCCCCAGAGGAAGAGCAAGTATGCCAGATTGTCTCCCTGTAGCACCTGTATTCAGACTGTGGTCTGCCTGGACTGGCTTCCAGAAAATTTGACCCTGGCCATGCAGCTGCTAATACTGAGTCCTGAATTAAGCAAGCAGAAGAGGTGATGGAGGCCAGGTTCAAGGACGAGGGAATGCATGAGGGACAGAACAGGATTTCTGGAGGCCATCGTAGTTGTCCAGGAGTGGTCTGTGTGTTGAAGCAGAGCATTCAGTCTTCACTACCTCAGGTATTAGTAAACTGTGCATTCATGGAGAGCCTAGCATGCATCACTTGCACCATCAGATGGGAACTAGTTACCACCCTTAGAAGGGTCATGGAATGTAAATTTTTCTACGTCTTCGCTGCAAGCTAATTCATCTACCCTGCGTTTCACTTTTTTTTTAACATTGATTTTTACATCCTATTTCAAATGTCATGTTTAACAAAGGGAATCTCAATATACAGTCACTGGCTCATAGATTTTAGAACATAAATAAAATTAAGCTGAGTCTTTGTATGGCATAGATAATATTAATCTACATAATAAAACATTATGTCTATAGAGTATTTTGCCCATCATAGAGTTTTATGTCTATGTAGTTATGTTTATATATACTGGTTAATGTTCTTTCTTTACATTGTCAGAGTGAGGAAACTATCACTCCATATCACCCAGAGTGAAACCCCATACCTAATAGCAGTCATATTTCCTGTTCTTTTCCTGACTCTCCATCAGAGCTATAAACAACTACCAATGTATCTGTGTATTTGCTTTTTCAGACTTTTCATGGATTGTTTTTCTTAGTATGCTTTGGAAGTTCCTCCTGGTTGTAGTATGTATCTATAAGTCTATTCTGCACTCTTTTGGATGGTCAATACCCCATCGCATAGACATGGCATATTTCAAGCATTCATTTGTGTTGTTACTACTTTTTGGGTTGATACAGCAGTGAATATTTGTGGATAAGTGCTTTCATTTCTCTTGGGTATGTACACAGCTTACATTAGAAATATTGAGTCCTATGGTCACTGTGAAGATCTGCCTCATTACATGCATTTTCCAAAGCAGTTGCATCACCTTGTAGTCCTGTTCCCAATTCTTCCCCATGTCTCTTGTCAGCCTTCGGTATTGTCTGTGTTTTTGGGTACAGCCAGCTGTATTTCAAATGTTTTCATTGTGAGGAAAAATTCATTCAGTTCTATTTCCCCTCAATAGTATTGCATAGAGAATCTGAAGTATTCTGAAAAACTTTTTTCAGTATGTTGAGAGATTCCTTTCTCACCATTCCTGTGCATATTGACACATAAGTTACAAATAATCTTGTATTAGCTTATATTAATTTTAAGGTGGAGAATTGGTTTGCCTTTTTTTCGTACAGGTATACAATATATTGTAATCAATCTTCCTTTATTACTTTCCCCAAATTTTTTCAACAGGTTTCCTTGCTCTGTCAGAATTTTTGCAATCAAACTAGCTATTTCAATATTTAGCCACTACTTTTATTTTACCCACCATTCTCCATTTATACTTATGTAGTCCTTTAGTCAAATTCCTGCTGTATATTTATCCATATAGGCCTAAACATGAATATATACTCCTTTTAGTTTTTGATTCTGCATATGAATGAAGACCTAATTTTTGTGAAGTTAGTTTGCTGGGTTCTATGAGATGTTCTCAAATTGCCTCCCATTTTGTTGCATTTTTAATTTTTATGGCTGTGTAATATTACAGCTATACAGACATTATATTAAGCTCATGAACAGTCTTTATAAAAATAAGAAGTCATGTTTATGTCTACTCTTCCTACACATTACTTTCAATAACTAGGACAAATTCTGAAGTGGATAGGTCGTATTGACTTAACTGTTTCAATTTTCCTTGGTATTGACATTGGTTTCAGCATTTTGGTATAATGAGTATTACTAATTTTGTTTGCATACTTATCATTTTGTAATGATTAATTGATTAGCATTTATGAATAGTACCATGGGGTTTAATTATGATATTCCTATACATATGTACATTGAACTTTGAATGAGTTTCTCCTGTCCTATTCCTTTTTATCCCATTTGTTCATAAAGCATTTAATAGGTTTCTGCAGACTCTCTCCATAGATAGGTGAGTGTCTGTATGAAACATCATCTTCCTCATACCTGGTTTCCATCTCCCTCTCTGACTTATTTAATCAGCAGGTTTCCCTTTGTTGTGTTTTTGTTTCACTTTGTTTTGTTTTTTTATTACACATATCCCATTTTTACTATTATTTATTATCATTACTTTAGATGTAGTTTCCACATGAATGGAAACCTTCGCTATTTGACATCTTGAGCTTGGTTTATGTCAGTCAACATGATGATCCCAGTTGCATTCATTTGCCTAGAGGCAATGATATTTGACTCTTCTTCATGTGAATCAAACTCCATTGCTTGTAAGTATTACATTTTTTCCTTTTGCCAATCCTAGCACTTGAACTCAAGGCCTGAGCACTGTCCTTGGGATTTCTCAGGGCTAGGGTACTACCACTTCTGGCTTTTTTGGGCTTTTGTGTAGGTAGTACCAAGGAATGTAACACTGGGCTTCGTGCATACTAGGCAGGCACACTACCCCTAGGCTATCCTCTGGGCCTGAGTGTTACATTTTCTTTACGCATTCATTGGTTGTTGTTTACCTTGGCTGAGGCACAGCCTAACTCTTGGGAAGAGCACTACAATAAAAATGGGTGTTATAAATGTTTAACTGTTTTAACAACTTACACTTCTCCAGATGTATGTCCAAAGGTCATATAGCAGCATCTGAGTTTTATGTCTAATCAATCCTTTGACTCTTTATGCAAAGGTCACACAGCAGGATTATAAGGTTGCTCTATTTTAGCCTATCCCAAGTGCCCCTAAGTAGGAGAATTTTAGGTCAAGCCCTAGAGTTTGTTCTCTTGGCTTGCTTGCTGGTACTCAGCCACTTAAACCATACTCCAGCGTGGCTTGTTGCTGGTCACTTTGGAAGATGAAGTACCATGGTCTTTCCTCCAGGGCTGGGGGGGAACTGTCATCTATCAGGTTTCACTCTACTGATTAGCTAGGGTTAATGGAACTAGCCAATATAAATAAATAAATATATATGTATAAATACATTTATGTATATACACACATATATACTGATACATACACATATATACATACACACTTATATGTGAGTTTGTGTATATATATTTGTATATATATTTACATACAAGTATGTATATATTTATAGCATCCTATATGTATGTGATTTCCACAGTGGACACACGAAATTACATGCCCACCCACTGTAGTGTATTGTATAAAGGATATTTTCCCCATGTCTACTCTCACAACCTCATCATCAGCATTTGTTGTTTGCTTTTATAATAATTGCTATTCTCACTGTGGTGAGATTGCAGTCTCAGGGTCACTTTGCAAATGAGGTGGAAACTGTTTATACTTCTGCAACCTGAAGAAGTCATTTGCTAATTTATTAATTGGTTTTTGTTTGTAGAATTGTGTATTCTTCATATTAACCCTTATATGTTTTATAGAGGACCAAGATTTTCTCCTATTGTGTAAATTGCTGCATGAATTTATGGTGTCATTTCATGTCCAGAGACTTTTTAATTGATTGGAATCCTATTTGTCAACTAATTCTTGTTCTTATTTTCTTGAGTCCTATCCAGGAGATCATTTCCTGTCTCTCTTGTTCACTGCCACACTGTGTTGTTCTGTAGTGATGTCAAAGTTTCAAATCTTAATATAAATAGCTTTGATCCATTTTGAGTTGATTTTTGAACTGTATAGAGAGACTATGATTGTAGGTTCACTCTTCTACATATAGATAAGCAGTTGTTCAAAATTGTTAAACCATGCTTTTGATTCCTTTTTCCAATAATTGTATGAGGATGGCTGTGTGCATTTAATTTTGAGTCTTCTATTTTGTTTTCTTAGTTTTCTAAGGACCATGTTGTTTTTATCCATGTAGCTTTACAATCTTTTTTAAAGTCTGGTAGTATAAAACCTTTAGTGTTTTGATCTTTTTACCCAGGATTATTTTTACTACGTGGGATATTTTATGTTTCCCTATGAATTTAATGATTTATTGCTATGATGATTTCAGGAAAAAAATCACTGTGAAGTTTTGGTGAAATTTTCCAGAGATGTGAAGATTACTTTCAGAAAGGTTTAAAACTGATATTAGTAAATAATTAACATGAAATAATGATACATGTTAAGGCTTTACTGTAACTATCCCTTAATTATAATGATGAAGTACTATTAATATAAATTCTGACAATTCAGTTTTCCATGTTTTAATGCCTTTATCCCTTTTTTGAAGGATTGATAGAGTATGCCCCTCTAGTTATTATTTAGGGTTCCTGCTAGGTATTGTTTTAATAAAGGCTGGTATTAATTGAAGAGCTTAATTTTTAGTGTATATTTACTACATAAAGCAGTATATCCATAATATTTGCCATGTGTATACACTGGATTTTAATAGGAAGAATCTCATCCTATTTCTCTTTCCATCTCCCATTCCTCTGTTCATTAACAGCCTTTTTATTTACTATAGTTTGATTATATTTAGCCTCCATGTTGGTGTTTCTTTGTATATGTGTGTGTAAAGACATATATATATATATATAATATACATGTACTGGTATGCCTTTAAAGTTTGGATTCCAGCAATAATTGAAAATGTGATATTTTCTTTTTGAGCTTGGTTCATCTCAATCACATGATCATCTCCAGGACTGTCCACTTTACTGTAAATCACAGGATGTTAGGGTATTTAAAAAAAATAACTGAGGATTTACGGAAGACGGCATAGAACTGAGGACCCAGACATTAACCCACAGACCTATGGTCACCTAATCTTTGATAAGGGAGCCAAAAAAATAAAATGGAAGAAAGAAAGCCTCTTCAACAAATGTTGCTGACAGAACTGGTTCAGCACCTGCAGAAAACTAAAGTTGGATCCTTCTTTTTCACCTTGCACTAGGATTAATTCCAAATGGACCAAAGACCTCAAAGTAAAAGCTGATACACTGAAAACTTTAGAAGAAGGAATTGGAGATACTCTAGCTCTCCTTGGCACAGGTTGAAACTTTCTTAATAAGGACCAAGAAACACTGGATAATTGGGACTGCATTAAACTGCAGAACTTCTGTACGGCAAAGGACATAGCTAGCAAATTAACTAGAAAGCCTACAGAGTGGGAGAAGATTTTCACTAACCATAGAATAGACAAAGGCTTCATATCTAAAATATATGAACAGCTCAAAAAATTGAATCACTCCAAAAGTAATCTCCAAAGAAAAAACCATCCCATTAAAAGATGGGCCAAAGACTTAAAGAGAGACTTCTCTGAAGAAGAAATAAGAATGGCCTATAGACACATGAAGAAATGCTCAACATCTCTAGTCATAAAAGAAATGCAGATCAAAACAACTCTAAGATTCCACCTCACTCCAGTTAGAATGGCCAGGATCAAAAAATCTATTAACAGCAGATGCTGGAGGGGATATGGACAAGGAGGGATCATTACTACACTATTGGTGGGAGTACAAACTCGTTCAACCACTATGGAAAGAAAGGCAGTCCCTCAAAAGACTAAATATAGAACTCCCCTATGACCCAGCAATTCCACTACTTGCCATTTACCCAATCATGCAGAAACAAGGACATACTAAATCCACCAGCACAACAATGTTCATTGCAGCACTATTTACCATAACAAAGATATGGAACCAATCCAGATGTCCCTCAGTTGATGAGTGGATCAACAAGATGTGGTATTTGTACACAATGGAATTCTATGCTGCTGTCAGAAAGAATGACACCGCCCATTTGTAAGGAAATGGAAAACTTTGGAAGAAACCATATTAAGTGGAGTAAGCCAGACTCAAAGGAACACAGGCTCAATGATTTCCCTCATTTGTCATAATCAGTAGAAACCTTGGGCTCTCCTAGCAGAGATTCACAATAGAACCAAATCCTAGATTCATAAGGCCATATAGTATGACGCTAAATGTAAGGACGTCCAGGATAAAGAAACAAAAGCCATATAATGAGTGATTGCTGTCCTTAACGTACCATGTTATCTCTCATCTCTTTTACTGTCCCTTGGTTATCTCATATTATTACAATATTTCACCTTGTTATCTGATATATTTTATATATGCTTCATTGCTTATTTGAAATAGGAGAGGGAAGAGGGGAAATCAAGTTGTGCAGTGGGAGGGGTGAGTGGAATGGGGACCATGACATGAAAAACTGTATGAATATATATGAAATAATGTACCTTCTATCTGGTGAACATAATGTAACTCTTATATTAATTACAATAAAATATATGAGAGAAAAAATAACGGAGTCATATTCCATCGTATATATGTACTACAATTCTTTATTTAATCTTTAGTTCCTAGACACTTTAGCTGAATCCATCATATGCTTGTGGTAATCTAATTGAAATAAACATGGTATGCATGGGTTTTCCTGTATATTCATTAGATTCCTTGAGATATATCCCCAATCGCATTATGGCAGGGTCCCAAGCTAAATCTATTTGTAGAACCTACATCCTTCATCAGGGTGTTTCAAACCTACACCTAGTATTCTTGAATTAGATGGACCCACGTTTTCTTGCTCTCCCTCTATCTGGTATTATTCAGCAGCATTTTCATTAGTAAGATTGTGATACTGTCTCCATTCACAGATAGATTCTATTGCAGTAGTTTTCAACATCTATCATTCTCTTTTCCTCATTTCCTTCTAATCTAATAAAACATTCCCATAATAATGAAGATAATCCTGTATTTTTGTATATGATCCCATGTATCCTTTTACATATGTTTTTGCACATATGAGAGGAAAATGTGATTTTTCCCTTGTGAACCTGGCCTGTAAACAATATAACTTCATCTTTATGGATGAATAATACATAATGTGTAGCTATACCCCATTTATCAATTCATTTGACAGTTTTGGGTCAACTGTTTCCATATGTTGGCTATTTTAAACAGTGCTACAAAGATTGTGTGTTTGCTTGTGCTTCTATCATATCCTGATTTACACTCTTTCAGATACATGACCCAAAATGTTATCACTGTATTGTGTGGTAAATGTACTTTTAGGTTTTTGAGGAACCTCCGTATCAGTTTCCATAGTGCTTGTACTGATTTCTGTTTCCTTACCATTTGTTGTTGTTTGTGTTGTGAGTGATTGCCAATTCTGACTGATGTTGAAGAAGTTCTCATGTTTGGTTTGTATTTCTCTAAGGGCAAGGAATTTTTGAAGACTTCTTCCTGATTGTGTTCTTTCAAGGTATGTCTCTTCCGTGTGTTTGCCCATTTGTTGGGTTACTGAGTCCCCCTTTGTGGTCATTTTTTTTCATAGAAATCGCCAAGGAGTCATATCCAGGGCATTTTAGCTTTATTTCATTTAATTTTCCTCTGTTACTGTATTCAACCATAACTATGATGTATAGTGTTAAAAATGTTAATTTGCAGTGATTTATTTCTTTTCATTTCTTTTTGAGGGAGGCAGCTCTTGCTTTGTGTCTGGTCCAGATGAGCTTTGTGCACTCACCTTGCTGGGTAGGATAGGCATGCAACACGGATCCCAGCCATTGTGTCTCCCTTGGAGCTAGGATAACAACAGTTAGTTCAGATGTGCTTTCAAGAACTAGTATTCCTTGGCTGACCTTGAACCACAGTCTCCAGTCTCTGCTTCTCAATAGATAAGATGGCAAGCTACAGTCCCCATACCCAGCCATATAAATTCTCAATTCTCTGAAATGAGAGCGTGAGCGATTCAACTATTCCTCCCCAAGTCCTCACTATCGCTCTTGCCTAGTGGACCCCAATTGAATATGGGTCAGAAAATATCCAGCCTTCTAGTCATTCTATCCAACCAACAGTGGAAGACACAGATCAATGTAATATATTTATCAGAATACATAATAGGTGATAAGAGGATTCTTAGACTTCTCAACTTGTTACTGACTGTAGGATGGAGGAGGAAAGAGAAAAACAGAGTTCATCAACAACATTAAACTAGAGAAAAGGGGACAATGCTTCAACTGAGTCCCTGTATTCTTAAGGTTAGTCACCAAGCAAGAACTTTGTACTTCTCCTTAAGAACCAATCAAGGAAGAGCAAATTTCTATCAGTTCAAGACTTTCCTCCCTTTGTGTTGTGCTTTCCTTTTCATTTGATGCAGTATAATGTTTTAGTATTCTTTCCAGATATTCTTTGTATTAATGAAATACCCTGGTTCTCTTCACTAGGTGGGCAATTTTCCTTTTACCTATTCTCAGTAGGGAATTGGAACTAGTATTAACACTTATTTTTAATTAGAGTTTGTAAGAGTTTAGTAAAGCTTTTTATTTTAGAAATCTCTTTTTTGCCAGTCCTGGGATTGACCTCAGGGCTTGAGCACTGTCTTTGGACGTTCTAAAGGCTAGAGCTCTACCACTTAAACCACAGTACCACTCCTGGCTTTGTCTTTTTCTTTTTTGAAATTATTTTTTGTATTTTTGAAACTTTGAAGAGCCAAGTCCTAAATGTAGTAGAAAACCACCTCCCAAAAGCTCAGTCCATTTTAAGATGATGAAGACATATAGATGAGTGACAGTTTGAGATGTCCTCCATATACTGTATGCAATTACAATGAAACCCAATATGATTTTTATTCATAATTCTGATGTGTTGAACTCAGAAGGAATGCCTAAGTAAAAGTCTTTGGCTTAACTCACTGTAGTACATTAATACAGAATGGACATCTTGGATCAAAGATAAGAGGCTACTGGGGAACCCCTGGAATGCTTCAATATCTCTTATAACTGGATTTGACTTAGCAGGAATAAATTTTTTAAAAAAGAATCCCTTTGTAAAAGAAAGTTTATACAAAAAATTTCTAAAAAACAAAGAACCATAGATATAATGTGTTCAGTACAGAAGAGAGAATGAATCTTAAAAGCTTAGCTCACTTCTGGTTTAATTTTACTAATCTAGGCCACTCTTGAAAAAAGACCTCATATGAAGGGCTCTGAAGTATGGCCTTCAAATATATTGGATATTAAGTTTACTAAGTAAATCTATGTCTAGTATATGACATATAGTATGCTACTCGTAATAGGATTATTCTATGTAATTAAACTGGGTTTGGAGGCAAAAATAAAATTTATTTCAATGCAGAACAAATTTTTCATGTTTCTATTAAATGTGTCATCCCAAACAACAATGTAATGGTGGTCTATGACTTGGAAACATAATGTAATTTACAGTATTACCAAAAAGAATTCCACAAAAACTTTATAGCACACCTTATGTGACTAGCTCAAAGTACTTAGTTCAACTAAGTGATATGGAAGCATTTTGGTAAATATCTACAAACCAATACAGCAGTTAACAGTTCCTAATACAGAAGTGCATTAAGAAAAAGTCAATTTTGTAACATTTTACATAAAAATAAAAGTAAAAAGGGCACTG
The DNA here is from genome assembly GCF_031878675.1 of Megascapheus bottae. NCBI lineage: Eukaryota > Metazoa > Chordata > Mammalia > Rodentia > Geomyidae > Megascapheus > Megascapheus bottae. The sequence goes on along the minus strand of NW_028327810.1, from coordinate 1,653,615 downwards.
CTTCATCAGCACATTCTTCACTCCTGTCTGGACGAGAGGCCAAACTTACTGTTCACTCTTCAGTTCATCTTGTTTTCCATTTAGTTCTTGATCAACTTGTTTTATGCATTCTGGTATGCCAGCGTATTCCATGGGAACAAGCTCTACTAGTTTTGCCAAATTAAAAACATATCTAATTTTTTGCTGAATTTTGAGCTAATAAATGGTTTTGTAACACCCCAGTTCTGGCTTTTTTCTAGGTATGAACCAAGTAATCAAATCCAGGTCTTCATACATGCTAGGCAAATGCTCTACCACTAGGCCAATCTCCCAGACTCTTATTTCAGAAATCATTTTTCAAGTTTGGGTTAACAGAAAAATTCTCCACATTAAATACAGAGGCAAAAGAAAAGGTGAGGTATTCTATGTGTTGAAACTATTTTACTGTAGTGTTCGACTTCGGTCTTATGTCCTTTCCAATTTCAGTCCACTGTCTTTAAGGAGAACTGGTATGCCTTTAATTCTCAAACATTCTATTCCTCATTCTGCAGTGATGTAAAGATGACCAGTGCATTCTGTTTGGGGTTGCCATAGGAGCAACTATATGAGTAGAGTTTGCTCTACAAGGTAAGGGTCTGAGCAAGGGAAGTCTGTCTATCATAGGGTTTGCTCTCTATGCCATTGGACTTTCTTCCCATCCTTTCCATAGGGATTAAAGTAAAAAGAATGAGTTTTTTGAGGGAGGGCTTGTTGGATAATGTGAAGAGGAGAAGGGGATGATTGGAGGGGACTTGGAGGAGTGAGAGCTGACTGGGGATCTCTCTGGTTCTTACATATGAAAGCTTTGCCCTGTAGCTACCTGAATAAAGTGTGTGTGTGTGTGTGTGTGTGTGTGTGTGTGTGTGTGTGTGTGTGTGTGTGTGTGTGTGTATGGGGACTTGAAACTTGGGCCTGGACACTGTTCCTTAGCTTTTTTTTTTCTCCAACTCCTACCACTCTGCCACTTGAGCTACAACTCCATGTACAACTTTTGCTGGTTAGTGGAGATTAGAGTTCCAAGAAGCTTTTTGAGGCTTTGAACTTCTTGTCTTCAGATCTCAGCTCCTGAATAGCTGGGATTTCTGATTAGTCAATCACCTAAAGCTCATTTCCTCTGAAGATTTATCTTAACAAACTGGGTTTAGGGGAAGTGATGAACCAAAAGGAATGAAAAGAAAAAGAAAAGAAAGTTCTTAGCCTGAAAGGTAGCAGGAAAATCAGCTATGATTTAAATTTGTGACAGAGTTTGATCCTCCTCTGTGTCTAGCTGTTTACAAACTGAAAGGCTGGAGACAGTTTGAGTCCTTTTGCCTAATTATTTTAGGGTACCTGAAGCTCCTCATAGTGCTGTCACAGCTCCACAGCAGAAGCAGGGCTGGCTACAAGTCTTCTTGCTCTGCCTTGACCTCTTCTGGCTCCCATGGCTAGGGCCTAAGGACTAGGGACTGCAAGCATTGGGAGTTCTGTTTCCTTTCTGTATGAAATGGTATGGCTGGATACAATGTGTTTTACAAGTGTCTGCTCCAGATCTAAAAGTCAGAACCAGTATTTTACCTAAATGTATTTATTTATATATTTTTACAAGAAGAATTTTATTTTCATGTTACTTTTTCTTTTGAAGAGTGTAGGAATGTATTACATGTGTCTGGATGCCTTAGTGTAAATATGATATTATTCTTATGATGATGATGATTATTATTATTGGACAATTTTGAATATGTAGGTGTGTTTGTGTGTATGTACATATGTTGTGAATGTGTGGTAACACTGGGGTTTTAATTAGGGGTCTTAAATGCTTTCACAACTTTTTTTGCACCCAGGATTAGTGAATTATGACATCTGCTACAGGTCCAATTTCAGCTTTTTTTCATATATATTTTTTTCATATATTTTTTATTGTAATTAATAAAGGGTTACATTACATTCGCCAGATGGAAGGTGCATTACTTCACATACATTGATACCCTTTCTCAAGTGCAGCTTTTTTTCCTTTTAGATAAGTGGAGTCTCCTGGCTGTTTTTTTAGGTTTCTTTGAATTGAGATCCTCAGAACACCTTAGTAGGTAGGATTATAATATCTTTTTATTTCCCATTGACATTGTATTATCTTAACATATACCCACTCTGTGAAATATTATAGAATGTACAATATTTCTCATCCTTTTTATTTCTATTACAAAATGTTTCCAAGTAGAAAATCCATAATAACTGTGATATTAACTCTCTTAATAATGGATTTATTTACATCTCTATGTCCTGTGAAGCAATGCATTATCTGTAAAGGTGCCTTTTATATCAGTGAAAGTTTGTTGATTCAAAAATTTTTCTTCTCTTGTTCTGTAACAGAACTATGAAAAGTAATTGCAGAATGTACTTTTCCCAGGATTGGTCAACTCTGAAGAATTATAGCTTTCAAGGTTTCATAGGCTATAGATTTTAAAAGGCTCACCACCACTTAAAACAGTTCTGTGTGCATGACTTTCCATAATGTTTGGTATATTAAGTATATTTTCAACACAATCAGTGTGAAATTCTTCTATGTTTTCCTTCTCTTAGGTGAATGGTTTGTTACCTAGTGATACTATACTGAGATATATCCGGATTACACTGTAGCAGTGTTGACCCTCAACAAATGTAATATGTAAGTCATGGGATTCAAAGATGCTAAACCATGAGTAAAAGTCCCAAGCTTGGCTGATGAAATTGAGAATATACCTATACTTTCTTTGTTAATAAATGTCAACTCTATGGAAATGATATGTCACACATTCACAAATTAAACACATTTCTTTTTCTTTCTTTCTTTCTCTTTTTCTTTTTGTGGTCTTGGTACTTAAAATTCAGGACATTAGCACTGTCCCTGAGCTCTTTTGCTTGGAGCTAGTTTTCAGATACTTTGTGCCACATCTCCATTTCTGTTTGTGAATTGCAGATGAGAGTCTCAGGGACTGTTGGCTGTGGCTGGCTTCAACCCTGAGCCTCAGCTCTATCTCTTACAGAGGAGAACTACCAGCGTATGCCAGCACCACCAGGCTTCCTTCTGTTTAAAATACTGCAGTTGAGATGCTGTGATAGGCATGCCTGAGTCCATGTAAACTGGGCTCTGGTAGCAGCTGTTGATCCAGCATGAGCAATTGGTGAGTGGATTTACCTGTCATCTGAAAGTAAAATCATTTTGAAATATGGTACCAAGACAAAGTTGATATTACTGCCCAACCATATCATGTAACTATTATCTGTTTTGAAAATAAATACCAAAGGAAAGAGGTCAAAAGAAACTTTCTCATAGGCTGTTCTAAAGTTAACTATGAGGAGCTAAAAGAGTATCACAGGTCAGGCACTCTAGTCACAATGACTATTTTGAAGTGAGGAATTCAGATATGAAGTAGCTAAAGGAATCAGGATAAATGTGTCAAAAGCCAGGACTATTTCACCTGAAATACCACCATCATGATGGATAGGAATCTTGCTTCCGCTGTGCAGATCTTTTTCTCCATAAGACAGGCAGGAAAGAAAGTATTGGTGGAAGCAAGGAGTAAAGGGGAAACAGAATCAAACATTTAGATGATATATCAGCTGGAATTTTTTTTATAATGCGTGAAGTGGAAAACAGTGAACACGGATACAAAATTTAAAAGCCATATCAGCTGGAGTTTCTACATAACGAGTGAAAGGGAAAAGAGGAGACCTGGAAGCAGAATTTGGGTGATATATCAGATTCAGCTTCTACATAGCAAGGGAAAGAAAATCTAGGAAACAACAAAACCACAGAAAACATTGGTGTAGGTTCACAAGGAAAAAATTCTTCATCAGTCTTGTCTAAAAGCTTTGTTTTTTAGAGATGAACATTTAGTTAGATCCCAAAGTCTTTTTTTTAGGAAAACACAAGAAATACCCTCTAAAAAAATATATATCATATTTATAGTTAGTCTTCAGTGAATTGCAGCTAATTTGTGTGAAAAAGTACATATAGGAAGGGGCAGGTGTATGGCCTAGTGGTAGAGTGCTTGCTTAGCATGCAGGAAGCCCTAAGTTCTATTTCTTGGTAACACATACATAGGAAAAGTTGGGAATGGTGCTGTGTTTCAAGTGATATAGCGCTAGCCTTGAGAAAGCTCAAGGACAGTGCCCAGGCCCTGAGTTCAGGCTCCAGAATTAGCAAAAATTAAAAAGTATATATAGGATTTTACATAGTATTTGACTGTGCTTAATTTAATGATTCAAAGCAGATCCCATCTCTATCTAGAGAGGTCAGCTATGAAAGGTCACATAATGAATATAGATAGACATATGTATGAAGATATACAGAGACTAAATAAGTATGTAGGACCGATTATTTTCTTTGATTTTATTTTGTAGGATGGGGACTTGAACTCTGGGCCTGTGTGCTATTGTCCCTGAGCTCTTCAGCACAAGGCAGGGGCTATAGCACTTGAGCGATAGCACTATTTCTGGGTTTCTGGTGGCTAACTGGAGATTCCAGTCTCATTGGAAATTACAGTGGCAAGGCTGGCTTTGAAATATGATCCTCAGATTTCAACCTCCTGAGTAGCTAGGATTTTAGTCACTTGATCCCTGCATTATGGAAACTATTTTGAATGTCACAGCTGTGCAGCTCTATCTGCACCATACTGTCTTTTTAAAGTTGGGTGAATGATTGAGACACCAGTGAGGAGATGGGGTTCTTGATGTGGCAGTGAACAGTAAAGAGAACTCTTAGAAAACTCTGATAGGATAGCTTGTTTATAAGACCCTATTCTGAGGGGCTGTACACATTTTGTAGACTGCAATGACAAATGATCACAGAAAAAGTAGCTTCCGCAGTAACAATTTACATCACAACACTGGGGGATATAGGGCTCAAATCAAAGGGCCCACAGCTACTTGGCCCCTACTCAGGGCTGAGGAAAAGGAAGTTCCTTGTAGATCCCTTTTCCCTGTTTTCCTGGTTGTGGACAATTGTCAGGCCCATGATTCCTCCTCTAGATTGCTGCCCTACTTGGCACATGCCATTCTTATTTTTTCATATATTTTTATTGTAATTAATAGAAGGGTTACATGATATTTGCCAGATAGATGGTGCATCATTTCACATACATTGATACCCTTTCACATGTCTTGGTCCCCATTTCCCTCCCCCCCACACTCACCCCTCATCTTGTTTCTCCCCCTTCCCTATCCAATTTCAAATAACCAAAAACAAATATATCTGATATATCAGGTAACAAAGTGAGATACTGTAACAATATGAGATAACCAAGGGACAGCAAAAGAGATGAGATAACATAGTACCTTAAGAACAACAATCATTCATTATATGGCTTATGTTTCTATATCCTAGAGATCCTTTCATTTAGCGTCCTACTATATGGCCTTTTGTATCAAGGTTTTTCCCTATTGCAAATCTCTGCTAGGACAGCCCAAGGTTTCCACTGATTATGACAAATGAGGGAAACCACTGAGCCTAAGTTCCTTTGAGTCTGGCTTACTTTAGTTAATATGACATTTTTCTAAGTCTTTCCATTTCCTAACCAATAGGGCAATGTCATTCTTTCTGACAGCAGCATAGAATTCCATTGTGTACAAATACCACATTCTTTCGGTACAGTGAATACTTTTTCAAAATCTAAATCCAAGGTTTATGACTCAATGAATAGTGTGTAGATATCAGTAACCTTGGGTAAAGCATTGATGTCTAGGCATCAAGAATGATTTTAATTGTGGAAATGAACAGTGACTGGGTGTTGTAAAGAAATCATATTCTCAAAGAAATTAGGGAGTGTGTGTGTGTGTGTGTGTGTGTGTGTGTGTGTGTTTATATGTGTGTTTGTGTGCTGGTACTCTGGTATTATGACATCTGCCCCTCTGCTCTTGTGCTTAAGTCTGATATTTTCTTTTCAACTCTTCCTTTCCAGTCCAATATTTTGTTGCCAATATTTTGAATTGGAAATGTCTTTTCAAAGCCATTTCTACTCTGATTTCCTTCCATTTATTATCATCAGTCCTCTCAGTAAATGTCATTATTGAGTTGAGCAGTGGTTCACCAATCCATTCCTGGCCATGCTGAGGGCACAACAGGGGTTCATGTGATGAGACTGCGTTGCCAAATACTAGTCTCATCCCATGCAGCTTCATCTAGTACAGGCTTCAGAAGTCAAATCTCAGTACTGCAAAGAGGCCTGGTAGGGATAGCAGAGGTGGAGGGGTAGCTCCTGTAGCAGATAAGTCCATGGTTTCAATACCCAGCCTTGTAGATAGAAAATGATAGTTTTCTTTACTTTTTAGACTCAACTTTTGCGTATGTGTTTAAGTTCTTCACAGTGTGGACACTAACACCCAGAGGGGAAAGTTGTCCCAGTCCTGGCCGGCCCTGAACATCTGGTGAGTCCCCCGTGTACTTCTCATCACAGTGCTAACCAATATGCAGTGTTGTAACCATAGACAATACCCATGGCAGGCACACAGTGTCAGTACAACCTTGTTTTCAGTTTTGAAAATAAACAGGCCACAATGGAACACACCAACAAACAACTGTTCCTATTCTCTTTGGAAGTCAAGTTGCAGGATCTACGAAGATAAATGAAGATGGTCACAGTGAATATATGAAACAGTGAATATATGAAACTAATTGAATGGAATGGAATCAGATTTCACATACAAAGTAGCTAATGGAGCCTGAATCAGTTCTTTATACCCCAAACTTATGTTACCTTGAAAGACTCAGCATCACATCAGATAGAGGTCCTGCAGATCCTTTTATCAATCAGAGAGGTAGGACAGACAGCCACTAATACTGCAACCAAGTAGGGAACAGAGGAGCTACGGAAGCAGAAATGTAGAGGATATATCATCTTGATTTCCTACATAGCATGTGAAATGGAAAATAAGGGAAGCCACAAAGCCACAGTCAACACTGTGTAGATTCATAAGGCAAGATCTCTTGGCCAATGTTGCATAAAAACTTCGTTTGGCAGAGGTGAACATTTATTACAGTAAGAAGCATCATTTTCCAGGAAAATTCAGGAAGTACTCTCTTGCATATACAATATATAGATAGTTTTTGATGAATTATAGATACTTTGGGAAAAAAGTAGGTGTGAGAATTAACATAGTATTTGACTGTGTATAATTTAAAGATAAAGTAGTGATCATAAGGGGAAGGAAATGTATGTCTAGAGAAGTCAGCCATGAGGGTCAGATACTGGAATATAGATAGGTATGTGTATAAAGTTGTACAGAGAGTATGCATCAAGTTTGTGGGCAGTATTTTGAATGTCACAGTAGTGCACTTTTATCTGTGCCATTCCATCCTTTCACGAGGTGGGTGAATGACTAAGATGAATGAGGAGAATGGAGTTCCTGTTGTTCTAGTGAGCCATAAAGAGAACTCTTAGAAAAATCTATAATCAGATCACCTCCATGAGACTTTATTCCAATGGATTGTGTATGTTTTCTAGAGCTCAGTGACAAATCACAATGAAGTATCTTCTGCACTAACAATGTATTTGAGAGCACTGAGGGAGGGGATTCAGTTCTCCAAGGGCCCATGAACACTTGGCTCTGACTCAAGGATGAAGAAAATAATTGATGCACAAAGTCCCATTTTGTTGTGATAGTTTTCTTGCCTATGGATTCATCCTCTAGTTTTCTGACCTACTTGGCACATGCCATTCTTTCTGTACAGTAAATACTAACATTTTTTGGCCAGTCCTGGGCTTGAGGTCAGGGCCTGAATCCTGTCCTTGGATTTTCTCAAGTCTAGAGCTCTACCACTTGAGCCTCAGCACCATTTCTGGCTTTTTTTTTTCTATGTGTGTGGTACTGAGGAATTGAAGCCAGATCTTCATGCATTCTAGGCAAGCACTCCACCACTAGGCCAAACTCCCATCCCAATGCTAATTTTTTGACAAATATGAATCCAGGGTTTATGAGTTGATGCATAGAGTATAGACATCATTTATCTTGGGCGAATCATTAAAGTCTTGGCATCAAGACATGATTTTAATTGCTGAAGTGAAGAGTGACTGGGTGTTCCAAAGAAATCACATACTCAACCAAAGAAATTATGGACTGTGTAACCTATGTGTTTGTGTGTGTGTGTGTGTGTGTGTGTGTGTGTGTGTGTGTGTGTATGTGTGTGATATGTGTGTTTATGTGTATTCATATGATTATGCACTGGTATTATGACATGCCCCTCTGCTCTTGTGCTCTAATATAATGCATTATCACTCAAACTCCACATTTGTAGTCCAATGTTTTGCTGCAGGATTGGAAATAGCCATTCAAAGCCATTTCTACTCTGAGTGCCTTCCACTTGCTATCATCAGATCTTCTAGGAAATGTTATTATTGAGTTCACCAGTCCATTCCTGGACATGCTAAGAGAAAACAGAGGTTCACATGATGAGGCAGCATTGCCAAAACTCGAATCACTCCTATGCAGCTTCATCTAACCCAAGGTTCTGAAGTCAAACCTCAGTACTGCAGAGAGGCCTGGCAGGGATAGCAGAGGTGGAGGTGGAGCTCTAATATCAGATCCCATGCTTGGCATGGAGAAGACCATGGTTTCAATACCCAGCAATGTAGATATTTTTCTGTACTGTTCTGGCTCAATTTTTGTGTATGTGTTTAACTTCTTCACAGTGTGGAATCTGACACCCAGAGGGGAAATGTATCCCAGTCCTGGCCGGCCCTCAACATATGGTGAGTCCATGTACTTGTCAACTGAGTGATTAACAATGTAAAGTGTTGTAACCGTAGACAATATATATGACAGTCGATCAGTATCAGTACATCCTTGTTTTAAGTTTTGACATAAATAAGAATAGAAAAGGTCAAAAGACAATTGTTCCTGTTTTCTTTGAAAGTCAAGTAGTAGGATCTATAAAGGGAAATGAAGATGGTCACAGTTCATGTAGAAAACTCACACCAATTGAATGTATTGGAAACAGATTTCACATAAAAAAAAACTAATGGAACCTGAATCACTTCTTCATACTCCACTCCTCTGTTACCTTGAAAGGCATACTATCACATTGGATGGGAGCCTACAGATCTTTCTATCAATCAAGGAGGCTAGAAAGACAGCCAACAGTAGCACCAGCAAGTGGGAACTGAGGGAGTCATGGAAGCAGCAGTGTAGATGGTATATCAGGTTGATTTCCTGCATAGCAAGTGAAATGGAAAATATGGAAAGACACAAATCCACAATATATGTCCATAAGGAAAGAATTCTTTGTCAATCATTTTATAAAAGATTTCTTTATCAGAGGTCAACATTTCTTTGAATCAAGAACCTCATTTCTAGGAAATTCCCCCTTCCAAAAATAGTATATTTTGTGATTGTTTTTGATGAATTGTACCAAATTTGGGTGAAAAATAGTTTTAGGAATTTCCACAGTGTTTTACTGTGTATAATTTAATGATTCAAAGCAGATCACACGTATATCTAGAGAGGTTAGCATAAAAGGACAGATACCAGAATATGGATATACATGTGTACAAAGATGTTCAGAGACTGAGCACAAAGAATGTGGAGAACTACTGGAGTGTCACGGTAGTGCGATTTTGTCTGTGCCATTCCATCCTTCTGAAAATTGGGTCAAGGACTCAGACTCCAGAAGAAAGTGAATTCTCCCGGTCCTTGTGAACAGTGAAGGGAACTCTTAGAAAACTCTGATCAGACCACCTGGGCATGAGACACAGATCGAAGGGTTTGTACACATTTTCTAGGACTGCAGTAACAGAGGATCACAAAGGAAGAACTTGTGCACTAACAATTTACCTCGCACGACTGGGGATTATAGGTCTGAAAGTGGCTGTGAACATTTGTCTCTTGTTCGAGACAGTAGAAGAGAATGTCTCCACAAAGTCTCCCTTTTGGTTTGGACAATTGGCCCATCCACTCCTCCTTTAGATTTCTCTCCTATTTGGCAGATGCCATGTTCTTCTGTACAGTTAATGCAACCTTTTTCATAAATGTGAATCGAAGGTTTCTGACTCCATGAATAGTGCACAGATGTCATTTATTTGGGTAAAGCCTTAAAGTCTTGGTATCAAGACATGATTGTAATTGTTGAAATGAACAGTTGCTGGGTTTTCTCACAAGATCACATTCTTCATCAAGGAAATTACCAATTGTGTGTGTGTGTGTGTGTGTGTGTGTGTGTGTGTGTGTGTGTGTGTATTCCTGTGCAGTTGCTCTGGTATTTGGCCTTGTGCTCCTTTTGTACTTGTGCCATGGGTGTTGCTTCCACTCTTGATCTGTACATTCCCTCATCAGCATTTTGCTGCTGAACTGAATTAGCCTTTCAGGCACATTCTTTTCCTTAGTGACTTTGTTTTTGTCATCTGTCTTCAGTTCTCTCAGTACATGATCCAGTAGATCACAGAGGTCTGACAGTGGTTCATCTACCCATGCCAGATCATCCTGAGAGCACATCCAGCAAGGGATGATTGAGTCAGCATAGACAAAAGCAATCTTCTGTCCTCAGAAGCTTCATTCAGCACTGGGCCCAAACTTTAAGCTGCAGTTTCAGAGACAGGGATTGAAGCTATAGAACAGTTAGATACACAACTCAAATGCATATCTAGCACAAACCATAGTTTAAACCCCCAACCTTTTAGGGAAATGCATTGTTTCTTCTCCCAGTGTCCCACTTAATTGTCTCTGTGTTTTGTATTTTGTTATAATGAGCACCACACATTAGAGGTCCTCCCATCTGAACTGAGCGCAAATGTTTGGTGAGTTGATTTGACATCTCAGTGTACAACCGTTTTGGAGTCTGAGGACAATACAGATTATACAGACAGCCTAGGAATATCTTTATGAAGTCATTTTGAATATTGACACAAATAGAGGATGATTGAGTTGGTCAAAAAACACTGGTGGATTGGTTGCTCTGTAGTCTAGGAAGCAACCAAAATTTTCATAGTGTCAGTGCTTGTATGTTGCTTTCTATTAGCCAACAGAGGTGACAATCCTACTCAGAACTAAGCCCATGGTGAAATGTTGTGTAGAGCTTAGTATTAAAGTTCTTATTGAGTGTGGATTGACCCTGCATTCTCCAGAATGGTGATACTGAAAAGCCCATCATTATATTGATGGAATTCCTGCTTCTGGCCTACTGTCCATTGTTCCTATCTGAGAGTTGAAATCAGTAAAGATATCCCAGATTATTGAAGGAATGGAGGAAGCAGAAAATTAGGGAATTCAGGGTTGAGTTCCTTTGACTTGCATTGAAAGTTACACAAGATGGAATTAGGCATTGTGGTAGATGTACTGAGAAAATTTCTTCCATCTTGGATGAAACCTTTAATTTTCTGAGGTCCATATTTAATATCCCCAAGAGATACAATTCCATTTCTATGGCAAAATGGAATACTGCTTTTCATTTAATAACATGCCTCTCAGTTTTGCACTGCAGTACCAGAGAAAATCACTCGAGGGAACACAAGAGCTGGAGATGTAGATGTAGCTCAAGTGACAGAACATTTTCCTAGCAGGAGCAAGGCCATGATTTCGATATCCAGCTTGTATAAAACATGTTTGAGTTCCTCTACATGGTCCAACTCAATTATCTGTTTCTAATTTTATTTCATTACTAGTGATGTCACGACGTTTCCAGCCACTGCGGTTTGTGACTCAAACATTGACATTTGGTGAGTTGTCTATCATCTGAAAGTTAAACTGATTTCAATGTAAGTACAATGCCCAATCAATATGGCAGCTTATCAGAGAGTTCTCATGTAATCCCTGTGTGTATTGAAATAGAGAATGATAGCATAAATGAACACACACTTGATCATGGTCTGCTTTGAAGTGAAACCTAGCAACCAAATCCTTATTTACATATCAGTGCCTGCATGCAGCTTTCACAGAGCCAACAGTGGTAAGAATCCCAGTTAGAAACAGTGAGAATGCAAAGCCATATAATGAATGATTGTTGTCCTTAATGTACTATGTTGTCTCTCATCTCCTTTGCTGTCCCTTGGTTATCTCATATTGGTATAGTATCTCACTTTGTTATCTGATATATTGAAGTTATTTGTATTTGGATATTTGAAATTTGATAGGGAAGGGGGGAAAACCAAGACCGGTGGGGGGTGTGGGGGGGGAGGGAAACGGGTACCAAGACATGTGAAAGGGTATCAATGTATGTGAATTAATGCACCTTCTATCTAGCAAATATCATGTAACCCTTTTACTAATTACAATAAAAAAAATAAAAAAAGAAACAGTGAGAATGGTCTTAATGGTTTCTCAATGAAAAGAACAACAGATCTTTTTCATTCTCCAGAATTCTGATACCCACTATCAGAACTGATGAGAATCCTTCTTCTTAGGCTACCGTTCCTTGTCCATTTGTGATAGGCAGTTAAAAAAACAACCAAATAAATGAAAGAACAGAGGCAGTAGAGTAGACTTAGAATGCAGAAAATTAGAAGTTCTAAAGCACTGAGTTCCTCTGAAGTGAGTTCCAATTAGCATTAAACTGCATAATATCAATAGCATTGTGCTAAGTTTACTAGGAAAGAAAAAGACTTTAATCATGCATAAAAGTTTTCTTTTACAAAAGAAATTAATTTTCCTTTCCAGGGAAAAATGGAAATACCTTTGTTCATTTTGCTAAGTTATGTATTATTTCTATTCCTATGAATTTATTTGTGTTAGGTAAACTGTAGCCAATTTGAATAAAAAACTAAGACTATGAGTTCACATGGCATTTGACTCTATCGTTTAATCCTCTAGCACGGATGGAAAAGATCCAACAGAAGTTGGGACAGAAGAATTGACAAAAAGGTCAGATATCTATATGTAGATAAACATATGTAAATATACATGATTGTTAGACAGAGTGTTTCTGGGAATTATTTTCAAAATGTTCTCAGTGCAGCTTTTTCTGTAAAATTACTCCTTTTCCATGGTTGTTGAATAAATGAGAAACAAGTCTCACAAAAGTGTTTTGCTATTTTAGTAAGCAGTGAAGCAAAATTCCTAGACAATCCACACCTTGCTGATATATTAGATCCTACTAGAATTAAATTTGTTCCTTTGGTGTTACAGCAGTGACACACAATTCCATCCATTTGTTCTGATCAAATGAATTTTTTCAAGGTGAAGAAATAAAATGTCATACCAAAGAGACTACAAGTTTGTTTCGTTGTGAAAGGGGTAAATAATCTCTTGTACAACTCTTTCCCATATTTTTGCTGGTTATGCCCAGTTCTCTGATGGGTGTGCTCTTTTTCTAGATCCAAAACTTAATTTATGCATAATATTTTCATTGTCCACTTTATGTCACATTTTAAACTCTGTGGTTCTAAGGTTGGTGACACTATGAATATAGACAGCATTTATACTGGTGAAAGAGATGAATCCATGGAATTATGATTTTATTTTACTTCTTACTGCTCACATGTGAATACAGGGATCATGAAAAAATTCACATTTCAAATAAAAGAGTTTGGAGACAGATTGGGTCCACCAGCATGTGGGATGGGGGTACTCTGATACTATGGCTTCTAGTCAGGGCTTCAGGAATATTCTGCTTTCTTGCTTATACCTGAGGCTCTGCTTCTGGAACCACACATACAGTGCAACATTTTACTGGATCCTTGGAGATGGACAATTACAAAAATAAATTTCTACCCTGGATGTTTTCCTATTGCTATCCTCTGATCTTTGCCACCTGTGTAGAGGTAATTATACATATGAACCAAAAGCATGCACATCCATCGTACATTGTGGTGAAAGCCCCAGTGGAAAGATCATTGATCAAGCAAGCCTAGGCACAAAGATTCACCATACCATGAACAGAGAGTATCACAGATAGTGCTCTGAGTTGAGACCTGAGTACTGGAGATAAGGGGTGTTAGGGACAGAAAAGCTAGAGATACAGCTCCATTGGCAGATACTTGGGTGGCATACTCAAGGTCATAATTTATATACCTAGTAGTGTCAGAAAAAATGTGTGATTTTTTTCCAACATGGTGCAACCTGATTTTTGTATATGTTTAATATGTCCACAGTGAAGACAACAACTTAACAACGGTTGTTTTTCATTCTAATGAAGACAACAGTAATTGGTGAGTTGATTTTTTTAGTAATATATCATTCTGGCGGATAATGTGTCTTCAGACTACACAGGACTGCCTGTCCATATCTGCAGGTAATCATGATCTGTTTTGAAACTTATTAGAAAATGATAGAGTAGATCAAAATACACTGGCTCATGGGGTGCTATGAAGTCAAGTACTAGCATCTCAAATCCTTAGATCACCACAGTGCCTGTCATCTAGTCACATGAGCCCAGGCAGCTGGGAATCCCTTTCTGAAACAAAAAAGTAATCCCAGCGGTCTATATGGCCCATAAAGGAAGACTATATCCTTCCTTCTATAGATGCCTGCAACCACAATCAATGGTAGCCCTGCTTCTAGACTTCTGTTCCTTGTCCCTATCTTAGAGGCAGGAAAGTCACCAGGGAATAGAGGACACCTAGAATACTGATATTTAGATGATATCTAAGTCTTGATTTCCATTGAAATTAGTTGAACTGAAACCAGAAGAGGTTATTCTCCATCAGATGAGGTAGATTTATTGGGTCATAATATTCTTAACTTTTAGGGAAAAGTCTTACCTTTTGCAAGTAGAAGAGTTTAATTTCTCTAAGATGCCTCCAATTGAGTTTCCTAGCATGTATGGATACTGAACATACCTATCCAGGTAGACAAATGTGGAGACTGAGAATTGCGATGTTCATGGAGGTTTCCAGCACTAGAGAACACCATTAACCTAGTTTCTATCTGATCTGAATACAGTGTGTACAGGAGTCTTTCTAACTTTGTTTCTTTGGATAAAACAGAAACTTATCTGGATAAAAGAGAAACATGTCAGGAAAGCAATGTTTCGTGTCCCTGTTGTGTTTAAGACACTGTAAAAACACCCACACAATCTAAAAGAACATTTCATTCAAAATGCTTTGGTATGAGATTTTTCAGATTGGGTGAAGGACAAAAGAATCCTGAAAGAGCAAGAAACAAAGAATTTGGAAAGAGCCAGGAACAGGCTGCAGTTGGCAGGGCGTAGAGGAACCTTCACCAGCAGGTGAAGCTGGTTCTACAAGTACCCACTCATCATCACTGTGGATGGAACCCGCCTCACATTTATACGTGTTTCATGTTTATTCTGGTGGATATGGATAGATGTAAGAAGTTAGTCTAGGGACTTAATCAGGAATTTCTTGGTTGCAATGAAGATGTGTCCCTCTAGAGTGTAATTGTACTTAAAAAAGGGGACTATGCATTGGTATTAAGATGATAGGTCCTTCAATATGAATCCATCAGCTTTTCCTTTGCAGAAGTGTAATGTTCAGGTCACTATCGCAGGAAAACTCATTTCTAGTTAAAGATGTTAGATATGAATTAGGATGATATAGATGAACATTCAAGGTCAGTTATTACCAGACTCATCAAAGAAATGCAGTGATTGGCTTTTCCAAAGTTATATTTAATAACAGTATCTATGTACTTTTGTCCATATTGATAGCAGACACCTCAATCCCAGTGTACATTGTTCAGAGGCCCAGCTGCAGGTCTCTAGTTTATGGCCCTTGGGTTACAGCGTGAAGTCTCTTATGATGGTGAACTTTCGGTGTTAGTGACAGACACTGGGATCAAGAGCTTAAATAGTATACAAGAGATGTATACTAGGAGAACAAACTGAATCGGGAGGTAACAGAAGCCATCACCAAATGCTGTATCCTTTTTGCATCTGAGAAGAAAGGCAGAGGAAGTAAACATTTTCCTATATGCAATAGGTGTTTAATGCATCATAAATTTATACAACTCAGTAAATTGTAAAGTCATATACAAACTTCCAAGTAATTGATTTACTTGGGCGTAAGGTTCCTGTAGCTATAAGCTTCAGAATCATTTTTATACAATATTTAAGAATTTATATATCAGATCTGATATGTGATCACATGTATGTTATCACAAGTGTGCATATATACATATGCAGAGATATTTATAAGGAGTGAACACACAAAACACATGAGTTAATGATAGCTAAGTGTGCAGAGCAGGATGAAACAAGAGGAGAAAGGAAGAAGACGTTCAAATTTGTAAAACGACCCTCTTGAGGGTTTGGAATTGCTGTGTCATTTGAACTGTCATGCTTGTCACTGATGTGTCAGGGGATGACATCTGTCTTCAGATGAAACTGGGTGAGGGAAGAACAGGTCATGAGCAATATGCTTCATCTACCTTGCTCACATTAATAACATATTCCTTCAGAAAATATGAAGTATATTATCTATGGGTCTGTGTTGGAGTCCTTCTTGGACATCTAGGAGGGGGGTAAGATGGCGACGGAGCCCACAAATAATCCCGGGAACACAGACTCTGGAGACCAGACTCCAGACTCTCGGTGCAATTCGCTAAATACAGATCGAGTGGTGGCCGCCACATCAGCAAATGGGGACCTCCCTGTGTATGACCGTCAGCCAATGATGTCCTGAGACACGCCCCACTTGCTAGGAGTAGCCGGGAACTCCTATTTCTGGTGGGAGGGGCCAGGTGCCCTCTGGCTTTGGACTGCTTGGGTCACTGAGTGTGTACATGCTGAAGCACAGGTGGCAAGCAGCGGGGCTCCTACATCACTAGCTAGGAGTCCCAGCAGTTTCCCCTTTTTCTTTATTTGTGGATACTCATAACGGAATGTAGGATGGGGCCCAAACCTTGTGCAAAGATATTAGCTAGATGGCATCCAGGCAAGCCTGGATAAACTCAACCAACTTAGCTAAAGCAAACATGGGTCCCGCTGCTGTGGAAATGAGTGTGGTGGGCCAGAGAGAACTAGGGCTAGGTGGGTTTAAGATGGGACTGGTGTTAACGGGAGTCACAGCCCCCATGTACTCCCCAGCATGCTTTGAGGGAAGACAATAGGGTTGCAGTTCCTCTGATTGTATTGTTCATAATCATATCACGGTCCCATGCCAGGGTAGACATAGGATGAGGTAGCTTTGAGGAGAGTGTGGAGGCAGAGTCTGTGGCATCCACAGCCAGCAGAGCAGTCATCCGGGGTGGTTTTTCTGGATAGGTCGGTGTCCTAGGTCATACTGGTGAGGTCGCAAAGGTGGAGGCAAAGCTGGCTGCGGCTGGCAGCCTTCTTCCAGGGGGGTGCTGGTCTCCCGAGTGGCCCTGGAGCTAAGGTGACTGAACCCTGGAGGCAACTCAGAATAGCGACCACGATGGGGAAGAAATGAGGCAAATCACCAATGTGCTCCCCTTTCTGACCTGCCGGACTACCCTTTCCCACATGGACTCATCCCGTATCCTACCTCCAATCCCTCACAGAGAGAGAGAACAATTTCATAAACTTGCTCAAGCTGCCTATCAGAAAAGTGAAGGTGCCTGCTCTCCAAGATCCCTTTCCACATAATTGCTTATAGAGGTCCACTTACCTACTATTTATGCCCCACGTCTGGGCACCAGTTTTGGGGGTCTTTCTCAGACTTCTAGGAGGGGGTAAGATGGTGACAGAGCCCACGAATAATCCCAGGAACACAGAGTCTGGACACCAGACTCTCAGTGCAGATCTAAGTTTATTTTTGAAAACGCCATGGCTAAATACAGATCAAGCGGTGGTTGTCATGTCATCAAATAGGGACCTCCCTGAATGCGACCATCAGCCAATGGTGTCCTGAGACAGGCCCCACTTGCCGGGAGTATCCGGGATCTACTACTCCAGGCGGGAGGGACCAGGCCCCCTCTGATTCTGGACTGCTTGCATCAATGAGAGTGTACATGCTGAAGCACAGGTGGCAAGCAGCATGGCTCCTAAACCACTAGCTACAAGTCCCCACAGGTCTGCAGTAGATTGCAGAAAGAAACAGACGTAGAGGCTAGTGAGCAGCAGAACTATTTGTATGAAAGATCAAGGTCATGTAAGTATCCCTTATAATATACAGCCCTGTCATCATGTGAAGCTAGTGTTTACAATGCCCCTGGGTCTAGCTGTGCCCCTCTGCCAGCCTGTTCTGATCCTAATCTCTAACAAACTGAAAAGACATTTACCCTCATACCACACTTTGTATTGTTTTATAACAATTTAGATATTTTTAATGGTGGATATAAGAAATTGCTATGAGAAGTGGAGAATCTGGAACTTAGCTGTGAGAAAAGAAGAAATTTGGAATGAGAAAACAGGGCCATTCGAAGCTAACAGCACTGCTTTTACTTAGTTGCAAACAATGAACATAAAAGTTTTGTTGTATGGATATGGCTTTGTTGTGTGGAATTGTCCCAGACCAAATATGTCCCTTCCCAAACTACTCTCTCTTCTTTATATGCAAAGGTTTTTGCCAAGTCTCAAAGTGACTGGATTGATATGGTAATAATGTTCATTCTTGGCATCACATACTCTGAAGATTATCCCAACCTGTGAATGGAGGATATTGCAGTATCGTTCAGAGCAAGTAATGACTCCATGGTTACTTTCTCTCCTCTGTCTTCAGTTACTTGGGAAAACTGGAGGTTTTGATTACATGTGAAGATCATGGATAGATGACTACCCTGCCTTCTCCTTAGGAAGTTGTGGCCTAGTGTCTTGGTGACTCAATGAGTAATGTGTTCTCTTTATCTTTGGAGATGACCTTGCACCTGTCTTTTTTTCTGACCCAGTGAGCTAGATACACAATTACTTCAGAATGCTTATTGTTAATATTTTATCACCAAGTATATTTCTTTGATAATCTTAAACTGTAATGTTGTGCTGATTTGAAATCAAGTGTGAGAAGAAAATCTCAGTTATAGGGAAGAAGCATAGTCCACTGTTTTGTGACTTGCAAAATAATTTGACCCAGAATATGAAGTTTAATTATTCATGTGATATCTGACTATATGTGTTTTTTGTTCCTATAGCACATCTGCATTTGAATTTTGTTCAGCGCACGATGATGACAGTGTGACTGAAAGGTAAGCTATAATCCAAGCCATATAATAGAGTGCTAGACAAATGTATATAGAAGTTTATGCACATATTTTATATGAATGTATGTACAGACACATGGACACATAAGTATCCACATTCATAAGGCTGGGGCTGAACCCTTGTATTTGAAGAAATACAAACAGCATGAAAGGAGCGGTGACATGTGTGATGCAGTGCAATTCAGAAAGTGAAAGATTCTGTGTTGGATCACCAGTGCTGCTAGGAAAATGAAAGAAATATGCATCAGGAAGGGTCTGCCTGTCACACTGACTGTGTGGTATGTGGAAATTGGAGGTGATCCTATGTAGAAGCCAGCATGGAAAACAAGTTATTGAGACCCTTATCTCAAGCAGTGAGCCTGTCCTAGGAGCTCACAGCTGTATTCCCTTCTCCCAGGAGCACAGATAACCAGGTGATGATCTGAGGCCACTTCCAGACCTAGACAGAAGGAAGACCTTCCTGGAAAGACATCTACAGCACCAAATGACTTAGGCCGTTACTCATGTGGTCGAGTGTTTGCCTAGCAGGCAAACAGAATGCCCTGTCATCACACTCCAGTGTGACAAAAAGGGGAAGCATTCAGTAACTTTCCAACAAGCTCCTACTGGGCTCTGTAAAACATTAGGTGTGACTCCTTCTGTGCTAATACACCACTGACTCTGTACCCAACTCCAAAACTCCCCACCCTGTGACTACTATTCTACCTCACACTTCTTGACTATCATGTTGAGCTGTGACATTAAAGTTAGTATGTTTTTCAATATCATCACTTTGTTTTCATTTGCTTCAAGACACTTTAAATTTCTTTATTGGTTTATCAGTCCCCCGATCATTCAAGTGTCTATCACTTACCTTTCCTGAGTTGTTTTGTCCTCTCTCTTTTTGTATCTCTATTGCTTTGTAAAAATAAGATACATTGGTATATCCAATTTTTGTTTCAGTTTCTTCTAACCTGGTTATTAGCTTAACATGTGATTTTCTGGTAGAATGTATATTCTTCAGTTAGAAAATGAAATGTTTTGAAGTGTCTTCTAGACAAATTTGAAATGTGGTGAACTTTGATGTTTTGTGATTAACATTTTTGTCTGAATGATCCTTCCTTTCTAGCAATGGATATGAATGCATGTAATATACTCTTCAAGTATATGTCTCCTTGTAGGTCTCATGATGTTGGTTTTATAGAAAAGCATTTTCCTGCACTATATATCTCTATCTTTACAATAACTATTCCTGGTTGTTTATTTGATGTATTTGCCATAATTTTCTGCTCTTCTTGACATCTTTTTCCAGTGATTGCTGTAGTCTGGGTTTTTTTTACATATTAAGAACTGCTTGTTATTACTTTCATTTGATTTTTTCTAGACATACACTCTTCCTTTCCATCCTCACTCTTAAAAATGGGTATTCAGCAGCCAGCATATCATTGGGGCAGGGGCTTTCAAACTTACTCTACTACCATTGGCACTTTCATTGGATACAATAATGCATATTCCCCTAAGTTTCTGATTGATCAGAAGAGACATTTGATCATAATCCAAGTATTTTAATCATATCTTTACTGACTCTCTATGTCTACTTTCGGTGGCCAGCCAACAGGAACAAGTTTTAGGCTATACACAAAGAATTGTGTATTAGCCTAAAATTGTACCCTGTATGACTGGCAGTAAGTTGACTTAGTGAGTGTCAGTAAAGATATGATTAAAATACTTGATTATCATCAAAGTACATATTTATTTCAGCTTGAAATAAATGCTTTTGTGGGGTCTGTGGTAATATTAACAATCTATTGTTAAGTGAAGGATAGTTATACAATCAGTAAATGTTAATATATCATTTTTATTATAATCAAAATGATGACCTAGTTTCATCTATCTTCTGATTTTATCTATCATTATGTATGGTATCCTATGAGGTAGCAATTTGCTATGAGTAGTGAAAATTGATCATTTGTATAAAGTAGATTGTTCTCTGACTGAACATGTATGCTAAAGTTATGTGTCATGCCTGCCTATGTATTCCAAAACACTTCTATCCTGAAAATTGGCTGTAGGACATAATGTGTGATCTAGGATGGAAATGTGAGTTAATATCCTTGAAGGCTCTCAATGATCTGATGATATTTACATATATACATATCTACGCATATTCCTAATGTCAGAATGAAGGCAAGAAATGTGTGCATACACAAACAGATGTCAACATGTTAAACAAGAAGTAGCAGAGCAATATGGTATAGGCATGAGATCCCAGGTGTGAGACACAGGTAGGAATACTATAGTCTGCTGTCAAACCTAAGCAGTGAAGGAAACTCTGTGGGAAATGTATGAGAGGTAAGAGATTTTGCCCCAAAATGAAGAACTGTCATCTGATACTACAACTGAACTTCCTGAAAGAAACAAAAATGAAGGGTAGGGTCTAAATATACATACACTCTCACCTATGTGTATTTATGCATATTTGCATGTTGGTAAGTCCAGACACACGTGAATGGATAGTTACAGAAAAGGAAGTGATAGAGATTAGAGAATTTAATTTTAAGTATTGATGACACTGCAGAGCCTTTGATAATTTTCTAAGATCCTTGGGCTCTAGTATCAGTAGAGACCATTCTAAGATCTTAGGTATTTCCAAGAAGATATACCATGAATTCTTCTTGTTCCTAATCTATTGTAGTGGCCAAAACCAATTCAGTGTTATGCTGTAAGACTCAGCAGGTTAAGAAATTTCTCTCCGGTGACTCCATTTTGTCTAGCTAGAGGATAAAGCAAGTTACAGGGGTTCTGTCTTGTCTGTCTGACGGACTGTCTCTGTTTCTCTCTCTCTGTATATTCTCTGTGTCTCTGTGTGTCTCTCCCTGTCTCTCTCTATGTCTCAATGTCTGAGAAAAGGTTGGTCATTAGGGGTTTTTAAATTTGATGTGTATTTTCCAGAAATGCCTTACTGTTAAGGTGTGTTTTCAGCCCCAAACAAAAATTTGCCTAATTATGTGCTGGATGTCTATCTCAAGAGATGATGATGAAAAGACGAGAGAATCTTTTCATGCCCATGATCATCCCTGATATGTCTCATTTCATTGCTGTGGGAAGGAGGCTGGCTAAAATAGAATGACTTGCCTAGGATTTCACATGTTCTGGGGAAAACAGACAGCTGAAGACAGCTCCCTCATACCATTTGTGATATTTTTAGTGGATGAGAAGTCTTTTACCATCAAGTGATGGTTGGAATTTTATGTGAAAGGTAATACCCAAAGCATGTCTGTGTGTTTGTTTGCACATATATTCTGTAGGTTAAGGTGAATAACTCATGAACTACAAATCCTTTTATGAATCAGAGAGGCTGGACAGACAGAGGACAGTAGTGCTAGCAAGGAGGGGAGAGAGGAAGCAGAAATGTAGATGGTAGATCAGCTCCATTTTCTTCATAGCAAGGATATGGAACATAAGGAAACCCACAAAATCACTGCAAAAAGTGGTTTAGGGTCATGTGAAAAAAACTACTTTTACACCTTGCATAAATCTTTGTTTATCACATTTCATTGGAGAGAGAGGCCTCATTTCTTGGAAAACACAGGAAATAACCCCTAGCATATAAAGAGTATTTAGAGTTAGTATTCAGCTAGTTATAGCTGTTTGGAGAGAAAAAGTAGTTTTAGGAATTTCCAGAGTATTTGACTGCGCGTAACTTAATGGTTCATGTTGGTAATGAAGAGCAGAACACTCAGAGATCTACAGAGGACAGCCATAAGAGGTCAGACACCCAAATACAGTCAGACTTGTGTAGAAAGCTGTAACGAGATGAAGGAACATGTTAGTGGGAACCATTTGGAAGGTCAGGGAAGTGCAATTTTGTCTGTGCCATTCCATCATTTTGCAAATTGGGTGAAGGACTGAGACTCCAGTAAGGAGAGGGAGTTCTCACTGTCCTGGTGAGCAGTGAAGAGTTCTCTGCTTCTGGCCTGCCACCCATTGGTCCAATGTGAGAGTAAGTCAGTAAAGACATCCAGGATTACTGAAAGTAAGGAGGGAATAGAAGGAACAGAGGAAGCAGAATATTAGGTATGACCTCAGGGTTGAGTTCCCTTGAACAACATCATATTGAAAGTCATAAAAGATAGCATTAGGTCCCGTGTTAGGCTACTGGGAAAAATTCTTCTACCTTGGATTAAATCGGTCCATATTTAATTTCCTGAAGAGATTCAACTGCATTTCTGTGGTAAAATGAAAATACTGCTTTTCATTTGGTTCTGATCTCTTAGTTCACACCAGAGTACTCGAGCAAATTGCTAGATGGAACAAAAGAGCTGGAGATGGAGCTGCAGCTCAAGTGGCAAACATGATCCTAGCATGAACACAGACATGGTTTAAGTTCCCAGACTCGTAAAAAAGTTTGATTTCTGCAGTATGTTCCAAATGAGTTTTCTGTGTCTTATTTTATTTTACTGTTTAGAGATGACACAACGTTAACTGCAATTGCAGTTTGTGACGCAAGAATTAACATTTGGTAAGTTGTGTTATCTGTCATCTGAGTGTAAATTCATTTGTAGTGTGAGTTTAGTGTACAATTTATGTGACAGCTTATCAGTATCCTCATGTAATAGTTATTTTTTTACTGAAACTAAGTAGAAATTGATAGAGTCAATTAGTACATACTTGGTCATGGTCTGCCATGAAGTGAAATTAGCAATCATATCCTTATTTACCTATTATCAGTGCCTACGTGCAACTTGCACTGAGCTAATGGAGGTACGAATCCCAGTCAGGAACAATTAGGTTGTCTCAGTGGTTCTGAGGTGGAAGAGTTGTTGGGCCTCTTTCCTTCTCCAGAAATCTGTTTCTTAGACAGGCCCACTGTCAGTTCTGATGAGAGTCCAATTTCTAGGCTGTTGTTTCTTGTATTTTGTTGATAAGCAGTTAAGAAAAAGCCAAGTTAGTGAAAATAAGAAGGGAGTAGAGCAGACTTAGACAGCTGAAAATCAGATTGCATAAAGAATTGAGTTTCTCTGTAGTGAGTTGCATGTACAATTAAACTACATGATACCAATAAACATTTTGTTAATTTTAAGAAAGAAACTTTCTTTACTTGTGCATAGAAACTTTCTTTTGAAGAGATAACAGTGTAAATTCCCAAAGAAATTAATTTCCTTTCTAGGGAAATGTGGAGACAGATTTCTGAGGTTCTTGGAAAATTTTCCAACAAAGGAAATGACATTAACTAAGTTTCTATATGATCTCGATGTTGTGTGCCTGGGAATCTTTCTAACTTTGTTTGGAAAAACAGAAATATATAAAAGATATGTTTTATGTCCCTGTTGTGATTGAGATACTGCAAAAACACTAGCACAATCTAAAGGGCATTTCACAATTCTTGGACACACACTACCAAATCCCCACCATTGACTACTCTTCTGTCTTACACATCTGGAATATCAACTTGAGCTACCACATAAAAATTAGTGTGTTTTTCAATAGAATCATTCATTTTTCTATTTGCTTGAAGTAATTTTTACTTTCTTTTTTGGTTTATCAGACCCCCGATTGATCAAGTACTTATCAATTTACTTTCATGACTTATTAGAATCCCTAAAGTCTTTGGGATATTTGTAGCTTTGTCTTTATAAAAATAAAAGATACATAGAGCCTGTATCCTAGCTACTGAAGAGTCTGAGAACTGTGGATCATGGATCAGACACAGGCCTGGCACTAAAGACCTAGAGATTCCTACCTCCCATTTACTACCAGAAAAAAACGGAAGCGGTGCTGGGGCTCAAGAAGTAGAGTGGTAGCTCTGAGCTGAAGAGCTCAGGGACAATGCCCAGGCTCAGAGTTCAAGCCCCTTGAATATCAACCAAGTGATACAATCCTTTCTGGACGAAGCAGTGGAGATCTAATTAGTAATATTGATGGGAAGCTCTGAAATTCTTATCCAGTTAACTTCCTGAAAGCCAGAAGTATGGCTCAAGTGGTAGAGTACCTTCTTCACAGAGAAAGCTAAGGGAGAGCACCCAGGCCGTAAGAGGAAGCCCAATAGTACCTGCACATAAACACAGTAAGAAAGAGAAAGAATGAAGTCCACCTCCCTATCAGAGACAGTCACAGGCCTGATGTGAATGGATGGAAAGAGATATTCCAATATGGCACCCAAAAGAAAGCAAATGTAAATGTACTCCTATCTGGCAAAGAAAAGTTGAAAGTATTACAACATGAAAGTCATTTCATTTTGCTAAAGACACTGCAATGATTAACAACAAAAAGGCAACTAATCCTCAATGCACCCAATTTGACACAACATTCATCGCTGAACATAAATGAGCAGATGGATCCCAACCATGTTAGATCCTTTCCAAAGAATCTGCAAGAAACCAGATTCAACTGAAGGCCAAGAGCCAAAGGCAGCATATATCTACAGAATGTTCCACACAACAGTCCCAGAATAAGTATCATCTCAGCAACCCCCAAGCTTTCTCCAAAGGAAATAATATTTAGAGCCTAGAGGCAGCGTTATTCTTTTTCCCTGTCCCTTCCTCTAATATTCCTCTACAGTAATTATTCAAAGAGGTTTCTTGGCAGAGTATAAAGTAAGTCTTAACAATTACATATAAGGAAAGACAATGTTACTGTTTGCTATCATACTATGATGGAATTCAATTGGAAATAGACAAAAGATAAAAGACAGAAAATATTGAAATACATAGAAATGGAACAAAACGCTTTGAATGGTTAATTGATTATTGAAGAAAGAAAGGATAGATATGTATTCAAGTCTATAAAAACCATTAGAGAGTCTGACTATGACATTTGGTTTCATCCTATAGGGACACCTCATCCTATACCACAACCAAACTTGACGAAACAAGCAACAATGAAGGGTAAAGTCTAAATATATATATATATATATATATATATATATTCTCATCTATGAGCATCTATGCATAATAAAATGTATGTAAGTACAGTCATACATAAAAGGATAGTCACTGAAAAGAAAGTGATTAGGATTATTGAATTTTATTTTAGGTATTGATGACACTGCAGGGCCTTTGATATTTTTCTAAGATTTTTGGGCTGTAATATCAGTAGATAACTTTCTAAAATCTTAGGTGTTTCCAAGAAGAAATGTCAAGAGTTATTGTTCCTAATGTATTGTGGTGTTCAAAGGCAATTTAGTGTTTTGTTGTAAGGCTCAGCAATTTAAAAACTTCTCTCTGATAAATAGAGGATAAAACAAGTAACAGTTGCAAGCTCTCTCTCTCTCTCTGTCTCCTCTCTCTCTCTCTCTCTCTCTCTCTCTCTCTCTCTCTCTCTCTCTCTCTCTCTCTCTCTGTATCTCTCCTTGTCTATTTGTCTCCATGAATGAGAAAAGGCTGATTATTAGGGGATTTTTAATTTGATGTGTATTTTCCTAAAATGCCTTACTGCTAAGGTGCGTTTTCTGCCCCAAACAAAAATTTGCCTAATTATGTGCTGGATGTCTATCTCAAGAGATGATGATGATGATAAAAAGACCAGCGAATCTGTTCATGCCCATGTTCATCCCTGATGTGTCTTATTTCGTTGCTGTGGGAAGGAGACTGTCTAATATAGAATGACTTGCCTAGGATTTCAGTTGTTCATGGGAGAAGTGGCAGCTGAAGAAACCTCCTCATACCATTTGTGATATATTTAGTGAATGAGAAGTTTTTTATCATCAAGTTAGGTTTGAAATATTATGTGAAAATCAAATATTCCTAAACAGCCAAAGCATGTCTGTGTTTTTGTTTCCACATATATTGTGTAGGTTAAGGTGAATAGGTCATGACCTAGAAATCCTTTTATGAATTAGAGAGGCTGGAGAGACAGAGGACAGTAGTGCCAGCAAGGAGGGGAGAGAGGAAGCAGAAATGTAGATGGTTGATCAGCTCAATTTCCTTCAGAGCAAGGGAAACGGAACATCAGGAAACCCACGAAAACAGTGTAAACAGTGCTTTAGGGTCATAGGAAAAGAACTCCTTGTGAATCTTGCATAAGTTTTTATTTAGCACAGGTAGTCATTTCATTGGAGAGAGAGGCCTCATTTCTAGGAAAGCACAGGAAATACCCCCTTCCATATATAGTATATGTAGAGTTTGTTTTCCGGGTATTATAGCAATTTGGGAAGAAAAAGTCTCTTTAGAAACTTCCATAGTATTTGACTGTGCATAATTTAATGATTCATGTTGATAATGAGGAGCAGAACATACATAGATTGACAGAGTACAGCCATATGTGGTCAGATACCCAAGTATAGACAGAGTAGTGTCCAAAGCTGTACAGAGAACAAGCACCGTATTTGTGGGAACAATTTAGAAGGTCAGGGAAGTGTAATTTTGTCTGTGCTATTCTGTCTTTTTTGCAAATTGAGTGAAGGTTTGAGACTCCAGTATGGAGAGGGAGTTCTCCTTGTCCTGCTGAGAAGTGAAGAGTTCTCTACTTCTGGCCTGCCACCCATTGGTCCAATGTGAGAGTAAGTCAGTAAAGACATCTAGGATTACTGAAAGTAATGAGGGAATAGAAGGAACAGAGGAAGCCGAGTATTAGCTATGACCTCAGGTTGAGTTCCCTTGAAGAGTATTTTATTGAAATTCATACAAGATGTCAAGAGGTACTGTGGTAGGGGTACTGGGAAAAATTCTTCTACCTTGCATGCAACTGTTCCATATTTAATTTCCTGAAAAGATTTCAACTGTATTTCTGGGTAAAATGAAAATACTGCTTTTCATTTGGTTCTGGTCTCTTAGTTCACACCGGAGTACCAGAGCAAAGAGCTAGAGGGAACAGAAGAGCTGGAGATGGAGCTGTAGCTCAAATGGCAAACATGATCCTACATGAACAGAGTCATGGTTTTAGTATCCAGCCTTGTAGAAAAGTTTCATTTCCTCTGTATGTTCCAAATCAATTGTTTGTGTCTTACTTTATTTTTTAAACATGAAACAACGTTAACTGCAATTTCAGTTTGTGACCCAACCATTAACATTTGGTAAGTTGTATTATCTCTCATCTGAGTGTAAATTCATTTGTAGTGTGAATTTATTACACAATCTATATGACAGCTTCTTAGTGTCCTCCTGTAATCATTTTGTTTGTATTGAAAGTAAAAGAAAATGATAGAGTCAGTTAGCACATACTTGGTCATGGTCTGCTATGAAGTGAAAAGTAGCAAGCATATCTTTATTTACCTATTATCAGGGCCTTCATGCCACTTGCACTGAGCCAATGGAGGTAAGAATCCCAATCAGGAGTAATGAGGTAGTCTCAGTGTTTCTGAGGTGAAAAGAGCCGGTGGGCCTCTTTCATACTTCAGAAATGTGATATTTGGACTCTCAGTTCTGATGACAGTCCAGCTTTTGGACTCTCTTTTGGTGAGAAGCAGTTAAGAAAACAACAAGTTAATGTAAGTGCAGAGGGGGTAGAGCAGACTTGGAAAGTTGAAAATCAGATTGCATAAAGGATTGAGTTCCTCTGTAGTGAGTTGTATGTACAATGAAAATACATGATACCAATAAACATTGTGTTAGGTTTACTAAGAAGGGAAATTTCTTTACTTGTGCACTAAAGCTTTCTTTTGAAGAGATAAAAATGTAAGTTTCCACAGAAATTAATTTCCTTTCTGGGTAATAGTAGAATTCCTCTGTTTATTTAGCTAAGTATGGAAAAATTTAAATTCTACAAATTCACTAGTGTTTGGGTAACTTGCTACCTTGAGTAAGACTATGAATGTACATGGTATTTGACTGTATATAATTTAATTCTCTAGCTTGGATAAAAATGATTCAACTGAATTTGGGACAGAAGAATTCAAGCAAAGGTCAGATATCTATCAATAGAAAAACGTACATAAGTATATATGTAATGAAACAGACTGATCATTTCTGGGTAGTTTCCAAATACTTTCAGTGTACCTTCTGTCTGTCATATTACTCCTTTTCATTTTGATGAGTAAATGAGAAAGGAGGTGCACAAAGTGTTTTGCTATTTTAGGGAGCATTGCAGGAAAACCCCCCAAACCCTGCACATTGCCAGTGAATGAGAACCTACTACAATTGGTTATGTTCCTTTTTTTCTGACGGCAATGACATACAATTCTATGTATTTATTTCCTGCCATAACAATTTCTTCACAGGTGAAGAAATACAAGTGTCAGTTCAAAGTGGCTATACAACTTTGTTTGATCTTTTCCGTAGTTTTTTGGCTATGTCTGATTCTTTGATGGGTATTCCCTTTCCCTAGGTCTGGACCTTAATTTTTACCTATACCTTTCATTGTGCACTTAATGCCAACTTTTAAAAACTGTGGTTCTAAGTTTTGTGTAACTATAAACACTGTCTGGGTACCATTTATATTGGATAATCAGATGACTCGGTGACATTATGACAAGGTCCTTACTACTCACATCTGTGAATACATGGTTCATGAATAAATGTACATTTTTCAATGAAAGAGCTACGAGACAGAGAGTTAGAGAGAGTCCATACGTGTGTGGCTGAAGGAGGATACTCTGATATCCCTTCAAGTCAGGGCTCCAGGAATGTTTTCCTTTCTTACTTATCACTGAGGCTCTGCTTCTTGATACACACGTGCAGCACACCATTTTGCTGATTCATTGGAGATGGCCTACCACAGAAAGGAATTTCTACCCTGGATGGCTTCATCTTGCCATCCTCTGGTGGTCTTCCCCCCACATCTACCACACCCCTGGAAAACAGAATCACATCTGTGAACAAAAGGCTTGCACATCCATCTCGAGTTCTGGTGAAAGACTAAGTAAAAGTGTCATTAAACAGGCAAGCCTAGGCATGAAGGCTCACCAGGCCATGACTAAAGGTGTAGCAAGGACAGGGCTCTGAGTTGAGACTTCAGTACTGGATGAAGGTTTGGCAGAGACAGAAGAGCTAGAGACATAGTACATTTGACAGACGACCTGTGTAGCACACACAAGGCCATAGTTTTCTAACCAAGAAGTGTCAGAAAAATGCATCGCTTCTTCCTACATTGCCCCACTTAATTTCTGTATGTTTCAATATATCCACAGTGAGGACAGCAGCTTAACCAAAGTTGTTGTTCATTCAGATGAAGACAGCAAGAGGGGGTGAGTTGACTAATTTTAAATTTTATTTTATTTTTGATTGTTGGGGTAATGCATAGAGGGGTTACAGTTACATCTGCCAGATAGTAGATGCATTACTTCTCACACAATGATACCCCTTCTCATGTTATTGTGCCCATGTCCCTTCCCCCTCCCAATCATCTTGTTTTTTTCTACTTCCTTTTTCTATTTCAAACAAGGAAATAAACGTATATACTGTATGCTAGGTTACAAAGCCAGATACAGTAACAATATAAGATTAAACATAAGGGGAAAAAAAGAGAAGAGAAATAACATAGTACATTAAGAATAGCAATCACACAAGATAAAGCTCTTGTTTCCATATCCTAGAGTTCCTTTCATTTAGTGTGAGTTGAGTTTTTGGTCATCTAAATGATAAACCATTTTGGACAATGATGAATTTTCACAGTACACAGGACTACCTATCCATAGCGCATGGAATCATGATATGTTTTGAAACTAAGGAGAAATGATAGAGCAGATCATAAGACAGTGGCTCATGGAGTGCTGTGAAGTCAAGAACTAGCACCCAGAATCCTGAGATTATCACAGAGCCTATGAGCTAGTCACCAGAAGCCCAGGGATCTGGCAATCCCTTTCTGAAACCTAAAGGTAGTCCCAGGTGTCTGAAGGGCACAAGAGGAAGAAGCACATTCACACTGAATGGGAGTCCTGCTTTTAGACTTCTCTTCCTTGTCCCTAACTGAGGGGCAGGAAATAGAGCTGGGAGTGGAAGGCAAGTGGCATGCGGAAATTAGATATAACTCTTGAGTCCCTTTGAATTGAGTTGGGTGCAAGAAGATGAGGCTGTTATCCAACAGGTTAGGTAGATTTATTTGTTTATAGTGTTATTAAACCTTGGATAAAAATCATCTTTTGCAGGTGTAAAAGTTTAATTTCTGCAAAAAGCCTCACTTCAGTTTCTTTGCATGTGTGGATACTGAACATACCTAATAAGTAGAGAAATGTGGAGACAGATTTCTGATGTTCAGGGAGAGTTTTCCAGCACTAGAAAATGACATCAACTAAGTTTCTACCTCATCTCGATATTGTATGCCTGGGAATCTTTCTAATTTTATTTGGACAAAACAGAAATATATTAAGATATGTTTCATGTCCCCATTGTGATTGAGATCCTGCAAAAACACCAGCACAATCTAAAGGGCATTTCACAATCCTTGGACACACACTACCAAATCCCCACCATTGACTACTCTTCTGTCTTACACATCTAGAACATCAACTTGAGCTACCACATAAAAATTAGTGTGTTTTGCAATAGAATCATTTATTTTTCTATTTGCTTGAAGTAATTTTTACTTTCTTTCTTGGTTTATCAGACCTCTGATTGATCAAGTACTTATCAATTTACTTTCATGTCTTATTATAATCCCTAAAGTCTTCGGGATATTTGTAGCTCTGTCTTTATAAAAATAAAAGATACATAGAGCCTATAATCCTAGCTACTGAGGAGGCTGAAAACTGTGGATCGTGGTTCAGCGTCAGCCCTGGCACTAAAGACCTTGAGACCCCTACTTCCCATTAAGTACCCGAAAAAAACAGAAGCAGTGCTGGGGCTCAAGAAGTAGAGTGGTAGCTCTGAGCTGAAGAGCTCAGGGACAATGCCCAGGCTCAGAGTTCAAGCCCCTTGAATGAAAAAATATCAGATATACTTTTGATTTCATTTTTTCAGCTTCTTGAGATCTGGTTATTAGCATATGATCTTCTGATAGAATATATATTCTTCAGCTAGAGGAACAGGTGATGAAGAGAATTTTTTCTAGTCAGTATGTCAGCTGCACTTCACAAGATGTTACAAATGCAGTCAACCAAAGGATAGAATCCTTTCTGGAACAAAGAGGTGGAGGTCTAAATAGTAATATCGGTAGGAAACTCTATGAGATTCTTATCCAGTTAACTTCCTGAAAGCAGAAGTATGGCTCAAGTGGTAGAGTACCTTCTTAATAGAGAAAGCTAAGGGAGAGCACCCAGGCCCTAAGAGGAAGCCCGATAGTACCTGCACAAAAACACAGTAAGAAAGAGAAAGAAGGAAGTCCACATCCCTAGCAGAGAAAGTCACAGGGTTGTTGTGAATGGATGGAAAGAGATATTCCAAGAATGGCACCCAAAAGGAAGCAAATGTAAATGTATTCCTATCTGGCAAAGAAAACTTGAAAGTATTACAACATGAAAGTCATTTCATTTGGCTAAAGGCACTGCAATTATTAACAACAAAATCCTACTAAGACTCAATGCACCCAATTTGGCGCAACAGACATCGCTGAACATAAATGAGTAGATGGATCCCAACCATGTTGGATCCTTTCCAAAGAATCCGCAAGAAACCAGATTCAACTGAAGGCCAAGAGCCAAAGGCAGCACGTATCTGCAGAATATTCCACACAACAGTCCCAGAATATGTATCATCCCAGCAACCCCCAAGCTTTCCCCAAAGGAAATAATATTTAGAGCCTAGAGGCAGCATTATTCTTTTTCCCTTTCCCTTCCTCTAATACTCCTCTACAGTAATTATTCAAAGAGATTTCTTGGCAGAGTATAAAGGAAGTCTTAACAATTGCATATAAGAAAAGTCAATGTACTCTTTCCTATCATACTATGGTGGGATTCAACTGGAAATAGCAAGATAAACTGCAGAAAATATTGAAATAGATAGAAATCGAACCAAACACTGTGAATGGTTAATGGGTTATTAAAGAAAGAAAGAAGGGATTTGTAATCAAGTCTACAAAAACCATTAGAGAGTCTGACTATGACGTTTGATTTCATCCTATAGGGACACCTCATCTTATACCACAACCAAACTTGACGAAACAAACAACAGTGAAGGGTAAGGTCTAAATATACATATACTCTCATCTATGTGCATCTATGCATAATTAAATGTATGTAAGTACAGTCAAACATTAAGGATAGTGTCTGAAATGAAAGTGATTAGGATTACAGAACTTTATTTTAGGTATTGATGACACTGCAGGGCCTTTGATATTTTTCTAAGATTCTTGGGCTGTAATATCTGTAGATAACTTTCTAAAATCTTAGGTGTTTTCAAGAAGAAATATCAAGAATTCTTTTTGTTCCTAATTTAGTATGGTGGCCAAAAGAAATTTAGTGTTTTGTTGTAAGATTCAGCAGGTTAAACATTCTGGTGACTCCGTTGTTTCTAGTTAGAGGATAAGACAAGTTAAAGGTGGTCTCTTGCTGGGGCCAACCGGCAGCAAACCAGGGTTCGCAGATTGGGAACCCTGAAATAGGGGGCAAGGACTAGGAAAAAATAGAAGAGAGACAAACAGATGGGGTTCAGGAGGGCTACAGCCCAAATCAGGAGCCACAGCTTAAGAAGCCTGTAGCCCAAGACCGTAGCCCAGTTTATTTCCAGTTCTGATCTTAAATACACTTCTTTAAACTAGGGAACTGCCAGGGGCTACATTCGTACAAACAGTATCAAGTCTGAAATAGGTTGAATGAGAAGCTATCAAGTCCCAAACAGGTTAAATGAGAAGCTATTGACACAGCCCAAAATCATGATAAGAGCTTACTTCCTTGTGTACTCAATTGTGCGGGTCCAAGGTCACTGACCCCACAGTCAGTCTCTCTGTCTGTTTGTCTGTCTGTGTGTCTGTCTGTGTGTGTGTCTGTTTGTCTCTCTCTCTCTCTCTCTCTCTCTCTCACACACACTGTCTCTCTCTGTCTCTGTCTGTCTGTCTGTCTGTCTGTCTGCCTCTCTCTCTCTCTCTCTCTCTCTCTCTCTCTCTCTCTCTCTCTCTCTCTCTCTCTCTCTCTCTCTCTCTGTCAATGAATGAGTAAAGGCTGATCATTAGGGGCTTTTTAATTTGTTATGTATTTTCCTAAAATACTTTACTGATAAGGTGCGTTTTTGGCCCCAATCAAAAATTTGCCCAATTATGTGATGGATGTCTATCTCAAGCGATGATGATGATGATGAAAAGACCAGCAAATCTCCTCATGCCCATGTTCATCCTTGATGTGTCTCATTTCATTGCTGTGAGAAGGAGGCTGGCTAAAATAGAATGACTTACCTAGGTTTTCAGATGTTCATGGGAGACGTGACAGCTGAAGAAAGCTCCCTCATAGCATTTGTGATTTATTTAGTGAATGAGAAGTCTTTTATCATCAAGGCAGGGTTGGAATTTTATGTGAAAGGCAAATATTACTAAATAGCCAAAGCATGTATGTGTGTTAGTTTCCACATATATTCTGTAGTTTAAGGTGAATAACTCATGAACTACCCATCCTATTATTAATCAGAGAGGCTGGACAGACAGAGGAAGCAAGGAGGGGAGAGAGGAAGCAGAAATGTAGATGGTTAATTAGCTCAATTTCCTTCATAGCAAGGGAAACGGAACATCAGGAAACCCACGAAAACAGTGTAAACAGTGCTTTAGGGTCATAGGAAAAGAACTCCTTGTGAATCTTGCATAAGTTTTTATTTAGCACAGGTAATCATTTCATTGGAGAGAGAGGCCTCATTTCTAGGAAATACCCCCTTACATATGTAGTATATGTAGAGTTCGTTTTCTGGGTATTATAGCAATTTGGGAAGAAAAAGTCTCTTTAGGAACTTCCATAGTATTTGACTGTGCATAATTTAATGGTTCATGTTGATAATGAGGAGCAGAATACACATAGATTGACAGATGAGAGCCATTTGTTGTCAGATACTCAAATGTAGACAGATTTGTGTAGAAAGCTGTACAGAGACTAAGTACCATGTTTGTGGGAACCCTTTGGAAGGTCAGGGAAGTGAAATTTTTCTGTGCCATCCCGTGTTTTCACAAATTGGGTAAAGAATTGAGGCTCCTGTAAGGAGAGGGAATTCTCAATGTCCTGATGAACAATGAAGTGTTTTCTGTTTCTGGCCTGCCACGCATTGGACCAATCTGAGAGTAAGTCAGTAAAGACATCTAGGATTACTGAAGGTAATGAGGGAATAGAAGGAACAGAGGAAGCAGAATATTAGCTATGATCTCAGGTTGAGTTCCCTTGAAAAGTATTGTATTGAAATTCATACAAGATGTCAAGAGGTACAATGGTAGGGGTACTGGGAAAAATTCTTCTACCTTGCATGAAACCGGTCCATATTTAATTTCCTGAACAGATTCAACTGTATTTCTGTGGTAAAATGAAAATACTGCTTTTCATTTGGTTCTGGTCTGTTAGTTCACACCGGAGTACCAGAGCAAAGAGCTAGAGGGAACAGAGGAGCTGGAGATGGAGCTGTAGCTCAAGTGGCAGAACCTGTTCCTAGGATGAACGCTGTTATGGTTTTACTACCCAACCTTGTAGAAAAGGTTTGATTTCCTCTACAGTTTCCAACTCAATTTTCTGTGTCTTTTTTTTTTTACTTCACTTTTTAGGGATGACACAACGTTAACCGCCATTGCGGTTTGTGAATCGAGCATTAACATTTGGTGAGTTATCTGTCATCTGAATGTAAATTCATTTTTAGTGTGAGTTTAGTATACAGTCTATATGACAGCTGATCGTTGTCTTCATTATTCCTCCTCCTGTATTGAAACTAAATAGAAAATGATAGCATTTGGCAGCAGATACTTGGTCATGGTCTACTGTGAATTCAAACATAGCAACCGTATCTTTATTTACCTATTCTCTACCTTATTTACTTATTGCCTACATGCAACTTTTACTGAGCCAATGGAGGTAAGAATCACAGTCAGGCACATTGAGGTGGTCTCCGTGTTTCTGAGGTGAAAGAGCTGGTGGGCCTCTTTCATTCTCCAGAAATCTGATACTTGGACCGGCCCACTGACAGTTATGATGAGAGTTCAGCTTCTAGGCTGTTGTTCCTTGTCCTTTGGTGAGAAGCAGTTAAGAATACAGCCAAGTATGTGAAAAGAAGGAGGGAGAAGAGCAGACTTAGAAAGCTGAAAATCAGATTGTATAGTGATTGATTTCTTCTGAAGTGAGTTACATGTACAAATGAACTAACGCATACCAATAAACAGTGTGTTAGGTTTACTAAGAGAGAAAAATTATTTGACCATGCATAAAAGCTTTCTTTTGTAGAGGTAAAAATATAAGTTCCTGCAAAACGAATTTCCTTTCTAGGGAAAAAAATGGAAATACCTTGTTCCTTTAGCTAAATATGTAAAAGTTTCAATTTCTACCAATTTGTCAGTGTTAGATTAACTTACTACCTTGAGTAAAAAAATAAAACTATGATTGCACATGGTATTTGACTGTATATAATTTAATTCTCTTTTGCTTGGATAAGAATGACCCAACAGAATTTGGGACAGAAGAATTCAAGCAAAGGTCAGATATCTATAAATAGATAAACATACATAAATATATATGTTATGAAACGGAGTGATCATATCTGGGTAGTTTCCAAATATTGTCAGTGTACCTTCTGTCTGTCATATTATTCCTTTTCATTTTGATGAGTAAATGAGAAATGAGTTGCACAATACGTTTTGCTATTTTAGGGAGCAGTGAAGGAAAACTCCTAAACCTCCCACTCACATTGCCAGTGTATAAGATCCTACTACAACTGGTTGTGTTCCTTTGATCTGGTGGCAATGACATACAATCCTTTGCATTTATTTCGTGCCATAACAGTTTCTTCACATGTGAAGAAATACAAGTGTCAGATCAAAGTGGCTACAAGTTTGTTCGGGCCTTTCCATATTTTATTGGTTATGTCCAGTTTTTTGATGGGTATACTCTTTCTCTATATCTATTCTTTTCACTGTGAACTTCACGCCAACTTTTTAAAACTGTGGTTCTAAGGTTTGTGACACTGTGAATACTTTATGGACACCATTTATATTGTATAGACAGATGACTCCACGGCGTTATGACAAGCTCCTTACTGCTCACACCTGTGAATACAGGGTTCGTGAATAAATTTATGTTTGCAATGAAAGAGCTAGGAGACTAAGAGAGAGTGTGTGTGTCCATATGTGTGCTTTAGGTAAAGGGGCTCCAAATCAGGTTTCCAGGATTAATCTGTTTTCTTGCTTATCATTGGGCCTCTGCTTCTTGATCCACACATGAAGTGCACCCTTTTGTTGATTCAGTGGAGATGTACTTCTGCAGAAAGGAATACCCTGGATGGCTTTCTATTGCTATCCTGTCGTATTTTCCCCATCTGTAAACCAAAGGTCTGCACATCTATCTAAAATTCTGTTGAAAGCCTAATGGGAAGGGTCATTGATCAGGCAAGCCTAGGCATGAAGGATCAACATGCTATGATCATGGGAGTAGCAAGGACAGTGCTCTGAGTTCTGACCTCAGGAAAAGAAGGGTTGACAGAGACAGAAGACCTAGACACATAGTACATTTGACAGACCACCTGTGTAGAAAAACAAGGCCACAGTTTTCTAACCCGGTAGTGTTAGAACATTGTATCATTTCCTCCCACATTTTCCCACTTAATTTTTATATGTTTTGATATGTCCACAACAAAAGCAGCAACTTAACAACTATTATTGTTCCTTCAATGAAGACATAAGTAGTGTGCGAGCTGATTTATTTTTTTTGGTCGTGACAAGGTATAGAGGGGTTACACTTACATTCGTCAGGTAATAGGAGGATTACTTGTCACAAACTGATTCCTCTTTTTCATATTTTTTCCCCATTTCTTTTCCCCACCCCCTCCCAATCATCTTGTCTTCCCTCCTTTCCTTTCCTATTTCAAATAACCAAATAAGAACATATACAATATACTAGATGATAAAGTCAGATACAGTCCCAATAGGAAATTAACCATAAAGAGGAAAAAGGAAAAGAGAAATAACATAGTACCTTAAAAACAACAATCACACAAAATAAAGCTCTTGGTTCCATTTTTTTAAAGTTCCTTTCATTTAGTGTAAATTGATTTTTTTGTCATGAAGTGATAAATCAGAACTGGACAGTGGTGACTTTTCAGGATACAGAGGACTACCTATGAATATCATATGTAATCCAGATGTGTTTTGAGACTAAGCAGGATATGAAAAGCAGATCAAAAGAGAGTGGTTCATGGAGTGCTGTGATGTCAAGAACTAGCACCTAGAATCCCTAGGTGCCTGTCAGCTACTCACAATGAGCCAAGGTCGCAGGGAATCCTTTTCTGAAACAAAAGGTACTCTCATTTGTCTGTAGTTCCCAGAAGGTAAGACACTGATAAAACACCAGCACAATGCAAGGGACATTTCACAATCCTTCTACCCACACTGGCAACGCCTTATCTCTGACTACTATTCCATCTTACACATCTGGAATATCAGCTTTACTACCACATCAAAGTTAGTGTGTTTTGCAATAGTATCAATTTTTCCCATTTCCTTTAAGTAAGTTAAACTTTCTTTCTTGGTTTATCAGTCCTCTGATTGATCAATTATCAGTTAACTTTCATATCTAATATAATCTCTAATACCTTTAATATTTTTGTAGCTCTGTGTCCTTAAATAAGACACACTGCTGCTGTCATTCTGGCCACTCAGCAGGCAGAGATCTGAGGATCACAGTTCAAAACCAGCCCTGGCCTGTGAGACTCTGTGAGTCTCTTACCTCCAATTAACCACTAGCAAAACCATAAGTGGTGCTGTGACTCTAGGGACAGGGTAGTAGTAGTCTTGAGCTGAAGAGCTCACGGAAAGAGCCGAGGCTTAGTGTTGAAGCCACATGAATTGAAAAAAGTAAGATACACTTTTGATTTCAATTTTGTTTTTCGATTTCTTCAGACTAGGTTAGTAGCTCAGCATATGATCTTCTGATAGAATATATATTCTTCAGCTAAAAGATGAAATGTTTTCAAGTGTCTTCTAAACAAATTTGGACTGTAGTAAACTTTGATATTTTTGGATTGATATTTTTTGTCTAACTGATCTTTCCTTACTAGCAATGGATAGAATGCATCTAATGTCATTCAAGTGTATGTCTCCTTGAAGATTTCATGCTGTTGGTTTTATAGAAGAGCAGTTTCCTGCACTATATACCTATATTGTTACAATGACTATTCATGGTTGTTGTTTTTTTGTCGGTCCTGGGGCTTGAACTCAAGGCCTGGGCAATGTGCTTGGACTTTCTCAAGGCTAGAGCTCTTCCACTTGAACCATAACACCGTTTCTGGCTTT
The DNA here is from genome assembly GCF_031878675.1 of Megascapheus bottae. Taxonomy (NCBI): domain Eukaryota; kingdom Metazoa; phylum Chordata; class Mammalia; order Rodentia; family Geomyidae; genus Megascapheus; species Megascapheus bottae. Next base: position 1,614,360 of record NW_028327810.1, on the reverse strand, counting down.
TTTCTATGTACATGGTACAGAGGAATCGAAACCGAGTCTTTCTGCATGCTTGGCCAGCACTCTACCAGTAGGCTAACCTCCCTTCCCCCCTTTTAATACACTTATTTGAAATAGAGAAGAGGAGGGGAAAACAAGATGGGGTTTCTATTTTTGTCACTTTTATATATTTTAACCTGAGTTCTCCATAAAGAAAGTCTAGAGACAAGAACTTATGACTAATTTCCTTCTTTGGGAATAACACCTCAGAAAAGCAGAAATCAGGAGATATCTATGCTGCCACGGTTGTTTATTTGATATAGTTCACAAAATTTCCTGCCAGTCTTGATACTTTTCCACTGTTTACTGTGCTTTCTTTTAACTGTGTAACAAGAATTTTCTGTCATTGCTTACATTTGATTGTTTTCCAGAAATAAATTCCTCCATTCCATACTCACTCATGAAATGCGTGTTTAGTGGGCAGTGTATCATTGAGTCAAGGTTAAATTCATTATATTTAAACCATTAAAACCATTGGCATCTTTCATTAAAGAGATTAGTCCGTATCACCCAAATTCTGCTTGATCATAAGGGACATATTGCTCACATTTCTTTTTCTTTACTGTATCCTTGTTTCTTTCCTCCTTTGTTGTTTGGAGAAAGTGTAGAGAAAGTTTTATTCTCTTCTTCTTTGTGTATCTGGCCTATCAATTTACTCTTTACTACTGGCAGTAGTTAACTTAATGAGCAACAGGAAGCATATGGTTAAAAGTCTTAATAATCAGTAAAATCTGTGTGGGTGCAGAATTTACACTCTAACTTTCCAAGTGATACATGCCTTCATGTGCATATATGGTAATACTAAGAAACTGTTGTTAAGTGAGGGACAGTTCCACTATTAGTAATCATTAACAACATACTTTCATTCGAATCAAAATGATGACCTAGCTTCATTTATCTACTGATTTTAATTACTTATATGTATACTGAAGTATGAAGTATCAGCGTTATAGCAGTAGAGAAAATTGATCACTTCATGTATAAAGTAGGTAGCTATTTGACTGAAAATGTAGAGTATAGTTGTGCCTTCTGACGAGACTTTCTTATCCTGGAAGAAGTGTCTGTAGAATGTTATGTGGGATCTAGCATTGAAATGTGAGTTCAAATCTAGGAAGACTCTCTGAATATATATATATATATATATATATATACACATATACATATATATATCCACACATATTTCTAAAGGCAGCATAAAGGAAAGAAATATATTTGTGCATACTCCAACAGATGTCAAAATGTGAAATAAGAAGTATGGGAAGCAACTAAGACACAGGCATGACAGCCCAGCTACTGAGAGACAAATGCACATCTTCCTTCTTTATAACAACTAGGGTAAGAGAGGAATAGGTCATGAGGAGAATTTCTTCTAGTCATTATGTCAGCTACACTTCCCAAGATGTTACAAATGCAGTCAACCAAAGGATAGAATCCTTTCTGGAACAAAGCAGTGGCATTCTAAATAGGAATATCGGCAGGAAACCCTATGAGATTCTTATCCAGTTTACTTCCCGAAAGCCAGAAGTATGGCTCAAGTGGTAGAGTATTCATCTTAATAGAGAAAGCTAAAGTAGAACACCCAGGCCCTAAGAGGAAACCCAATAGAACCTGCAGAGAAACATAATAAGGAAGAGAAAGAAGGAAGTCCACCTCCCTAGCAGAGACAGTTACATGCTTGATGTGAATGGATGGAAAGAGATATTCCAAGAATGGCACCCAAAAGGAAGCAAATGTAAATGTACTCCTATCTGGCAAAGAAAAGTTGAAAGTATTACAACATGAAAGTCATTTCATTTTGCTAAAGACACTGTAATGATTAACAACAAAAAGGCAACTAATCCTCAATGCACCCAATTTGACACAACAGACATCGCTGAACATAAATGAGTTGATGGATCCCAACCATGTTAGATCCTTTCCAAAGAATCCGCAAGAAACCAGATTTAACTGAAGACCCAGAGCCAAAGGCAGCACATATCTGCAGAATATTCCATCCAGCAGTCCCAGAATAAGTATCATCTAGGCAACCCCAAGCTTTCCCCAAAGGAAATAATGTTTAGAGCATAGAGGCAGCATTATTCTCTTTTTTCCTTTTCCTTTCTCTAATACTCCTCCGTAGTAATTATTCAAAGAGGTTTCTTGGCAGAGTCTAAAGGAAGTCTTAACAGGACATATAAGAAAAGATAATATTACCATGTGCTATCATACTATGGTGGAATTCAACTAGAAATAGACATGGAAGTAAATAATGGAAAAAATTAAAATACATAGAAATGGAACAAAAAACTGAATGTTTAATGGGTTATGGAAGAAAGAAAGGAGGGACATGTAATCAAATGTAGAAAATCATTGGAGCCTCTGACTATATATTTTGGTTTCATTCTTTAGCGATATTTTATCTGATACTTCAACTGAACTTGACAAAGGAACCAACAATGAAGGGTAAGGTCCAAATAAACATACAATGTCACCCATGTGTATTTATGCATATTTACATGTATGTAAGTACAGTCATCCATGAAAGGACAGTCACAGAAAAGAAAGTAATTGAGATTAGGGACCTGTAAGTATAGATGACAATTGAAGGTCTTTGATATTTTTCTAATTTACTTTGGCCATAATATCAGTAGTTCCTTTCTAAAATGTTAGCTATTTCTAAGAAGAAATATCAAGAATGTTTCTTGTTCCTAATCTATTTTAATGGCCAAAAACAATTTAATGTTTTGCTGTAAGATTTAGCAGGTTAAGAAACTCCTTTCTGTTGAATTTGTTTTCTCTAGCTAGAGGATGAAACAACTTAGATGTGTTCTCTCCCTCTCCCTCTCTCTCTTCCTCCCTCTCTCCCTCCCTCCGTTCCTCCAGAATGAATGAGTAAAGGCTGATCATTACTGGGTTTTAATTTGCTATGTATTATCCAAAAATGCCTTACCTCTAAGTTCACGTTCAGGCCTAAACAAAAATTTACACAGTTATGTGCTGGATGTCTATTTCAAGAGATGGTGATGAAAAGACCAGAGAATCTTTTCATGCCATATTCATCCCTGATGTGTCTCCTGGTTAAAATATAATGACTAGGATATCAGATGTTCATGGGAGACGTGACAGCTGAAGACACCTCCCTCATACCATTTGTAATTTATTTAGGGGATGAGAAGGCTTTTACCATCAAGTGAGGGTTAGAATTTTATGTGAATGTGAAATACTACTAAATAGTAAAAGCATGTCTGTGCGATCATTCCCACATATATTCTGGATATTAATGTGAATAACTCATGAAATACAAATACTTTTTATCACTCAGAGAGGCTGGATGGATAGAGAACAATAGTGCCAGCTTGGAGGGAAGAGAGAAAGCAGAAATGTAGGTGGTAGATCAGCTTGATTAATTCCATAGCAAGGGAAATGGAAGATAAGGAAAACCATAAAAACAGTGCTACAAGTGGTTTAGGAAAAGAATATTTCAGTCTTGCATAAGTGGTTGTTTAGCACAGGTGAACATTTCATTGAAGTGAGAGGCCATATTTTTAGGAAAGCACACGAAATACCCCCTTGCATATACAGTATATAGAGTTAGTTTTCAGGCAGTTATAGCTATTTGGGGAGAAAAAGTAGGTTTTGGAATTCTCACAGTATTTGACTGTGTGCAATTTAATTATTGATGTTGATAATAACTAGCAGGATGCACATGGATGCACACAAGACAGCCCTAAGTGGTCAGATACCCAAATGTCGACAGACTTGTGTTGAAAGCTGTACAGAGACTAAGCACCATGTTTGTGGGAACCATTTGGAAGGTCAGGGAAGTGCAATTTTTTGTGCCATTCTTTCTTTTGGCAAATTGGGTGAAGAATTGAGACTCCAGAAGGAGAGGGAGTTCTCACTGTCCTGGTTAGCAGTGGAGAGTTCTCTGCTTCTGGCCTGCCACCCATTGGTACTCTCTGCAAATAAGTCAGTAAAGACATCCACGATTGTTGAAAATAAGAAGGGAATAGAAGGAACAGAGGAAGCAGAATATTGGCTGTGACCTCCGGGTTGAGCTCCCTTGAATTGCATTGCATTGAAAATCATACAAGGTGGCATTAGGTACTGTGGTAGGGGGAACAATTCTTCTATCTTGTGTGAAAACTTTACTTTTCTAAGTTCCATGTTTAAGTTCCTGAAGAGATTCAAATCCATTCTATTGTAAAATGGAAATACTGCTTTTCATTTAAGTACAGGTCTCCTACTTCACACCATAGTACCAGAGCAAATAGCTAGAGGGAACAGAAGAGCTGGAGATGGCGATGTAGCTCAAGTGGCAGAGCATGTTCCTCAGATGAACACAGTTATGGTTTTAGTACACAGCCTTGTAGAAACAGTTTGATTTCTTCTAAATGTTCCAACTGATTTTCTGTGGCTGATTTTCTATTATTTTATTTTTTAGAGATGACACAGCATTAACTGCCATTGCAGTTTGTGACCCAAGCATTACCATTTGCTGAGTTGAATTTTCTGTCATCTGAGTGTAAATTCACTTCTAGGGTGAGGTTAGTACCCAATCTATACGACAGCTGGTCAGTGTCCTCATGTATCCTTCTCTTGTATTGAAACTAAATTGAAAATGATAGCGTCAGGCAGCAGATACTTGGTCATGGTATACTGTGAAGTAAAACATAGTAACCGTATCCTTATTTACCTATTCTCTACCTTATTTATCTATTTCCTACATGCAACTTGTACTGAGACAATGGAGGAGAGAGTCCCAGGCAGGAACAATGAGGTGGTCTCAGTGTTTCTGAGGTGAACATGTTGGTGGGCCTCTTTCCTTCTTTAGAAATCTGGTACTTAGTAGACAGGCGCATTTTCAGGTATGATGAGAGTCCAGCTTTTAGGCTGTAGTTTCTTGTCTTTTGGTGAGAAGCAGTTAAGAAATCAGCCAAGTTAGTGACAGGAAAGAGAGAGAAGAGCAGACTTAGAAAGCTGAAAATCAGATTGTATAATGGATTGAGTTCTTCTGAAGTGAGTTGCATGTACAATTAAACTACATGATACCAATAATCAGTGTGTTAGGTTTAGTAAGAGAGAAAAATTCTTTGACTGTGCATAAAAGCTTTCTTTTGAAGTGATAAATATGTAAAAGTTTCCATTTCTACAAATTTGTTAGTGTTAGGTTAACTTACTACCTTAAGTAAAAAAGTAAAACTATGATTGCACTTGGTATTTGGCTGTATATAATTTAATGCTCTTTAGCGTGGATAAAAATGATCCAGGAGAATTTGGGACAGAAGAATTCAAGCAAAGGTCAGATATAGACATATAGATCAACCTGTATAAGTATATGTTAGGAAACATTTTGATCATTTCTGGGAAATTTCCAAGTATTGTCAGTGTATCTTCTGTCTGTCATATTATTCCTTTTTCATTTTGATGAATAAATGAGAAATGAGTTGCACAAAAGTGTTTTGCTATTGTAGGCAGCAGTGTATTAGGTTTACTAAGAGAGAAAAATTCTTTGACCATGCATAAAAGATTTCTTTTGAAATGATAAAATGCAACTCCCCTACGCCAAATTAAATTCCTTTGTTCATTTAGCTAAATATGTAAAAGTTTTGATTTCTACAAATTTGTTAGTCTTAGATTAACTTACTACACTGAGTGAAAACGTAAAACTATGATTGCACATGGTATTTGATTATCTATAATTTAATTCTCTTTAGCTTGGATAAAAATGACCCACCAGATCTTGGGACAGAAGAATTCAAGCAAAGGTCAGATATCTACAAGTAGATAAACATACATAAATATAAATGTTATGAAACAGATTGATCATTTCTGGGTAGTTTCCAAATATTGTCAGTGTACCTTCTGTCTGTCAGATTGCCCCTTTTCCATTTTGATGAGTAAATGAGAAATGAGTTGCACAAAACTGTTTTGCTATTGTAGGGAGCAGTGAAGGGAAATGCCTAAAACCCCCCACATTGCCAGTGTATGAGATCCTACTACAACTGGTTGTGTTCCTTTGGTCTGATGGCAAAGACACAGAATCCTATGCATTTATTTCCTGCCATAACAATTTCTTCACAGGTGAAGAAATACAAGTGTCAGATCGAAGTGGCTACATGTTTGTTCGGTCCTTTCCATATTCTGTTGGCTATGTCCAGTTCTTTGATGGTTATAGACTTTCTGTAGGCCTAGACCTTAAATTATACATATTATTTTCATTGTGCACTAATGCCAACTTTTCAAAACTGTGGTTGTAAGGTTTGTGACAGTGTGAGTACTTTATGGGCACCATTTCTATTGGATAGACAGATGGCTCCACAGCATTATGTCAAGCTCCTTACTGCTCACATCTGTGAATACAGGGTTCGTGAATAAATTTAGGTTTACAATGAAAGAGGTAGGAGACAGAGAGAGAGAGATCGATCATGTCCACACGTGTGTGGCAGAGTGGCAATACTCTGATACTATGGCTTCAAGTCAGGGCTCCAGGAATATTTTACTTTCTTGTTTATCACTGTATCTCTTCTTCCTCATTCACACATGCAATGCATTTTGCTCATTCAGTGGAGATGGACTTCTGCCAGAAGGAATACTCTGGAAGGCTTCATATTGCTATCCTCTGCTGTTCACCCCCACTGTAGACAGAATCTCACCTGTGAACCCAAGTCTACACATCCATCTACCATTCTGGTGAAATCCTAAGGGGAAGTGTCATTGAACAGGCAAGCCTAGGTAGGAGGGATCACCATGCCATCACCATAGTAGTTGCAAGGACAGGGCTCTGAGTTCAGAGTTCAGTATTCTAGAGAAGTTTTGGCAGAGACAGAGGAGATAGAGGCATAGTACATTTGACAGAGCATCTGTGTAGCATGCACAAGCTATTCTAACCTAATATTGTTATAAATACAACATTCCTTCCCACATTGTCCTACTTAGTTTTATATGTTTCAATTTGTCCACAGCAAAGACAGCAACTTAACCACGGTTGTTGTTCATTCAAAGAAAGACATCAGTACTGCGTGAGTTAATTTTTTTTTTATTTTGGGGATCATGTATAGAGTGCTTACACTTATTTTCCCCAGATAGTAGGTGAATTTCTTCTCACACATTGATATGCCTGTTTATGTTTTCATCCCATTTCCCATTCCCTATACCTTTCCAATCAACTTGCTTTATCCCCTCCCTCTCCTATTTCAAATAAACATATGTAATATTCCAGGTAACTTTTCAGATACAATAACAATATGAGATTAACAATTAAGGGGGAAAAGGAAAAGAGAAATAACATAGTACATTAAGAACAACTATCACACAAGGTAAAGCTCTTGTTTCTGTATTCTAGAATTTTTTTCATTTACTGTAAGTTGATTCATTTTTCATCTAATTGATAAATCGTTTTGGAAAATGATGGCTTTTCAGAGAACACAGGACTGCCTGTTCATATCACACATAATCATGACATGTTTTCAAACTAAGTAGAAAATGATAGAGCAGATCAAAAGACAGTGGTTCTTGGTGTGCTGTGAAGATAAATCCTAGCACCCAAAACCCTTAGATTAGCATTTCTCATTATAGGCCCAAATTGTCAGCATACCATGAGCAAAGGAGTAGCAAGGACAGGGCTCTGGGGTGAGATCTCAGTAGTGGCAGGAGTAGCAGGGACAAAAATGGTAGAGATGAAGCTCTGTTGGCAGCATTTTTGTGTTGCATTCACAAGACCTTAGTTTCCTAACTTAGTGTTCTGGAAAAAAATGCATGATTAATTCCCACATTTTCCCAGTTAATTATTGTGTGTTTTTAATATGTCCACAGTGAGGATAGTGGCTTAAGAGCTGTTACAGTTCATTCCAATGAAGACATCAGTAGTTGGTGAGTTGATTTTTTTTGTCATGTAAGTGATAACTCGTTTTGCACAATGATATCTTCAGGGTACACAAGCACTGCTTATCAATATTGAATGTAATCATGATGTGTTTTGAAACTCAATAGAAATGATAGAACCTGTCCAAAGACACTCGCTCATGGTGTGCTATGAAGGCAACTACTAGCACCCAAAATTCTTAGATTATCACGGTGCCTGTCAGCTACTCCGAATGTGGCAAGGGACCTGGGAATCCTTTGCTGAAACCAAAAAGTAGGCCTAGCACCAGTAGCTAAGAGGTGATCCTTCTTTCTTTTGAATGCTTAAACCCTGAAAGGCCCACATTCATACTGAAGGGGAGCCTTACTTCTAGACTGCTTTTTCTTATTCCTATCTGAAGAGCAGGAGCAGCAGCAGGGAATACTAGATGATAATTAGATGATATGTAAGTCTTGAGTTCTTCTGAAGTGAGTTGAATGTGAACAAGAAGTCATTATCTACTAGAGTATGTAGATTTGTTGGGTTATGGTATACTTTTCTTTCTCCCTCTCTCTCACTTTTTTTTTTTTTTTTGGTAATCCATTGGCTTGAACTGGGTGCTATCCCTAAGTTCTTCAGCTCAAGGCTATTAGTGCTCTACCGCTTGTGCCACAGCGCCACCTTGGGTTTTCTGGTGGTAAATTGGACATAAGAGTCATGGATTTTCACGGCTGGGTTGGCTTTGAACCATGGTGCTCAGATCTCAGCCCCTGAGAGATTTGTGGAGCACTTTCTTTTCTAATACCATTGAAGCATTGGAGAAAGACTCAGTCATGACAATATGCTTCAAGTACATTGTTAACATTAGTAACATATTCCTCTAGAAAACATGACGTTTGCAACTTGTGAGTCTAATTGATTGGACCAAAGGAGCAGATCCGATGTGCAGAAAAGTAAAAGAAACAAAAATAGAGGCAACTGAGTCTGCACAGAACTGCATGTATAAGATCAAGATCATGCATGTATCCCTGATAGTTCAGAGCCCTGACATTGTGAAATTAGTGTCTACAATGGCACTGTGTCTTGCTCTGCCACCATGCAAGACTTGTTCTTATCCAAGTCTGTTACACACTGAAAAGGCTAGACCTCGTGCCACACATAGTATTAGAGCAAGGTAGATATTTATAATGATGGCAATAAAAAGTTGGCACAAGGAGTGGAGAACCTGGAACTTAACTAGGAAGAAAGAGGAAATTTGGACTGAGAAAACAGAGGGCCATTAGGGAGAAAACACAAAAAGCTAAGAGCACTGCTTTCACTTAGTTGTAAGTCACGAACATAAAGATTTTGTTCTAATTGTCTCAGATTAAATTTTTCCCTTCCCCTAATACTCACACTTATTTGCATGGAAAAGTGGTTGATAAGTTTCAAAGTGATGGATTGACATGGGAAGAAATGTTCAATAGAGGGACTACACAAAAGTTCCTTGCTCCAAGTCACTCTGATGATTTCCCCAGCATGTGAATGGAGGACACTGAAGTTTTCAGATCAGAAATGAGTCTGTAGCTACTTTTTCTCATCTAACTGTAGTTACTTGGAAAAACTGGAGGTTTTGATTAGTTGTGAGGAAGGTCATGGATAGTCGACGAGCCTGCCTTTCCCTTACTGATTTGAGGCCAAATTTCTTTGGTGGCTTGGTGAGTAATGTGGTTGTTTTCTCTTTTGGAGATGACCTTGCGCCTGTCTTCCTTAATGACACACTGAACTAGAAACACACTCACTCCCAGAATGCCAGTCATGCTGTCATTTTTGTGTCATCAAGTGTATTTCTTCATGGTCTGAAACTGTAAGGTTGCATTTATTTCAAATCAACGTGAGAAGAGAACCAGTTATAGGGAAAACAGTGCATGAATGTAGGACCTGCATCAGAATTTGACCCAGCATTTGAACTCTTCCGTATTCATGTGATATGTGACCATAGGTGTTTTTGTTACTTTAGCACAACTGCACATGATCCTTGTCCAGCACCTGATGATGGCAATGTGACAGAAAGGTAAGATATAAACCAAGACAAGTGTAGAGGTGGAAGTTTATGTTCATATTATATATATATATATATATGTACAGACACATGTACTCATAAGTATGCACATACACATGGCTGGAGCTGAGCACTTGGACACAAAGAAACACCAACACCATGAAAGGACTGGTGGCAGGCGTGATGCAGCGCATGGCAGAAAGTAAAGATCCTGTGTTGGAACACCAGTGCTGCTGGGAAAATGAAAGAAGCATACATCAGGAAGGGTCAGCCTGTCACACATGCCTCTCACATGGCTGTGTGGTGAGTGGAAGTTGGATGTGATCTCATTTAGAAGCCTGCTTGGGAAGGCACTTATCTCAAGCCGTATCATTTTTATTCTAATTAAATGGTGACCGAATTCACTTATCTTCTGATTTTAGCTACTAATATGTATGGTGTCATATGAAGTAGCAATATGACATGAGCAGTGAAAATCGATTGGTTCATATGTAATCAGTTTTTTGACAGAAAATTTATGCTAAAGAAAGAATCCTTTGTGGAGCAAAGTGGAGGATCACACATAAGCTCTTCTTTAACCAGTTCTAGGTCATCTTGTGAGCCTGTCTGCCTAATTCCACATTATGGTGAGATTTTTATGAATATGACGATACTTTTTCTTCTTATGGCATTTTGTCATCAGTCATGTAGTTTGGTTTCTCTTCAGATTGTATAAATCTTTCACTTTTTAATAAAGATACTTTTATAATACTATTTTCTGAGGTCCTCATTGCTAGCCTATAAAGTCCTATTGTAGTAAAAATAAGAAGTTCAACAATACATCTTTCGGCATTTTGCTGCTGTTGTTAATCCATGGTCTCAAGGTACTCTGAGCTCTCCTAGAATGATCTTTCTTCTCCTGCGTTCAGTGTGCATTGATTACAGGCATGCAGAACTATAACCAGGTTGAAATCTTCTGTCTTCACAGGCCTGATATGATCAATTAGAATCATTTTCTAGAACAGATGACATGGTAGATTGCTACGTGTAAAGTTTAGAAGATCAGCTTGCTAGTTAAACATTAATTATAACTAACTTGACCCAAACTGACATGGTATCTTTTGCATTCCTTTTTATTCTTTAGCAAAACTGAAGTAGAAACCAAAAGAGTACCTACAAGTGGATTACCAATTAAAATGTAAGATAGAAAGTACAGTGTGTGTGTGTGTGTGTGTGTGTGTGTGTGTGTGTGTGTGTAAAGAAGCAAACACGGAGATCACTGTATTGGCATCCAAGTGTCCATAGATTTCTTTCAACACTGTTCTTAAAGTCTTCTCACAATTAAGATTTTTTAAAAGAATTATTCTTTATTTTTCAAAGAATTTTATTTTGAAAAGGTATACAGACTTGTTTATTTGCCTCATATTCAGAACAAAAAGAGCAAGGGCCCCACCCACTGATGCTGGCTGAGATGGAAGTGTAGCATTCCTGCCATTCTTACTGGCCCACAGCAATGGGAGAAAAGCCTGCTGTCAGGAGCAATAGCTCCTTAGTGTTCTGAGGCATGTAGTGGCATAGGCTTTCTCATGTTTTCTGGGGTTCTGTGTCTTCACACTTGGTTATTTTTAAATTAGCTGCACTGCTCCAGAAGCAATCAGAGGAACAATACTGGATCAAGTGTTGGGAGTCCTCATCCAATCCATCTGCTCATCTGATTCGGGTTCTACCAAACTATTTTATTGCTGTTCTTTTACTCTCAGAAACACATGTGAGTCTGGATCTAGTTTGTTAACTGCCCTCTAGAGGTCCACCTTCTGTAAGTTGGGAGTCATGTGCTTTAAGGTGACATTTTTAAGATAAATGTCCTTGTGAGCCATGTGCCCTTTGGTGAAGGGAAATTTCTCTGGAGAAAGGCTGCAAGGTTCCCCTTCAGGATCCTGTCTTCTCCTTCTCTAGAATGTGAGGGAAAAACTTCTCTATCATTGTGAGTCAATACTGCAAGCAGCTGCTAAGTACATAACGGATTTTCTCCATCTCCATTTGACGTATACTAACCTTCATATCTCCCTTTTTTGCTCTTTTGAGATTTTCTTACATGTGATACAGCTGTTCTGTGACGCATTCTACAATTTCACACTTGCTTTCCAGAAGTTCAGGAGCAAATTTTGCATCCTCCAGGCCTTCTCCAGCCTTTCCATGAGCTCTGCAAGAGTTAGAACCACCTCCTCACTGAGTCTTGCCCTATGAAATCCAGTTCCTCTGTCATCTTCTCTGAAACCAGGAACCTCACCTCCCGCCATCCAACTCCCGCACTCCTGCACCAAGATTTTGTTTTTAACTTTAGACTCTAGATATATTTATGGCTATTTTCCCAACATATTTATATATCTTAGTTTACTCTAGAAGATGACAAGACCGCTTCCCCCCAGTAAAACCCTGTCCTAGGTAAATTTGCTTTACTTAGGTAGCAAGAGGATAACATTAAACATGGAAGCTTTAATTTGTGGCACTGAATGATGGCCTAAACAGGGCACCCTTCAGAAGGTACAATTAATGACTCACCTAGCTTTTCAGCAATACAAGCATGTTGAGGTCTTCCAGCCCATTTGCTTGACATTCGTGCTTTATGCCTTGAAGCTTCTTTGTAATGGCATGGAGTTCACACAGATCATTTGACTTTTTTTGCTCCCACAAAAATATCAACTCTTCTAGAATTTGTGGTTTCAAAGCTTGCATCATACAAAGCATAGTGACAACCTGTTTCAAGAACCACTCCCCCAAATGCTTGAAAGGATCAGTTATAGTAACACCAACATCTCCAGCCAAAATTACTTTGCCTTCTTCAACAATGATGTAAGTTTTGTCTGCAATGAGACAAAAAAGGACAACCTTCTTCCTTTTCTTGCTTTATTCTGGTGTGGAGACTTTTTAAACTTCCATGTCATAGAAAATGTGACACACTTCAGCAACTTGCACTCTAGAGGCCATCTTGGCTGGGGTGGTCACAGGGACTAGAAGGGCTGGGAAGGGAGACGGCCAGTGCTAGACTTCAGAGCATTTTCCTCACTGAAGCGGGCATTAAGATCTTTACAGACTATTCCTCTGTCTTTGGTTTGAGATAGGATATGTGTAGCAAGTCATTTATGTGTCTAGCATGGGCAAGTTCTTGGGTCCAATCCCGATTACAATGCAAGAGAAAGACAATTGGACAAAGGGAAGACATAAAGGATGAAGACACAGAAGAAAAAGAGTAGGGGGAGAAAGTGGCAGGAAGAGGAGAAGAAGGGGGAGGAGGGAAGGGGGGAGTGATTTTCTTATTGAGGGAATCATCATTCCTACATTTGTCACTTAGATACTTCATGTGGACTCTCTCAGGGAGATTAAAGTTCTCTTAAGTTTTACAAAGCAGTAGTGATTTAATTATTTTATTTGGAGGTAATAGGATGTAGGAGGCTCCACTGTTTTCTGAAGACTCTTTAGCAGAAAACAATGAAACTAAAATCCTAGAAGTATTCATTATCCTGCCAGAGTGCTTCTGCTATGGTGCTTCTACCAAGTGAAGTGAGGGACACAATTCTAATCCCAAGGATCGAGCTCCTGCCTCAGGACTATGGTTTCTGAATCCTATCTGAGACAGAAGCTTCAAGATGATGCTGAAGAATGGATGAGATGAAGGAATCAGCAAACTGGGTGGATTGAGGGCATTTACACCTCCAAACTGCAGCTGATTGAAAAGACAAATCAATGTTGTCACTGACATTTGATTTGATTGTGAATGCCACAGCTCAAGTCTTGAGTCATCTCACTTTACAGTTAATATATTTCATTAAAAAATTATCAAGTATCACTGGGTGCCATTGGCTGACCCCTGCAATCCTAGCTATTCAGGAGGCTGAGATTTGAGGACTGCAGTTCAAAGTCACCAAAGCACAAAACTCCAGGAGACTCTAATTAATCATCAGAAAACTGGAAGTGCAGCTATGGCTCCAGGAGCATAGCACAAGCTTTGAGCTGAAGACTTCTGGGAGAGCAGCCAAGCCCTGAGTATAAGACTCTGGACCAACGTCCACCGCATTCTCCCCAAAAATCAAGTATCAAGCCAGGTGAAGGAAAAAGAAAGAAAGAAAAAAGACAGACAGAGACAGATAGAGACAGACAGAGAGACAGAGACAGAGAGATGGGGAAAGGGAGGGAAGAAGGAAGAATGGAAGGAAGGGAGTGAAACTAAGAAAGAAAGGAAATAAAAGAAAAAAATAAACAACTGTTCTGAGTGGGTGGTCTACTATTAGATTGCCTATCTAGCACACAGGAAACCCTAGGTTTGATTCCTAGGTACTACATGCACATAGAAAAACTCAGAAGTGCTGCTATCGTGGTAGGCTGTGGTAGAATGATAGATTGCAACAGCTCAAGGACAGTGCCAACACCCTGAGTTCAAGACCCAGGACTAGAAGGACAAAACCAACTAAACAAAGCAAAACAGCCTAAAAACTCAATGTTCAGTGTTTCATTTCTGTGAAGACATATCAAGACTTTATAGGGCTATGAGAGAAGCTCCATCAGGAATGATGAAGGAACTTGTGAAGGCCTGGGGCACCCACCTAACATAGAGACAACACTACCTGAGAGGGAAGAGCACTTGTAGGATTCTTAGCTTCACTGAACTTTCTGAAGTCACTTCTGCTTCCTGCCTACCACTACCTCATGCTGTTCCAAATGCGATTGTCTTTATGTAGCCACCACAAGAAGAGTCTTATATCTAAACAAATAATAAATTCCAGGAGACAGGAGACTCACCTAAGAATTCTTCATGTGTGTGTTTTTATACATACATATATATATATATATATATATATATATATATTGGCACTGCTTTGCTGAAATTATGGAATCGTGTATACTATATACCTCATGAATACTATACACCTGGTACTTTTTACCTCAGTCAAGGTAGACGACACAGATTCTGGGCAATGGTGTCTCATGCCTGTAATGGTCAGTACTGTTGAGATCTCATGAAGACCATGGTTCAAAGACAGCATAGGCAGGAAATGTGTGAGATTGTGATTTCCATTTAACTTGCAAAAAGCTGAAAGTATGGCTCAAGTGGTAGAGTACCAGAATTGATTGAGAAGCCTAAGGAAGAGCAAGCAATCCCTAAGATGAAGCCCTAGTAGTTCCAGCACAAAAATATCCCCAAAAGAAGTTCACCTCCTTAGCAAAGACAAGTACAGGTTGAAGTGAAAGGATGGAAAAAGGTATTCCCAGAATGGAGCTGAAAAGGAAGAAAATGAAAATGTATTTCTATGTAACAAAGAAAACTTGAAAATGATACAAGATGAAAGTGACTTCATGTGGCTAAAGATACTGCAATGATTAGCAACAAAAAGGCAGCTAAGCCTCAATGCACCCAATTTCACACAACAGACACCGCTGCACATAAATGAGGAGATGGATGACAACCATGTTCGATCCTCTCCATAGAATCCACAACCGATTCAACCGATGACATATAGCCAATGGAAGCACATATCTGCCTAATATTCCACTCAACAGTCACAGAATAAGTATCATCCCAGCACTCCCCAAGCTTTCTCCAAAGGAAATAACATTTACAGCACAAAGTCAGAATTGTTCTTTTCCTTCTCTATTACAATGTAATTATACAAACGGTTTTCTTTGTAGAGTATAAAGGAAGTCTTAATAGATACACATAAGAAATGATTGGGGGAGCTCTGTTTAGTCTTTTGAAGAAATGCCATACTGCTTTCCATAGTGGGAATTTGAACTCCCACCAACAGTGGAGTAATGATCCCTCCTGTCCACATCCTCTCCAGCATCTGCTGTAATTAGATTTCTCAATCACAGCCATTCTAACTGGAGTGAGGTGGAACCTTAGGGTTGTTTTGATTTGCATTTCTTTTATGGCCAGAGATGTCGAGCATTTCTTCATGTGTCCATAGGCCATTCATATTTCTTCTTCAGCGAAGACTCTTAAGTCTTTGGTTCATCTGTTTACTAGATGGTTGTTTCTTTGGAGATTAGTTTTGAAGTGATTCATTTTTTTTGAGCTGTTGATACATTTTAGATATGAGGCCTTTGTCTGTTGTATGGTTAGTGAAGATCTTCTCCCACTCTGTAGGTTGTCTAGTTAATTTTCTAGCTATGTCCTTTGCCATACAGAAGCTCTGCAGTTTAACGCAGTCCTACTTATCTAGACATAGAGCTCCCCTATGATCCAGCAATTCCACTACTTGGCATCTACCCAACCGTCCAGAAACAAGGACATACTAAAGCCACTAGCACAACGATGTTCATTGCAGCACTAGTTACCATAGGAAAGAATGGAACCAACCCAGATGCCCCTCAGTTGATGAGTGGATCAACAAGATGTGGTATTTATACACAATGGAATTCTATGCTGCTGTCAGGAAGAACAACATCGCCCCATTTGGAAGGAAATGGAAACACTTAGAAAAAATCATATTAAGTGAAGTAAGTCAGACTCAAAGGAACATAGGCTCTATGGTGTCCCTCATTTGTCATAATCAGTAGAAACCTTGAGCTCCCCTAGCAGAGATATACAATAGAACAAAACCTAGATACATAAGTCCATGTCGTATGACACTAAATGAAAGGACCTCCAGGATATAGAAACAAAAGCCATATAATGAGTGATTGTTGTCCTTAATGTACTGTTATCTCTCATCTCTTTTGCTGTCCCTTGGTTATCTCATATTGTTACAGTATTTCACCTTGTTATCTGATATATTGTATATACATATATTCGGTTATTTGAAAACAGATAGGGAAGGGGGGAAAACAAGATAATGTTCCGGGGGGAGGGGAGGGAAATGGGGACCAAGACATGAGAAAGGGTATCAATGTATGTGAAGTGATGCACCTTCAATCTGGTGAATATAATGTAACCCTTCTATTAATTACAAAAAACATATGGGAAAAAAGAAATGATTGTATTACTGCATGCTATCATCCCATGATGGAATTCCAGTAGAAATAGACAGCTAGATAAACTACAGAATATATTGAAATCCATAGAAGTAGAACAAAACATTTTTGAACGGTTGGTTGATGGTTATTGGAGAAATATGGGGGGATATATAAACAAGTCTAGAAGATACCTGACAATGTGCTTTGTTTTCATCCTGTAGCGATATCTTATCTGATACCACAACAAAACGTGATGAACTTAACAACAATGAAGGGTATGTTCTGAACATATATGCACCACTCACCTAGGTATACTTATAGATATTAACATGAATGTAGGTACAGACACACATGAAAGTATAGTCAAAGAAAGGAAAGTGATTTAGATTAGAGAACTTTCTTGGAAGTATTGATGACAATACAGGATTTTTGATATTTTTCTAAGATGCATTGGATGTAATATCTGCAGCTACCTTTCTAAAACCTTAGCTGTCTTAAGAATAAATATCAAGAATTCTTCTTATTCCTAATCTATTGTGGTGGCCAAAGCCAATTCAGTGTTTTGATGGAAGCCCCAGCAGGGTAAGAAACTACTCTGCAGGTGCTCCATTATCTCCAGCTAGAGGATACAACACCAGCATTGATCCTCCTCCTCCTACACCAACACCTCCTCCTCCTCCTCTTCCTCCTTCTTCTTCCTCTTTCTGTCTCTCTCTTTCACTCCCTTCCTCCCTCCCTCCCTCCCCCTTCTCTCTCTCCCCCCTCCTTCCCTCCCTCCCTCCCCCCTCTCTCCCTCCTTCCCTCCCTCCCTCCCTCCCTCCCTCCCTCCCTCCCTCCCCCCTTCTCTCTCTCTCTCTCTCTCTCTCTCTCTCTCTCTCTCTCTCTCTCTCTCTCTCTCTCGCAGAATGAGAAATATGTTTTCCTATAATGGCTCACCTCCAAGTTGTATTTCAAGCCTTAAACAAAATTCTGACCAACTACGTGTCACATGTCTATATCAAGAGATGATGATGAAGACACGAGAATCTTTTTGGGCCCGTGTTTATCCCCGATGTATCTCATTTCATTGCTCTGGGAATTGGGTTGGCCAATATATAATGACTTGACTAGGTTTCCAGTTGTTCATGGAGAACTGACAGCTGAGGACAGGCCCCTCATATTGTATGTGCTTTATTTAGTGGATGAAAACTCTTTTACCATTAAGTCAGGGTAGAATTTTATGTGAAAGGTAAATATTACACTAAAGATTCAAAACTTGGTGTATGGTATATGTATGTTTATTTCCTCATATATTCTGGATGTGAAGGTGAAAAACTCATGAAACATAAATGTAAATATTTTAGTTGTTTATTAAAAGCATTTCATTATAAAACTGGTGTAGAATATCCCTTTAAATTGATATTATACAGGACTTTGGTTTTGGTTAATCTTGTACAATGCATGTACTTTTGTTTGGATTTGCACCAAAGTTTTGGTTCCTAAGACCAACAGATTACTATTTTCCTAAAAAAGTAACAAAGCCATATCAAGAGAGACAAAATGTGACTGATTTTATTTTTATTCACATTTTACAGCAACCACATGAAGAAAATTGCAAATAAAATTCTACTGTCTCTATCATTCAGGTGGGTAAGACTGTAGAAATACAAGCAATGAAGTATGTATATAAAATATAACATCAATATTTGAAGTGAAAAGAATCTAAGAAAGTCCAAACTGAGCAACAAGAGTTTCTACTGTTAAGATGTTGAAAAATAACCCGTGTGTGCCTTCATACTATAATCCAATTGATCTTGGAAAATTGTCTTAAGCTGGTCTTATAACTCAGAAAAAAATGGCATTTAAGCAAATCAATGTAATGACATATGGCTATGTGTTTTTCTACTCATGAAAGTAAGTAAATATAAGTTGGGTGCTGGTGGCTCATATCTCTAATCCTTGCTGAAAGCTGAGGATTACCACTGGAAGCCAGCTTGGACAGGAAAGTTCTTGAGATTCTTATCTCAAATAAATGACCCAGAAAAAGCCAGAAGTGGCATTTTGGCTCAAGTGAGTTTGCTAGTCTTGAGCAAAAGCAGCTCAGGGACAGCACCTAGAGTACAAGGCTCAGGAATGGAAAAGGAAGAAGGAAAGACAGAAATACTGGAAGAATGAGAGTAGGGGTGTGAGGGAGAGGGAGAGGGAGATTGCGAGGGGGAGGGTGTGGGAGAGGGAGAGGGAGTGCAAGGAAGGAAGGAGGGAAGCAAGGAAGGAAGGAAAGAAGGAAAGAGGGAAAAGTATGGAGTGAGGAAAGAAGGAAAGCAAAAATAAAGGAAAGAATAACAACGAAGTGTTAAACTTTTGGAAGTATAGGTTGTGTTCTATTAACTCCCTTATTTATGTGATTCCTCCATTCTGGAAACACGTTCCTTAGGCTTCCACTCTACATATGAGAATAATTTTATACTGTGCCTTAGAGTACATAAAAATTAATAGTATTTTCATTTGAGTTTCAGTTTTAAAGACTTTGAAATCTTCTCAATTCATTGTCATAACGACATAAACGATACAATCAACCAATGGGTAGTTCGTTTAAAATATGTGACAGAAAGGCTTCAAAGCACTTAGAGTTCAATTCCATAAATATGTATGGAATTGAATTCTTTTTCATGTGTCCATAGCTGCGCAAGGAGTACCCCCAAATAAATAATCATATACATGTTAAAATCCTCAATAAAAATCTTAGGATCCAAGTGGGCATTAGTCGTTTTAGGGCCTCATGCTTCCTGGACAGGCATTTTACTGACTGAACTAGACTTCTAGCCCTTCCTACTTTCTTATTCCTGAGATAAGGTTTGGCTTTTTGCTCTGACTGACCTGGACTTCAGTAGGAAGACTGAAGTTGCCTTATTGACCTGGCTGGGACAAGAGGCTCACATCATCACGCCTAGCTTGTCTTGTTGAAGTGGGTTTGTGGAATTTCTTTGCTGGGGCTGGCCTTGACCTGGTATCCTCCTCAGTCTCATGAGTAGCTAATATCATAGCTGTGAACCACCGCACACAGGCAGGTAGTCCTTCAAGCTCTTAGGTCAGTTATGCCTTCACTGAGCTTTAAGTATTACAGTCTAACAAAGATTCAGATTGATGACTTTTTATGTGCTAAAAGAAACTGATAGATTCATCTTCAGAATTTATCAGTATTTAAAGAGTTTATACTGACAGACTAGTCATTTCATTTCCATTTTTGTTCTAGCTTGCAGTTATTGTGAGGTTTCTACATACCCTCCAGTATACTGTTTAGGAGGGAATGTTGTTCACTATTCAGTGCTTCTATTGGATAAAAAACTGAACAATGTTTTCAGATAGGAATGCACTAATTCTTCATACCACTGGCCACTATAATCTTAAATAATGTCTTTTTAGCATCTGACATATAGTTTTAGGAATTGTTGAAATGTGGTGCCAAACTCTCATCGTCTTTATTTATTTTAGGATTTTGGCAATACTACTGATTTTTGTCGATCTTGGTCTCATGGTAACAGATATTATAGTTATGACCAGCAAACTACATATTCCATTAGAGTACAGAACAATTTCCCTTATGATTGCTATATTTTTCCTTTTGGATGTTGTTCTACAAGTATTTGTGACAGGGTAAGTTTTATTCTCTCTGAAGCCTAAATCTAAAGAACCCTACGGAGACTGGCTCCTCCACCAAGTAGCTCAGGCTCACTATTTCCCTTAACTGTGTGCTTGAAACTCCCATTTATCTCCTTGATTTACATAAAATAACATTTATTTGCCAGTCCTGGTGCTTGAACTCAGGGCCTCAGCGCTGTCCTTGGACATTTCTCAAGGCTAAAGAACTACCACTTGAGCCACAGCACCACTCTCAGTGTTTTTCTATATATGTGGTGCCAAGGAATTACACCAGGGTCTTGGTGCATGATAGCAAACATTCTAGTAGGACAAACTCCCAGCCAATTTTTTTCAGGATACTAAATTAATTAGAAGATCAATCCAAACAAATGTGTGCCTCTTGAAAAGCATTCTTGAAGCCAAGGCCCAAATCCAGATTTTCATTGAGTAGCTTTAATTAGTTTTATATTGCTTGAGACACTTTCATGGAGTAGTTGAGAAAAGTCTTTGAACAGATAAAGCTTAAAGGGATTTACCAAAAGGGACCAGGTAATTAATATGTCAATGTGTATGTTAAGAAGGAGAAGTATGAGTGCCAGGAGTCTGTCTTAATGGTGGAATGCCTGCCAAGCATGCAGAAAGACCCAAGTTCAATTCCTCGGTTCCACATATAGAAAAAGGCAGATGTGGTGCTGTGGCACAAGTAGTAAAGCTCTAACCTTGAGAAAGTCCAAGGACAGTGTTCAGGCCCTGAGTTGAAGCACCAGGACTTGAGAAAAAAAAAGAAGAATCTGGGCCCAGTGTCTCATGCCTGTAATCCTCGCTTCTCAGGAAACTGA
Source organism: Megascapheus bottae (assembly GCF_031878675.1). Classification (NCBI taxonomy): domain Eukaryota; kingdom Metazoa; phylum Chordata; class Mammalia; order Rodentia; family Geomyidae; genus Megascapheus; species Megascapheus bottae. Next base: position 1,593,074 of record NW_028327810.1, on the reverse strand, counting down.
GATCTGTGAATCACAGTTCCAAGCCAGCCCAGGTGCTAAAGTCTGTGAGATTCCTATCTCCAGTTAACTACTAGAAAACCAGAAGTGTTTCTCTGGCTCAAGTGTTGCATGGTATCTTTGAGGTAAATAGCTCAGGGACAGTACCCAGTCCCAGAGTTCAAGCCCCATGACTGTTAAAAAATAGAAGAAGTATATACTTGAGGTCTATAGATCAATACTTTGATTCTGACTGGAATTTCAAGTCATGTTTGATAGTATGTGAAATACTAGATACTGCACTCTAAATAGTCCTGAGTTCATTGAAAGGAAAAGTTTCAATGAAAGCATCTGCAGGTGATGTGGAGATAGCTTATCTCATTAGTGAGATGTAGCAAGAAAGAAATAGATTGCTTCCCTTTCCTGCTTGCTGGTTTTCTGAAAAGTAGGATGGGTGAGGCAAGCCTTGGGGATGGGCTGCTGGGCGAGTCAGGCACTGGGTTTCCTAGCCTCCCTTTCTCCAAGTCATTTCAGAAGGCAGTGTATGTTCTTTCCTGAGGACTTGTTCTCCTTCTTCTCTTGAGCTAAGCAGAGTTATTCACTGCCAGGTTAGTCTGATCCTGACAGACTGCCTCAGAGTGTGAAGATGCTTTTCCTGGAGGACTAGTGCTCACCTCTGCAGGAGTCAGTGGTGGAAAGGAGTCTGGTAGATGGATGTCTGTCTTTGTCCTTTTAAGGACACAGCAGCCCCGTTGGGATTCCATTGTGGGTGCAAGGACAGATTATGAGGTCAGAAGCGCAGTTCCTACCCATCTCATATGATACTCACATATTGATCTGGGGATAGTATGATGTACTGAAATTGTTGCTCAACAGAACTGTGCACTTGCACTTGTCTTCTTCCAACTCCATTGGAGAAGGCAGTGCATGCCTCTTGTCCAATGGCTGGGGTAGATGGCTTATTCATTAAGCTTTGATTGTCATCAGGTATGCAAGTATGTAACAATACAAATTTACTACTTGAATACCTTCCACCAGTATTATGTTTTCTCTTTCCCAAATCCAGTCCATCCATTTCATAGAATCTATTACAATAACAATTTTAATGAAGTTGAGTCAAGTACTTTTTGCTCTAAAGATTTTCCTCTATCCTCTTAAAGAAGATAACCATTTTTTTTAACTTTCTCTTACAGGAAAAAGCATTATTTTTCAGATTTCCTCAATATTACAGATGCTGCCATCACTATCATTATTTTATTTATGGACATCACATACATATTCTTTAATGCTACATTTTTTAAAGATATCCAAAGGTAGGAAACCCATGACTTAACTGTCACACTTTTCTTTCATTTGTTCCTTAATTTGTACTTATTCTTGTCTTAAATTGTGTATTTGAACTGATTTCTGTTTAAGTTCTGAACCTGATACATTTTTTGAAAATAAAATATTAGGGATGATGACATGGATTGAGTGGTAGAGGCCTACTTAGCAAGTGTAAGAACCTGATTTCAAGGGACTGGAACACAAAAATGGAAGAACAAATGAAGGGAAAATGATACATTTTCATACCCTTGAGATCTAAAAAAAGACAGCATTTAAGGACAGTTAAAGGTGTCTTCACTAAAGTACTTCCATTGGATATAGGAACTGGAACATCATTTTGAAATCCCCCCTTGATGATCTACTAATCTGCTTTTCCTAATATTGCAAGTGTATTGACTTGAACATGTATGAAGTTTCAGTGGCTCTAGTTATACTTCTCTAAAAAATAGCCGATGGAAACCAGGAAATCCCGTATATGGCAACCCAGATAATGGATTTTTGCAATGGCAGTTTAGTAAAATGAAGAATGTTAAGGCAAAGTTAAAGCAGTAAGGGATTACTAAGTAATATGTGTATGGGTGTGGCTGTCTGTCTGTATCTGTGTCTGTGTCTGCCTCTGTCTCTATGTCCCTTTCCCTAAATGAGATAGAAAGATACCAATGTACATTGGAGGGCTAATGTTAGGAGGCTTTTAGCTATATTCATTAGAAATCAAAGAAATAGATTCTTTCTTACCAAAGTTTCTGAGAGATCCAGTGTGATCCCCAAGTAAATATTGCTTTCGCTATGGTTTGGATCTGGAAAATAACCTCAATCCATATGGTCCTTCAATGGGCAACCTCAACACCACTTGAGACCTTGGTAGCAAGACAACACTTGAGGTAGCAGCTACAGCAGCTGAATGAAGATGGATCGGAGTCAGAGTCGTGGTCATGGCCAGCGGTAGCATGAAGGATGATAAGGACAAGAAAAGGAAATATGAAGTACCTGTACCAACTAGAGTGGAGAAACAGAAGAAGAAAACGAAGTGACCAGATGCTGCCAGAAAACTGCCACTGGTGACACCTTACACTCAGTGTCGCTTGAAATAACTGAAGTTAGAGATAATTAAAGATTATCTTCTCATGGAAGAAGAATTTCTTAGAAATCAGGAACAAATGAAGCTATTAGAAGCAAAGCAAGAGGAGGAAAGATGGAAGGTGGATGACCTAGGGGGGACCCTGATGTTGGTAGGCACCTTGGAAGAGGATCACTGATGACATTTGTGCCATGGTGTCCACATCTGTGGGCTCTGAGCACTGTGTCATCATCCTTTCCATCCTGGAAAAGAACCTGCTGGAACCAGGCTGCTCAGTCCTGCTCAACCACAAAGTGCATGCGGTGATAGAGATGCTAATGGATGACACGGTCCCCCTGGTCACAGTGATGAAGGTGGAGAGGCTCCCCAGGAGACATATGCAGATATGGGTGGCTTAGACAACCAAATCCAGTATATTAAGGAATCTGAGGAATTGCCTCTCCCTCATCCTGAATATTATGAAGAGATTGGTATAAAACACCCATCATTCTCTATAGGCCACCTGGCACAGGTAAAACTGTTGGCTAAAGCAGTAGGAAATGAAACATTGGCCACTTTCTTGAGAGTGGTGTGCTCACAACTTATTCAAAAGCACCTAGGGCCCCTACTTGTATGGGAATTGTTTCGAGTTGCAGAAGAACACGAACCATCCATTGTGTTTATTGATTAAATTGATGTCATTGGCACCAGAATGTAAGATTTGGACTCTGGAGGTGAGAGAGAAGTTCAGAGAACCATGTTGGTGCTGTTAAGCCACTTGAATCGTTTGATTCAAGGGGGGATGTGAAAGTGATCATGGCCCCAAACCAGATAGAAACTTTGGATCCAGCACTGATCAGACCAGGCTTCATTGACAGAAAGTTTGAGTTCCCCCTGCCTGATGAGAAAAAAAAAATAAGCTCACCTTCCACATTCATAAAAGCATGACTGTCCTGGCAGACAACGTGACTCTAGATGACTTGATCAGGGCAAAGATGATCTCTCTGGGGCCAACAATAAGGCAATCTGTACGGAAGCTGGGCTGATGGCCTTGAGGGAACGCAGAATTAAAGTAACAAATGTAGACTTCAAAAAATCTAAAGAAAACCTTGTTTATTCAAAACAAGAAGGCACACCTGAGGGGCTCTATCTCTAGGAACTACAACTGCCTCAGGAAAGTGATGGGAGTTTTCCTGGCTCTCCACTGGGAAGCCATTAGTGCCTGCCCAGTGGAAACCATGGGTCAGATGATTATACTAAAAATTCCCCTTTGTCTTAGGAAATGTGGCTTGTAGGTCTCACATCTGGCAATTTCTGTTGTCTATGCTGTGCAGCACTCTGCTTCCCAATAAAGTGCGTTTTTCAGAAAGAAAGATAGAAAGAAAGGAAGAAAGAAAGGAGGAAGGAAAGAAGGAAGGAAGGAAGGAAGGAAGGAAGGAAGGAAGGAAGGAAGGAAGAAGGAAGGAAGGACGGACGGACAGAAAGGAAGAAAGGACGGAAGAAAAGAAGAAAGGAAGAAAGAAAGAAAGAAAGAAAGAAAGAAAGAAAGAGAGAAAGAAAGAGAGATAGAGACAGAAGAAAGAAAGAAAGAAAAAGAAAGAAAGAAAGAAAGAAGGAAGGAAAGAGAGAAAGAAAAGGTGAAAGAAAGAAAGAAAGAACACATCAGCCTCCACCCTAGACCACTGAATTGGAAACTCTGGGATCTGTGAACCATGGTTGAAGCAGTTTTGCCAAATGAATCTTGTTGGACATGTCCACACCTTTGTGTTTCTGAATGGAGGAGAAACACCAGCCAGTATGGTTGGGAAGTATTGCAACCTGTTCCCTGCCTGATATGCATGTACTAGCTGTAGGGAGCCTCTGTTACTAAAAGGAATAACACCAATGTACAAACAATCAAAGTCCATTTGGGGGGAAGATGAAAACTAAAATAGTCTATAAATCTGAATGAACTCGTTACTGTTTGTCCAGACAGTAATTTCTCAATCTTAGCATTACTGATATTTTGAGAAGATAGTTATTACTTGGGTAGGGAAGAGAGAACAAAAACATCCTATCATTCTTCCTAGATTCATATTTATTGTAGAGTGTTTAGTAGCAGTCCTAGATGTGATTAGCACCTGCATCCATTTGGTTGTGACCACCAAGTATGTCCATATGTTACCCAGTGTCCTCTGGGATGAGGGGTATAGCTGACTGTTAGAGCACTAGAGCAGAATGTGGAGGCCATGGGGGTGGTGCAGAGCAATGTGACATATGTACACAGATTGAAACGTATGTATTGATGAACTCTTCTCTTTCTGAACTAAAAGTATGTATCTATAAATTTTTAGAATGATTGTATTCTTTCGGCTTCTGAGGCTGATAACACTTATGAGGATCTTTCACCTTGCAACTCAGAAAAGACATCTAGAAAAATTAATCAGAAGACTGGTAAGTGGGCAGGACATGTTTGCTTCCCATCCTGGTAAAAGTTTAGGTAGCAATATCAAATTCTTTGTGGTTGACTTCTGTTTTACAGCTTCATCATTTTTGTTCCTCCCAGGTGTCTGGCAATAAGAGACGATATGCCAAGGATGGATTTGACCTAGATTTAACTTACATCACTGGTTTGTGAAACTTAACTGTTGATTGACTTCTCTTAATTATAGTACTGTTTTTTGAAACTTGTCATGTGATTGACTTATGTTTAATCCACATTTTCCTTTGAAGTAAGAATATTCCCTTTGATTTTCCCAAACCACAATGTTTTTTATCTAAGGCACATTGGTTTATGCTTTTTGTTTTTGATTTGTTACTACGTTGGCTTCTTTGGTGGTTCTGGGAAAAGAACTCAGTCTCTTGCTTGCTTGGGAGGCTCTCTTACTTCTGCCACACCACTAGCACTTTTTATGTAATTGTTATTTTCAAGGTAGGCTCTTGCTTTCTGTCCCAGCTTTTCTGAGCTACAGTCCTTCTACTTGTATGCCATTGTACCAAGCCATTTATTGAGATGTTCCTCAGATCTTTGCCTCCTGAATAGCTGATTTCCAAGATTGAGCCAAAAATGCCTAGCTTTTTTGCTTTCTCTCTTTTCTTTTTTGTTTCTCTTCTTTCATCCTTTCTCTGTCTCACTTACCTTCTCTTCTTTCTTCTTTCCTTCCTTCCTTTCCATACTCTCAAAGTATTTTTCTCAATGATTTCATAGGCTACTGTGTTATGGTAATATATTGGTAGATTACATCTGGGCACAGGTAATCTCATTCATTTCAAACCAAGACTCCCTGGTGGTTAGACAGTAAATACGATGCAATTTCAAGTGGCTCCATTAAAATTTCACTTACTATTTATTCAGTTTTGTTAGCTATCTAAGCATCCAAGAGAAAGAGACCTTAATCTTCTAAAATCCCAGAGAACAAGTTCATTATCCATGAGGTCAGGTTTGCTAAGGGAAGAGGGCTTCAAACACTAAGTTCCAGTTGAGCCTAAGGATATTATGATATTGCATACCTTATTTATTTACTTTTGTATTGTATTGTCAGTCCTGGGGCTTGAACTCAGAGCTTGATAACTGTCCTTGAGCTTCTTTTGCTCAAGGCTAGCACTTTACTAGTAGAGCCACACTGCCACTTCTGGTGTTTTCTGTTTATGTTGTCCTGAGGAATCCAACTCAGAGTGTTTTTGCATGCAAGTCAAACGCTCTGCCACAAAATCACCTCCTTAGACTTCTATTGCTTCATCTTAATGCATCATCTTGGTTATGTCACTATCATATCAACTCTTCTTGTACTCTGAGAAAAGAACCTGGATAGATGTACAAATAATTTTTGTTATTATTGTTGTTCCCATCTGTACTGACTTTCCTAATAGGGATTCTTTTGCTTTCCAGACCGTCTTGTCGCCATGTCATTTCCATCCTCTGGGATACATACGTTCTATAGGAATCCAATGCAGGTAAGCATATTTGTGCAGCACAGAGTGAACTCTATAGACTCAAGAGCTTAGTGTTAACCCAGGCAAAGCAGTGTTCTACCATTTTATTCTTTCTGGTGAACAATCATAAAAGCATGGTATCAACTTGCTTTTGTTTATGCGAAGCCCTGGAGGTCCTACTGATTAGTAAGAGCACCCATTTATTTATCTCAAGATAGAGTGGTTTGAACATTTGGATGGGGCTTAATGGAGTGGTTCCAATGATTAGGTACAGGACTGGCTACTTCACTGGGCTGATCTGGGCATCTCTGATCAGTTGCCGCTCCTCTGAGGACTAGCTCATCTGAATTGGCTTTTCTGATTGCCTCTCTGTTATTATGTCTCTTCTCCCAGACAGCTAAATCTTGGGGACCATTGAGATGGCCTTAGGAACAGCTAGCAAATGAATGTAATTACATTAAGAGTAAGTCTTCAAGTGAGTGTGAGTGGCCTTGAATTCATTAGCTAAGACAAAAATGAATTACAAAAGCAGTCTGGATTCAAGGATCAGAAAATAGGCTCCATCACAGGAGGAGAGGAATTGTGTCCCCATATGTAGTCTTTCAGAGAGAAGAAAGCCATGTCTAAAAATATATATGTTCTTTCACATAGATTCCCTGATAATTAAATAAGGGAAATCCCACTTTTGTCAGGTTTAATTGCACTGTGCCTGGTTGTAGTGCCTGTTAAAAGGGACTTGTTGCTAGGGCCTTTAGGCTTGCCTAAAGGTTGAAAAAGGGATTGAGGCCGTAAGGCTGCAGCCAGAGGCGGTGGGTGTGAGGGGTAAGGTTTAGAATCAGACACCATAGTGGCCTGAGGGTCATCTTTCTTTCCTACTTCTGGGGGGGCTCTCTGCTCCATCCCCATTTTCGATAGAAAATGTAGCATTTCTTCTAACTTCTTCTCTATCGTAGCCATCCGGCCCTCCATTGACTCATCATAACTTTCCTCCTTGATATTCAAACCTGAATTCTGATACTCAATATCTACTGGTTGTTGTTCCCTTTTCAAGATCTCACTTAGACTCTCTTGGGCTGCGGCATATGGCTCAGTCTCAGGGTTTTCAGAAGGGTCCTTTAACTCATAAATTTCCCTTAATTCAAGATTAAGTTCAGCATTCTCATGTTGAGGATCTATGCATTCACTTACTAAACTCCATACATCAATAGCCTCTTCTGGGGTCTTTTCGGGGCCATATACATTATAATATTCTTGAATTCTTTTTCCTATCTGCGGCCAGGTTTTTTGGAATTCCTCCTCTATAAACCTCGGGCATGCCTCCTCGACAAACTGTAGGAAGCTCTGAAGCACCCCTTTTTCCACCCACGTTCCGTGGGCTTCAAGTAGGCCTGTTAAGATCGGTAGAAATAACCTATGGCTATTAACTTGACCCATAATTTTTACTCCTGACTATACACTCTCTTAAGATCCTCTCTTAATAGTCCTACGATGTGTTACTCACCACAGGGAGGGGTCCTTCACCTTCGTCCCAGATTTTCAGGGTCCCTGTTCGGGCGCCAGATGCCGGGGCCAACCGGCAGCAAACCAGGGTTCGCAGATTGGGATTCCTGAAATAGGGGGCAAGGACTAGGAAAAAATAGAAGAGAGACAAACAGATGGGGTTCAGGAGGGCTACAGCCCAAATCAGGAGCCACAGCTTAAGAAGCCTGTAGCCCAAGACCGTAGCCCAGTTTATTTCCAGTTCTGATCTTAAATACACTTCTTTAAACTAGGGAACTGCCAGGGGCTACATTCGTACAAACAGTATCAAGTCTGAAATAGGTTGAATGAGAAGCTATCAAGTCCCAAACAGGTTAAATGAGAAGCTATTGACACAGCCCAAAATCATGATAAGAGCTTACTTCCTTGTGTACTCAATTGTGCGGGTCCAAGGTCACTGACCCAGCAATTCTTAGGAGATATAAATTGGCTTCAGCCTTATCTAAAGCTCTCCACAGGAGAGTTAAAACCCCTTTTTGATCTCTTAAAAGGAGATACCAACCCTACATCCTTGCGTGAATTAAATCCTGACGCCAGGAGGGCCATCCAAATTGTAGAAAAGGCAATTTCCCAGCAACAAGTGACCTATTGTGACTATTCTAAACCATGGGGAGTTTATATTTTAGCTACTTCTCACTCCCCAACTGCTGTATTGTGGCAGGATGGCCCACTTTTATGGCTTTATCTACCATCAACACCCGGCAAAGTGCTGACCCCCTACTACGAATTGGTAGCTAATCTGATACACATGTGCCGAGTGGATTCCCGTAAATATTTAGGTCAGGAACCTCATTTTATCTGTGTCCCATATAATTTACAACAACAAGATTGGCTATTCGCCCATTGCGATTCTTGGGCCATTGCTTGGGCCAATTATACGGGAAAAATTTTGCATCACTACCCGTCTAACAAACTTCTCCAATTTGCTGCGTGTCATACGTTTCTATTTCCTTCCATAGTACAGCCCTCGCCTTTATCTTCTGCCGCTTTGGTATTTACAGATGGATCCTCAAATGGAATGGCTGCTCTGACCATTAATGGGAAAACTCAATCTTGGGTTACAGGTTTTTCCTCCGCCCAAGAGGTGGAATTAGAGGCTGTTTTACAAGCACTCGTCCTGTTACAAGACGAGCCCTTTAACTTATACTCAGACAGTCAACATGTAATTCGTGCTCTTCAAGTCATAGAAACTGTTCCCTTTATTGGAACTACTAACTCCAATATTCAGACCCAATTTCGCCAAATACAAACTTTGCTTTGTTCTCGCAACCACCCCTGTTTTTTTGGCTTTGTTCGAGCTCACACTAATCTTCCTGGCCCTTTAAGTGAGGGCAATGCAGTTACTGACTCCGTCACCAGAGTTTACTTAACTCAGGTTGAACTTGCTAAGCAGTCACATGCCATCCATCATCAAAACAGTCGAGCCTTGCGCCGACAGTTCAAATTATCTAGAGAAGCAGCGAGGCAAATAGTTAAGACTTGCTCCAACTGTGTCCCTTTTTCACCAGCCCCCCATTTAGGCATAAATCCACGAGGACTGCTTTCTAATCACATTTGGCAGATGGATGTCACACATGTTCCATCATTTGGCCGATTAAAATATGTTCATGTTACTGTAGATACTTATTCTAATTTTATCTTGGCCACCCCCCTTGCTGGGGAAGCCACTAAACATTGTATCTCTCACTGCATTCGATGCTTTGCTGAGATGGGGATTCCCTCGCAAATAAAAACAGATAATGGCCCTGGCTATGCAAGCCGAGCATTTCAATCCTTCTGCCATTCCTATAATATCACTCATATTACAGGCATTCCTTACAATCCTCAAGGTCAAGGCATCGTGGAGAGAGCTAATGGATTATTAAAACATCAAATTGCTAAAATACAGAAAGGAGAGTCATATCCCGCTATCCCTGTGAATATACTTAATCATGCTTTATTTGTTTTAAATTTTTTGAATTTGGATTCAAATAATTTATCTGCTGCTCAGCGATTCTGGGAAAAAAGAGCGCAGCGTCCTTTTGCCTTAGTAAAATGGAAGGATCCCCTAACTGGTGCTTGGCATGGACCCGATCCTGTTCTAACCTGGGGTCGAGGGCATGTATGTGTTTTTTCACAAGGAGAAAATGATGCCCGCTGGCTGCCTGAACGCTGCGTTCGGATCGTGGAGAGTGACAGTGGCCATCCAAGCAGTGACTCACTGGGCCTACACCCCCAACCCTCCAGTGGTGCATCCTGCGATGTGGGAAGGACCTGAGTTATTTGTGCATGTCAATCGGGACTGCTACTGATCCACTTGTTCCACACATTCATATGAGCTGTGTTTCTCCTCCTTTTACTATTATGTAGGGACCTTTTAACATATTTATTGACTCTACACAATTTAATATGTGACATTATTTTGTCTTTACCAGCCCTCTTCTTAATAACCTTTTTTGTAAAAGATGCCCAGGTGAAAAGCAAAGGCCTCCAGAGGTAAGTAGAAGTCGGCCGACCCCCTTGTATGTCAGCGTTTTATTTTATTTTATTTTATTTTATTTTATTTTATTTTTGTTTGTTTGTTTGAAAAGGTGCACTGTGGGCCTAAAACAGAGGCCTGGGTGGTCAAGGGACGCCTTGACCCCCCTCCCCTTCTGAGTTTCTTGTCAATAACAAGGCATACCTGAGAGTCCCACCAGCAAGACATGTCTAAATCTAAAAATAACTGTTTGGTGAAAACGTTCATTTGAGCTCATGTTTTTTGTGTTAAGTGTATCTGATTGAGTCCAATTTTCTTGTTATATGTCAATGTCTGATTATTTAAAAGTCTCCGTTTGTCTTGTTCGTGTTACATATTTTTCCTTGTCCAGTTTTGTCTTTAAAATTGGTACCATTTCTAAGTATGGATCCTTATGGTTTTTCTGTGCGTACTCAAGCACACATCCTTGTTATTTATTTGAACATTTCTGGGCCTAGTATGGCCGCTCCCCCATGTCTGCAGTTGTGACAAGCCCTGGAAAAATAAATTCCAGCTAAGTTGCCTTGCAAGAAGTTTTGTTTTGAACCTGGTTCTCACCTGTAAGAGTAAAATTGGCAAAACTCTCTTGAAACAAACTTCCAGAAAACGAACGGCCAATATTAATTTTGCGCACTTTATGATCTTTGAGTATGAATGTGTGTGAATGAGTGAGTGAACATGTTCAAGGTTAAATTGTCAGCATACTGTATAAAACAATGGTTGAACTCATTTGAAACAAAGGTAATTGGGTAAATCTAAGTCTAAACTTCAAGAAAATTATTATGCTTGAATGTTTCCTATGTCTTAAAAGTATTATTGCATTGTTTTAAAGAAAAACTGGTAAAAAGTATTTTTCTAAAGATCCTGAAATCTGCATTTTAAAAAATCTGGTATTGCAATACATACAGCTGTTTACATTGTAAACATTGTATCCTGTTCAGCACAGAGGTGTTAGGGAATTTGGGATTTATTACTTTAAGTTAAAGTTTGGAAACATGTATTAGAAATTTAAATGTAAAATTGTTCATTAACGTCAGAAATTTTGCCTGTCCTTTCTTGCAAACTGACACTAGTAATCTGATGGTAAAATGTGGATAATGTGATTAGTATTTTAAAGGAATGTTTAAAGGTTTATCTCCATGCTTTTGGGTGTATTTTAAAAAAGGAGAGGAAACTAAGTCCAGACTTAGACTTTTGGTGCACTGATGTCTATAGTTCTTGAATTAGGGAAAAACTGTTATTTGAGTTTAAACTGTTGTTGGAGTTCTAGACAGTAATCTAAACTGCAAAAGAGCCCTTTTTTCTAAAAGGCAAGAGGAGTGCCTTGAGCCTTAGAGGGCCTGGAGGCAAAGGGAATTCCTTTAGCCTTAAAGGTTTTTCAAATGCAAATAAAGACCAAAGTGTTAAGAGTTTAAGTTAAAAAGTGTAAAAGTTTTAAAGAAAATTAGAAACCATTTCTGAACAAAATTTAAAAGTAAAGTTGTCCTAAAGCTTTGTTTCAAAAAAAGAAACAAGGAAAATTAGGACTATCAAAATGGTTGCTTAATTGCTATTTCAGCTTACTCTTGTAAGTTACTTTATAGCAATCTCCAGAAGGCCCATGGAGAAGGACAGCAGATCCTCATTCAGATGTAAGTTTGGCCCTCACCAAGTTCCAGGTAAGATCATGCTTAGAGACTATTTCTGTATTGACCACCTTGTTGCTTCTAATTGGAGTAAAGTGTCCTTTTGTAGACTCATTGATCTGAAAGCCACAGTTTTGAGCCTGCCCGGGCAAAGCAAAGTCCCTGTGAGACTGTGGTGTCTAATCTGCCAGCAGGATGCTGGGACAGAGTTGCTTTGGAGCTCGAAGTGGCAGAGTGCTAGCTCTGAGCTGAAAAGCTGGGGGGAAGCACTCAAGCACCAAGCTCGGGACTCACAGTGGCAGGGCGCTAGCCTTGAGCTGGAGAGCTGAGAGACAGCGCCCAGACCCTGAGTTCAAATCCAGCAACCAACAAAGTGAAATGCCAATGGGATGTTTATCCCTGTGTGGAGAGACACTACCGGGACAGGAAAGCCTCTGCTTGGATGGCAGAGTTGGTGTCAGATCTTAGAGTCACTTGTGCTTGGCCATTCAAATTAATCAGAGCCGGGAGGTCATAGAATAGTTTGTAAGCATGCCTTACTAATGCCCGTGCCTTTCATAACTGGGCAGGAACTTGTCAATCTTCTGTGATAGTGGGTAGTTTAAAGTCCTAATTGAGCGAATTTTTTTATTTTTGACACCAGCCACAAATTCAGGAAAAGTTTGTGGATCTGAAGCTTGTGTCCCTATTAATCTGTTTAGATCTGACAACTGAAGCATTGTTAAGGTTGCAGAAATTTAGTTCCCCAGACAATCAAGAAAAAGCCTTTGCAAATGGGTGCTAGGTAGGCTGCGCTGTTGTGGCCAAGGATGGTTTGTGCAGTTGTTGAATGTCAAGTATGATTTCTAGTTTGGAGTAGATTGTTGTTCCTGGTGTCTAATCCTTGCAACCCCTTGATAAAACAGGCTAGGCTTCTTAAGGTCCCTGGTCAAGCGTGGAGACGGCGCCCCTGAGTCAGCTTGAAGAAGTCACGGAAGTTGAATCTCCGCCCATCAAATCCCCGTTGGACCAAGGGACCAAAGTCATTTTTGGAAAATGTGACAGGATAAATTAGGGGTATAGAAAAGAGTAAAAATTGCACTTGTGTTTCTTTTAAAATAAAAAACGGGGGACATGTTGGGAGCCAGAGTGGAATCAAACTGTACCTTGACTTGCATCAGACGATGGCTATATTGTCTTATTGCTTTCTGGCCCTATTCTATGTAAATGACCTGAGAATTACCATATGAATGTAACACCTGGAGGTTGCCTGGGAGAGGAGGAGGGAAGAAGGGGGAGGGGAAAATAAACGCGGCAGTCTAGTCAGTTTTTGCCTGGACTGCGGACATCCCGGACCTAGTGTGTCTGTCTCTCTTCTTTTTCTTCCTAGTCCTTGTCCCCTATTTCAGGAACCCCAATCTGCGAACCCTGGTTTGCTGCCGGTTGGCCCCGGCACCCAACAAATTACAACTGAGAAACCAGACCCTTGCTCATCATAACTCATTCCAAATTGCTTGTGTGAGAGGCAGCTAATGGTTTTGTTCTTTCCTTAGAGAGGTGAGATACTGCTGTGGGTTTTCAACCAGTTTGGAGGATGGAAATAGACTTTGTAGCACAAAAAGGCAGAATCATTCCAGAATTGTGTTCAGTTTATGTCCTTGCAAACTGAAGATGACCATCAGCTGCTACTTTCTACGTCAATGGCTAGGATGTAGGAAGTGGTTTGTTTCAGTCAGCTTCACAGAACAGTGATTTCTAATTTGAGTGAGACTAAAAGGGGTCAGTAATTCTCCTTTTCTGTTTTAGAACTCCGTCCTATTAGTGTCAGTACTAACAATGTCAGGTGTGCACTGGAAAGTGAATCTCTTCTGAGTATAATGTACCCTGCATTTTAGACAATAGCCACTTAGTTTTTACTTTTCTGTTGAGGTCGAGGCTAATGTTCTTATTTAGTTTTCTGAATGAAACCACAAGTGCCATAATAGAGTGAAAAAACAATTGACAGAATTCAAAGGCTAGGCTGACAGACTTAAAAGGCTAGATATACATTTCTCAAGTATACCACACTGCATTTATTGCTCCTCCTTGAAAATAAATATGCTCTAAGATGTCTTTGAGTTTTCATTGGTTGCTCTTTTTTTTGTGATACTAAAAGATGTTTGCTCAACTACCTACTGTAAGTGTTATACACGATTTTTACCCACTCTTTGATCTCGTACATTTGGAAAATTGATGCATTTTTCCTATTTCTCTGCTTTGATTTTCTGTTTAATCTGCCCTTATCCTTGAATCATTTCAGGTCAAAAGTTGGGACATGGCCACCCTGACTTCCCTTGGTGGGTTTTCAGACAGCCTGGCTTTCTCCCCTATGTGGAGGCTGTTTCAGCATAGGTGATGAGGACGACAAGATCTGTGCATGGAATACATTCGCCACAAAAAGCAACTTTGAGGTGAAGACTTTTTGCAAAGTGGCAGGTCCAAAGTTACGCTGGCGGCCGGGGAAGGGGTGGGGGCTGGCGTGGGCATCCGGCCGGAGCTGGGGTCCCCGAGCTCGGTCCGGATGAGGCGAGGCTGCGCGGCTGGCCAGTCAGCCAGGACGGGACGCACCGGCGGGCGGCCGGACTGGCCCTCTCGGGGTGACTGCGCCATCTGGGTCGCTGCTGCCCGCCCGCCCGCCCGCAGGTGCCCTGGCTGAGGCTGCCTCGCACGCCCTGGCCGGTGAGTGTCTCCGCGGTCGCCTGGCCGGCTACCTGTCCCCGGTCCCCGCGCCGCGGCCAGCGGCTGCCGCTCCTCCTCGCCCCAGGGCCCGCGTCCGGTGCCGTCCGCCTCTGGCCCGCGCCTCCACACCCTGGCGCACCGGCCCTTGGGGTGGGATGGGCCGGCCGGGAAGAGGAAGGCAAGCCAAGCCCGGGCCAGGAGCCCGTGAGCACCACGCGTAGTGGGGAGCTTTGCACGCAGTAGGCTCGCCGGGCGTTTCTGAAGAATTGCTTTTCTGGTTGGAAAAAGGTCCTGCAAAATTGAACTACATATTCTATAGAAGTTTAAAGATGTTTTAACTGAGCGTGCAACTGGAAGGAGATATTGATCAACAAACAATGGCCCAGAGCATTTGAAGGGACCAAATTGATCTTATAATCAATGGATAAAGTGGGGAAAATGTGGAATAACCTCAAGTACAGGTGTCAAAATCTCTTTGGTTATGAGGGGGGAAGTCGTAGTGAAAGTATGGACATGAATTCCAACCAATGTCTGTTTGTCAAAGAGAAAAACATCAGCCTGGGAGATTCATCTCCTCAGCAACAAAGCAGTCCCTTAAGAGAAAATGTGGCCTTACAACTGGGATTAAGCCCTTCAAAGAATTCTTCAAGGAGAAACCAAAATTGTGCTGCAGAAATCCCTCAGATTGTTGAAATAAGCATTGAGAAGGACAGTGACTCATGTGTTGCCCCAGGAACAAGGCTTGCTCGGAGAGATTCCTACTCTCGACATGCCCCATGGGGTGGGAAGAAAAAACATTCCTGTTCCACAAAGACTCAAAGTTCATTGGATACTGATAAATAGTTTGGTAGAACTCGAAGTGGACTTCAGAGGCGAGAGAGGCGCTACGGAGTCAGCTCTGTGCACGATATGGACAGTGTTTCCAGCAGAGCCCTAGGGAGCCGCTCACTGAGACAGAGGTTGCAGGACACCGTGGGCCTGTGTTTCCCCGTGAGGACCTACAGCAAGCACTCAAAGCCACTCTTCTCTAACAAAAGAAAAATACATCTTTCTGAATTAATGCTGGAGAAATGCCCTTTTCCTGCTGGCTCAGATTTAGCCCAAAATGGCATTTGATTAAACAGCATACAGCTCCTGTGAGCCCACATTCAACATTTTTTGATACATTTGATCCATCATTAGTTTCTACAGAAGATGAAGAAGACAGACTTCAAGAAAGAAGACGACTTAGTATTGAAGAAGGGGTAGACTCCCCTCCCAATGCACAAATACATACATTTGAAGCTACTGCACAGGTTAATCCATTGTATAAACTGGGACCAAAGTTAGCTCCTGGAATGACAGAAATAAGTGGGGACAGTGCTACAGTTCCACAGGGTAATTGTGACTCAGAAGAGGACACGACCACCCTGTGCTTGCAGTCCTGGCGGCAGAAACAGCGCCAGGTGTCTGGAGACAAATAATACAAGAGTGGTTAGAAAGGAATAAATGTTTTCTCATCATTTTTCTGCTATATTCCCCATATACAAATTTCAAAGAACTGTTGTTGATGGTATTTGTTATTTGTTAATTTAATCTTTCATCCTGAGTCTATAGTCTATTGTGCTCACTGTTTATGTTTGTGAGCCAATAACAGTGCTCAAGCCCTGAGTTCAAGCCCCAGGATTGGCAAAAAAAGTCAACATCTAATTTTTATTAATCCTTTATTTAAAGGCATGTTAAATAAAAAGGATGAATTTCACTATCTCTACACCCAAAAGATATCAGTCTTAACTACAAGTACCATCAACAGGTCTAGAACAAAAGGAACAGTCAGCTGGATGCCAGGGTCTCATGCCCGTAATCCTAGCTACTCACAAGGCTGAGATCTGAGGATCATAGTTCAAAGCTAGCCCAGGCACTAAAGTCCGTGAGACACTTACACCCAATTAACTACCAGAAAACAGGAAGTAGCACTGTGAATCAAATGGTAGATCACAAAACTTGAGCTTGAGAGCTTAGGGACAGCACCCAATCTCCCCCCAAAAAAACCCCCAAAACCCACCCCCCCCAAAAACCCCTATTCTTTCTTCTTTAACCTAGGAGAGTTTGGATTTGAACATTGATATTCTCACACAAAATCATCTGATGAAATTAAATATATTTGTTTTGTGTTCAACACCAGAAGAGTAAGGAAAGAGCCTGTTTCTCCCTGATTTCATTCATGTAATTGAAAATAAAAGGGAACCCTTGGATCCCCTCCTTCCACCCCAGCAGAAATGACAGCATTTTGTTTTCATTTGCTTTTTCTAATTTTTGTGTTCATGATTGCATATATGTGAGAATGAACAACCAAGTTTGATGACTGAAAGTTGGTCAGACTGAACAGAAATATTTTACCACTCAATATTGGCCATTATCTAAGGGCTGTTTTATAGAATGTACTTTGTAAGTAGTCAGTACTTTAAGGATTTGCGCATGAAATCAAAATCCTTGATTCATGGCTGTTTTCAGGTCTACACACCACCTATTCTCAGGAGTGATGTCTTAGCACAACCACTTGTATGTCCTTGCTTCCATTCCAATCTTTCTTTAATTTTTCCACCTCTACCAGGACTTTGGTGGTCTGTGGCTCATTGGAGGTGCCCTGCCTCTTCAACTTGGCATATCAAACTTTTCAGGATTTCTGTTAAACATTCAGAGCTGAAAAACCTTTTTTTTTTTTGGCCAGTCTTAGGGCTCGAATTCAGGGCCTGAGTGCTGTCCTTGGATTTTTCTCATGGCTAGAGCTTTACTACTTCAGCCACAGATCCACTCCCAGATTTTTTTTCTATGTATGTGGTACCAGGCCTTTGAGCATGCTAGGCAAGCACTCTACACTAGGCCAAACTCCCGGCCCTGAGAAAGCTTTTGAGACAGACAATTTTTAGTCTGCTTAGCACATTTGATTGTGTTCCACCCTTTTGCTTATGCTCAAATGATTCTAGATCTTGGCTAATCTTATTATGTCCCATTGAAGATGTAATTTGCTACGGCAAAATTTTTCTTTAGTTTCATTTAGTAGGTCATCTTGGAAGCTGCGTCTATTCCCTTGGCATGGAAAAAAGATAGTTATAGAAAGCACTATTCCATAGAAAGAAGAGTTCATTGGCTATTGTAACTCATGAAGTATTCTGTTTTGCTCAAGGAAATAGGTAAAATTACAGGCTGGGCATCTGTGTCTCATGCCTATAACCCTAGCTACTATGGAGGCTGAGGTTTGAGAATTAGAGTTCAAAGCCAGCCTGGATAGGAAAGCTGTGAGACTTACTTCCAATTAAGAACACCAAATGTAGAGCTTCAACTCTAGTGATAGAGCACGAATGTTGAGCAAAATAGCCCAGGTGCATTGACCAAACCCTGAGTTCAAAACTCAGGATGTGTACACATGCAAATCTATTGTCGGAGCAGGCCAGGGTTTCTCACTCCTGTACTCCTAGCTACTCAGGAGGCTGAAATCTGAGGATTCTGGTTCAAAGCCAGCCCAGGCACTAAAGACTGTCAGGCTCTTACCTCCTATTAACCACCAGAAAATCGGAAGTGGTGCTGTGGCTCCAGGGGTAGGCCTGTAGCCTTGAGCTGAAAAGCTCAGGGACAGTGCCCAGTCCCAGAGTTCAAGTCCCACGGCTGACAAAAAAAAAAGGCAGAAGTGGTGCTATAGGTCAAGTGCAAGAACACCAGTGAAGAGAAAAACAGAAAAATAAAACAGGAACTGCACCAGGTTACTGCGTTGAAGCCCCAAGACCTGTAGATACAGAGAGAGCAAGATCGCCCCTCAACACCCCTGATCTTATAGGATAGCGCTCAAACACAGGAAGACGCCTCTGAAGTTCCATTTTTTTTCATGCTTTTGTTTGGCACTGGGCTTTGTTAGCCTCAGGGCTGACTTGCAAATGGAGCTGGACCACTGCAAGATTAGCCCAGTGCTGCATGGGAACACGCATGTGTGGCCAGTCCTGGGCCATGGCGCAGAAGTGCCACGCATGTGCACGGGCACCCAGTGAACCTGGCTGCTGAGAAACAACAAGCATGAGAGAAGGAAGGCAGCACTCAGAGGCTACCGGGGCCTCTCTTCGGGCCTTGATTCCAGGTTTACTAGCTCCCCGTCTTCATGTGGCCATGGGGGATGCCAGAACTTTCCCTTGCTGGCTCTGCATCCAGGGTGGTGACCAGGTGCTGGTGCCTCATCTATTGGGCCTCCCTGTTTCTGGACTGAGTGGACTGCCACCCCAGGCCGCCGGGGAGCCGTAACTATCCCTGCTCTGAGGTAAGTCAACACATCTTCCTCTAGAAAGAAAAAGAGCAACTGTCGTTTATGTGCTCATCATTTGTTTGAACTCACTATTTTATTCCTGGTCCCTGCACATTTAGGTCTCCAAATATCCACAAAGTGATGCAACACTGGGAACAAAAACCTCACCATTTATGGAAGGTGAGATTGCAAGAGGATTCAAACTTGTTTTGGTTGTTGAGATAAGAGTTTTGAGAACTATCCTGCCATGTGTGGTTTCCAACCATGATCGTCAGCTCTCAGTCTCCTGAATAGCTCGAATTATAGGTGTCAGCCCAGCTACTTTTTTTTCTTTTTTTATTAAAGAATTTAAAAACATTGATTGTTACATCATATTTCAAATGACATGTTTGACAAACAAGTGTTCAAGAAGGGAATCTCTATATACAATCGCTGGCACTTAGTTTTTATAACATAATATATAACAATATATTAATATATCAGAGATATATTAATTTATGAAATAAAATATACCTATAGAGTCATAGTTTTTTTTAAAGAATTTATTAACGTTGATTTTTACATCATATTTTAAATGACAAGTTTAACAAACAACTGTTCAAGGAGGGAATCTCTATTTACAATCACTGGGACTTAGTATTTAGAACTTATTCAAAATTAGGCTACGGGTTTGTATGTCATAGAAACATATTAATTTAAGAAATAAAACATTATGTCTATAGAGTCATAGGTTTTATGTCTATATAGTTATGTTTATATTTCCATTACCATGTCCATAGATTTGGGTATGCAGTTATTGAGTCCTCGCTCTTGTACTCTTTGGATTTAATAGCCACATATTAAGGATACCATGCGCCTCTTGATCCTTAGGTCTTGACTTGTCTCACTCAACATGATTCGCTCTAGAGTCATCCACTTCCCTGCGAATGCCATTATTTTATCTAGTCTGTTCGCTATGTAGAATTCCATTGTGTAGATATACCACATTTTCTGTATCCATTCATCTGCAGTAGGGCATCTGGATTGTTTCCATCACCTGACTATTGTGAATAGTGCAGAGATGAACATAGCTGAGCAGGTGTCCTTATAATATCTTGGGTCATGATGTTCAGGATAGATGCCCAGAAGTGGTATGGCGGGATCGTAGGGAAGGTCTGTTTTCAGTTCTTTAAGGAACCTCCACACTGATTCCCAGAGTGTCTGAACTAGTCTGTGTTCCCTCCAGCAGTGGGACACTGACTTCAAAATCTTGCCCATACTTGTTGGGGTAAGTTTGTTTCTTAGAGTAGTTTTTATTTGCATTTCCTTTATGACCATAGCTGATGAACATTTTCTCATATGCTTTTCTGCCATTTTAATCTCTTCTTCTGATAAGCCATTCTTTAGTTCCCTTGCCCATTTAGTAAATGGTTTATTGGGTTTGGGGGGGATTAGTTTTGTGAGTTCCCTGTAGATACTGGATATTAACCAGTTGTCAGATGTATTGTTGGAAAATATCTTTTCCCAGTTGGTTGGCTGTCCCCCTACTTTTGCAACTGTGTTTTTACCTGTACAGAAACTTTTTATTTTTAGGTAGTCCCATTTATTGAGTCTCTCTCCAATCTGTTGTGACCCTGGGATTCTGTTCAGGAATCTTTTGCCTATGCCTATGAGTTCCACTGTCTCTCCTAATTTATCATGTAGCAGTTTCACGGTTTCCAGTCTGACGTTGAGGCCTTTGATCCACTTTGAGTCAATGCTTGTGCATGGAGAAAGGCTAGGGTCAAATTTTACTTTTCTGCATGTGGCTGCCCAGTTTTGCCAGCACCAATAATTGAATAGACTGTGTGTGTTCCACTGTATATCTTTGTCTCCTTTGTCAAATACAAGTTGCCTATAGGTATGTGGTTCTATTTCTGTTTCTTCTTTGTGTTCCACTGATCTTCTGGTCTGTTTTTGTGCCAATACCAAGCAGTTTCTGTTATTATGGCTCTATAGTAGAGTTTGAAGTCTGGTATTGTAATACCACCAGCATTGCCTTTTTGCCTAGAATTGTTTTGGCTATTCTAGATCTTTTCTTGTTCCAAATGAATCTTTGGATTATATCTTCTATTTCCATAAAGAATATCTTTGGGATTTTGATGGGGATTGCATTGAATTTGTATATCAATTTTGGTAGTATAGCCATTTTCACTATGTTGCTTCTCACTAGCCATGAGCATGGGATGTCTTTCCATTTCCCAGTGTCCTCTTTAATTTCTTTCATTAGGCTTTTATAGTTTTCATTGAATAATTCCTTTACATCTTTGGTTAAGTATATTCCTAAGTATTTTATTTTTTGGGGGGCTATTATGAATGGGATCATATTCTTGATTTGGCCTTCTGTTTGTGTATTGTTGGTGTACAAGAAGGCTACTGACTTCTGAAGGTTAATTTTCTATCCTGACAGTTTGCTAAAGTGGTTTACTAATTCTAGAAGTTTGGGAGTGGATCCTCAATTAGAGGATCATGTCATCTGCGAATAGGGATAGTTTAATTTCTTCTTTCACTATGTGGATACCTTTGATGTCCTTTTCTTGCCTTATTGCTCTGGCTAATTGTTCCACCACTGTATTGAAGAGAAGTGGAGAGAGTGGTCATCCCTGTCTAGTTCCTGATATTAATGTGAATGGTTCCAGTCTTCCACCATTTAGTATAATACTGGCTGTAGGTTTTTCATATATGGCTTTAACTATTTTGAGGAATGTACCTCTTATTCCTATTTTTTCTAGTGCTTTCAATATGAATGAATGTTTTATTTTGTCAAATGCCTTCTCTGCATCCAGAGAAATTATATGATTCTTATCCTTAGCTCTATTGATGTGATGTATTACATTGATTGATTTGCGAATGTTAAATCAGCCTTGCATCTGTGGGATGAAGCCTATTTGATCGTAGTGCATGATTTTTTAAATTTGTTTCTGGATTCTGTTGGCCAATATTTTATTGAGGAGTTTTGCATCTGTGTTCATTAGAGAGATAGGTCTGTAGTTTTCATTTTTTGTTGGGTCTTTCCCTGCTTTGGGGATGAGAGCAATATTAGCTTCATGAAATGAGTTTGGTATTGCTCCTTCTGTTTCTATTTCTCAGAAGAGTTTCAAGAGTATAGGTTTTATTTCATCTTTAAATGTCTTGTACAATTTCGCAGTGAATCCACCTGGACCTGGGCTCTTTTTGGTTGGCATTTCCCTGATTGCTTCCACAATTTCATTGTAAGAGATTGGTTTGTTCAATTTATTTACCTCATTGTTGTTCAGTGTAGGTAGCCTACCTTTATTTAAGAAATTCATTTCTACTAGATTTTCTTGTTTCTTTGAATATAGGTCCTGGTAGTACCTATTCATTTTGGACTGAATTTCTTGGGAATCAGTTGTAATTGTTCCCGTGGGGTCTCTAATCTTGTTTATTTGAGTCTCCCCTTTCCTTTTTTGATTAATCTTGCCAGGGGTCTGTCAATTTTGATGACTCTTTTAAAGAACCAACATTTTGATTTATTAATTTTTTGTATAGTAGACCCTATTTCTATCTCTGATATTTGATTTTATTTTTGTTATTTCTTTCCTTCTAGTTGTTTTAGAATTAACTTTGTCTTGCTCCTCTAGGTGTTTCAGGTTTTTTTTTTAGGTTATTCACATGCTCTTCTTCTGTCTTTTTAATATGGGTTCCTCGTGCTATAAATTTGCATCTTAGAACTGCCTTTGCAGTGTCCCATAAGTTCCTTTGTGATGTATCTTGATTGTCATTACATTCAAGGAACTTTTTAATTTCATTTCTGATGTGATCTGTTACCCAAGAGTTATTCAAAAGGGTGTTGTTCAGTTTCCAAGTGATTGAATGTTTTTTGACTTTGACTGCATTGTTCAGAATTAGTCTGACTCCATTGTGGTATGATTGAATGCATGGGATTATATCAGTCCTCTTGTATCTGCTTAAGTTTTCTGTATGAACTATTATATGATCTGTTTTGGAGTGTGTTCGATGTGCTGCTGAGAAAAATGTAAAAAGTTTCACTGTTGGGTGGAAGACTCAGTGTATATCTGTTAAGCCCAGCTGGGCTATGGTGTCGGTTAAGTCGATGGTGTCTTTGCTTAACTTTTGTTGAGTTGACCTGTCATTTGTTGAGAGTGGTGTGCTGAGGTCTCCCACTATGATTGTGTTTGAGTCTATCTTGTTCTGTAATTCTAAGAAAGTTTGATTGATGAATTTGTGTGCTCTCGTGTTGGGGGTGTAATGTTTATAACTGTAATATTATGGGCATGGATTGTACCCTTTTCTAATATGTAATGGCCATCTCTATCTTTATGTATTGATTTTACTGAGAAGTTAATTTTTGTCAGAGATTAAGATTGCTACTCCTGCTTTTTTGCTTGGTGCATTGGAGTGGAAAATTTGTTTCCATCCTTTCACTTGGAATTTGTTTCTGTCTTTGTCAGTGAGGTGGGTCTCTTGGAGAAAACATATAGATTGGTGGCGTTTCTTAATCCGGTCTGCTCTTCTGTGTCTTTTGATTGTATTGTTTAGCCGATTCACATTTAGGGAAGTTATAGAGAAGTGGACAGTGTCCATTGTCATTATTTATTTTTTACTTCTAAGTTTCTTTCTCTCTCTTTTCCCCCCTTTTGTGTTTAGTGAACTATAGATATTCGCTTCTTGCTGGGGGTTCTTGATGTTCTACAATTTGTTCTCAATTAATTAATATTTTTTGTAACGCTGGTTTAGTGTGCACGGATTCATAAAGCTTCTCTTTGGAGTGAAATATTCTTGTTTCTCCCTCAAATGTAAATGCTAGTTTTGCTGGATATATCAGTCTGGGTTGTCAGTTGTTGGTCTTCAGGACATCAATGATGTTTTTAAGCTTTTCTTGCATTTAGAGTTTGTGTGGAGAGATCTGCCATGATTCGAATTTTTTTCCCATTGTAGTATAGCTACTTCTTTGTTTTTGCAGCATTTAAGATTAATTCCTTGGTATTCGCGTCTACTGTCTTTACTGTGATATGTCTAGATGAGTTCCTTCTGGATCTTGTTTGTTTGGAGTCCTGATACCTTCAATAATGTGAGTATTTTCCCTCTTGAGGTTGAGGAAGTTCTCTACTATGATTTTGGTGAATAGGGGTTGCTGTTGCAGTCCTTCGTCCTGAAATTCTGCGCGTCCTCAATCCCTGTTATATGAAGATTAGACTTCTTTGCTGCATCTGCCAGTTCCTAGAGTTCTCTCTGGTGCATTCTGACTGATTTTTCCAAGGTGGCAATTTTCTGTACCAGGTCTTGTGTTTTATCTTCCATTCCTGATATTCTATTCTCCATCTCAGTCAATCTGCTGCTTAATGCCTCCATTTTTGCTGATTATGCCTGCTGTGAGGGTATTGAACTTTTCTTCCACTTCTCTTTTGATTTCGAAGAGTTCCTTGGAGATTTCTTGCTTTTCTTTTTGGAATTCAGCCTTCGTTTCCAAAATCAGCTCCTTGATTTGAGTCATATTTCGTGTCTCTTCAGGTGTCATTTCTTGGGATGGTCACATCTCTCTTGTTTCTTCGCTCTTGTTTCCTTTTGGGCTTTGTGTGGGACTTTGATTATTTATGTATGTTGTAATTCATCTTTGTGCTCTTCTAGGCATTGAGAACTGTTGTTGTAGTTCTCTCTGTGGTTTGTAGGTGGCCGTCTTTACTTGGATTGGGACCGGTGGTTCTCAACCAAATTGATACCGCTGCTGACTAGGTCAGTTTGCAGTTTTTGCAGGTGTTCGGCTGGTTCCTAGAGGCTGTGTGCCACTGTATGACTAGCTCTCAGCCCAACCATTGGCCTCACAGGGGGACGTGGGATGGGTCTGCGCACTTCAGACTCAGCAGGCTGGGAGAGTGGTAGGTTTTCCTGCCCTGTTTCCAGGGGTGGGCCCCCGGCCTAGGGTCTGGAGTTTGGGAGTTTCCAAGAGCTCTCAGCTGGACCAGCTGGTGTCCTCTCTGTTCCCAGGGGCGGGGCCCAGCCGAACAGGTGGGCTTCAAGGCTGGAGCCACACCTTTCTGATTCTCAGAAGTCAAGCTTGGCTACTAGTCTGCCCTTCAGTTTCCTGCTGTGATTCCACTGCTTTGGCCAAGAGTCTGTGACTGTGGGGGGTCCCTTGGTGCTGTCTTGCTGGAGATTCCCAGCTGGAGGGTGCCCGGCTCAAGATTTGAGTAGGACAGATGCTGGTTCCCAGACTCCCACAGACCCCCCCTGCTATTGTAAGGCAGGGTCTCAGCGCCCCCCCCCCACTCTCCAGACCCAGTGGTCTGGGAGGGGAACCTGTTGGGCGTGTGAGCTGGGACACCTCCACCTGCTTTAGTGGGGTGATGGGTCTTAGCGCCCACCTGCCAGTCAGTCTCCCGTCAAAGGACTGGGAGAGGAACTTGTTGGGTGGGTGGTAGCAGGGACACCTCTGTCCCTTTTGGTGGGGTGCTGGGTTTTAGCGGCCGCCCACCTGTCAGTCTCTGGTCAAAGGCCTGGGAGAGGAACTTGTTGGGTGGGTGGTATCAGGGACACCTCCGCCCCTTTTGGTGGGTGCTGGGGTTTAGTGCCTACCCGCCTGTCATTGTCCCATCCTCTAGTCCGAGGCCTGAGGGAGGAGGCTGTTGGGGGAGTGGGGGCTGGGACACCTCTATATCCCTTGGTGGGGTGCTGGGTCTTATCGTCTGCCCACCTGTCTGTCTCCAGTCAATGGCCTGGGGGAGGGGGCTGTTGAGGGAAGGGACTGGATTCTAAATTCCTTGCCCCCCTGCCCTTGCCGGACTTCCTCGGGTGGGGTGGAGGGGTCTGAGTTAAGTTCTATAGCTTGGCACCAGCTCTGCTTTCCCGATGGGTTTGGGGACCCGCTGGACTACCCGCTGAGCTACTCACTCCTCTGCGTTTGGCTGTGGGCTGTTCCACGGTGTTGGGGAGTCATTCACTCCCCTCGGATCTCAGCTGTCACCTGTGGTCCACGTCTGGGTTCTGCTGCTTGCTGTTCTGGTCTGTACTGGTTCCTGAGTCTGGCTTCTGCCGCACGCTGGCCCTGTCCTATGCTGGTTTCTGTGGTGGTCGGGGGTGCCCGACCCAGCACTCTCTGCCGCCGCTTTTCCCAGCTTCTAGAATCATAGGTTTTTATGTGTATGTAGTTGTGTTTATATTTTTTTCTTTTAATAATTGAAAATTTGAAGAACTCCAGGGCAGAAATTTTTCCATTTGAGTATTTTAAGGATTCTCCCTCTATTCCCCTTGTGTCCTATGTTCTCATTTGGAAACTCTTTCCTTTTAGTGCTGCTGCACGCAAACAAGGAAGATTGCTCAGTTGTTGGAACTGAGGACATGAAAATAGGATTGTACGACACCTACTCCAACAAGTAAGAACTACTGATAAGTATCTGCCCACTGTCTGTGATGTCAGGGTGTATTTAATTTTGAGTTAATAAACTTACATGCACAGTAGTATTATCTGGAAGACTTTGTAGAATAAGTCTGGCTGGAGGACTAAGATTCAGAATTGAGAGGTTGATTTTTGTGCTGGTAAGGAGTTTGAACTCAGGGCATTGCCACTGAGCTTATTTTGCACATGGATAGCACTTTACCACTTGAGCCATACCTCACTTCAACTTTTTAGTAGTTAAATAGAGATTAAAGTGTCAACTTTCCCGTATAGGCTACCTTTGAATGGTGATCTTCATATCTCAAACCCTTAAGTGGCTAGAATTATAGGCAGGAGCCACTTCCAGCCAGCTACAAATTCACTTAAAGAGAAATGTTGGCATTGCATGAATTTTGGAGTGGTAACCGCTCTGTACAACACCTTAATCATAATAATAAAAGTACAAATAACACTTGTTTCCAGATTTTAAAAAGTTACTACAGTCTTGTTAAGCATAGACATGCTACCTAAATGACCTATTTGCTTTTTTTTTCCATTGCCAGTCTTGGGCTTTAGCTCAGGGTCTGAGCACTGTCCTTGGGATTTCTCAAGGCTAGAGCTCTACCACTTGAGTCTTAGCAGCAGTTCCAGCTATTTCTATGTATGTTATACTGGGTAATTGAACCTGGGCCTTCGTGCATGCTAGGCAAGCACTGTACCACTAGGCCAAACTCTCAGCCCCAAATCAACATATTTTAAAAAACAAAATGCACAAGCTGTGCCTTCTCTGTTAGTTAATGATGTTACATTTCTCTATATTTGTTTTACCTGTATATATTTCTTAAATGTACAGAAGCATGAAACAAAGTTGCCTCTTGTAATTGTAAAGCTAAAATATTTTCTCATGATCAAATACAGTATTTTAATTACCATTAAAAACTATTTTCATAGTATGTTCCTATAATATCCAGCATACATGTATATTGCCTTCTATGAGCCAAAATAATACTCTTATTATTCAACGTAATTTTTCCATTGGGGTTCATATGCTACACTTCAAAATGTCACCTGTACATCTTTCTATGATGTTGTCCTTTCAAATGAAAGATTCTAAATCAGTTGTATGATAAGCTATTGCATATATTGTATTTGCCTATTTATTTATGGTGGAGTTTAACTCATTTATTTTCCTTCAGTGACTTCTGATTATATTCCTTGTATGCCCTATCAAGTGTGAGTTACCCATAGAGGTACCTGTCCATTTCATTATCCCTTAGTGTTATTGACTGCTGAGTCCTAGAAAGGGGATGAGTCCAATTTCAGATGTGCCTAAGGGTAAAATTTTCTACTGTCTTGGTATTGTGTGTGTCTGTGTCTGACATAGGGCTCAAACTTTGGGCCTGGGCATTGTCCCTGGGCATTGAGCCACAGTGCCACTTAGATGTTCTAGTGGCTAATTGGAGATAAGAGTCTTAGGTGCTTTTGTGCCCAGACAGGGTTTGAACCTAAATCCAAAAATCTCAGCCTCTTGAGTAGCTAGGATTACAGGCCCCAGAGACTCTTATCTCCAATTAATCATTAGAAAATGGGAAGTGAGACTGTGGATCGAGACTAGGGCAATAGCCTTGAGCTGAAGAGCTCAGGGACATTAACCAGGGCCAGAGTTCAAGCCCCATAACCCACAAAAAAATTAAGAAGGAAATTAATGAATTGAAAAAACAAAAAGGACCGGAAGTTTGGCCTAGTGGCAGAGTGCTTTCCTAGTATGCAGGAAGACATGGGTTCGATTCCTCTGTACCATGTACATAGAAAAAAGCTGGAAATGGTGCTGAGGCTCAAGTGGTAGAGCTCTTGTTTTGAGAAAGCCCAAGGACAGTGCTCAGGCCCTGAGCTCAAGTCCAAGCCTGGCAAGGAAAAAAATTAAATAAATAAATAGATGTACTCTTTACCTGAGTTAAATGTAACTGTAATCCCTGTGTACATCACCTATATAATAACAAAAGACCCTATTTATATTAGATCATTATAGTCCAGACTTAAATAAAACCTATATACACACACAGAATAAAAACAACTTAGAAAGCATTATAAAGGTCCTGATACAGTGAGTGCTTTTGTGGTTTGCTGTATCCCTAGGACCCATTAAATCATCAGTATCAAGTAATAATTTGGAATTTCAGAGAGAAACTGTTTACCTATAAACTCTACTAAGTTCTGAAGTGTTGGTGTAGTAGATTTTTTCTTTCCCAGTCCTGGGACTTGAACTCAGGGCCTGAGCACTCTTCTTGGTCTTTTTGCTCAAGGCTAGCGGTCTGCCACTTGAGCCACAGCACCACTTCCAACTTTTTTCTGTGTATATGGGACAGAGGAATTAAACCCAGGTCTTTGTGCATGCTCAGCCAGCATTCTACCACTAGGAAAAACTCCTGGTCCGAAGCCGAAATTTTTTGAGGATACACTGATAACTTGTTTTTGTGTCCTAACTTTTGATTATTATGTTCTGTCCCTTTTCCTCTTCTAGCCACCTTCAGCCTTGACTTTTTCTGCCTCAAAGAATTAGCTCAAACTGGGACCAGCTCAACTGTGTAACCCTAGCTAGTCAGAAAGCTGAAATCTGAGGATCACAGTTTGACCTCAGCCTTGGCAGAAAAGTGACTTTTATTTCCAATTTACAACCCCAAATCCAGAACTGAACATGTAGCTAAAGTGCTATAACTCCAGCCTTGAGTGAAAACACCAAGTAAGAATGTGAGTGCTATTCCTGATGTACACACACACACACACACACACACACACACACACACACGAATAGAAACGGATCTTTTGTAATACCCTTTTTAATCCATATATTCAGTATAAGAGCTATAGTATTTCTTTAACATATTCAAACATCTAGCATTTCTGGTACTTGTCTACATAAAGGGTAAAAGCACAATAAATCACCAAAAGTTGAACAGACCTCAGGTATAGCTTATTCTTCCATGGTAATTCAAAGGCTATTTTTTTTGATGGGTCATGGGGCTTGAACTAGGTTGGGGCATTGTCACTGAGCTCTTCAATGCACTGCCCTACTCTTGAGACAAGCCCCATTTCCTTTTCTAGAGTTTATTTGAAGATAAAAAGTCTTAGGTCCTTTAGTGCCTGGGCTGACTTTGAACCTTGATCCTCAGATCTCAGCCTCCTGAGTAGCTAGGATTAAAGGCATGAATCACTGTGCTGGCTCAAGACGAGTTCTGTCTTCCCTCTTCCATTTCCTCAAGGAGCTGGTGGACATCACAGTTGGTGGGAACTCACTAAATGACTTTAGCTTGGGGTGATTATTTTTTTGCCAGTCAATGGGCCTGAACACTGTCCTTGGGTTTTCTCAAGGCTAGAGCTCTACCACTTGAGTCACAGCACCACTCCCAGCTTTTTTCTGTGTATGTGGTACTGAGGAATTGAACCCAGGTCTTCGTACATGCTAGACAAGCACTCTACCACTAGGCCAAACTCTCGGCCCGCTTGGGGTGAATACTATTCCAAAGCTCACTGGATTTCAGTTGTAGCTGATGTCTAGGAAGTACCAGAATATATTTTGAGGAGGTGACTTTTGGAGCCAGCCAGCTTAGCTGGGCCTTCGTGGTCATTGAGCTGCAGCCTGCTGTTAGCCACTCTGGACTGTAGATCAGCCAGGGGTGAGGGTAGAGGTGAGGAAGAGCAGCTGCATTCCTCCTGGCCATTCCACAATCCACTATGTTGCAGCGCCCTCTGCTGGCGATCCACAGTGTTACAGGCACTCTTATCTGGTTCTAGAGGGTTGTTTTGTGTGTGTGTGTGTGTGTGTGTGTGTGTGTGTGTGTGTGTGTGTCTGTTATTCCTCCTCCCCGAGCCTCCCCCCCCCCCCGACCACACAGACATCCTGGAGCTTGAACTCAGGGTCTGGACTATCCTTCATTTTTTTCCCCTCAAGCCTACTGCTGCAGCACTTGAGCCAAAGCTGTTTTCACCTTCTTAGTGAATCCTTGGAGAAGAAAATCTCCTGGAGTTTCCTGCCCCACCTGGCATGGAATGTTAACCCTTAGGTCTCAGCCTTCTGAGACTTAGCTAGGATTGCAGGTGTGAGCCACCACCACTAGTGTGCAGCTGAATCCTGGCTTTCCTCTACACTGGCAGGACATTGGGAAAATTGTTTAATTTCCTTTACTCTCAACTTGTAGAAATGTTTGTGTTGTTGTTTTGTTTGGTCTTTGTTTTGTTTGTTTCGCCAATCCTGGGCCTTGACCCCTGGGCTTGGTACCTGTCCCTGAGTCAAGGCAAATGCTCTACCACTTGATCCACAGTGCCACTTTCAGCTTTTTTTCAGTGGTTTAATTAGAGATAGGAGGATCCCTGAATTTCCTACCTTAGCTAGCTTCAAACCGGATTCTGAGATCTGAGGAGCCTCCTAAGTAACTAGGATTACAGGAGTGAACCACTGAGCCCAAGGACAGTGCTCAGACCCTAACTTCAATACCCAGGACAGGCAAAAAATAACTTTAATTTAAAACTTTTGATTTATTTAATAAATGAATTACCTAATAGGAAAAGTCAGTCATCAGGAGAGCCATCCTATATCACTCTAGGAACAGGCTGAGTGATGGTCAGCAATGGGTGGGGGACAAAAGGGGATGGGGACAGACCGCAGCCACTGCTTTGGGCTTCCCTGGGCTGGGGCTGCCTTATGGTTCAGTGGCCATGGAAGGTCCAGTGTCTTTTGCCTTGCCCCCTCCTCAATGCCAGGACCTGGATATCTTTAATGCTGAGGCTAGCTTTGACCCTGATTCTCTAATCTCTGTCTCCTGAGTAGCTAGGATTACAGGCATGAGCCAACCACATCTGGATCAAGACTACTTCTCCTATTAGCTTCTTATTTATTTTTTTGTGGGTCATGGTGCTTAAACTCACCCTGGGTGTTGTCCCTGAATTTTTCAGCTCAAGGCTACCACCCTAGCCTTAAGCCAATTCCCACTTCCAGTTTTCTAGAGGTTAATTGGAGATAAGCATCTCAGGGTGTCAGTGTATGAGAATTAATGCACCTACTACATGGTGAATGTAACTGTAACCCCTCTATACATTACCCTGACAATAAAAAATAACGTTTTAAAAAAAGTCTCAGGTCCCTTTGTGCGTGGGTGGCCTTGAACCTTGATCCTCAGATGTCAGCCTCCTGATTAGCTAGTATTCTAGGTGTGACCCACCAAGACTGGCTCCATCCAACCATCTTGTAACTTGCTTTACTACCTCATTATTTCCATTACTACCTGAATTATATTTAACAAAAGCATGTCTTAATTGTGTGGTACACCTATCATCAGAGAGATGGAGAAAGGAAAACTAGTGATGACAGATAGATATTCATTCTCCTAAGAACTTTAATTTCAACCTCCACAACAGGTAGAAAGCACACATTATCCACACTTGTTTTTTATTATAACTCAGAAAAAAAACAGAATGGGTAAGAGTAAACAATCTCAAGGAACACATCACTAGTGATTAATTCAATATATAGGAAAAGCTAGTCATTTTAGGGTTACTCATCCAAACTTTAAAGAATCTTCTCTTCATTTACCAACCAAAGAACCACAGTTGGTGAAGTGGCTGAAATGGTAGAGCATTAAACCTGAGCAAAAGTGTGTGGCTCCGAGTTCAAGCTGCCAAGACTTGTACCAACAAACAAAGAAAATGTATACCAAAGTGTGTATCTGTTTTCTGAATGTTTCAGGAACTAACAAGGAAATAAAAGGAGTTAAGTGAAGTCGGGCACCATGACTCACACCTGTAATCCTAGCTACTCAAGAGGCAGAGATCTGAGGATTGACCTTCATAGCCAGCCCGGGCTGTAAAGACCACCAAAGACCAAGAGACTCATCTCCAACTAATCACTAGAAAAAGGTGAAGTGGGCTGTGGTTCAAGGGGCAAGGTGGTAGCCTAGAGCTGAAGAGCTCAAGGACATTGCCCAGGCCCAGAGTTCAACCACCATGACCCACTTTAAAAAAAAGTGTTATGAGAGATTTAAGATTTTATAATAAACATGCAATTGCATCTTCCCCTCAAAAATTGAACTCTATGTAAAATGTCATTTCTATAATGAATGGACATACATTCGGAGACTTTAGAGGATTAGTGGAAAAAATGTATGCTTTCCACGTTCTTGGCTGAGTAAAAGTCATTGAACATTTGCTCTGTTTGCTACCTTTCTTCTAGCGATAAATACTGAGGCATGCCTTCCAGATGAAAGATTTTACTCCATTGTTATAGTAATGAGATTTCTCTCTCCTGTGTGTTTTACAAGTACAGAACCATGAATTCTTAGTAAAGGACATTCCACAGTTGTTCCATTCAAACAATTTCTCTCCTGTGTGTTTTCTTCTGCAAACTGAGGTATGACTTCTTGAAAACATTTCACGGGTGCTGGTGGCTCAAGCCTCGAATCTTAGCTAATCAGCAGGCTGAGATCTGAGGATCATGATTCAAAGCCAGCTCTGGCACCAAAAGTCCAAGAGACACTTTTATTCAATTAACTACCAGAAATTAACTACTCTTACATCCAATTAACTACCTGACAAGTGAAGTCAAAAACAAAAACAAAAAGAAACCACTTTCCATATTTGTTTCATTCATAGGATTTCTTTCATGTGGAACCCTGAGCTGTGCCCTCTGAGTGAAAGACTACACATTTGCTACATTCATAAGCCTTCACTCTGTGTGGGTACCCTGATGCCAACTGAATTTTCTTCTAGGAAAAAGACTTCACATATTTTATTTGTCATAAGTTTTCTCAATGGATCCTGGCCTCCTCTGCTGCTGCAGTGAGTCCAGCTCCTCTGGCTTTGAAAGTAGTGCTGGAGCCTTGCTGACTGGTACCCTGTTCCCCAGGTCTGGTGCTCCTCACATGCCTTGGCCTGGGACTCAGGACACCAAGACCTACCTTGACTCCAGCACCTCAATATCCTTGCCCCTGAAAAGGGGTCCACACTTTGACCACTGCACACTGTTCCACATATGGCCAATGGGTTTCTTCCTTTCGAATATGCTAGCGGTTGTGTCTCACACCCATGTGTAAACCTGAGTGCCCACTACCCTGTGATATATGTCTGTTTTTCCTACCAGTGTTGTGGGGAGTCCACATTCCTGGGATGACACAAAAGTTATTAAAACCTGGCAGTGGTGGCACCTGCCTGTAATCCTAGCTGCTAGGAGACTGAGATCTGAGATGTGGCAGGAGAGTCCTTGAGACTTTATTTTATTTTGCTAGCTCTGGGGTTTGAACTTAAAGGCTGAGCACAGGTCTTGGGCTGTTCCCTTAGCTCTTTAGCTAAAGGCTACTGCCCTACCCCTGGACACACAGCCCCATTTCTCATTTTTTAGTGATTAACCAGAGATAAGACTCTCATGTTCTGAGACAGGATCTTGGCTTAGTGGTAAGAGTGATTGCCTAGCATGCATGAAGATCCAGGTCCTATTGCTTGGTACCACATACATAGAAATGGGCAGAAGTTGCTCAATTGGTAGAGCTCTGTCTTTGAGAAAGCCCAGGACAGTGTTCAGACCGAGTTCAAGCCCCAGGACTGACCAAAAAAATTAATGATAGGGAATTCACACAGAAGAGAAACTTTATCAATATAAGAAATGTGGTGGCCGGGAGTTTGGCCTAATGGTTAAAGTGCTTGCCTAGCATGCATGAAGACCCGGGTTCAATTCCTCGGTACCACATACATAGAAAAAAGCCGGAAGTGATGCTGAGGATCAAGTGGTAGAGCTCTAGCCTTGAGAAAGTCCAAGGACAGTGCTCAGGCCCTGAGCTCAAGCCCAGGACTGGCAAAAAAAAAGAAATGTGGCATCTCCACATAGGAGATCATCCTTACGTAATAAATGCGGACTCTCTTTTAAGCACAAGTCACATTCCATTGTGCCTCAAAGAACATACAGGAGTGAAGCCTTTTGAATGAAACAAATGTGGAATCTACCCAGAAGGCACAGCCCAGGGATCATCATTGGACACACAGAAGAGAGAAATCATATGAATGAATAAATGTGGGTGAGTATTTTAAGAAGTCATACCTTAGTTGGCATCAGAACACACACCCAAGAAGAGAAACTATGAATGTAACAGATGTGGAAAATCCTTCACCAAGAAAATGTCGTGATGGCAAGGTACAGAAAAAAGATAAAGGTTCTAAATGTTACAAATGTACAAAATCTTTCACCTGGAAGCCATACCACTGACTCACATAGAACAAAAGAAAACTAACGAATAGAGCAAATGTGCAATGACTTTTACTCAGAAGTCAGTCTTCAGTGTATTTGAGAATATACACAGGAGAGAACTTGAGTATAATAATGTGGGAAAACATTTACCAGAAGTCACATCTCTATAGGTAGTTGAGAGAGACCTGGATATATGATAGAATCTCTGTCAATGTAAACATTGGAGGAAGTCCTTTAAACAGAAGTCAGCCTTCAGCTAGCATTAGAGCACTCACACAGGAAAGAAACCCAATGTAACATCTTTTCCAAAAACTTGTTAAAATTATACAGAGAAATCCTTCATGGCAGAGGCAAGCCAGGTGGAATGGGCAACCATTCTTTATTCTTGAGTACTCACTGAGCCAATATTTTGATCCTCTCATTGTGTGAGTGAGGAACATGTCTGGAAAACTACCCAAAGGATTTGGACACAAGTATAGGCATTAATTCCTTCCAGGCTCGACAAGTAATTGAGAGAAGTTGTTGACGTGTGTCTTTCTTACTAAGGAATGGTTTGTCAATTAAATTTGTTTCTTCTCTTTTTTTGGGGGGGTGGTCCTGAACTCGGCCTGGCCTTTGTCCCTGAGCTCTTCAGGTCAAGTCTACTACCCTACCCCTGGGCCTGGGTGTTTTCCCTGAATTCTTCAGCTAAAGACTACTTACTATTCTACCCTTGAGCCAAGCTCCACTTCAGATTTTCTAGTGACTAATTGGAGAAAAGACTCTCTAGGCTTTGTATTGCCCAGGCTATTTTTGAACCTTGATCCTCAGATCTCAGCCTCCTGAGTAGCTAGGATTACTAGTATGAGCCACCAGCAGGATTTTATTGGTTTTATGAAAAGCATAGAATTAAATCCTCTTGTCATGGATACTAAGGAACTTTGTCTTTTTCCTGCCAGTCTTGCTGCTTGAACTCAGGGCATGATCACTGTCCTGGGGCTTTCTTAAGGCTAGTGCTTTACCACTAGGGCCACAACACCACTTCCTCTGTTTTCCTTGTATGTGGTACTGAGGACTCCAACCCAGGTCTTCATGCATGCTACGCAAGCACTCTACCAGGAGGCCAAACTTCCAACATCAGTAACATTCTTTCCTGGGGAATTTCTCATTGACAGTCATGGGACTTGAACTCTGCACCTGGGTGTTTTTTCTGAGCTCTTCAGTTCAAGGCTACCATCTTACGCATTGAGCCACCACTTCCGGATTATGGTGGATAATTGTCTCACTAAAGTCTACAAAAGACTCACTGAAAGCAGTACTCGGACTGGCTTTGAACTGCAATAGTCAGATCTTAGCCTCCGGAGTAGCTAGGATTATAGGCTTGCACACCATGCCAGGCATGGGAAAATTCTTTTGGTGGCCTATTTTTTGCATCATATAAGCTCATATTGAATTTGTGTGGGTTTTGTTTTTGTTTTTTTGATTTGTTTTGTTTGTTTGTTTACCATCTTTCTACCAAACCTTCAACAAACTATACACTATGTTGTTTCATTGGGTTTTGCTGAAAAGTTATAACATTTTCACATTTTTTTGGTATTTTAGCAGTTTCGGCTTCTAGGGTGCTAATGAGCCAATAATAAGGGTTTGAACCCCGGGTCTAGAGCTCTAGATTAGTTGTTTTTTGCTAAAGACTGTCAGTGGGGCCGGAAGGTGGCCTAGTGGTAGATTGGTTGAGTGTGAGTACATTTATATGGTACTCAGGAATCGAACCCAGGGCCTCATGCATGCTAGGCAAGCACTTTACCACTAAGCCACATTCTCATCCCTACTGACAGTCTTTTTATATTATTTATTTATTTTTGTTTTGTTTTGTTTTTTCCAGTCCTGGGCCTTAAACTCAGGACTTGGGCATTGTCCTTGGGCTTTCTCAAGACTAGAGCTTGACCACTTCAGCCACAGCACCATTTCTGGTATTTTTCTATGTTTGTAGTACAGAGGAATCAAACCCATGTCCTCGTTCAGGCTAGGCAAGCACTCTACCACTTGGCTAAACTCCTGGCCGTGTGTTTATATTTTAAATGTGCAGTGTGGTATAAGTATGTATCTGCTGATCTTAAGACCATTTTTACCTAGGACTTTTCACAGAGAGGGCTGCTCTTTACAGAATGGTTGAGACTAAATATTAGGTAAATGAAATCAGCATCCCATCCATCTGCATGCCTCTCAAACATATGCATGTTCTGTGTTGTCCTCAGGGTTAGTTTTTGTGTATGTGAGCCCGTGATGTGGCTTGATTCATGGCCTGGATGCTACCCCTTAGCACTTTTATGCAAAGCTTAGGCCTGTGGCATTTTAAGCACAATTCAACACTCTGTTTTTTGCTGGTTAATGAGAGGTAAAAATCTTACGGAATTTATTGCATGGCTGATTTTGAACTGGAATCCTCAGATCTCAGCTTATCTTGAGTAGCTAGGATTACAGTACTTTTACAACCTGTATGCTCATACACATTTCTTCTGATCCAAACACTCATCGTTCAATCTAACTAACAAGACGTGAGGAAAGATGATTGACTGTAATTTACCAGATGGGCTTCTAGTGAGTACATATTTACACTTCCACTCTGAAGCCAGGGAAATGTTTCTGGTACATGTTTCAACTATCTCCAAAAGAGGAAATAATGTGTGAGTACGTTTGCTAGTA
Organism: Megascapheus bottae; assembly: GCF_031878675.1. Classification (NCBI taxonomy): domain Eukaryota; kingdom Metazoa; phylum Chordata; class Mammalia; order Rodentia; family Geomyidae; genus Megascapheus; species Megascapheus bottae. The sequence continues at coordinate 1,555,894 of NW_028327810.1, read as the reverse complement.
TTTCAGGTAGGAGATGGTCTTTGGTATTTGGAACCTGTTAGGCAGAGTGTATCAGCTGGGCTGTGATAACAGAGATGATGTTTCAGACAGGAATATTTTCATCCCAGACAGACTTAATCCAGATCCTTTGATTTCAGGCCTTGAGTAGATAGAATTACAAGTGTGAGCTGCCACCACCAGCTGGTTCATTTTGGAAACCTTAATTGCTTCTCATTTCTTCCATTCCTTTTTTGGAAGATTGATCTAAGCTGGCTGATTGTGCATCACAATGAAGTGATTGGCCTCAGGAATTGTAAATATTTGTTTCATCATCACGACATGAATGAAGTTGATCTAAACCCAATAGTATTTTCCTTCTGATAAATAGGGAACTTAATTATATCATTTTTCCTTGCCTTTGCTTTCCCAAAGCAAGCAACATGTTTCTGTAAAACTCTACTTCATGAGAATATTATAATTAGAAGCTATCTTCTGCACACTTCAGAATAGTCCCTGCATTTATAAACTTATATTACAATATTAGGTAGAAGAATGGTGACTGTTAGTTTCATAACTATTTCATGTTTTACTCTTTAAGGCTCATTAACTCAAGAAGGGATTAATTACATTTAGATAATAGTAGAACATGGCTGCTGCTGATTTGATGTGTGTGCAGATGATACACAGATTTATTAGGATGACTAAAAAGATTTCTTCAAATTTTCAGTAGTAGACTGCTATGCTAACTGGGAGGAGATAGTAATGATGCTGAAATTCTATGAATCAGCTATGAAGCAGAATTTCAGGGGCGAGCATTTGCTAGGGACTTAATTTCTAAAACTCATATCAAGTATATTGAACTATAACACCAAATGATGGAGGACTCCGCGTCCCATATTGTTTATTTTATGCAAGTCCTGGGACTTGAACCCAGGGCCTGGGAACTGTCCTTAATTTTTTTTTTTGCTTCAGGCTATTGTTCTACCACTTGATCCACAGCTCCACTTCCAGATTTTTGGTAATTAAATGTAAATCAGAATCTCATGCAATTTGTTTGGGCTGGATTCAAACCTGATTCTGTGTAGATAGGATTCCAAGTGTGAGCGCACAGAGCCTGGCTAGTATCATTCATCATTCAAGTCATGGGACTGCAATTCTGCACCTGGGTCTTGTCACTGAGCTTTTCAGCTCAAGACTACTGCCCTATCCCTTGAGCCATAGGGCCACTTCTGGGTTTCTGGTTGTTAATTGGAGGTAAGAGTCACATGGACTTCAGTGCCCAGGCTGACTTTGAACTGCTATCCTTGGATCCCAGCCTCTTGAGTAGCTACATTTACAAGTGTGAGCCACCATACCCGGCTAAATTATTTTTTAAGTTAATTTTTTTTGTTAAGTCAATATACATTTGGCATACGGTTACATAAGTAATGAACACATTTCTTAAGAAAATTGTTATCCCCTCCCTCATTTTTCTCTGTTTTCCGACCCTCAGCCTCCTCTCCACCCAGAATGTTCAGTTCATTTCTGCTTAGTGTCTTCCAAATATCACTGTTCAATTGGTTCACCCTTTTTCCTTTGTTTTGTTTTGTTTTTTTTTTTTTTTACCATTTTATTATACCCTTTCCATTCCCCAAATCACATAAACCTATGTACAAGACACAGGGTACCCGAATTCAACACAGTGACTACAGAGAATAAAACTAAAGGGAAAAAGAAGAAAAGAGGTAAAAAGCAAAGAAAAAGAAAGAACATCTTACAGTACCTTAGAAGCAACAACATTGAAAAAACAAAACATAAAACCTTGGGTTGAAAATGTAGCTTGCCTAGCATGTATGAAACCCTGGATTCCATTCCTCAGCACCACATAAACAAAAACTGGAAGTGCCACTGTGACTCAGCTGGTAGATTTCTAACGTTCAGCACAGAGTGTCTCCAACTGACAAAACTCTGTCACATTTAAGTCAGGCTTCAAAACTTTGCTGTGAACCAGTTATGTGATTTTGAAGAAAGTCCAATTTTCAAAAAATCACTAGCCAGGCGCTGGAGGGTCATAATTGTCATTCTACTAGCCAGGGAGAAGGTGATTCAAAGCCTTTGCAAGCAAAAAAAAGAAAACAAAAAACCCCCACACTATAAGATTCTTCTCTCGACTTATCCACCGAAAAACTAAGTGGAGTTGTGGCTAAAACTGGTACAGCATTAGCCTTGAGGAAAAAGAACTAAGAGACCTTGCCCAGGTCCAAAGTTCAAGCTCCCCACCAAGAAAGAAAAAAAAGGAGTCCAGATACCTCAGTTTCAAAAGTATATCTGGATATCTTAGTAGATTTTTCTGATCTTTCCTCATTTATCTCATGGAACCACATAATCTTGATCCTGATCTGACTAAGAGCCTGCATTGTGCTTAATAAATTCATTCCACATATTCCAGTAGAATCTGGACAGCTAACAGCCACTTACCAATGCTTTATTCTACGTTTAGGCCAGTATGTATTCATACCATCTACACAGTCAGCTATATCATCTTTCCAGAAGTATCATTGAGTGTAGAACACTCAGAACTAAAATAATTGCATAAAGATGTAATAAAACCCCTTGATTCATTAAGAAACTTTCTGTACCACTTAGAGCAAGTACATTAGTGGTATTTACCTCTAGCCTCTTTTTTTTTAAAAAATTATTAACATTGAATTTTACATCATATTTCAAATGTCATGTTTAACCAACAAGTATTCAAGAAGGGAATGTCTATACAATCACTGGCACATAAATTTTAGAATATAGTAAAAATTAAGCCGAGTCTTTGTATGTCATAGATACAGATTAATCTATAATAAAACACATGTCTATAGAGTGTATAGTCTATCCTAGATTTTTATGTCTATATCTCCAAAATTATGTCCAGAACTTTGGGTATCAACTATTCAGTCATCGCTCTACTACTGTTTGAAACTAATATCCATATATTAAGGATACCATGTACCTTTTGTTCCTTGGTCTTGACTTATCTCACTCAACAGGATTCACTCTAATTTCATCCACTTCCCCGAAAATTCCATTATTATTTTTTTCTGTGCAGATCTTCTTTTTATGCATTTATTTTTATTGTAATTTATAGAAGGGTTACATTATATTCACCAGATAGAGAGTGCATTACTTCTCAAACTTTGATACCCCATGTAATGATATGGTCCCCATTTCCCTTCCCCCTACCCCACTCATCTTCATTTCCCCCCTTCCCTATCCAATTTCAAATAACCAATTAGGCACATATGAAATATGTCAGATAACAAGGTGAAATATTGTAACAATATGATATAACCAAGGGATAGCAAAAGAGATAAGAGATAACATAGTACATTAAGGACAACAATCACTCATTATATGGGTTTTGTTTCTTTATCTTGGAGGTCCTTACATTTAGTGTCATACTATTTGGCACGATGTCTCTAGATTTTGTTCTATTGTAAATCTCTGGTAGGAGAGCCCAAGGTTTCTACTGAATTTACAAATGAGGGAGACTCTTGTGCTTATGTTCCTTTGAGTTTGGCTTACTTCACTTAATATGATTTTTTTTCTTTTCATCCACTTCCCCGAGAATGCCATTATTTTATCTTGTCGGTGGGCTATATATCATTCCATTGTGTGTGTGTGTGTGTGTGTGTGTGTGTGTGTGTGTGTGTGTGCGTGAATCACATTTTTTGTATTTATTCATCTGTAGTAGGGCATCTGGTTGTTTTCATCATCCAGCCTCATTTTCTTTTTTTTTGCTTTATTTTTTTATTGTAATTAGTAAAAGGGTTACATGATATTTGCCAGATAGAAGGTGCATTAATTCACATACATTGATATCCTTTCACATGTCTTGGTACCCGTTTCCCTCCCCCCCCACCCCCCACCCGTCTTGGTTCATCCAGCCTCATTTTCTACAGATATTTTTATAGTCTCTTTTTTATTTTCAGGGTAATGTATAGAGGGGTTACAATTACATTTACAGGTAGTGGACTGCATTACTTCTCACACATTGATTTCCCGCCACATGTTTTTGTCCCCAGTTCCCTCTCCCCTCCCCTTCCCAATCATCTTGTTTCTCCCCTTCCCTTTCCTATTTGAAATAAACAATATGCCAGGTAAAAAATCAGATACAATAACAATCTGACATTAACCAAAGGGCAAAATAAGAGATGAGAAATAACATAGTAGATTAAGGACAACAATCACACAAGATTAAGAACAACGATGACACAAGATATAGCTCTTGTTCCCATATCCTAGAGATCCTTTCATTTAGTCTCATCCTATATGACCTTATATACCTAGGTTTTTGAGTTATTGTAATCCTCTGCTAGGAGAGTCCTAGATGTGAACTAATTATTACAAATGAGGGAAACCATTGAGCTTATGTTTCTTTGGGTCTGGCTTGCTTCACTTAATATGAATTTTTCCAAGTCTTTCCATTTCCTTACAAATGGGGCGATGCCATTCCTTCTGATGGCAGCATAGCATTCCATTGTGTATAAGTACCACATCTTCTTGATTCAGTCATCTACTGAGTGGCATCTGGGTTGGTTCCATATCTTTGCTATGCTAAATAGTGCTGCAATGAGCATCATTGTGCTAGTGGCTTTAGTATGTCCTTGTTTCTGGACAATTGGGTAGATGCCAAGTAGTGAAATTGCTGGATCATAGGGGAGCTCTGTGTTCAGTCTTTTGAGGAACCACCACACTGCTTTCCCTAGTGGTTGAATGAGTTTACACTCACACTAACAGTGTAGGTGTGATCCCCCCTGGTCACTTCCCCACCAGTATCTCTTATTAGATTTTTTGATAATGGCCATTCTGACTGGAGTCAGGTGGAATCTCAAAGTTGTTTTGATTTTCATTTCCCTTATTGCTAGAGATATGGAGCATTTCTTCATGTGTCTAAAGCCCATTTTAATTTTTTCTTCAGAGAATACTCTTTTAAGTCTTTAGCCCACCTTTTAATAGGATGGTTGTTTCTTTAAAGATTTGTTTGGGAGAGATTCATTTTTTTCAGCTATAGATATATTTTAGATAACTACATATATTTTTGTAGAAAAAAGAATGGAAGCCATCATGCTGGCTCACAACTTAATTTCAGCTACTAAAGAGGCTCAGGGCTTAGGATCACAGGTCAAAGCCAACCAGGGCCCTACAGTGTGTTAGATCAAACTCTGTGAACATACAATGACTGTAAGAGGAATCTCACTTCCTGGGAATGTAGCCTAATGGTAGAGTGCTCACCTAGAATGCATGAAGACCTAGGTTCTATTCACCGGTACCGCATACTCAGAAAAAAGCTAGAAGTGGTGCTGTGTCTCAAGAGGCAGAGAACTCACCTTGGGCAAGCAAGTCCAATGAAAATGTCTAGGCCTTGAGTCCAAGCCCTAGGACTGGCAAAAAGAAAAAAAAGAGCAATCTCACTTAAGTAACAAGGACTATACCCTATATTTATACAGACTGAAAAATTCATTAAGAAATTAGAAAATATGTATAAAGTGCATAATTTCTTTTGTGTGTTGGCACTGGGTCTTCAACTGAGTGCTTCAGCTCTATCCCTGACCTTTTCTGCTCAAGGCTAGCACTCCTCCAATGCAGCCCCAAATCAACTATCTTCAATTGAGATATAAGTGATGAATATTTCAGGGTGCTTCATGAAAAACATTGTTATAAATTGAAACTTTCAACACAGTCTTATTTTAGTATGAATGTTGAGATGGGAAGAGACAGAAAAAGTGAAATGTTTCCTGATCCCCATAGAGAAGAGACTCAGCAGAACCACTGTGGTCTGCAGGCTTCTTTGTGAGTTTTGTTTGTTTGTTTTATTTTTGTCAATTGTGGGGCTTGAACTCTGGGCCTGGGCACTGTCCCTGAGCTCTTCAGCTCAAGGCTAGTGTTTTAATCTGTGAGCCACAGTGCCACTTTTGGTTTTTCTGACAGTTAACTGGGTACTTTGGCTGGCTTTAAACTTTGATTCTCAGATTTTAGCCTCCTGAGTAGCTAAGATTATAGGTGTGAGGTACCATCACCAGGCTGCTGCTTTGTTACTATGCAGGTTCTAGATCAAGAACTTCAAGTTCTTACTTCAATTTTTTCTTCTCTTGCCTGATACTCTGCCATTTGAACGAAGCCCCAGTTCCTGGTCTTTGTTGGTTAATGAGAGATATTATGATTTTCTAATATTCAGAGCAATGATTATAAAACCCAGCATTTTACTTACTTGAATAAATTAAGAGATAGGACCTAGTGAGATGGAAAACAAATTTTTTTTCAAGTTGCTATCCTGTTGTAATGCATAAGTCTGGCTATTTTGCTTACACACAAATATGTATTTTACCAGTTTCTACTCTATTTTTGCTTAGCTTAAAACCACCATTGCCAACATTTCATAGATTTTGTTGTTGTTGTTTGCGATGCTTGAACTCTGTGCCTGGGCTGTTCCTCAGATCTTCAGTTCAATGCCAGTGCTCTACTAGTTTTGATTTGGCCAGTCCTGGGCTTGACCTCAGGGACTGAGCACTGTCCTTATATTTTCTCAAGGTTAGGGCTCTACCACTTCAGCCTCAGCACCACTTCCAGCGTTTTTCTATGTATGTGGTATTGAGGAATTGAACCCAGGTCTTCATGCATGCTAGGCAAGCACTCTATCACTAGGCCAAACTCCCAGCCCAAAATTATTCATCATTACTATTAGCTATCTTCTTTTTTTATTACTGATTCGTCATGGTGCTTGGACTTTGGGCATGGACACTGTCCCTGAGCTCTTCAGCTCAAGGCTAGCGCTCTTCCTCTACAGCTCCATTTTTGGTTTCTGGTAGTTAATTGGTGATGTAAGTCTCAAAAACATATGTGCCCAGACTGGCTTTGAACCAAGATCCTCCAATCTCAGCCTCCATAGTAGCTAGAATTACACGCTTCAGCCAGCAGTGCCTGACTGTTTGATGTCTCTGTCTCTGTCTCTGTCTCTCTGTCTCTGTTTCTGTCTCTCTGTCTCTGTTTCTGTCTCTCTCTCTGTCTCTCTGTCTCTCTCTCTCTCTCTCTCTCTCTCTCTCTCTCTCTCTCTCTCTCTCTCTCTCTCTCTCTCTCTCTTGGTTGTAAGACTTTAATTGTGCACCTGGGCAGTGTCCCTAGGCTCTTCAGCTCAAGGCTAAAACCTTAAACACCTTGACCCACAGAGTCACTTCTGGTTTTCTGGTGCTTAAGTAGAAGTAACAGTTTCATGGACTTTAGTGTCTGGGCTGGCTTTGAACTGTGATCCTCAGAACCCAACCTTCTGAGATCATTTCCAGCTTTTTTTTGGTGTAAGTGGTACAGAGAAATTGAACCCAGGGCTTTGTACATACTAGGCAAGCAAACTACCACTAGTGTGCACTCCAGCCTTAGATAAGGGCTTTCTTTTTCTTTTTCTTTTTTTTTTCACTCATGGGGCTTGAAATCTGGGCCTGGATGTTTTCCTTAAGCTCTTCAGCTCAAGGCAAGGGCTCTACCACTTGAGGCACACTGTCATTTTGAATTTTCTGGATTATTTGGAGATAAGATTCTCACAGATTTTTATGCCTGGGCCGTCTTTGAACCTCAATCCTCCAGGGTAGCTAGGATTACCAGGGTGAGCCAATAGTCACTGGCATTAAATTATTATTTTTTGCATGTCCTATGGCTTCAACTCATGGCCAGAGCACTGTCCTAGGGGTTACTCAAGGATAGCACTTTACTTCAGCCAGCCAACTCCCGGTCCAAATAGACCATTCTTGAAGCTAGAATTACAGAGATCTGCCATAATACTGGCATGTCGTTATCTAAGTATATAATTTTTCTTCTATTTTTGATGGCTTTTCCTTAGTGTACATATTTCCTACATATTTTATGGAAAACTTCCTTCCCACTGGGGCCATAAGTTAAGCCTAGTGGAAGAGTTCTTGCTGAGCATGAATGAAAACCCAAGTTCAATTTCTCAGCAAAACATAGATAAAAAAGATAAAAGTGGTGCTGTGGCACATGTGATAGAACTTGCGCCTTAAGAATAAACAAAAACAAAAACAAGGACACTGCTCAGGTCCTTAGTCTAAGCCCAGTACTGGCAAAAAAAAATTCTGCCCAAAGTAAACATTTAAAATTATTGTACTTTTTCAAAAATTTGTTGTCAAGGTGATATACAAAGAGATTGCTGTTACATATTTAATGAGTACATTTCTTGTAAACACTGTTACCCCCTCCCTCCTTTTCTCTCTTTCCCTTCCCCCCAAGTCATAAAGTTCATTTACAACAAATATATTTGTAATTTCATTACTGAAAACAATAGTTTAAAACGTGTTCAAATAAATGATGTAGGTTGATATATTTATCAAAATGGATTACTTGAACTCTAAAATAAACATTCTAGGTAACTTTTCTCATAAAATTGTAGTAATCCTATAAAACTAATAAAAAAGGAATTTTAGTTATTAATTTCTTATGTTTTACCTTTAACATTATTACACTAAGCATACTGTTTATGGTATTAATACAGACAGCATGAAATGTGATTATGTAAAAAAATTAAATGATTCAAAATAGTAAGGTTGGGGGCCAGTAGTTTGGCTTGGTGGCACACACGCTGGACTGGCAAAAAAGAAGTAGGGTTAGATAAAACAGATCTATTTCCAAATGTGTAGAAAATGGTATGATTTCTTGTTTGGCTAGTCCTGGGGCTTGAACTGAGGGACAGGAACTGTCCTTGGCCACATTTGTTCAAGGGTGGCACTCTGACACCTGACCTACAGTGCCCCATCTGCTTTTTCTGTGTATGCAGTGCCGAGGAATTGAATCAAGGTCTTCTTGTATACTAGGCAAGCACTCTACAACTAGGCCACACTCAAAGCCAAAGTAGATTTTTGATGCTTTTGTGGAGTTTTAATTTTCTTAATATTTGTACAAAGCACAATGGATATATAAACAGACTTGAACTCACAGAACAGAGTCCCACATAATACTACAGTTACTCTGGCACTTCTCCCGATTTACAAAACAGCTTTCCAGGCATCTGCTCTGTCCTTAAGCTTTGGTAGCTGACCTGTCTCTCCATGGAGGCCTGGCCTAGATTCCTGGTGATTCCACGCATTTCATAGTTCCCTGTATATCCAGTAAGGTTGTCTTGTATGGGACCAGACCTGCCTGTTTTTTGGCCCACCCAGGACCTATATGTCTGAGGTCTCACATTGTAAGTGGAAAATAAAACACAGTATAATAAGGACTGAAGAACTGCACACCATAATATTAACAATGAGATTTTAATAGTTAGCAAAGTAAATACAATTAATACTTGACAACAATCATGAGAGCAAGATAAAGAGATGTCTTTTCAGGAAGGGGACAGGGAAGCTCTAAATCCAGACTGGCCTCCAAGTTACCTTCAGACAGTAATTCTACTTCAGAGTCCTCAGAAGGGTCTCCTTCCTCATGAGAAACAGAATGTCTTTCCTGAGTTAAGTGGGGGATGGATTCTGTTTTGTCAAATGGAGATTGAGTCTCCTGTAGTGAGATGGATGGATCTGGATATTCTGTGAGGATGGATTCATTTTCCTCCAATGAATCCAGTATTGAGAGTACAGTTGCTGCTTCCCCTGCACATAAGCTGGGGACATTTTCCATGAGCCCAGCGTGTGCCCCTTCAGCTTGCACAGTAAGTGGAGTGTTGCTCTGACTCAAATGGACTGACTCTGAGTGGACTGTGAAAGGAAACGGAAGGAAATCTGGCTGCTCTTTTTCCTCCTCCATAGTATCTGCAGGTTCAACTGTGTCACACATGGGGTTCAGAGCACAAGGTATATCCACAGGACTCCAAACCTGTTTGGTAATTTCTGCAGAAGGCCCATGCTTTCTGGAGTGCAGTGATGATTCTCAGTCTCCATCAGTCACCAGCTCCATTGGTGGGTTTTTCATCTGGAGTTCAGAATAAGCTCTTCCACGATGACCCAAACCTAAGAATGGAAATAGGTACAGAGTGGAAAGAGTGGACTCTGCAAGTTGAAGTGTCACTCAACTTCCATGAGGATCTAATGGAGGAACCTGTAGAACTGGAGTTTGGACTGAACACTGAGGAGATGTAGGGTCTTTCTAATGAGTGCTTATTCCCGAGTCCTTTCAAACAGAGGACAGACATTACCTGGCCGACACCACCCATAAAGGACATTTTGCCAAGCTCTGTAGAAGTAAGAGCCAACCAATATCTAGACCACATGGGCTTCCTACTCACAGGCTCTGAGGCACCCACACCAGGACTTCTACTTTTTCTTGGTCTTACTGGTCGCACATTCCTGCGGCTGGTCAAAAAATATGCGTTTAGAAGAGCAGCTCCGAAGCCGACATGTGGAGCCTCATATAGAGCTTGAGTTGCATCAGGATGTGGCAGTTCTTGAACTCGCAGAAATCACTGGGGTAGAAGTCCATTCACATCGTATAGATGGAGCACATGATGCTGTGGGCACATTCGGTACAAGATAAGTGAGAGCCTTCTCTCTCCATCCTGAGCCTTCCACCAAAGCCCCTTTCTTGCAGGACTCTAATGCTGTGGCTGTCCTGCAGAGATGTGCACTTTTGTGCTGGGAGGGGGGTAAGAGACACTCGAGAACAGGATGACTTTTACACCCCACTTCCAGAAGCTTCTGAGAGAGGCCTCTATGCATCTGTCCAAAGTAAACACACCTTAAATTAACTAAGTAAATGCTCTAAATAAATCAATAAATGAATGCTCTAAATAAAGAACTAAATGCTCATTCCTCTAATCTTAGCCACTCAGCAGGCTGAGATCTGAAGATCACAGTGGAAAGCCAGTCTAGTCAGTAAAAGTCTAAAGGCACTTGTCTTCAATTAGGCAGCAAAAAGCCAGAACTTGACCTATGACTCAAATGGTACAGTGCTAATTTTTGAACACCAAACGGATACCATTTAGACCTGGGTTCAAGTTCAAGTGGCAGCACTGGACCACACACCAAAATGTAAATGCTTTCAGGTTCTAACAGGCAAAGCTATCACAATCCCTCCCTGATGGCTCAAAAGTGATTCAGCCCCCAGCTTTTCCTCTGTCTCCAGTATTTCACAGGCCTCCGCCATTACTACTGACACCTCATTTCCTACCTGGAAATGGGATTTCCTAGGATGTCACCTAGGTGAGGGTTGCAGTGGGGAGCCACTCACTCATGCCTGAAATCCAACTTCTCAGTAAGCACACTGTTGAGACTCCAGTAGCTTGTGAGGGAAATGAAATGGCATGGTGTCACAGTCATAATAAAGTAGCTTGTGCACTTGTATCATGCTTAGCTCCCCTGTGAACACCCCAGTGAACCAAAGAGGCTCAGAGAGGAGCCAAGTATTCCAAGACTTGGCCAGGAGGGGCTGAGAAAACCTGGGTTTGGATGGGGAACACTCACTTTTTCAAGAGAATTTCCAGCAACTACTACATTGTCCTCCACTATCTGAAATTGTGCAGGAAGTTTCCCACATAAAAGAGATCACCTTTCTAGTAGGCAGGGATCAGCTTTATCAGCAGCATCTCCAACAGGCCTTCCTCCAGGATCCATAGGTTACAAGGCTCATTCAAAGTCTGAGCTGACTCACCATCACACTATGATGGCAAAACAGTGGATATTTCAAAAGTAGGAATGGGACCACACTTCACACTGAGGAATTGGAATAGAGTAGATTGAAAATGACACACTCTAATCTCAGTATAGTCACTTGAAAGCACAAAAGAAGGTTGTAGTGTGTGGGGAGGATGATGGGTTCAAATAGGTTTCCTCTCAATATACTTCATCTGAGTTGCCCTGGAGTTTCCTGGCTTTCTTCCTAGAGAAATGCCTGATATACTGGAATTTTGGCTTGGCACTGATCCAGCATCTACTTCTTCGAGTGAGACATCCGTATCTCTCATGCCTGAGATCCGAGCCTCTTGACCATTGGCAACAGCACAGCAACATCTTTCTGGTTCTTGAGCCACAGGCCAAGGGAGCTGGCTTGAGCTGGTTGTCAGATACAGTGGCTTGGTTACCAGGGTTCCATATTCTCTTCCATTGTGAGAGAGGTAGGGTCACCTTTCAAGGCCCAATGACCAAAGGTCCTTGCTCACAGAAGACCTCCCCAAACACATACTGGAGGCTGAATCTCCCTTCCCACCTCACATATGGATGTAGTAAACAGCACACCTTTTTGGTCAAATCCCAAGTCGTTAACTAGGCATAAGTGCTAGCCTGGTCTCAGGCTCAAGGAGCCTTTCTTAGGTAAGATCCAAACTTAACTGTCACTATTCCCCTTACCCTTCACAAGATATTTTGCTTCACAGTGCCTTCTCAGCTTGCATTTTGCCTCTTGCACATTTTCTTTTGCTAGTCCTGGGATTGACCTCAGAGCCTGATCATTGTTCTTAGGCTTTCTTTAGGCTATAGCTGTCCCACCAAGCCACAGCACCACTTCCAGCGTTTTCTATGTATATGGTACTGCAGAATCAAACCGGAGTCTTTTTGTGTGGTAGCCAAGCACTCTACAAATAGATCAAACACCCAGGCCATCTTGCACATATTTTTCACCTCAATCTACTAGGACGTTGTTAGGTTTCCGTATCCTAATCTATTTTTCTTCCTGATGAATATCTGTGCTGTCATCTGTAAAAAATGCAAGTGGGAAAATCACAGAAGCATTGGTGACATAAAAAAAAGTCTTACAGACATAGATAAGTGTTCATTCTTTGTAGGAGAAAGGATATTTTGATATGATGATGATGACTATTTATAAATACTTTATTGGTGTTTAGAGTTTGGCCTAGTGGTAGAGTGCTTGACTAGCATCCATGAAGATCTAGGTTTGAGTCCTTAATATCACATAGATATAAAAATCCATATGGCACTGGGGCTCAAGTGGCAGAGGGCTAGACTTGGGAAAAGCCAAGAGCAGTGCTCAGGCCCTGAGTTCAAGCCCCAGAAATGGCAGAAGAAACAAAAGAAAAGAAAAGAAATGTGCTTTTTACAAGCAATTCACTCACAGAATTTGCCTCTGAATTCTTCGCTTCTGCATCTTGTGACCTATCCCTTTCCCTCAATGCAGACAAGAAAAACAGATTTTATTACTTGCTATGCTGTTGTCCAATCTTTGGATATTAATTCAAAATACAATATTGCCTGAGATAATGTGTGTGTGCATGTGTGTGTATATCTGCCAGTGTGTGCATGCACACATGTGTACAGGGTTTAGGGCTTACTCATAGGGCCTGTGTGATAACCCTCAGCATCTTTTCCTCAAAGGTATTGGTCTTTCACTTCTAGCTTATTATGGCTAATTGGAGTTGAGAGATTCACTCAATTTCTTGCCCTGTGCATTGGAACCCAGTGCTAGGTTCTCATACTGTTAATTGTAGCTATAGAGAAGGCTGAGATCTGGGGATCCTGGTGAGAATCTAGCCCCTGAAAGAAAGTCACTGATAGAAATCTTCATGTTCAGTTAAGCACGAATAAATAAGGCAAAAGTGGAACTGTGGCTCAGTTCCTCTTGTACCAGCCATGAGAAAATTAGTAATTGGCAGCACCTGGTCCCTGAGAGAAATCCTTAGCTCTGGTTCAAAAAAAGAAAGAAAATATTGAAAAAAATTAAAACTTGCTGAGGAATCCATAAGGATAAACGTGCCTGTGAATAATCTTGTCATTTCAGATTCCCTCAAGAGCTTATGTCTCTCTATATTTTATCAAGTTTTTTAAAGATATTTACATATTTTCTATCTTTCTTAAACAGAGATAGCCATCCACTAAACACAAACACAAACTCTCACACACTATACCACCCACCCATAAGTGTTTGGCTATGTATATAGGTATAGTCATATGTGTTGATCTGTCTCTCTATACTAATATATAAATGCATAAACATATTTATTTAGACAAACAGGAAACATACATAGATAGGTCTCAGGCATTTCCAGATTTTGTGCAAGTCTTCTGAGTGCAACTTACCATTCTATTGTTTGTCAAGTTAGAGTCCCTCTAACTTTTGGCCAGCTTCTTGTCCTTTGATACTTTTTTTTGCCAGTCCTGGGTTTTGAACGCTAGGCCTGGATGCTGTCACTGAGCTTGAGCTTCTTGCATTCAGTAGTTTATTGCAGATAAGAGTCTCATGGAGTTTCTGTCCTGGGCTGGCTTTGAATTGTGATCCTCAGATCTCAAACTCCTCAGTAGCTAGGATGACAGTCTTGAGCTACCAGTACCTGGTTCCTTTGCCTCTTTTACCCTTTTTTTGGCCCCACCACAGCCATGGTATCTACCTTCCTATGTTCTCTCCACTTGACCCCAGCCAGGGGTCTGACAGATGCTTTCCACCCACTTATTCATGTCCTCCTCTGTATTGGCTGACAGCTAAGAAATGAACTCACTGGTCTGGATGCCAAACACAAAGCCATGTGATTGTTTCTCAGTCTGGAAGATCCTATCAGATTTATAGCACCACAGAGGGTCAGGTTGATGCTCCTCCAGGGCTTCTTAAATTGTTCTCATAGTAATCCACAACACGTTTGTCATCACTTGTCCAGCTAATTCATGGACTAAACCAGCATTCCCTCCAGACTTATATCCCAATACCATGAGGACACTCAAGGGGGCATTAGGAGTGTGACCTGCAGGTGGAAGTGAGATGGTCTAAATTGGAGGGGATTTCTCCACCACAGGAAATGGAATACAAATTTAGAATCTGCTTTCATGAGGTGACAATCTCTGCCAGATGTTCTTATCAAATGTGGCACTGCCTACTTCCAGCTTAAACCATGGGTTGATGACCCAGCATAATAGAGAATGTATTCACCCCGGCCCAACACATAGGCTGGGACCCTGAACTTTCAGGTAGCATTTGGCTTTGGCGGTTATGAGATCTTAGTCTACAAATGATGAGCCCCCTCCTGTGAGGCATAGCAAACGGAGCCAAAGTGCAACCCAGTTAAGCACCAGGTCAAGCTTCCCTTCTTCAGTAGGGTATGGTTTGAAAACTATGCATAGCTAACATTTGAGGTTCTGTTTGAAGCCATTCCACAAAGGAAAGTCCATGAAACTCTCATTTCCAGTTAACTGCCAAAAAAAAGCCAAAGATAGAGATGAAGCTCAAGAGAGGTAGAGAGCCATCTGAAAAGAATGGTTACACCCTGCAACATCCTCAACATCTGATCTTGAAAACATCTCTGCCTGCATCCCAGCATGCAGCCAGCATCTGGGGGTGACAGTGACCCCTGCGCCCATTGGCAATATGCACTGTCTCTGAAATCTGTGATGTGAACCTCATTCTGTTGGGTTTGCAAAGAGGTGTCAACCCTGCAGAAGGAACCAACTGTGCCGTAACTCCCACTGTCCCCTGGGGCCCCTAGCATTCCCCCATCTGCATCCTTCCTGTGTCCTCTGGTCCTAGGGAGCCCTCCTGCCCTGTCCAACACTCACATGAAGTGCATATTTCTTCTCCTGGGGCAACTTCTCCACAGAGAGTACATGACATGCCCACTCTCCATGGCACGGGGAGATCCTGCCAAAGCAGCGAATCAGTGATAAGGACATAAAGTGATGAATAGAATTTTAGATCCTGATTGTAGACTGTCTGCAAAATCCAAGGGAGAATGGAATTGGAGGGGACCAGGGATCAGGATGTGGGCATGGAGCTTCCCTGCCAATGTGGTGGGGGAAATCACAGGCTGGGGGATGCACAGGATGATCCATGGGCCCTGTGCAGCTGCTGGGTCACCCCCTTCTGCATCTCAGTCTTTGGCTTTGAGCTCTGTGATCGTCATGGTGTGCACAGTCTGTACTCTGGCTGGCAGAAGAAAGGGCCCTGGGAAGACAATTGTAGACCCTTTGTGAATGTAGGAAGGGGTAGGCTGGACACCCAGTCCAAGAGGAGCTAAAACTAGAGTCGAGGCGTGTGCAAGGAGTGGGTGTGAAGGTTGTGGGCAGTCATAGTCACGGCAGAGGTGGCTCTGTCTGTGGGGTGAGTGCCTCCCTGCAGGCACAGCACTGGAGATATCAGAGATCCACATGAAAAGAAAAAGCTGGAAATGGCACTATGGTTCAAATGGTAGAGCATCAGCCGTGAGCAAAGGAGCTTAGGGACAGTACTGAAGACCTGAGTTCAAGCCTCATGACTGTAAAAGAGAAAAAGTATCAGGACTATGAGAGGGAACCTGGTACTCTCTTGGTCTAATCAGACACAAGAAGAGGCCGGGATAGGCTGTGGAAAAACACAGAGAACATCTTCCCCCAGCTCATCCTGTCCTGCATGCAGGGACAGCCATGTAACTAGGGCTACGGTGGGAGCATCTTCACCCATGTGCTGCCATCTTAATTGTAGACCTCTGTCCTGGCATGGAGTGTCCTGATGGCCGAGCAGGTGCCCTAACCCTAGATGGAGAGCAGCCACTGACTGTGGTAGCTAAGGAGAGATCTGATCCACAGCTATCAGGCCACCCAGCATGGGAGCCATAACCACCCCTCACCCAGGTAGAGGCCAATGGTTCTCCAGGTGCTACTACCATTGCCTCACCCCTAGCTCTGGGTACAAGTGACATTCCCTCCACAAGGAGCAGGACAAAGTGAGGGATCAGGAAGCTGCCTATGGGCTTCAGATGATGGCCAGACTGGCACTACAGATGGCCTCACTCTGTCACCACCTTCCCCTGCCTCCATCTTTCCTCCATCATGCCTCTCTACCTCCCACCCATTAACCTTGAAAACCAATGAACTGGGCTCTCATCATTCCTCTCATCTCTTCACCCACCTTGCCATGCGTCCATCCCTCTGTCACTTCCACCCCACACACATCCCACCACCAGCCACCCTGTAGCTTATGAGGATCCCAGAGGAAGCTCTTGGTGAAGGGCTTGTGACCATGAAACAGTTACTATCACCCCCTCCGGCCTGATCCACCACAGAATAAGAACAGCCAAGCAGGCACACACTGCAGCAGAGTTGCTCTGCTGTCATCCTGATTTCTTCATGGCCAGGACTTGGCTCTCCTCAGCCTCTCAGCTCAGTAACCAGAACATTGTGCTTTCACAGAGCCATGGCTTCCTGTCTCCATGGACACAATGAGCTCAAGGTGATGCCAACTTCCCCATCTCTATATACTTCTAACTGTAGGATGGGAGCTGAGGTTCTCTTCTGTGACTCCATCCGATAAGAGGCTCATGTAGATTTCTATCCTTTGCTCATCATGGTGACTCTGTGGTTAACAAGTCACTGCTGGGGCTTCCAGTTCACCATATATAGATCCCAAACTCCAACACTTTTCTTAGAAGGACTGATGATTTTTAAATATTCTCTAGTTTTAAATTTCTAGTTCCTTCTCTCTTTCATTTATATCTTTCCCTTCCTCACATACTTCCCTTTTTTTACCTTCCTTCCTTCATTCCTGGCCTTGAACTCAAGACCTGGAGCTTTTTCTTAGCTTTTCTTTGCTCAAGGTAGCACTCTAGCTCTTGAGCCACAGCTCTATTTCAATCTTTGTTCTTGCTCTAAACTGGGAGTAAGAGTCTCATGCATTTTTCCCTTTGCTGGGTTGGTTTTAAGCCACAATCCTCAGATCAGGATCCTGAATATGCCTCGGATTACAGGTATTATCTAATTAAAACAAATTGCTGATTTCTTTTTAGACATAATTTGATCTCTCAGGTGAGCCACCAGCCACTCATGCAAGAGCATTGCAGGATCCCAGCATTCATCTTGTCTCCAGTCTTATTCCATCCATCTCACAATGGCCATCTAAAACACCCTGCAGCATGCCTGAAGTTGCAAGGAACGTCTCAACGCCATGAGAAGTCCCCTTAAGCTCTGCCTCAGATATGCCCAGCCCCCATCGCACTTCCACATGAGCATTTTTTAGGAGGAATTTCCTGAGTACATCATCATCTTTTCCTCACCATTCAAATTTCATCTTTGGAGTCATTTCTCCCAGACAAAGAGGAACATGATCCATGGTTTGATAGCAGCTCCAGCTTCATAGTCCCAGCCACCAACACCCCCCGTTACCCTGCCAGACACCTGAATTCAAGAACAATGTTTTCACTACCCCTGACTCTTATCAAATGTTTTAACTTATACAGTGCATTAAAATAATTTTACTAAATGGAATAAACACATGGCATCAAGCTTCAGAATCTTTGCACCTGATCTTTTAGTGAATAACAGACCCATCAGCATTTCTGTAGCCAACAGAAATCTTAGCTTTGAGATTTCAGCATTTCTGGTATCCAAGTTTGGATGTGCTAACACTGCCCTCAATGGGGCACTTCAATCACACAATCCCACAACAATCAATGTCATTTGACATTCACTGTTAGGTGGTGCTAGGAAAAAGACTGATATGCCAACTCCATGCTGGCTTGACCTATGCCATCTTCAAACCTGGAGCAAGTGGGGCTCCTCTCTCCATGGCACCAGAAGCTAAAACAATAGCCATTTCCTTTTGTGTACTACCCCAGGAGGACCTTTAGCTTGAGACAAAATTATGAACACTATGTCTACCAGCAAAGATTTCAGTGAGATGTGCCTACATGGAAAAAGCTAAAATCTCACTAAAGTGAGGTTGTTGGCAGTGCTGGAGCCTGAACTCAGGGCCTGGGCCCTATGCATTTGTACTCAAGACTAGCCCTTTACCACTTGAGCCCAAACTCCATTCCCAGCTGTTTTTATTTTTGGTAGTAAGAATCTATCAGACTTTCCTGTTCTAGGTGACTTGGAACTTCCATACTCAGATCTCAGCCTCTTGACCAGCTTGGATTAAAGGTGTGCATCAGCCATGCCCCACACCTGAGGACTTCTGTCAGCACATTTTTCCCCAAAAATTGGAAGAGGAAGATGAGGGAGGGTTGGGCTCATCCTGCCCTGCATATAAAGGAGAGCATCAGGGCCTGAACTTCATTCCCTGTTGTAGGCTGCTGGAGGAAACGGAAGCAAATAGGCACAGGCTGGTAGCAGATGCCACAGAACAACTTGTGACCAAGACTCCCAGAGCAGACCTCAGAATCGATGACAGAGTTGGATCTACCCAGTAACAGAGGGAGTGGTGACAGCTGCAACTGCGCGTTTGAGCCTTTGCTGCTAGTAAACAGGGCCACCTATGTCTCAATGAGAAAGGTGAGATTTTGATGGAGAAGGTGAGATTAAACATTATGTATCGTGCAAGAAGACAGACTATAAGGGGTCTTTTATTATTCCAAGTGAAATTTTGGATTTCCTCTTCTGTTTCTTTAAAGAATGACATTGGGATATTGATGAGTATTGCACTGAATTTGTAGATAGTCCTTATCAAGACTGCCATTTTTACAATATTACTTCTTCCAAACAAGGAGCATAGGTTTTTTTTTATTGTAATTAGTAAAAGGGTTACATGATATTTGCCAGATAGAAGGTGCATTAAATCACATACATTGATACCCTTTCACATGTCTTGGTACCCGTTTCCCTCCCCCCCCACACCCCCCACCCGTCTTGGTTTTCCCCCCTTCCCTATCAAATTTCAAATATCCAAATACAAATAAATTCAATATATCAGATAACAAAGTGAGATACTATACCAATATGAGATAGCCAAGGGACAGCAAAGGAGATGAGAGACAACTTAGTGCATAAAGGACAACAATCATTCATTATATGGCTTTTGTTTCACTATCCTGGAGGTCCATTCAATTAGCTTCACATTATATGTCCTTATGTATCAAGATTTTGCTCTATTGCAAATCTTTGCTAGTAGAGCCCAAGGTTTCTACTGATTATGACGAATGAGGGAAACCATTGAGCCTAATTTCCTTTGAGTCTGGCTTACTTCACTTAATATGATTGTTTCTAAGTCTTTCCATTTCCTAACAAATGGGGCGATGTCATTCATTCTGACAGCAGCATAGAATTCCATTGTGTACAAATACTACAACTTGTTGATCCACTCATCAACTGAGGGACATCTAGGTTGGTTCCATATCTTTGCTATGGTGAATAGTGCTGCAATGAACATTGTTGTGCTAGTGGGTTTAGTATGTCCTTGTTTCTGGATGGTTGAGTAAATGCCAAGTAGTGGAATTGCTGGGTCATAGGGGAGTTCTATGTTTAGCCTTTTGAGGCACTGCCACACTGCTTTCCATAGTGGTTGGACGAGTTTGCACTCCCACCAACAGTGTAGTAGTGATCCCTCCTGGCCACATCCCCTCCAGCATCTGTTGTCATTTGTTTTCCTGATCCTGGCCATTCTAACTGGAGTAAGGTGGAATCTTAGAGTTGTTTTGATTTGCATTTCTTTTATGACCAGAGATGTTGAGCATTTCTTCATGTGTCTATAGGCCATTTTTTTTCTTCTTCAGAGAAGACTCTCTTTAAGTCTTTGGCCCATTTTTTAATGGGATGGTTGTTCCTTTGGAGGTTAGTTTTGGAGTGATTCAATTTTTTGAGTTGTTGATATATTTTAGATATGAGGCCTTTGTCCGTTGTTTGGTTGGTGAAGATCTTCTCCCACTCTGTAGGCTTCCTGATTAGTTTAGTAGCTATGTCCTTTGCCATGCAAAAGCTCTGCAGTTTAATGAAGTCCCAATTATCCAGCCTTTCTCTGATTTGTTGTGATTCTTGGTCCTTATTAAGAAAGTTTTGACCTGTGCCAAGGAGGCCTAGTGTATCACCTATTCCTTCCTGTAGAGTTTTCAGTGTGTCAGCTTTTACCTCCAGGTCTTTGATCCATTTGGAGTTAATTCTAGTGCAAGGTGACAAAGAAGGATCCAACTTCAGTTTTCTGCAGGTGCTTAACCAGTTCTGCCAGCACAACTTGTTGAAGAGGCTGTCTTTCTTCCATTCTATTTTTTTGGCTCCCTTGTCAAAGATTAGATGGCCATAGGTCTGTGGTTTAATATCTGGGTCCTCAGTTCTATTCCATTGGTCTTCAGGCCTGTTCCTGTGCCAGTACCAAGCTGTTTTGAGAATTATAGCTCTGTAATAGAGTCTAAAGTTTGGGATTGAAATTCCTCCAGCGCTGTTCTTTCTGCTAAGAAGTGTTTTTGCTATACGGGGTCTTTTATTATTCCATATGAAATTTTGGATTGCCTCCTCTATTTCTTTAAAGAATGACATTGGGATGTTGATGGGTATTGCATTGAATTTGTAGATAGCTCTTGGCAAGATTGTCATTTTCACAATGTTGACTCTTCCAATCCAGGAGCATGGGAGGTTTTTCCATTTCCTTAGTTCTGCTTTAATTTCCTTTTTTAGGGTTTTAAAGTTTTCGTCAAAAAGGTCCTTTACATTCTAAGTTACGCTAATTCCTAGGTACTTTGTTTTCTTTGAGGCCATTGTGAAAGGAGTTTCTTTCCTGATTATTGTCTCGTTCCTCTCACTGTTGGCATAAAGGAAGGCAGATAATTTTTGAGGGTTGATTTTATAGCCTGCTACTCCTCAAAAGCTTTGAATCAGCTCAACGAGCTTCGGAGTAGAGTCTATAGGATTCTTTAAATACAGAATCATGTCATCTGCAAAGAGGGATAGTTTTATTTCCTCTTTCCCTACTTGGATCCACTTTATGCTTGCTTCTTGCCTTATTGCACTAGCTAGGAATTCTAGTACTATGTTAAAGAGGAGTGGAGAGAGTGGGCATCCTTGTCTCGTTCCTGATTTTAGAGGGAATGGCTTTAGATTTTCACCATTAAGTGTAATACTAGCAGTAGGTTTCTCATACACAGCCTTTATTACATTGAGGAATGTTCCATGGATTCCTAGTTTCTCCAGAGCTTTTAACATAAAGGGGTGTTGGATCTTGTCAAATGCCTTTTCCGCGTCTATTGAGACAATCATGTGATTTTTGTCTTTGCTCCTGTTGATGTGTTGAATTATATTGTTTTGCGTATGTTGAACCAGCTTTGCCTCCCTGTGAGGAATCCAGTTTGATCATAGTGTACAATTTTTTTGATGAGTTGTTGTAGACGGTTGGCCAGTATTTTGTTGAGAAGTTTTGCATCGATGTTCATCAAAGATATAGGTCTATAGTTCTCTTTCTTTGATGAATCTCTGTCTGGTTTGGGGATGAGGGTTATACTGGCTTCATAGAATGAGTTTGGTAAGGAACCTTCATTTTCAATTTTGTTGAAGAGCTTGAGGAGTACTGGTGTGAGCTCTGCTTTGAAGACCTTATAGAATTCAGCTGTGAATCCATCTGGCCCTGGGCTTTTCTTAGGTGGAAGTTCTCTAATTGCCATTTCTATTTCAGAGCTTGAAATAGGCCTGTTGAGTTGGCTTAGTTCTTCTTGGTTCAGTGTGGGTATGTTAATATTGGCTAGGAATTCATCCATGTCATCTAGATTCTCAAATTTGTTGGCATAAAGGCTTGAGAATATTCCCTCATGATATTCTGGATCTTGGTAATTTCTGTCTTGATATTACCATTTTCGTCTGCGATTTTGTTTATTTCGATATGCTCTCTTCTTTTTTTGGTAAGATTTGCTAAGGGCTTGTCAATTTTGTTAATTCTTTCAAAGAACCAACTCCTTGTTTTGCTGATTCTTTCTATAGTTTTTTTGGATTCCAAATCATTTAATTCTACTTTGATTTTAATTATTTGCTTTCTTCTACTGGGATTAGGGTTGGTTTGTTGCTCTTTTTCCAGGAGCGTAAGGTGGGACATTAACTTGTTGGTTTGCAATTTTTCCAACTTGTTGTTGTAGGCACTCAGCGCTATAAATTTTCCTCTGAGTACTGCCTTAGCTGTGTCCCAAAGGAGTTGGTATTTTGTGTGCTCCTTCCTGTTAAATTTCATAAACTGTTGGATTTCTGTTCTGATCTCTTCAATGACCCATTGGTGATTCAACAATGTGTTGTTCAGTCTCCATGAGTTACAGTGTTTTCGTTGGTGGAGATGTGTGTTCAGTTCCAGTTTGATGCCTTTGTGGTCTGAGTGTGCATGGAATAATTTCTGTGTTTCTTAATCTGAGCAGGTTTGTTTCATGGCCTAAGATGTGATCTATTTTGGAAAATGTTCCATGTGCTGCTGAGAAAAACGTATATTGTGTTGCTGCTGGGTGGAATATTCTGCAGATGTCTGTTAGATCTAGTTGGTCTATATAGTTGTTCAGTTCTAAGGTTTCTCTGTTGAGTTTTTGCCTTGTTGATCTGTCCATAGGTGAAAGTGGTGTGTTAAAGTCACCGACAATCACTGTAGTTCGATGTATGTATTGTTTCAGTGTAAGTAAAGTTTGCTTGATGAAGTTTGGAGCTCCAGGATTGGGTGTATAAATATTTAAGATCGTTATGTCTTCCTGGAGGAAAGATCCCTTTAGTAGTATGTAGTAACCTTCTTTGTCTTTTCTTACTAATTTTGGTTTGAAGTCTATTTTATCTGATATGAGGATGGCAACTCCAGCCTGTTTCTGGGGGCCGTTAGCTTGATAGAGTTTATTCCAACCTCTCACTTTCAAAAGATGCTTGTTTTTTGGGGTAAGATGTGTCTCTTGAAGACAGCAGAACGATGGCTCTTGCTTTTTGATCCAACTAGACAGCCTATGCCGTTTAATTGGAGAGTTAAGTCCATTGATATTGAGAGTTAGGTTTGAGAGATATTTATTAGGTCCTACCATTTTTAAAAGCTTTTATTAGGGCCTGTGTCTTGACAGTTCTTGTGGTCCTTAGATGATATGCTGTTTAGGTGCCATTTCTTTCCCTATATTGCATTTATTTTGGTTTTCTATGTATAGAACATCTTTCAGAATTCTCTGTAGTGTTGGATTTGTTGTGACATATTGTTGCAGCTTTTCCCTGGAATGGAATGTTTTTATTGTTCCCTCGGTTATGAATGAGAGCTTAGCTGGGTACAATATTCTTGGTTGGTAGTTATTTGACTTAAGGGCATGACATATATGCTTCCAGTCACTTCTTGCTTGCATGGTCTCTGCTGAGAAATCTGGGGTTATTCTGATTGGTTTTCCTTTATAGGTTACTGAACCCTTTTCCCTGGCAGCCTTTAGGATTCTTTTTTTGGTTTCTATTGATCCAGTTCTGATTATGATGTGGCGGAGAGATGTTCTTTTCTGGTCAGGTCTGTTTGGGGTTCTAAAAGCTTCTTGTATCTGGATGGGCCTGCCCTTCTGGATATTTGGGAAATTCTCTGAGATGATTCCCTGAAGTATATTTCCAATACCATTGACCTCTTTCTCCAGACCCTCCTCAATACCAATTAGCCTTAAATTAGGCTTCCTAAGTGTATCTTGGACCTCCTGAAGCGCTCTCTCATTTTTCCTAGATTTGGATTGACTCATTTTCTGTTCTTTCTCTATAATAACTAAATTATCTTCAGCCCTGAAAATTCTCTCCTCTGCATTGTCTAACCTGCTATCAAAGCTATCTACTTTATTTTTCATCTCCCTTGCTTCTAATTGCTCATTTTTGATGCCTTGGCTCTCTTCTTTTAGATCATGTATGGATTTCTTTAGCTCCTTGATTTCCATTTGAGTGGTTAGCTCAGTAGCTTTATTTTCTTTGAACATTTGCTGGAGTTCGGTCACCTTTTTATTTGTGGATTCTATGAATTCATCCATCTTTCTTTGAAAAACCTTTATTATGGCCTCCTTTATGGCTTCTTCTTTTTCACTTATCACCTTGTTTATGGTTCCCTCTTGTTCAACAATGACTTCCTCCCTTATCTCTTTCTTTATATTTTCACATTTTTCATTCATGGTGTTTATCAATTGCATTTGTATCGCACTTGGAAGACTCTCCTCTAGGTTTGCCAGTGACTGTTCCATTGTCTGTTTACATTGGGTAGGGGATGTTGTTTCTTGATTTGACATTTTTCTTGAGTTTCTTGTTCTGCCCATTTGAAAATGGGAGCAAGATTAATACTAAACACGATTATAGTTTTTCAGATATAACCAACCTAGACCTCTCTAGCTGGCAGACACTAGATGTTCAAAAGTTTTGATTGGTGTCATCACTCTTTTTGTGCAGTTACCGACCAGTCTAATACATCCACTGATAAGCGATTTATACCCAAAACAATAAGCCTCTCAATCCAATCTCTATTGTCTTTAAGTCCCTCTGAGCCTAGAGAATAGTTAAACACCTAGATATACAGTATTGCTCAACAGCCATCAAGTGTAGATCCATGCAGTATAAGGGTTGAAAGACGAGCAGAGGTCAAGAGATAGAAAAATAGAATGAGAGAGGTCAGGGGAGGTACTAGAGGATTAACGTAGCAGTGTAAGAATATTGTAGTAATGAAGAATATGTATAGCGTAAGGATAATTGACCTAAGTTGGTAAGTAGGTAGCGTATTTGAGTACAAAGTTTGGAGAGTAGTAGAATAAAACTTTTGTGTTGCTGCATGACTAGCTCTTAGCCCAACCAGTGGCCTCTCATTGAACCATGAGATGGATCTGCAAGCTTCCGTCTGAGCGCGGTTGGAGGACGTTTTCCTGTGCTGCTTCCAGGAGTGGCCCAAAGCAAAGGGTCTGGGGATTGAGAATTTCAGGGGCTCTCAGCAGGACCAGCAGGAGACCCTTCTGTTCCCAGGGGCGGGGCCCAGCTGGGGACGTGTGCTCCAAGGGCAGAGCCAAGCCTTTTTGGTTCTCAGAAGGGGAGCTTGGCTGCTGGTTGTTCCTTCAGATCCCTGCTGTGTTTCCACTGCTTTGTCAGAGTCTGTGACTAAGGGGGCTCCTTGTCTTGTTCAGGATTCCCAGCTGGAGGATGCCCTGCTCAAGAATTGAGGGGGGGAAGATACTGGCTCCTATTTTCCCGCACCCCCTACTCGCTGTTGTAAGGCAGGGTACCAGTGCACTCCACTCTCCAGATCCAGTGGCCTGGGAGAGGAGCCTGGTGGGCGGGTGGGAGCTGGGACAGCTCCACCTCCCCTGGTGGGGTGCTGAGTCTTAGGGTCCGCCCGCTTGTCAGTCTCCATTCAGAGGGCTGGGGGTTGAGCCCGTTGGGCGGGTGGGAGTTGGGACAGCCCCGCCTCCCTTGGTGGGGTGCTGGGTGTTAAGTAGATCGCCTGTCAATCTCCAGTCAATGGCCTGAGGGAGGGGGCTGTTGAGGGAAGGGACAGGATTCTAAATTCCTTGCCCACCTGCTTCCGCCAGTCTTTCTCAGGTGGGGTGGAGGGGTCTGAGTTAAGTTCTATTACTTGGCACCAGCTCTGCTTTCCCGATGTGTTTGGCGACGGGCTGTATTACTCACGCCTCTGCGTCTGTCTGCGGGTGTTCCACGGTGGTGGGGAGTCTTTCACTCCCCTCGGGTGTGCGCCGCCGCCTGTGTTCTGCATCTGGGTTCCACTGCTTGGTGTTCTGGTTCCGCGTCTGGGTTCTGCTGCTTCGCCGTTCATTGGCCCGGTTCTGTGCTGGTTTCTGTAGCAGTTAGTCTCCAGGCCTGGCGCCCTCCACTTCCGCTGCTTCTTGTGGCTTGGAGCCGGCGCCTGCGGCCGCTTTCCCAGCGTGGAGCCAGTACCCGCCGCCGCTTTTCGCGGCTTGGATCCGGCGCCAGCTTCCACTTTTCGCGGCTTTCTGCTGCTTTCGCGGCTTGGATCCGGCGGTGAGAGGTGCGGTAGGGGTCCTCGCGTTCCGAATTCTTTGAGAAAGTTGGATGTAAGCTTTATCTGGATTTCTTTTCCAGTTTGAGTCCTTCTCCATTGATTTTTGAGTTTGTTGTTGTGGATTTCTTTAGGTAGTTGGCTCATGGGACTCCCTGGTTCTCTCTTTTTGTCAGAGAGAGTTAGGCAGCGTCCCTATTGTCTTGGCGCCATCTTACTTCCCGACTTTTCACATTCTTATATTCATATGGTTTGTATCCTGTGTGTGTGGTATCATGCAAACTCAACAATGAGTTCTTCAAAAAATTTCCCTTTCATTTTATCTGTAGAATTCTCTCCTGTGGGTGTTTAGTGATAAATCCTGACTTGTGCCTTCTGGGTTAGACTGAACATTTGCTACATTCATTAAGGGTTTTATCTTGTGTTGGTTCTGTGATACAAGCTGAGTTTTCTTCCACAGACTAAAAAGTCTTTCCCATTTATTACATTGCTAAGGCCTCTCATGTGTGAACTCTCTTACACTTCCTGAAGGGTGAATACTGCATGAAAGACTTTGAACTTTGGTTATATTCGTAAGGTTCCTAATATGTGTGAATTTTGTTATGCCTCCTGAAATGTGACTTCCATCTGAAGGTCTTACCACATTTGATGCCCTCATATGGTTTCTCTCCTGTGTGTGTTCTCTGATGCAATTTGAGGGAAGACATCCATTTGAAAGACATTCCACATTGGTTACATTCATAAGGTTTTTCTCCTGTGTGAATTGTCTTATGCATGTTGAGGTTTGGCTTCTGTGTGAAGGACTTTCCACATATGTTACACTCATAAGGCTCCTCTCCTGTGTGTATTCTCTGATGAACACGAAGTTTTTCCTTCCCTTGGAAAGACTTTCCACATTCATTACACTTATAAGATTTCTCTCCTGTGTGTGTTCTCTGATGAACTCGAGGGTGTATCTTCTGGGTGAAAGACTTCACATTTGTTACATTCATAAGGTTTCTCTTTTATGTGTCTTCTCTGGTGCAAAGTGAGGTATGATTTCAGTCTAAAAGATTCCCACATTTATCCCATTCATAAGATTTCTCTTCTGTGTGAGGTCTCTGATGCCTGCTGAGAGCTGAATTCTGGGCAGAAATTTTATTACGTTCCTCATATTCGTAAGATTTCTCTTGGAGATCGAGGTTGGAGCGTCAGGTCTGACTTCTCAGAAATTAAATTTTCACACTTGATGTACGCATCACGTATCTCAGGATATTTGCTCTGAGGTATTGTACGACATATTTCATTACTGAAAGATTTCTCACATTCACTACATGTACGAGGAGTCTCTCCTGTGTACATTTTCAGATATGTAGTGATGGTCGGTGTTAAGTACAATATTTTTCGACTCACAGTACATTTAGCAGTTTTCCTCCCTCCCTGAAGAATTTCTTGGGCAGGGAGAACAGAATTATGATACTGCAGATCTTTTGGACTGTCACAATCATGAATAAAATGCTTTGAATATCTGATGGATTTTTTAAGAACAGGAGACATATGAGACCTATATGTAGCATGCATCTCATCAGGCTCAGGAGACAGAAGCATGTTCTGATACTTAATGACTCCTCACTCCTCATCCCTAAGTTGTTACCATTATTACTAATCAGCTCTGGCTTATGTGTGGAGCTCAAATTAAAAGTTGTTGCTAATCTCACGTTTTCCTCCACTTCGATACTACTTGCAACTGCTACTTCACAAAGACATTCATGTGGACTTTCCTGGCAGGTCTTGAACACATTCTATATTACCTGGACATCTAAAATGAGTCATAGAAAAAAAGACACAAACATACATGAGATACAAATATTTCTTACTGTAAAGGTAATGACTTTACTTTCCCATCCTAAGTATTAGATATTTTAAAATATAAAAGTGGAAATTGATTTGTGAGAAATATATGCTTTTCTCCCTAACATATTAAGAAAATGATATTTTACAATGACCAATAATGTTTTTCTGTGTTTTAGTTCTCAGGAAATATTTATTGAAATTACCCAACTATGTACTGCTACAGTTTTAAGCTGAGTACTACCTATAGTATGCCTGCAGCTGTTTTTTTCAAATACTGTTTTGTTTATACATAAGGGAATAGCTGCCTTTCTTTTATTTTTGAGGAATAATTTATATATTGTGCTGCTTTGCATCTTTTTAAAACTTTCTTTTCTTTTCTTTTCTTTTCTTTTCTTTTTTTTGTAGTTCATAGGCCTGGGCCCTGTCCCTGAACACTTCAGCAGAACACTACAACCCCTATCCTTGAGCTACAGCCCCACTTCCTGTTTTCTAGAGGTTAACTACAGGTAAGAGTCTCAGGTCCTGAGTAGCAGATAGGATTACCTTACCCAGTTTCAATGCTGTTTGCTTATTAACCATTAAGTGAGGAACACGAATGTTTCCTAGATTCAGAGGCCACAAGTGTGGTTTATATGTCTGTTTGCCTTTGATCCAAGCAAGAATGATTCTTGAGAGTAAGGACTTACACCTATATCCCTTCAGTTACAACTTCTCACTAAAGTCTCAATTTAGGTATTTGTGGGAATTTTGAAATTTGTTTCTTTCTATTTGAAGTCTCATAAAAATTCCTTTTCTGACAATCCTGTCCCTCAGAACAATGGAAGACCAAAAAATCTCCAGCTCATTGTCTAGTTAATTTTCTTATGTCGATTGAAACTTTGTTTTTTTTTCCTTCCATTCCTGGGTTTGAACTTAGGACCTAACCACTGTCCTTAGGTTTTCTCAAGACTAGAAACCTACCAATTAAGTCATTACTTCTGGCTTTTTCTATGTATGTGGTAATGAGGAATCAAACCTGTGTCTTTGTGCATGCTAGGCAAGCACTCTACCACTAGGCTCAATTTCTGGTGGAAAGACCTGGTTCTGAATACCAATCTCTTCCTACCAGCAAAAAGATATTATCCTTATCAGAGAATAATGCCCTGACTTATTCCTTGTTTGCTCAATCGTTTATAGTCTTAGTTTTAAAGAAAATGAAATATCATTTTTCTTTTTTCTGTCTTTCTTTCTTTCTTTCTTTCTTTCTTACTTTCTTCTTTCTTTCTTTCTTTCCTTCTTTCTTTCTTTCTTTCTCTCTTTCTTGTTTTGCTGTCATGGGACTTGAACTCTGGACCTGGCTGTTCTTCCTGAGCTCTTCAGCTCAAGGCTACTGCCCTATGTCTTTAGCCTCAGCCCCACTTCTCATTTTCTATTGGTTCATTGGAGAGAAGAGTATAAGGTGTTTTGTGATAGGTCTGGCTTTGAACCTTGATCCTCAGATCTCAGCCTCCTAAGTAGCTAGGATTACAGGCACGAGCCACGGGCTCATGGCTTTCTCATTTTATTTTGTTTCACAGTGATTTCTACAGAGAAATATAACTTTAACTCTACTGCCACATAGAATTCATTATATCACCATATGATTCTTGGGGCCTGGAGTTCGGCCTATCATGCACAAAGACCTGGTTCAGTTCCTTGGTACTACATACAAAAAAAATCCAGAAGTGGTGCTATGACTCAAGCGGTAGAGAGCTAGCCTTGAGAAAACCCAAGTACCATGCTCAGGCCCTGAGACCAAGCATAGGATTGGGAAAAGAAAATGATTCTTGATTCATTCACAAAGAATTCCATAGGTTCCACACAGGATTTAGGGTAACTAAGAATATTATTGCTCAGTATATCACAACATGAACTTATCAATGGGGCTCAGGCTCTAATATCAATATGAAGATGCATTCACTCACCTGTGATATTCTTGTCAGAGGAATTTCCTATCCATGCTTCTGCACATTGCTCTAGCTTGTCAATCAATACAGGTTTGGGAACACAGGGCCCTGTAAATTAGAAACAGTAGAGAATTATTGCTTATGCTGTGTCATCATTGCTTTAAGTTCGCAGACATCCTACTCACAAGTTATCTATTAAATCTTTTTTCTCATTTCTCACTGGCTCCATGGTTGACTTTTCCCCAGCTCTGGATTCACTTTGCATGACATAAACTTAGCTGTCTTGCTCAAGGCTAGAAAAATACCAGTTTGAGTCTCAGCTCCACTAACATGCATAGATCTTCATGCATGCTAGGCAAGCACTCAACCACAAAGTCAAACTCTTGACACTCCACTAACATTTTTGAGGGGTAACTTGGAGTGATAGAGTTTCATGGCAATTTTTCTGCCATTGCTGGCTTCAAATTAGAATTCTCAGATTTCTTCCTCCTGAGTATTTTAAGATTACAGGCATGAAACATTGCACCTAGTGCCAGGTTTCCATTATAAACTCACTGTTTAGTGATTTGTAGATCCTATTTCCAATAATGATATATATTCTATTCTGGATTGTTTATCCACTTACAATTACTGTGTAAGTTTGGAATATCGTCTCCATTAGAGGGAACATAATTTAGAACTGTTGTCAAAGTTTCCTGAAGGTATCCTGAAGAATGAGTACAAAATTACCTTAGGTTTTCTTTAGAAAGTAATGATACTTCTCAGGGCCTGGAATCTTTCATTTAAATAGTATTGAAAGTTTGATAAACATTCACATATCTGCAAAATAACAAGGCACTTGGACTTGCAAGTGAATTTGACTTTTGCTCACCTAAGGACGCTAGGTTGCTGTAGGTCTCCAGCATTACATCTCTGTACAGGGTCCTCTGAGCATTGTCCAGATGCTGCTACTCCTCCCAGCTGAAATCCACAGCTACATCATCAAATGACACCAGCTTCTGGAATGGCACATTTTCATCAAGTAATTAGCCCTGAGTTATAAACACACCATGTCTGGAATTTTATTCTTTTACTTAAATGTTTAGACTTACATGAAATATTGACCTGAAAAGCTTAGGGATGGTGCCTAGGCCCAGAGTTCAAGTCCCAAGACTCACAAAAAAATAAAAAGGCAAGCCAGGTGTTGGTGGCTCACGCCTGTCATCCTAGCTACTCAGGAGACTGATATCTGAGGACCATGGTTCAAAGCCAGCCTGGCACAAAATTCCATGAGACTCATTTTCAATTACCCACCATAAAATGGTTAATGGCTTGTGGCATATCATGGTAGAGCAATTGTGGTATCGACAAAAATAAGGCGGGGGAGTAGATTTAGGTTATAAATGGAATTATTCCATTGAAAAGGAACTACATTATATGATGACATATGCTGGTACTGTGAGAATATTGCAAAATCTTAGGGTATTAAGTAATAATACTGTGAAGTACATCCAGAATATTAATGTTCTATGTCTGGCATAATAATCACTTGGGGAAGAAACTTTTTTTCCTTTTTTGGTGGGGGGAGTTGTAAGGCTTGAACTCTGGGCCTGGGCACTGTTCCTGAGCTCTTCAACTCAAGGCTATCACCCTACCTATGAAGCCACAGTGCCATTTCCCATATTCTAGTGGTTAAATGTAGATGAGAGTTTCATAGACTTTCTAATGCCCAGGCTGGCTTTGAACCAAATCTTTAGATATCAGCCTGATATCTAAAGATAGCTAGGATATCTAAAGCCTGATATCTAAAGATACCTAGCAGGTAGCTAGGATTACAGGTATAAGTCACTGCACCTGGCAAGAAATTTATTTCTTGCTGTTTTATACTACAAATTTATTGTATGTTTTACTTTTTCAAAAAGACTGAGGATGACTTTTGTTCTGTATATAATGGGAAGAGGGGTAGGGAGCTGTGAGCAGAAGAACTGAGGGGCAATACTAAGGGTAGGACAATAGCCTTAAACTAAAGAGCTCACGGCCCAAGGTCCAAGCCCCATGACTTTCCCCACTACCCCACCAAAAAAGGGAAAAAAATTGGTGATTGGAGAGGATTTTCTAAAAAGAATATATAGAAATAGTAGTTCAAAATGTAGAAAGAAGTTCAATATTAACAGTCATGAGAAAAATTAAAATTACAATGAAATCATTACTTTAAATATGTTAATATAAATATAGTTTTAAACAAAAAGATCCACATACCACACACCAAAAAAACAACTTTCAAAGTCTAACTATTACTGGGAAGGTAGTGAGAAGAAACAGAACTTTGGAATAGTTCTGCAAGGAATATAAAACAATCAAAAATTGCGTGGAGAGTGCTAAAAAAGTACTAAATATAGAATTACATAGGAATGTGGTCCAACACTTCTATTTCTAGATTTGTACCTAATGGAAGAGAAAGCAGAGACTAGAACAAATATGTGGACAATCAATTCACAACTATTAATAATAACCAAAAGATAGAAATATGCAAAACAGTGCATTGAAAAGGAAGAACATTTTACTATATTTTACAGATGAATCTTGATTACAGTAAACTAAATAAAATACAGCAGTCATAAAGGAACAGAGAGGGTATGTTTTCCCTTCCAGAGCTTCCAAGGATCAAAAAACCCTTAGAGCCAAAAAGCACAATGGTTCCTGAGAATGGAGTAGAGAGGAACAGGAGCTTAATGCTTAATGATTATACGTGGAAAATGAAAATTGCTCTAGGTGGGTAGAAGGAAGAGAGAACTGTACCCTAAACAATGGTTAATGTAGCCACACAGGATGGGACACACCTATACTCCCTGATCTTGGGAAACTCAAGAAGGATTTCTAGCCATCCTAGATGCATGGAAAGATCGATCATAAAAACTAATGTGGAGGGGCTTGGAGTTTGGCATAGTTCTAGAGTGCTTGTATGAAGACCAAGGTTCAATTCCGCAGTACCACATACAGAGAAAAAACCAGAAATAGTGCTGTGGCTCAAGTAAAAGATCACTAGGCTTGAGGGAAGCTGATGGACAGTGCTCAGACCGAGTTCCAGCCAAAGGGCTTGTTTAAAAAAAAAACCAGAAAGCTGAGCATGGTGGGCATGGTGGCTCACTTCTATAATCCTAGCTACTCAGGAGGCTGAGATCTGAGGATCAAGGTTTAAAGCCATCCTGGCACAAAAAGACCTGAGACTCTTATCTCTACTTTACCTTTAGAAAATGGAAAGTGTGGCTTGGCTCCAGAGTAAGGTGGTAGCCTGGAGCTGAAGAGCGCAGGGATAGTGCCCAGGCTGAGTTCAAGATCTATGTCCCACCAAAAAAACCCAAAAAACAAAAAATAATATGGAAAAATTTGGATTCTGTGAATTTTATCAAGCATATAAATGCCTTTTTTGCTGTTGAAATAACAAATTGTTTGGAAACATTTTAAAAGTTTTTACCTAGAAATGTACACTACAAATGGAATTAATAACAAACATAAAATATGCAAAAGATACAAATTATCATAATATGGGTATCCTGCTTCTGTATCTTTTCACTGACTCCTGTTCAAATGAGTCACATATTCTGAATCATTTCTCCCAGTCGATATATGCCACACATGTTAGCTTGTACTGAACTTCTTGAGAAATCAAAAGCAAATACTAAGGAAATGTGTGTTAGATTTTGTCAACAGTGATATTTCAAATATAAATCCCTACTCATTGTATTATTTAATATCAATGCCAGAATCTAACTTACACTGGCAGAATCTTCAATCTTTTGAGAATCGTCAAAAGTAGTGAAACGCAAAAACAAAACTACAGGATGGGAGTTTGGCCTACAGGTAGAGTGCTTGCCTAGCATGCAAGAAGACCCAGGTTTGATTCCTCAGTGCCACATACAGAGAAAAAAGCCAGAAATTGTTCTGAGGCTCAAGTGGTAGAGCTATAGTCTTGAGAAAGTCTAAGGACAGTGCTCAGGCCCTGAGCTCAAGCTCAAGATTGGCAAAAAACAAAACAAAACAAAACTACAGTACCACATCCAATGAGGTTAGACCACATAAAGGCAATACAATCAGGAGTGTGCTTGCTTAGCATGGACGAAAATCTGGGCTGGACTCCTTCATACTACATGCATAGAAAAAGCTAGAAGTGGTTCTGTGGCTGAAGTCGTAGAGCTCTAGCCTTAAAAAACCAAAGAGCACTGCTCAGGCCCTGAGTTCAAGCCCAGGATTGGCTAAATAAATAAATAAATAAATAAATTTCTTGTAGGGAGCCCTGAATTTGAGCTGAAGGTAAAAAAATTCTGAGACGTTGAAACTCCACCCTGACAACACTGTGAGAGCTAGCCAAGGAAGGGTTAAAACAGACAAATTTGGAGAGGGTTAAGAGACCCTTCCCAACCCTCTTCACCTTCCTGAGTGCTGCAAAGGCTGCAAACTGAACCTTGGATGCTGTTGACTTTTGTTTTTTGCCAGTCCTTGGTCTTGAACTCATGGTCTCAGCATTATTCTTGGGCATTCCTAAAGGCAGGCAATCTTCCACATAAGCCAGAGCAACTTTTCTGGCATTTGCTTTTTATGTTTTTGTGGGTCCAGGGGATTGAACTCTGAGCCTGGGCACTGTCCCTGAGTTCTTCAACTCAAGGCTACTGCCCTATCCCTTGAGTCACAAACCACTTCCCATTTTCTATTGATTGATTGGAGATAAGATCCTCAAAGCCTTTAGTGCCCAGGCTGGCTTTGAACCGTGATCCTCAGATCTCAGCCTCCTGAGTAGTTAGGATTACAAGTGTGAGCCACTGCGCTTGGCAACTCTGGCTTTCTCTGTGTATATGGTCCTGAGGAATTGAACCTGGGTCTTCCCGCATACTAGGCAAGCACTCTACCACTAGGCCACACTCATGGCCCTGCTGTTGGCCTTTAAGGCTAGGTAAGGTGAAGGTCACATCTGGACTTTCTCTGGGCTGTAGTTTACAGACCCAAATAAAGAAGTGAAGAAGTGTCTCTCCCAAACTTTTTTGGCTCTGATTGTAGTATTAATATAGATATTTTATTTTTTACATGTATTCATGGTAACCTTCCCTGTGTGAAATCGAGCAAATACACTTGCTTTTGTGTACTCAAGTGCCAGTGAGGCTTGGAAGCCCTGGCTTTCCCTCCTCCATGCCCCTGTCTCTATCTGTTTATGTCTTTGTATTTTTCTAATTTTCTTTGGCACTGGAATCTTGTAGAATTGTCTAGGGTTACAGTTAACAACAATTTTCCTACATTGTTGATGAGAAAAGTTTCAGTGTGAAAGATGTGATGGCTCACGCCTGTCATCCTAGCTATTCTGGAGGCTGAGATCTGAGGATCTCTGTTCAAAGCTGATTCAAAAGGTTGAATGCCAGCCCAAAGCTGGCTCAGGCATTGAAGTCCATGAAAGTCTCACCTCCAAATAGAAAACCAGAAGTGGCTCTGTGGCTCGTGGGGTAGGGTGGTAGTCTTGAGCTGAAGAGCTGAAGAGCTCAAGGAAAGCATCCAGGCCCAGAGTTTAAGCCCCACAACCAATACAAAAAAAACAAAGAAAAAGAAAAATCTCAATTTGAAAAGTCACGTTAGCAAAGGAAAATTGATCAGGAAAGCAGGAAGGAAAAGTAGCTCTCAGACAGATCATTTGAAGAAAAAAAAAGTGAGAGACTTATGAATGGAAGAGGTACTGGGCAAAAGAAAAAGAGACAGAGAAAAACAGATGCAAAAAAAGAGAAATGAAGAAAGCTAGTGAGCAGAAAACAGACAATGAAGACAGAAATTAGAGAAAAAAAATCTTGTGAAGACACCTTACAAAAAAAGAGGGATTTGTAGAAAGACCACAAACTGCATAATCAAATATAGCCTTAATTTCACATAAGATAAAGACCATAAACAGTCGAATAAGCACTCCTGGAGAGTAAGTATTTACAGCTTACTCAGTTCCCTAGAACATTAGAAGGTATGTATGTGTGACCACCGTATTTTAGCAATTCCACTAAGACTTCATTAAGACAATATACTGTTACTAATGAGGATGGAACTTCTGACCAGTGACTAGCATACCTTCGCCTTCCATTAGACATCACCTCCTAAGTATCACTGAATCATATAACAAATGTGATTTTTTCTTTTTTTCTTTTTTTGCCAATCCTCGGCTTGAGCTCAGGGCCTGAGCATTATCCTTGGACTATCTCAAGCCTAGAACTCTACAACTTGAGCCTCAGCACGACTTCCAACTTCTTTTTTTCTATGTATGTGGTACCGAGGAATTGAACCTGGGTCTTCATGCATGCTAGTCAAGCACTCTACCACTTGGCCAAACTCCCGGTTGTGACTTTTTCTTACAGCAAAAAAAAACTATGAAGAAATGAAGTAAATCTGCACTCGAACAACCTTGGGTTAATAAAATGAAATGTAAAACAATGTGAGAAAAAGCAACTCACCAGAGATCCTTTCATTCTTTCTTGCTGTTGAGAATGAACACAAGATTCTAGAAGCATGGCTGGAAGAGAAGGCAAATGAGGCAGTCAGGAAAGAACCTGTGTGATTTTGCCCCAGATTTCCCTGCTCAAAACATTATACAAGTTGGATGTGGTGGCACAAACCTGTAATCCTAAGTACTCAAGAAGCTGAGATCAAGAAAATAGGAAGTGGGGCTTGGCTCAAGGGTAGGGTAGTAGTCTTGAACTGAAGATCTCAAGGACAGTGCCCTGGCCGAGTTCAAGCCCCAGGACCTTCCCTCGCCCACACACACTAGAAAATGATAGCTAGATAAATAAATAAATGAAAAAGCAACTAACATGATGCAAGGGTTGGAAAATCAAAAGCTTTTTCTTTTCTCCTTCTCTCTCTTTTTTTTTGTTAGTCATGGGGCCTGGACTCTGAGCCTAGACATTGTCCCTGAGCTCTTCAGCTCAAGTTTTCTTACCCTACCCTGAAGCCACAGCAGCACTTACTGTGTCCTAGGAGTTCAGAGTGTCAGAGTCTTTAGTGCCTGGCCTGGCTATGAGCTGAACTCCTCAGATCTCAAACTTTTGAGTAGCTAGAATTACAGGTGTGAGCCACCATGCTGGCTAAGCATTCTTTTCTTCTTTTTGCCAGTCTTGGACTTGATCTCAGGGCCTAAGCACTGTCCTTGGGCTTTCATGAAGGCTAATGATCTAGCACCTGGGCTATAGCATAATTTCTGATTTTCTATGTATGTGGCACCAAGGAATAAAACCCAGATTTTCCTTTATTTGTTGTTTTTAATTTTATTTATTTTTTATTGTAATTAGTAAAAGGGTTACATGATATTTGCCAGACAGAAGGTGCATTAATTCACATACATTGATACCCTTTCACATGTCTTGGTACCATTTCCCTCCCCCCCCCCACACCAACCACCTGTCTTGGTTTTCTCCTCTTCCCTATCAAATTTCAAATATCCAAATACAAATAAATTCAATATATCAGATAACAAAGTGAGATACTAAAACAACATGAGATAACCAGGGACAGCAAATGAGATGAGAGACACATAGTACATTAAGGACAACAATCATTCATTATATGGCTTTTGTTTCGATATCCTGGAGGTCCTTTCAATTAGCTTCATACTATATGGCCTTATGTATCAAGATTTTGCTCTATTGCAGATCTCTGCTAGTAGAGCCCGAGGTTTCTACTGATTATGATGAATGAGGGAAATCATTGAGCCTAAGTTCCTTTGAGTCTGGCTTACTTCACTTAATATGATTTTTTCTAAGACTTTCCATTTCCTAAAAAATGGGGCAATGTCATTCTTTCTGACAGCAGCATAGAATTCCATTGTGTACAAATACCACAACTTGTTGATCCACTCGTCAACTGAGGGACATCTAGGTTGGTTCCATATCTTTACTATGGTGAATAGTGCTGCAATGAACATTGTTGTGCTAGTGGATTTAGTATGTCCTTGTTTCTGGATGGTTGGGTAAATGCCAAGTAGTGGAATTGCTGGGTCATAGGGGAGTTCTATGTTTAGCCTTTTGAGGCACTGCCACACTGCTTTCCATAGTGGTTGAACGAGTTTGCACTCCCACCAACACTGTAGTAGTGATCCCTCCTGGCCACATCCCCTCCAGCATCTGTTGTTATTAGTTTTCTTGATCCTGGCCATTCTAACTGGAGTGAGGTGGAATCTTGCATTGTTTTGATTTGCATTTCCTTTATGACCAGAGATGTTGAGCATTTCTTCATGTGTCTATAGGCCATTTTTGTTTCTTCTTCAGAGAAGGCTCTCTTTAAGTCTTTGGCCCATTTTTAATGGGATGGCTGTTACTTTGGAGGTTAGTTTGGAGTGATTCAATTTTTTGAGTTGTTAATATATTTTAGATATGAGGCCTTTGTCCGTTGTTTGGTTGGTGAAGATCTTCTCCCACTCTGTAGGCTTCCTGATTAGTTTACTAGCTATGTCCTTTGCCATACAAAAGCTCTACAGTTTAATGCAGTCCCACTTATCCAGGCTTTCTCTGATTTGTTGTGATTCTTGATCCTTATTAAGAAAGTTTCGACCTGTGCCAAGGAGGCCTAGTGTATCTCCTATTCCTTCCTGTAGAGTTTTCAGTGTGTCAGCTTTTACCTCCACGTCTTTGATCCATTTGGAGTTAATTCTAGTGCAAGGTGACAAAGAAGGATCCAACTTTAATTTTCTGCAGTTGCTTAACCAGTTCTGCCAGCACAACTTGTTGAAGAGGCTGTCTTTCTTCCATTCTATTTTTTTGGCTCCCTTGTCAAAGATTAGGTGGCCATAGGTCTGTGGTTTAATATCTGGGTCCTCAGTTCTATTCCATTGGTCTTCAAGCCTGTTCCTGTGCCAGTACCAAGCTGTTTTGAGAATTATAGTTCTGTAATAGAGTCTAAAGTTTGGAATTGAAATTCCTCCAGCGCTGTTCTTTCTGCTAAGAAGTGTTTTTGCTATACGGGGTCTTTTATTATTCCATATGAAATTTTGAATTGCCTCTTCTATTTCTTTAAAGAATGACATTGGGATATTGATGGGTATTGCATTGAATTTGTAGATAGCTCTTGGCAAGATTGTCATTTTCACAATGTTGATTCTTCCAATCCAGGAGCATGGGAGGTTTTTCCATTTCCTTAGTTCTGCTTTAATTTCCTTTTTTAGGGTTTTAAAGTTTTCGTCAAAAAGGTCCTTTACATTCTTAGTTAAGCTAACTCCTAGGTACTTTATTTTCTTTGAGGCTATTGTGAAAGGAGTTTCTTTCCTGATTATTGCCTTGTTCCTCTCACTGTTGGCATAAAAGAAGGCAGTTGATTTTTGAGGGTTGATTTTATAGCCTGCCACTCTTCCAAAGCTTTGAATCAGCTCAACGAGCTTGGGAGTAGAGTCTATAGGATTCTTTAAATACAGAATCATGTCATCAGCAAAGAGGGATAGTTTTATTTCCTCTTTCCCTACTTGGATTCCCTTTATGCTTGCTTCTTGCCTTATTGCACTGGCTAGAAATTCTAGTACTATGTTAAAGAGGAGTGGAGAGAGTGGGCATCCTTGTCTCGTTCCTGATTTTAGAGGGAATGGCTTTAGATTTTCACCATTAAGTGTAATACTAGCAGTAGGTTTCTCATACACAGCCTTTATTACATTGAGGAATGTTCCATGGATTCCTAGTTTCTCCAGAGCTTTTAACATAAAGGGGAGTTGGATCTTGTCAAATGCCTTTTCCACGTCTATTGAGACAATCATGTGATTTTTGTCCTTGCTCCTGTTTATGTGTTGAATTATATTAATTGTTTTGCGTATGTTGAACCAGCTTTGCCTCCCTGTGAGGAATCCAGTTTGATCATAGTGTATAATTTTTTGATGAGTTGTTGTAGACGGTTGGCCAGTATTTTGCTAAGAAGTTTTGCATCGATGTTCATCAAAGATATAGGTCTATAGTTCTCTTTCTTTGATGAATCTCTGTCTGGTTTGGGGATTAGGGTTATACTGGCTTCATAGAATGAGTTTGGTAAGGAACCTTCATTTTCAATTTTGTTGAAGAGCTTGAGGAGTATTGGTGTGAGCTCTGCTTTGAAGACCTTATAGAATTCAGCTGTGAATCCATCTGGCCCTGGGCCTTTCTTAGGTGGAAGTTCTCTAATTGCTATTTCTATTTCAGAACTTGAAATAGGCCTGTTGAGTTGGCTTAGTTCTTCTTGGTTCAGTGTGGGTATGTTAATATTGGCTAGGAATTCATCCATTTCTTCTAGATTCTCAAATTTGTTGGCATAAAGGTTTGAGAAGTATTCCCTCATGATATTCTGGATCTTGGTCATTTCTGTCTTGATATTACCATTTTCATCTGTGATTTTGTTTATTTCGATATGCTCTCTTCTTTTTTTGGTAAGATTTGCTAAGGGCTTGTCAATTTTGTTAATTCTTTCAAAGAACCAACTCCTTGTTTTGTTGATTCTTTCTATAGTTTTTTTGGATTCCAAATCATTTAATTCTGCTTTTATTTTAATAATTTGCTTTCTTCTACTGGAATTAGGGTTTGTTTGTTGCTCTTTTTCCAGGAGCTTAAGGTGAGACATTAACTTGTTGGTTTGTGATTTTTCCAACTTGTTCTTGTAGGCACTCAGCGCTATAAATTTTCCTCTGAATACTGCCTTTGCTGTGTCCCAAAGGAGTTGGTATTTTGTGTGCTCCTTCCTGTTAAATTTCATAAACTGTTGGATTTCTGTTCTGATCTCTTCGATGACCCATTGGTGATTCAACAATGTGTTGTTCAGTCTCCATGAGTTACAGGGTTTTCGTTGGTGGAGATGTGTGTTCAGTTCCAATTTGATGCCTTTGTGCTCTGAGAGTGTGAACGGAATAATTTCAGTGTTTCTTAATCTGACCAGGTTTGTTTTATGGCCTAAGATGTGATCTATTTTGGAAAATGTTCCATGTGCTGCTGAGAAAAACGTATATTGTGTTGTTGCTGGGTGGAATATTCTGCAGATGTCTGTTAGATCTAGTTGGTCTATATAGTTGTTCAGTTCTAAGGTTTCTCTGTTGAGTTTTTGCCTTGTTGATCTGTCCATAGGTGAGAGTGGTGTGTTGAAGTCACCGACAATCACTATATTTCAATCTATGTATGGTTTCAGTGTAAGTAAAGTTTGCTTGATGAAGTTTTGAGCTCCTGGATTGGGTGTGTAAATATTTGGGATCGTTATGTCTTCCTGAAGGACAGATCCCTTTAGTAGTATGTAGTAACCTTCTTTGTCTTTTCTTACTAATTTTGGTTTGAAGTCTATTTTATCTGATATGAGGATGGCAACTCCAGCCTGTTTCTGGGGGCCGTTATCTTGATAGAGTTTATTCCAACCTCTCACTTTCAAAAGATGCTTGTTTTTTTGGATAAGATGTGTCTCTTGAAGACAGCAGAATGATGGCTCTTGCTTTTTGATCCAACTAGACAGCGTATGCCGTTTAATTGGAGAGTTAAGTCCATTGATATTGAGAGTTAGGATTGAGAGATATTGATTAGTTCCTACCGTTTTTAAAAGCTTTTATTAGGGCCTGTGTCTTGACAGTTCTTGTGGTCCTTAGATGATATGCTGTTTAGGTGCCATTTCTTTCCCTATATTGCATTTATTTTGGTTTTCTATGTATAGAACATCTTTGAGAATTCTCTGTAGTGTTGGATTTGTTGTGACATATTGTTGCAGCTTTTCCCTGGAATGGAATGTTTTTATTGTTCCCTCGGTTATGAATGAGAGCTTAGCTGGGTACAGTATTCTTGGTTGGTAGTTATTTGACTTAAGGGCATGACATATATGCTTCCAGTCACTTCTTGCTTGCATGGTCTCTGCTGAGAAATCTGGGGTTATTCTGATTGGTTTTCCTTTATAGGTTACTGAACCCTTTTCCCTGGCAGCCTTTAGGATTCTTTTTTTGGTTTCTATTGATCCAGTTCTGATTATGATGTGGCGGAGAGATGTTCTTTTCTGGTCAGGTCTGTTTGGGGTTCTAAAAGCTTCTTGTATCTGGATGGGCCTGCCCTTCTGGATATTTGGGAAATTCTCTGAGATGATTCCCTGAAGTATATTTCCAATACCATTGACCTCTTTCTCCAGACCCTCCTCAATACCAATTAGCCTTAAATTAGGCTTCCTAAGTGTATCTTGGACCTCCTGAAGCGCTCTCTCATTTTTCCTAGATTTGGATTGACTCATTTTCTGTTCTTTCTCTATAATAACTAAATTATCTTCAGCCCTGAAAATTCTCTCCTCTGCATTGTCTAACCTGCTATCAAAGCTATCTACTTTATTTTTCATCTCCCTTGCTTCTAATTGCTCATTTTTGATGCCTTGGCTCTCTTCTTTTAGATCATGTATGGATTTCTTTAGCTCCTTGATTTCCATTTGAGTGGTTAGCTCAGTAGCTTTATTTTCTTTGAACATTTGCTGGAGTTCGGTCACCTTTTTATTTGTGGATTCTATGAATTCATCCATCTTTCTTTGAAAAACCTTTATTATGGCCTCCTTTATGGCTTCTTCTTTTTCACTTATCACCTTGTTTATGGTTCCCTCTTGTTCAACTATGACTTCCTCCCTTACCTCTTTCTTTATATTTTCACATTTTTCATTCATAGTGTTTATCAATTGCATTTGTATCGCACTTGGAAGACTCTCCTCTAGGTTTGCCAGTGACTGTTCCATTGTCTGTTTACATTGGGTAGGGGATGTTGTTTCTTGATTTGACATTTTTCTTGAGTTTCTTGTTCTGCCCATTTGAAAATGGGAGCAAGATTAATACTAAACACGATTATAGTTTTTCAGATATAACCAACCTAGACCTCTCTAGCTGGCAGACACTAGATGTTCAAAAGTTTTGATTGGTGTCATCACTCTTTTTGTGCAGTTACCGACCAGTCTAATACATCCACTGATAAGCGATTTATACCCAAAACAATAAGCCTCTCAATCCAATCTCTATTGTCTTTAAGTCCCTCTGAGCCTAGAGAATAGTTAAACACCTAGATATACAGTATTGCTCAACAGCCATCAAGTGTAGATCCATGCAGTATAAGGGTTGAAAGACGAGCAGAGGTCAAGAGATAGAAAAATAGAATGAGAGAGTTCAGGGGAGGTACTAGAGGATTAACGTAGCAGTGTAAGAATATTGTAGTAATGAAGAATAGGTATAGCGTAAGGATAACTGACCTAAGTTGGTAAGTAGGTAGCGTATTTGAGTACAAAGTTTGGAGAGTAGTAGAATAAAACTTTTGTGTTGCTGCACGACTAGCTCTTAGCCCAACCAGTGGCCTCACAGTGGACCATGGAATGGATCTGTGAGCTTCAGTCTGAGCGCGGTTGGCGGACTTTTTCCTGTGCTGCTTCCAGGGGAGGCCCCAAGCCAAGGGTCTGGGGATTGAGAGTTTCAGGGGCTCTCAACAGGACCAGCAGGAGACCCCTCTGTTCCCAGCGCGGGGCCCAGCTGGGGACATGGACTCCAAGGGCAGAGCCGCGCCTGTTTGGTTCTCAGAAGGGGAGCTTGGCTGCTGGTTGTCCCTTCAGATCCCTGCTGTGTTTCCACTGCTTTGTCAGAGTCTGTGACTGTGGGGGGCCCCTCGGTGCTGTCTTGCTCAGGATTCCCAGCTGGAGGATGCCCCGTTCAAGAATTGAGGGGGGCAGATGCTGGCTCCTATTTTCCCGCACCCCCTACCTACTGTTGTAAGGCAGGGTCCCAACGCCCTCCACTCTCCAGATCCAGTGGCCTGGGAGAGGAGCCTGGTGGGAGGGTGAGAGCTGACACAGCTCCGCATCCCCTGGTGGGGTGCTGAGTCTTAGGGTCTGCACGCTTGTCAGTCTCCATTCAGAGGGCTGGGGGTTGAGCCCGTTGGGCGGGTGGGAGTTGGGAC
This sequence comes from Megascapheus bottae, assembly GCF_031878675.1. Taxonomy (NCBI): domain Eukaryota; kingdom Metazoa; phylum Chordata; class Mammalia; order Rodentia; family Geomyidae; genus Megascapheus; species Megascapheus bottae. Next base: position 1,511,736 of record NW_028327810.1, on the reverse strand, counting down.
AGCCCCGCCCCCCTTGGTGGGGTGCTGGGTCTTATGGGTAGCCTGCCTGTCAATCTCCAGTCAATGGCTTGAGGGAGGGGGCTGTTGAGGGAAGGGACAGGATTTTAAATTCCTTGCCCCCCTGTTCCCGCCAGTCTTTGTTGGTTGGGGTTAAAACCCAGATTTTCATGTATGCTAGACAAACACTGCACCACTAGGCCAAACTTCTGGACATGCATAATGCTTTTACATGGGAGCAGAATTACTTTTTTTCATATATTTTTATTGTAATAAATAGAAGGGTTACATTATATTTGCTAGATGAAAGGTGCATTACTTCACATACATTGATACCCTTTCTCATGTCTTGGTCCCCATTTCCCTCCCCCCCACCCCCACCCCTCATCTTTTTTTCCCTTTCCCTATCCAATTTCAAATAACCAAACACATATATCAGATACCAAAGTGAAATACTGTAACAATATGAGATAACAAAGGGACAACAAAAGAAATGAGAGATAACAGTACATTGAGGACAACAATCACTCATTATATGGCTTTTGTTTCTATATCCTAGAGGTCCTTTCATTTAGCGTCATACGAGAGCAGAATGTTTTATATTTCAAATAACACCTTAAACGCTTCACCTACAACCAATCCAGACTCCATTAATTGGTAGGCATCATAAGAGCAATTCATTTCTAGGTTAAACATGTAAAGAACCCTGGACATCCTCCTGGAGATACAGCACTTAATAACCATACAACATAAAATATCCCAACCAACCATCCTTAGCCAAGGATGAAAAATATCAGATTTTTGTTTTTTTCTTTATTCATTTTGCTTTTTAGTCAATCATGGGACTTGAACTCCTGCCAGGTGCTGTCCCTGAGTTCATCAGCTGAAGGCTACCACCCTCCCCCTGGGCCTGAGCACTGTCCGTGAGTTATTCATCTCAAGGATACCACCCTACCCTTCAGTCAATCCTAATTTTCCATTTTCTAGAGACTAATTGTAGATAAGAGTCTCAAGGTCCTTTTGTACCTGGGCTGGCTTTAAACAAAGATCCTCAGCTTTCTCAGCCTCCTCAGTAGTTATGATTAAAGGCATGAACTACTACACCTGGCTTATTTCAGCTTGTTTTATTAGAAATAGAATCTGTATTTAGAAGTCAGTATTGTGGGCCAGGAGTTTGGCTTAGTAGTAGAGTGATTGCCTGGCAGGGACGAAGACCCAGGTTTCATCATTCCTCAGTTACACAGAGATAGAAAAAGCTAGAAATGGTGCTGCTGCTGAAATGGTAGAGTTCTAGGCTTGAAAAAGTCCAAGGACAGTACTCAAGCCCTCAGTTCAAGCCCCACGACTGGCAAAAAAAAAGTCAGTATTGTAACTGGGCTTTGGTGGCTCTTGGTTCTAATCTTACCTACTCAGAGGTCTGAGATCTGAGGATTACAGTCAGCTGGAACAGGAAAGTCTGAGAGACTCAATTCTCCTATAAATAATCACAAATAGCTAGAAGAGATGTGGTTTAAGTGGTACTACATTAATCCTGAACAATATGGTCAGTACCCAGACCACCCCATGAGGACAAGAAGGAGGAGTAGCACACAAAAAGGGCATTGTATTGTAATGAAATTATATATATTTATTACTATTATTATTATTATCATTATTATTATTATTGCCAGTCTTGGGGCTTGGATTCAGGGCCTGAACACTTTGGGCCTTCCTGAAGGCTACCATTCTACCACTTGAGCCACAGCACCAATTCTGGCTTTTTCTGTGTATGTGGTACCGAGGAATCGAACTCAGGTCTTCATGAATGCTAGGCAAGCATTCTACCCTAGGATATCCTTCTGACCCTAAATTATATATTATCAATGGTTTTTGAATCCAAGTTTAGTCAGTCTCATTTGAAGTGATGTAAAACAGGCTCATAATTCTAATGCAGAAATTGTAAAAAGCAAAAAGCCATTAGTGGTGCTGTGGCTCAAGTGGTAGAGCCCTAGACTTGAGAATATCCAGAGACAGTGCTGATGCCCTGAGCCCATGAGCAGGACTGGAAAAAAAAACTAAGAAGGACATCATGGCAGTAGCAGAGCAGAAACTCCTATAGGAGAAACAAAACTGCCCCCAAAAAAGTAATTATAATAAGACTGGAGGCAGGCACACACACTTCACAATTTTGCTACAATTTTTAAAGTGCTTATCTTACAGCTAGGCAAAGTGAATAAGAAGGTCACGTGGGTTAACAGCACAATCACTCAGTCATGGAGTATAAATGCATAGCTCCAGTTCTCATGGTGTAGAGAACCACCCAACATGCTCTAGGAGCTTCAGGAGCCAGTTTCTGTCATCTGGAGGCACTTAAGCTAAGGCTAACAACAGCACAAACTCATGAATCCTACACAACTCCTCCACCACAGACTGGAGGAACACATGGAAGGTAAATGCTGGTCCTGAGCCCAATTCGTAGTTCATACCTGACTTTGGTTCTGCAGCTTGAGATCCTTTCAAGTCACAGCTTCCAAGGTCCACTGAAGACATGCTGGGCACTTGGCTTGGAACTCTGACCTAGAGAAGGCAAAACTGTACTTCAGAGCTCTTCCAGCAGCAAGGCAAAGGGAGAGAAACCAGGTCTTGCAAATGGAGAAAACCAACAGTGGAGACAGATCCCTCTACCTGCCACCCCCTCCCCCCTAAAAAAAATAAAAAGCCAGCATATTTAGAGGATTTGCACTCCAAAGGAGACTACAATTCCCACAATGTGCTGTGATGTAGGCTTGTTATAGAAGTTCAACCAGTGCCATACCCTTGGTCCAGGAGTGCGCGGATGCCTGGGGACATTTCTCTCAAAGGTACGGGAGCTAAGTTGAGATTCTTCTTAAAAAATCTTGGTTTGCCTCCTGAAACACTGTGAGACAAACTAGAAAATGGAAATGTTTTGGGAGCACTAAATGAGTTGATATTTTAATTTTTAGTTCTAATAATGTAATTGAGGTTATAAGTCCGTGTTGTCTTTCTTTCTTTCTTTCTTTCTTTCTTTCTTTCTTTCTTTCTTTCTTTCTTTCTTTCTTTCTTTTTGAACTTCTCCACCCTCTCACTTTAGGTATTTTAAATCCTGGCGACTCAGAAGGCTGAGATCTGAGGATCAAGTTTCAAAGCCAGCCTGGGCAAAAAAGGACCTGAAACTTTTATCTCCAATTAATCTCTAGAAAACAGGAAATGGGGCTTGACTCACGGGTATAGCAGTAGCCTTTAGCTGAAGAACCCAGGGACTGTGTCCAGCCTGAGTTCAAGCCCCAGGATCCTCCCTTTGCCCCACCAAGATATTTTGAATGCCAGGCATGTGAGGTGGCTCACATCTATAATTCCAGGTACTCATTAGCGAAACTGAGATATGAGGATCACGGTTCAATGCCAGCCTCAGCATGGAAATCCATGAGACTCTTTTCTCTTTTTAACCACTAGAAAACCAGATGTGGCACTGTGGCTCAAAGTGGTACAGCACAAGCCTGGAGTTGGAAAGCTCAGGGACAGCATCCAGGCCCGCAGTTCAAGCCCCATGACAAAAAGGAGGAAGAAGAAAAAAAGTATTTGCAGCAACTAAACTAAATTCCTGGTCTTTTTTCCACTTCTCTCATATACACTTAATGTATACACTGAAATAAAATCACAGGATTGTTAAGTAGTCATAAGGCACAATCCTTGTGTCAATTAAGATTTCTCAAATTCTAACAATGAATTTCTAAGACACTCTAAAAATCAATCTATAAAACGTTAAGGAGTTTTGGGTGACTAGTGTTTGAATTCTGTCTTTCCTCTAAGGCTTTTTGGTTGTTGTTGTTTTGTGTTGTTGTGTTTTCTTGTTGTATTGTTTTGCGCTGTTGGTGCTGTGAATTGAACTCAGAGCTTGAGCACTGATTGTGAGCACAGCTCACAGACCATTAATAATTTCTTCAGCTAACTAGTGAAAAGTTTCCATACAGGGGTTACTTAGAGCATGGTACATCACCGACATCCAATCCATTATTGTTCAAGGGGACACCAGACTTGTCTTTCAAGACCTTATCCATTAGCCTGTGGAAGAGATCCTTTGTCTTCCTCCATTATGTGTTAGATGCCCTGCTTTGCTCTTAAAGGTTTATTGTGATGTTACATACAACATGATTGGAAGGATAGTAGGGAATTTTCATGCCTGCTATTCAGTCATCCAGGGTATGGTTTCTGCTTATTTAGTGGAGTTAAGCTATTCCTCATGAAAATGGAGACTGTAGGGCATATTTGGATGTATAGACTTCAACTTGAGAGCACCTAAAATAATATAAAGGAAAATAGCAAAATGCGTTTTTGGAAAAGTAAATTCCTCAGTAGCAAGGAGATAAGATCAGGTAAAAACTGAGGTGCTTCCAAGACTAACTGTGCAGTGCATTGTCCAATGTTACATTATTTATACATTTATTTTTCCATGTTTTATTTCTTATTCCAATATAAATAGAATTTACTCCATACATTATTTTTAAATTGTTCATTGCTCACATAACCTCAATTAGTAACATTATTATTATTGTTATTATTCTTTTTTCCAGTCCTGGGTTTGGGCTCAGGACATGAGGACTGTCCTTGGGTTTTTTCAAGCTCTACCATTTGAGCCACAGCATCACTTCTGGCTTTTTTCTATGTATGTGGGACGAAAGAATCGATCCTTGGTCTTCAGGCATGCTAGGCAAGCACTCTACCACTAGGCAAAACCACCAGCACAAATTATTTTTATATAAATATTATATCCTATAACTTCACTGAACTTATTGATTATAATAATGGTGTAGGGAAGAACACCAGAAGAAGATGGCATGGGATACAGATCAGACTGGAAAGTTTTAGGAAGGACATGGAAAGGCTTCCAGGGAGTGGACACCCCATCTCTGCCTTCTCTGGCCAAGAGAGGTCCTTGATAGCCTCAGTTTCCTAGTATTTACAAATGAAGCAGAGGCCAGCACCTCCTTCCCAGGGCCTATGGAGAATTAAGTAGATGAGAACTAAGGCAGAGCAGGGGCTCTATATGTGGAATCTCACCTTCAGCACCAGTCAAGGACTGGGTTAAAAAATTAAGTTTCCCTGCTTGCTCTCAGGAGGTTCCCATATACCTAGTACCTTCTACTTTACTCAACTCTTAGAAAGAACCAGTTCTTTCCTTTCCGCTCCTCCCTTTCTTCCTTTTTCTCTTTATGTGAGTCATGTACTTGAACACAGGGTCGGGGTCCTGTCCATGAGCTTTTTTGATCAAGACTAGCTCCCTGCCACTTTGAGCTGGGCAGCTTTACCTCTGAATTTCTGACTAGAATTACAGGTGTGAGCCACTGAAGTCCAGATCTTTGTCCCAACCCTCACCTTTCCTATCCATCCCCTCTTTTTCTTAATTCATTCCTCCATCACTCCCTCTCTCCCTTACTGGCTCCCCCATTTATTTTTTGTCTGTTACATATTTTGTGTGTCATTGGCTTTGAACTCTGCCTGCGCACTGAGCTTGCAGCTCAAGGTGACTGCTTTGCCCTTGGGTAATTCCCTACTTCTGATTTTCTAGAGGTTAACTGGAGATAAAAAGTCTCAGGTCCTGTGGTGCCTGGGATGCCATTGAACCCTGATTTTTAGATCTCAGCCTCCTGAGCAGCTAGGTTTACAGGTGTGAGCCATGACACCCAGCTGAGATTATTTTTAAATTTTCACTTCCATAGAAATTTCTACTTAGCACAACTCATTTTATTAAAAAGCCTGGCTCTTTCTTTCCTTTTGTACTAGCATTAGGGCATGAAATCAGGGCCTGGATGCTATTCCTGAACTCTTTTGTTCAAGACTGGAATATAGAATTCCACACGTGGGTCAAAGCTTCACTTCCAAAGTTTTTGATGTTAATCAGAGAGAGAAATCTCACAGTCCTACTGCCCAGGCTGGGTTTAAACCGCAATCTGCAGATGTCAGCCTCCTGTAGAAAGGACGACAGGTGTGGACCACCAACACCTGGCCTAGTTTCTTTATTTTTTTTGCCACTCCTGTGCTTAAGCTCAAGGCATGAGCATTGACCTTAGACTTTCTAAAGAGTAAACCTCTACCACTTGAACCCAGCACCACTTCCAGCTTTTTTCTATGTACGTGGTACCAAGGAATCGCACACAGGTCTTCCTGAATGTTAAGCAAACACTCTACCACTAGGCCAAACTCTGGCCCTGGCTTAGTTTTATTTTCAAAAACTTTAATCAGACTGGGAGTTTGGCCTAGTGATAGAGTGCTTGCCTAGCATGAAGAAGACCGGGGTAATTCCTCAGTGCCACATACATAGAAAAAGCCAGAAGTGCTTCAGTGGCTCTAGTGGTAGAGCTCTAGCCTTGAGATAGCCCAAGGACAGTGGTAAGGCCCTGATTTGCAGCCCCAGGCCTGGCCAAGAAAAAAAAAAAACCAACAAAAAATCTTCCATCACAGGCAGGGGTAGCTAGTGCTATACTGAAGCACCAGCCAGGCACTGCAAAAAGGAAATACATGCCTCAACCAGCCTAGGGTTATTAAAACCAGTTCACACTGAGTAAACTGACTTTCACATAAAACAAATTTACATAGAAGGTTTGAGAATCTATGCCTTCGTTCCAATGACTATAATCTTAGCTACAGAAAAACCTGAGATTTAAGGACTGGAGTTCAAAGCCAGCCTGGACAGAAAGGTTAGGGAGACTCCAATAAACCACTAAGGAGCCAGAAATGGTAGAGTGTACCAACTTTGAAAATGAAAGCTTAAGGACAGCACCCAGACTATGAGTTCAAGCCCTACCATATCAACAACACATAAGACAGACACAGACATACAGACACACACACACACACAGAATCCCTCTAAACTGTTTTTCTCTTGGGCATCATGTGTTGCATGTTACATGGACAGCTCATAGGCCACTTGTGTGTGTGTGCCCCAGTGCTAGAACTTGAACTTAGAGACTGGGTACTGTCTTTGAGCTTTTTTGTTCTAGGCTGGCAGTCTACCACACTAGCCATCTACCACATGAGCCACAGATCAGATCTGCATCTTTTATTTTTGGTGGGTAATTGGGCTTGAATTCATCCAGGATGCTTTGCCTAGGTTCTTCAGCTTAAGGCAACCACCCTACTCCTGGGCCTAGGCATTGTCCCTCCCCAATCACTTCAGCTCTAGGCCACAGACCTGCCCTTGAGACAAGCCCACTTCTCTTTTCTGGAGGTTAACTGGAGTTACGAGTATCAGGTGATTTTATTCTTGAGATTGCTTTGAACTTGGATGCTCAAATCTCAGCCTCCTGAATACCTAGGATTACAGGCATGAAACACTGGTCTGGCTAGCATCTAGCTTTTTAGGAGATAAGAGTCTCAAGGACTTTCCTACCTTGGAATGGCATTGACCCATAATCCTCAAATTGCTTACCTACCTAGTACCTAGGATCACAGGTGTGAGCCACTGGCTCATTGTAGTAAGGTTTTAGTGAAGGACAGCTGGTGAGATTTTCAGTCCCTATTCTGTACTGACAGACTCTGAGACCTCTAAAGTGCCATCAGAGAAGGTTTCTGCCAGGATGAGCCAGTAGTAGCCAAGGAACACTGCAGCAACAAACAGCCCCATCTTATTTCTACTCACAAAATGCATTCAAGTGACTTAGTAGGCTATTCTGTTCTTCCTGTGAGGAACAGAGGCCACCAGGTGGAGTCTCCACTCTGACACTCTTCCAGATCACTGTAGCAAAGGGAAAGGAATACAGTGACTTTCACGTTGAACCATAGCATCTTCAGTTATGGTGTTGTAATTACATTACTGTGCTGAACCTGGGAAAGAACAGAAAACCATAACTCTACCATGTTCTGAAAAAGAAGGCAGGCATGTACCTAAACATAGTCACAAGTGTTAATATACTCACAAGTGTTGTAGGCCCATAGATAAGAAATCCTTCGGTCTATTTTTTTTATTTTTTGTGCTGGTGGTGGGCAGTAGGACTTGAACTCAGTGCTGCTGACTCAGTGTCTTGAACCTAGGTATTTCTACTAAAGGATAATGCTTTATCACTTGAGCCACAGCTCCACTTCTGGATTTTGGGTGGCTAATTAGACACAACAGTCTCATAGACTTTCCTGCTCAGGCTGGTTTGAACGATGATCTTGAGCTATTACATTCCTGGTTAGCTAGGATTACAGGCATGAGCCATTCCTGGATCTTGAACTCAGGATCTGGGCTCTTCGGTCACAACATCACTTCAGTTTTTTCTGTGTATGTGGTACTGGGAACCGAACCCAGGGCTTCATGTATGCTAGGCAAGCACTCTATCACTAAGCCACATTCACAGCCCAGTCTATGACCCATCACTAATTAACAGGAAAAATAAAACTACGGAGAACCAAAAACAGAAGATGTGGCTCACATGGTTCCAATCAAAAATATGAAGTAGGGGAATGGGAGTCTGGCCTAGTAGTAGAATGCTTGCCTAGCACGCATGAAGACCTAGGTTCAATTCCTCAGTACTACACACCTAGAAAAAAGCTGGAAATGGTGCTCAAGTGATAGAGCTCTAGCCATTGAGGAAGTTCAAGGACAGTGCTCAGGCCTTAAATTCAAGGTCTAAGACTGGCAAAAAAAATGTGAACTGTGGTTGGGAAAGAACACTTGAACCCATGGTCCTTGCTACTCAGGAGGCTGACACCCGAGGACTGCAGCTCGAAGCCACCATGTGCAGAAAACTCCATGAGACTCTTACCCCAAATAAATTACTCAGAAAAAGTCAGAAATGGTACTATGGCTCAGGAAGAAAACTTCAGGGGGGGGAAGGCTAAGTGTTAATGTCTAGGTCCCACTTCAAGCCCCAGAACTGGCATTTAAATAAAAAAAAAACAGTCAGTGGGGTGGTTCACATTTGTAACCCTAGGTACTCACAAGGCTGAGATCTGAGGATCTAGGTTCTCAGCCAGCCCAGGCTGAGGACTTGAGACTCTTATCTCCAATTAATCTCTAGAAAATGGTATCTGGGGCTTGGCTCAAGGGTAGGATGTTAGTTTCGATCTGAAGAGCTCAGGGACAGCACCCAGGCCAGTTCAATCCCCATGACCCACAAAAAAAAGAAAAGAAGAAGAAGAGCCAGGCACTGTGGCTCACAACTGTAATCCTTACTACTCAGAAAGCTGAGATCTGAGGATCAAGGTTCAAGGCCAGACAAGGCACTAATGGCTCTTCTCTCCATTAATCACAGTCTATAGAGAGAGAAATTAAGGTCTAGAGACAGAAATGGTTGATGATGAACACAAGCAGCAAATCCACAGCAGAGCTGAGGATACAATCCTTGCATCCAGACCCCTTGAGGAAAGAGATTCAAGAAAGAAACACACACACAATATATAGAGGGGAGAAAGGTTAGGCTAGCTATCAAGACGTGAATCTTGGGTTGAGGAAAGAAGTGTTCTAATGTTCTTCATTTTCAGAACAGTAAAGATCTACCATAAAGCTTGGTGTGGGGGCTCACATCTGTAATCCTAGATACTCAGGAGGTGAAGATCTGAGGATGTCGGTTTAAAGCCACCCTTGGGCACAGACTGTGAGACTCTTATCTCTAATTAAGAAAACAGGAAGTGGGACTGTGGCTCCAGGGGTAAGGTGGTAGCCTTGAGTTGAAGAGATCAAGGACAACCCCAAGCGCAGGGTTAGGGTGATAGCCTTGAGCTGAAGAGCTCAGGGACAGTGCCCAGGCCAGAGTTCAAGCCCCATGACTCACAAAAATATACATGCATAAAGATCAAGCTGACTCCTCCTAGCAGTTGGCAGCAACTAGGTAGAATTGCTACTCCCCTAAGGATTAGTTCTGTTGGAAAGAACCTTCTGAGTTCAAGATACCAAAACAGACAACAGCCTGATACTGAGGAGAAAAGAAAACCATCACCCTCAAAGTTAGCCTCTTCCCTTCAGGACAGCCAGTAATCACTCAAGTCTGACCTTGATACACAACCCCATAAACAAATCTGAAATGTCCCAGTATACAAAGCAATTCAAGAATGCCATATACTTGCCAGAAGATGAAAGATTTGGAGTGATGTGATGGAGCAGGAAAATGCTAGTCCAAGCCAGGTGCCAATGATTCACAGAATTGACTAAGATCTGAGAATCCTGGTTCTTAGCCTACCCAGGCAGTTAATGCTGTAAGACTTTTATCTCCAATGAACCACCAAAAAGCCAGAAGTTGGGTGCCAGCCATGAGTGAAAATTTCTAAAGGTCAGCACAAAGGTGCTAAGCTCAAGTCCCAGGATCTGAACACGCACACACACGAAGAAAGAAATGCTAATTTAGTACGAATGCATGTACACATGTGCACGCTCATGAGTGAGTTTCAAAGAGGCACAAATCTGACCATGATCATGTGATCATGATCAGTATGTAGTACAAGAAACACCATGTCCTGGGGCCAGGAGTTTGGAGGAGTATTTGCCTAGCATGCACAAAGACCAGGATTCAATTCCTCATTACCACATACATAAAAAAAAGCTGGAAGTGGTGCTGTGGCTCAAGTGGTAGAGCTCTACCCTTGAGAAATCTCAAGGACCATGTTCAGGCCATCAGTTCAATGCCCAGAAGTGACAACAAAACAAAATAAAACCACCCATGTCCCATCAGTTCAGAGGAGGGAAGGAAAGCCTGGGCATTCTAGCCTCAGGGAACTGAAACTCTGGAATGTTTTGGGGGATCCCTCCCCTGGGACACCTCTACTCCTGCAGAGTCAAAAATGACAAGTTCCTCAGGAACCAGAAATTCATCTTTCACTCCATGCAAGGGATCTGAAGCTCCAAGAAGATCATTGCACTCACTCCCCAAGGAATCCACAGGACTCGACAAAGAAATAGTAAGGGGAAAGGTGCAGAGGGTGAGGGGAGCAGTAAATTGTAAAACATATTGCCTGAGAAAAAATACCAGAATCAGCAGGTGGGGGTGATGTTGGGGAGCAGAGGTGAAGAGGGAACAAGTCCTACCCAAGGCATCACACCCTGGATACAGACATGCAGACAGGGTGCTTTCCAGAATGAGAATGCTTGATCAGGTCAGGGGACAGGAGTAAGCAACAGAAAATAGAAGACTAAATAAAGTCTGGAAATTTGAAGCTAGAGTTCTGGATTGGTTATCAAGAGCCCTGGGTTCTAATTCTAACTCTGTCGAGTGGATAAATCTCTGTCCTAGGTGCCTCAGTTTACCCCATGTGGCATTAATACTAACAGCAATAGTAATAATAATAATAATTATAATTATAGTAATAATAATAATAGGAAGAAGCTCTGACTCTTCCAAAGTCGTCTCTGAGTACACAGATATGAGGAGGAGAAGAATGAGCTGCAGGTTTGTAGTAAAACCATTGCTGGGGAGGTGGATGTAGCATCCATGGCCCCACCACCCCAAGTCACTCACTTCACAGCCCCTGATCCCAGTTGGGCTGCTGCTGCAGAGCCCACAGTCCCATGTAGGGCAGGAAAACCAGGGCCACCAGTGCAGAGCCACCAGCTGGAGAAGTTGCTTCTCCTTCTGCTGAGTTGGGGCCTGCCAGCCTTGCTTTTTCTTGCTACCAGGTGGAGTCGGTGCACACTTGGGCTGAGGGGCAATGATGAAAGTAGCAGGAGCCAAGCCGTGAGTCCCAGGCACTCCAGCTGCCCTTCTGCTGCTCACTTCTTGTGAATTGGATGCTACCACCAACTCGCTGGGGTGGGACTAATGCGGAATCACCGTGGCCAGTGGCAATGTTGGCACCATGTAGTCACCGCGCTCAGGATTCTTTCTTCTCCACTTAGTAAGTTATACATGCTCCCTCTTGTGGAAGGTTCCAGTCTATCTGGGTGTGACTTGGGGGACTCCAAACATCAGATCTCCCACCTTCTGCATGGCGATGGTGCGTCCCGCTTCTCCCCAGCTGACCCCAGGTGAGAAAATGCCCTGGTAGGGTTGTTGGGAGGCAATGGGTGCTTGCTGGGCATAGGTGAGTATGGTGCTGCTTTTGATGGGACAGCTCCCAGGCCCCGAGTTCAAGCCCCATGAGCGACATAAACACACACACATATATACAAAGTAGTCTCATCTTGGCTTTGTTAACTGGGTAGCTAACTCTTAGCCTCTTGAATTTCTTGACTTTTTTGTACAATCCGGATACAAGGTCTTTTAGTTATCTGTAAGTGCAAAAGCCTCCTCTCAATCTGCAGGGTGTCTTTTTTTTCCCATGTATTTGAGTTACGTTATATTCACCAGATAGAAGTTGCTTTACTTCACAAACATTGATACCCTTTCTCATGTCTTGGTCCCCATTTCCCTCTCCGACCCTGCCCTTCATCTTTTTTTTCCTCCCTTCCCTATCTGACTTCAAATAACCAAACGTGCATATATACAATATAACAGATTACCAGGTGAAATACTGTCACAATATGAGATAACCAAGGGACAGCAAAACAGATGAGAGATAACATAGTAGTTTAAAGACAATCATTGGAAAGACAGTCAGTGGCGGTTTGGCTGCTAGGGTCCTGCACCATGGTTCCAGCCTTTTCCCCATATGCGTCAGCCAAGGAGCTTCAGGTTTGCACGCCGCCTCTCCCACCTCCATCTTCTCCTTCGTCTTTGGACGCGTTTTCCTCCTGTGTGAGTGTGGGCTGGAGGGCTCTGAGTTGGAGTGGTGGACCCCCTGGAGGAGGTGCCACAGCAGATCGGAGACACATTGTTTTCATGCGTCCTCTTGAGGCCGCATCTGCAGTATCAGCTCAAGTGGAAGAGATTGCCCTTAAATGTACAGAAAATGAACACTTCCTTAAGATGTGGAGAGACCTCTAGAAAGAAGGCAATGATTCTCTGAAACCCGACAACTGACTATAACTGTATAATTCACCTTCTCATATGGATTTGCACATGTGCGGCATGTATAGGACAATCTCCAGCATTTCTGTGTAATCATTATAAATTCTGTTCTTCTTTTTCTACATCTTTGTGAAAGCATAATATTGATATGATTTTTTTATGTTAACAAAGATGTGTTTATCCTTCCTTTCCGTTCTTTAAACGTTTTGAGATTCCTTTACAAAAGTGATTTCTTTCAAAAGATAATTTTAATAGTGCCTTAGTATCACCAGATAATTGTTTTGAAAGATGGTGCATGTCAGAAGATCATGTTACAACCCAAGCGATATGACTAAATTTACCCATGTAAATCAGCTCCCAGTTCTATGAAAACAGAGACAAGTTTATGACTTCCAGACCTACAGCACCTGACACTGTCACCTGACAATCCCCAATTTTTTGTTGAGTCAAACACTTGGCAAACATGAAAAGCTTCCCCCCTCTTTTTGGGGGGCATGAAGACTAAGATCATTTTCCTAAAAAAAGATGTGTGAATCTGAACTAAAGGGAAAAAATTCTCCCAATGGGACTTGAGGTGTGTGTGTGTGTGTGTGTGTGTGTGTGTGTGTGTGTGTGTGTGTGTGTGTGTGTGTGTGTTTTAAGACAGGATCTCACTATGTGGACAAGGCTAGCCTCATACTGTAGGTTCTCCAGCCTTAGCCTTCATGAGTGCTACGGCTGCAGGTGTATACCACCATCCCCAGCAGGGTGAATTGAATTTTGATAACTTTTTGTTGTTGTTCCTGGGGCTTGAACTCTGGGCTTGGGGGACCTCGCTGAGCTCTTCAGTTCAAGGCTTCCACCCTACCCCTGGAGCCACAGCACTACTTATGCTTTTCTGGTGGTTAATTGGAGATAAGTCTCTTAGACTTTCATGTCCAGGCTGGCTTTGAACTGTGATCCTCAGAGCTCAGCCTCCTGAGTAGCTAGGATTTCAGGCATGAGCCACAGTGCCGGCTGATGATAACTTTTTGAAATAGAGAAGTAAATTTTCCCATTGTGTGATGCTTTTTGAAAAAGTGTTTACTTTAGAGAATAAAAGTATGTCTAGAGAAAATATGACCTTTATCCCCATTTTATTTTCTTGATAGTCATGGGACTTAAACTTGGCCATACTTACAATTCCTGAGCTTTTTTGCTCAAGGCTAGAGCTCTACTATTTGAGCCATAGCTCCACCTTTTTGATAAGATTCTCTTGGACTTTCCTACCCGGGCTGGCCTTCAGTAGACATCCTGAGCTCTCAGCCTCCTGAACTGCTAAGAATACAAGGATGAACAACCAATGCCCAGCTCCCAACTTATTTTTAAGGTTGATTGCCTTCTCAGTTAATATTTCTCACATTTGATGTTTCCATGTTTGAATTACATTATCTGTGTTATTGCTTTTTAATAACTTCAGAAGAGACTTTGTTTCTAAGGTATTAAGTGATATAATGTTTTGTATGATTTGATCTTACTGACCATGTTTCATTTTAACTACCTATCATGTCAAGAGTGACAGCATATATTTATGACTTTTGAGCATCTTTGATGTATTTTAAGTCTTTGTAGATCTATTGATGTATAAATAATTATATTCAAAATCCACACAGTGGAGCTGCAATAGGATCCAAATGGATGGGCAAAGAATAGTAAGAATTGTTTTATTTAGCATGTTAGGCCCTAATTCTTGTTTTTTTGTTTGTTTGTTTTCTTTTTGGCTAAAAGCCATATATTAATGATATAATTTCTTTTTTATATATATTTTAATTCAGAAGCTTTTATTATTGGATTTTATACATTATGAATAAAAATACTGAGCTTCTGAGCAAATTTCTGATGAGAAAAATAAAGCATGCTTAAAAATCAATTAGCTTATTGATCGACTAGGTGAAAATAAACATGGGTCTCTGAGATTTAGTGTATATTGGGGGACGACTGTGGGGTCACTGACCTTGGACCTGCACAATTGAGTACACAAGGAAGTAAGCTGTTATCATGATTTTGGACTGTGTCAATCCCTTCTCATTTTACCTATTTGAATCTTGATCACTTCTCATTTAACCTATTTGAGACTTGATTGCTATTTTGTATGACTGTAACCCCTGGCAGTGTTCTAGTTTTAAGAAAGGTATTTAAGGTTGGAACTTGAAATAAACTATGCTACATTCTTAAGCTCGCCTTAGGCTGCAGTCTTGGGCTGATGATTTAGGCTGTAGTCCTCCCGACCCCATCTTTTTTGTCTTCTTCTTTTCCCAGTCTTCACCCTCAAGGTCAGGAATCCAAGTTCGCTGCTGGCTAGTTTCACAAAAAGTGACAACGAGAACCTATATACTCAAGGACTGGATATCATGTATGAAAGTTTCTTACCCAGTATTTCCTAATTGTATTGTATGTAAAGAAATTATCAAAAATCATAATAAGCTAGGCAGGATGGCTCAGGCCTGTAATCCTAGCTACTCAGGAGGCTGAGATATGAGGATTATGGTTCAATGTCAGCCCAGGAAATAACGACTGTGAAACTCTGATCTCCAACTAACCACTTGAAAACCAGAAGCGGCAGCGCTGTGGGTCAAGGGATAATGTGATAGCCTTGTGCTGAAAAGCTCAGGGACAGCACCTAGGCCCATAGTTCAGCCCCAGTACTAACCAAACAAAAAAAATCAATAAGCCTTTCAGAGAAAAGCATAGCATCTCAGATATGAGGGAGGGAGATAAAAGGTTCATTCCAGCCAGATTTGGTGGCTCACACTGTAAACCTAGCTGCTCAGGAGGCTGAGATCTGAGAATTGAGGTTCAAAGTCAGCTTGAGCACTAAAGTCTGTGAGACTTATCTCCAGCAGAAAACCGGAAGTGGCTCCAGTGGTAGAGAGCTTTCAGCTGAAGTGCTCAGGCACAGCACCCTGGCCCACAGTTCAAGTCCCAAAACTGAGATAAAAAAAAGATTTATTCCACATTGTAATGGATAAGCTTTGGAAAGACAAGTCTTAGGTCCCCTGGACATGAAACCTAGAGCTACTGAGAGGAACTTGTAGGATCAGAGAAGAGGTAGGAATTGAAAACAACACAGATGATACAAAATGAAAAGAATAAACAGACTGGTTTGAGGCAATAATCAAGCTTCATATCAGCATAGACCTACCCCAAACTTCATTCTTCTACCCCATCCACATTCACACCGATTGCCCCAAACCTCTGCCTCTTTGAAGAGTAATGGAGGTGCTGTGCTATGCACTAAGAAACCCCTGTAAGGAAACTTTGCAAGTCCAGGAGTTTGGCCTAGCGGTAGAGTGCTTATCTAACATGCATGAATACTCGGGTTCCATTCCACAGTACTACATACATAGAAAAAGCCAGAAGTGATGCTGTAGTTCAAATGCTGAGAAAGCCCAAAGGCAGTGCTCAAGCCCTGAGTTCATGCTTAAGGACTGGCAAAAAAGAATAAAGAGAGAGAATATGAGAAAAAGAGAGAGGGAGAGAGAGAGAGAGAGAGGGAGAGAGAGAGAGAGTGAGAGAGAGAGAGAGAGAGGAGAGAGAGAGAGAGAGAGAGAGAGAGAGAGAGAGAGAGAGAGAGAGAGAGAGAGAAGAAAGAAAGAAAGAAAGGAAGGAAGGAAGGAAGGAAGAAAAGTAGAAAAAAGGCAAAGTCAAGTAAAACACAGCAAATGCTCAAGGACAATGCCCAAGTTATGAGTTCAAGCCACAGGATCCACAGCATAAACAAATAAATAATTTAAAAAGAAGCCAAAAAACCCTCCTTAAGGTTTCATAGGTAGGATTTTGGAATCTCTGGAAAATTTATTGTATATTTTGAGAGATCTAAATTGAGACAGTGAGGCTGAGATATTAGGACTGTGGACTGTGGTTCAAAGCCAGCTTGGGCACTACAGTCCTTGAGAGTCTTTTTTTTCTTTTGTGGGTCATGGAACTTCAAGTGGGCTGGGGCGCTGTACCTGAGCTCCTGAGCTCAAGGCTACCACCCTATCCCAGAGCCAAGCCCCACTGCCCGTTTTCTGGAAATTAATTGGAGAGAAGTGTCTCAATAAATTCTGTTTATTACATAGCCATAATAACCCCCAGGAATGGGAAACATCACTATCCAATCATTTTTCCTTTTTCTCTTCTTTTAATCAGTTGTCAAGCTTGAACACTTCTCTTGGTTGCTGCCCCTGAGCTTCTTTGTGCTCAAGCATAACATTCTATGACTTAAGCCACAGCTCCCTTACGCCTCATTCTGTGATTAATCAGACTTAAGAGTTTCAGGAGCTAACTTTGAACCATGATTCTCAGATCTCAGCCTCCTAAGTAGTTAGGGTTACAAACGAGAGTCACCAGCACCAGGTGTCTGTTAGGCTATTATCTTCAGTTAACCACCAAGATAGTTCAAAGTGAAGCTGTGGCGCAAGCAGTAGAGCACAGCCTTGAAAAAAATCAGGGACAATGACAGACCCAGAATTCACGTTTCTAGGACTGGCAAAAAATAAAATAAAAAATATATATATATATATATATATATATATATGGTAGGCTTTCTCCTCCTCCTCCTCTTCTATGCAAGTCCTGGGGCTTGGACTCAGGGATTAGGTGCTGTTCCTGGGCCTCTTCGTGCTCTACCACTTGAACGGATTTTCTGAGTAGTTTATTGGAAATGAGAGTATGGCAGACTTTCCTGCCAGGCTGGAATCAAATCTCAATGCTCAGATCTCAGCCTCCTGAATAGGATTACAGGCATAGGCTACTATTGTCAGGTTTGATTAACTCTTGTGTGTCACCCCCAGGAATCTGGCCTCCCCTCCACTCTGATAGGGGTAGTAAACACGGCAGTAGGCATTGACTGCACTTCATTTTACATGTGGGTGTGCACCCAGCCAACATCTGGGATCTTTGCCAGGAAGAAACCCAGGGCCCTTGGGTGGAAAAGTGCACAGGGGTCACAGCATGGACCCAATTTCATGGCCTAGTACACTGATATCCCCAAGGTCAAAGCAGGTCTTGGTGTCCTCAGGCCCCAACCAAAGTAAGTGGGGAGCCTCAGACCCAGGAGGGGTGGGCATTGTTGGTGCCTCAGCACTATGGGCAATGCCAGAGAAGCTCAACTCCTCTGCTCCCAGCACTAGAGGAGGTCAGCATCTGATGCTGGGACATGAAAAGAAGCACCATGCTCACCTGAGCCCAGGGAGCACTGGTTGCCACCTGACATCCCAACCATGGCACTTTCTCACCTGGGGTCAGCTGGGGAGGAGCAGGACGCACCATTGCCACCCCAGAGGCGGAAGTTCTGATATTCAGAGTCCCCAAGTCATACCCAGATAGACTGGAACCTTCCACAAGAAGGCAGAAGTATAACTTACAAAGTGGAGAAGAATGAATCCCGAGCTTGAGGGCTCCAGGGTTCCCAACATCAGAACTAGCAGCCTGGATTCCGCATTCTTCCCCCCCAGCAGTGAGTTAGTGGTAGCGTCCAATTCCCAGGAAGTGAGCAGCAGAAGTGCAGAGGAAGTCAAGGAAAACAGGAGCCAGGGCTTGGCTGCTGCTTCTTTCTTAGGTACCCCTTGGCCCACATGTGGATTGACTCCATCATGAAGCAAAAAAGTCGATGCTAGCGGGCCCTGACGCAGGCAGAAGGAGAAGCAGGTTCTACAGGCGGTGGCTCTGGGACTGGTGGCCCTGGTTTTCCTGCCCTACATGGGGCTGTGGGCTCTGTACCCTAGCAGCAGCCACGCTGGTCCCAGTGGCCTGACAGGTGAGTGCCTGGGGCTGTGGGGCCAGGGATGCTCCATCCTCCTCTCTGGCAATGGTTTTACTTCACACCTGCAGCTCATTCTTCTCCTCATGTCTGTGTCCTCAGAGATGGCTCTGGAATGGTCAGCGCTTCTTCCCATTGATGTTATTATTGTGCCCAGAAACTTGAAGCCCCCCCCCCATAGCCAGAGACTAAAGACCAATGCAAATTGCCATGAGTCGTTTATTGACGAGCTCGAGCATGGGTCTCTGTGCACTGATAGTTGAGTGCAGACCAGAGGCCCCGAGCACAAGATTACAGCCCCTTTTATACATTTTTTGGTAGGGGGAAGGCCCCAGCAAGTAATAGCAACAAATCAATACGCCATGCTGGAAATTTATACTATAATTCCATTAAATAATTGGTGCAATAAAAAGCAGGAAAGGGGTCATGGCTAATCATTGGTCAGTCTAGCTGGCTGTCATTTTAGGAGGATGGTTTTAGGATGGTTTTAGGCCGGATATGAGTCTAGGGGGATATCCATGGTGATGGGCTTGTGATTGGTTGACATCTGCCCTAGTTTGCTGGCCCTCGCAGTTCCAATCTTGCAGGTACCAGATGGCTACAATATCTACCTCTCGGCTTGGAATGTGTATACTCCTTACTACAGTGTAGCTCAGTCTGGGAACCAAGGACAAATGGATGGTTGTAGATTAGCCAGAAGAACAGCAGTTGCATTTCTCAGGGTTTTAGCAAGCATATATACAGAAACAGAAAGGCAAGTTAAGGAAATACAAGTATAACTATCCAAATGCATACAAGTATAAAAATACAAATGGCTAACATAGGTTTATAGAAAATATATAGATATTTTCTATGCTCCTCATTCCCCCCCTTTTTTTAGTCTGGTCAAATCTTTGACTACTTACCTCAGTAGAAATGGGGTTATACCAGGTGTGTAGGATTATCAGTTTGATAACTCCAACCTTCTTTTTTTATGAAGGATATCATTGCATTCATTACATAAGGGGCAATTAACGATACATTAAAATAATTACCAGTGGGCCAATAATGGCTGAGATTAGAGAAGTTGTCCAGGGGGACCAATTGTACAGCCTTTTATATTATCCTCGGGACCCCTGTCTCTTTTTGTTATTGTTGTTGTTGTTGTTTTTCTAGTCTCCTCTTGGCAGTTGCCAGACTATTTTATTTTAATTTTTTATTATTCCAACATGGTTTGCTCAAAAGTGATATAGGGTGACACACAAACATTGTTTTTGGGACCCAATAATGTTAAAGTCCATTTTTGTGGGAATCTGAAAGTCCAAAGTCTTTATACGCTGTCTCCACAGGAGTGATGAATCCAGTAGGTCTTTTTTTTTTTACTACTTTTACAGTGGTTGGAGTGCTGGGTATCACAGTGCAGGTACATTTCAGTGCCAGGATACTGGAAACCAGACAATGAACATGTCCGCAAATCAACTTATAAGGCCTGTAAGGACTGGATTGAATCATGGTTAACAATGCCAGATGAGATAATACATGGTTTGGGGGGGCCAACAATTGTTATCAGACTTGGGCAGACAAAATTTTTTTGGTTTGGAGGGGAATATAGTGTGCCCTCCCAGTTCTACACCCAAGAAAAAGCTCTCACAACTAGGAAGCATGCTTAACAATCCCTCAGGTGGGCACAAAGAATAGTTTTATACTAGTCTACCAATCCTGACCCAGCTTGCATCATGTCTACAATTACATACCTACTTATTTTACTTGTAATTTTTATTTTTAAGATAATGCTCATACCATTGGCTACATACTTAAACCTTTTATAATTTATATGAACATATCCTTTTTTATCCTTTATAAACCAGTTTTTTTACTCCTCTCCCAAAACTTTTACTGCTCTTTTTTTTTATTTGAGCCCTTATTTACATTTGCACCTCTCACCTCTAGGCTGTTTAGCACTGGATGGAAAAATCCCTTTACCCATTCAGAGTCACTATAATGGCTGTAAAAATCTAGAGGACTTTGAACTTAGCATAGATAGAATGTCCCTCCACCAAGGGTTTAGTTCCAGTCCTCTCAGGAAGCAGCTTTGCAGTGGTGGAATCAGGCAGGACAGGATATGTGGCATCAACCTTGTCTCTCAGCAGTTTTAATGGAATGTCACACCTTTTCCTGGGTCGCCTGCAAATTTCTATATGGACTGTTAGAGAAGCTTGCCCTGAGGCCTGACTTTGATGAAGTCTTCCAATGATTTTTTGGTTGCTTTACCTGAGCACACTCATTTTTGCAGGCTGGCACCCCACTGGTTTTTAAGACAGTAGAAGGCAAGACCCCAAAATAATTTACCAGAGTGACAACTTTTAGTAACCAGATTTTCTTTAAATGAGGCTAGGATTTTTTTAGACAAGCATAGAAGACTTGAACCTGTAGCCATTTTTTTATAAGTGCAGTCTCCCCTCTTGCACATCTGTTGCTACTCTTTTTTATATTTTTTAATTTTAAAAATGACTCTGGTCCCTTTATCTAAAGGAGATTGATGGGCAGAGATTCAGCCTCTGTAACTTTTTTAAGCGGACTCAGGGGAGTTGTCTCTAACCTTGGCCAGGGACCCTAAAAGCTTAGCCAATTTTACCAAGGGGTGGCCAGGATTACATATACAATATTTAACAACTGTACAATTTTTTTTGGCTACAATAGTGTAGCTTACTTAGCACCCATTTACAAAGGTATTTTTTTGATTGTCTGGGGAACTTAATCCCTGTGACCCCAACAATGCCTCAGTTACCTATGTAGGCCTATATACAGATCAATGGGGACATAAGCCTCAGATCCACAAACTTACCTGAATTTGTGGCTGGTGTCAAATCAAACTTTACTCAGTTAGGACTTTAAACTACCCACTATCACAGATGATTGACAAGTTTCTGCCCAGTTATGCAAGGCATGGGCATTAGTAAGGCATGCTTACAAACTATTTTATGACCTCCCAGCTCTGATTAATATTGAATGGCCAAGCACGAGTGACTCTAGGATCTGACACCATCTCTGCCATCCAAGCAGTGGCTTACTTGCTTTCGTCCCAATAGTGTCTCTTCACACCGGGACAAACATTCCACTGGCATTTTACTTTGTTGTTTGCTGGACTTGAACTCAGGGTCTCGGTGCTGTCTCTCAGCTCTCCAGCTCAAGACTAGCACTCTGCCACTTTTAAGTCCCAAACTCAGGGCCTGAGTGCCAATCCTCAGCTCTGCAGCTCAAGGCTTGCACTCTGCCACTATGAGTCCCAAGCTTGGTGCTTGAGTGCCATCCCCCAGCTTTTTAGCTCAGAGCTAGCACTCTGCACTTCGAGTTCCAGAGCAACTCTGCCTTAATAGCACTCTGCTGCCAGATTAGATACCACAGTCTCACAGGAACTTTGCTTTGCCCAGGCTTGCTCAAAACTGCAGCTTTCAGATCAATGAGTCCTACAAAAGGCCACGTTACTCCAATTGAAGCACAAGGTGGTCAACACAGAAATAGTCTCCAAGCATAATCTTACCTGGAATGTCTGGATTGTTTTACAGCGTCCGGTAGAGCCTGACAGGACATTTAGCTATGATTTAGTTGATCTTTTGTTGTTTAGTATCTTAATTTTAAAATTTAACTTTATAACTCCTAAAAACTTAGCTCTATTTTTATTATCTCTTTTTAGGTAGCATTTGTAAAGCCGGAGGCCCCATGTTTTACCTGGTTTCCAAGTCTGGCCCCCTTTTTTCAACAGTCAATAGTCCCCTGGCACTGCCTAGATGACCTTAGTCTCAGTCACTATGGCTGCTCCCGCATACCTGCGTCTTTGGGAGATAAAGCTACTCCTATCTGTGAACCATCCAAGTCAGCATCTGGTAGTGGCTGGTCAGTCAAATCCTCTCTCGTCCCATGGACTTGTGCCAGTATCTTTTAACAGTTGTGCAACAGGGCCTCCAGGTCTGGATCAGGCAGCAAGGTTGCTGGATTGAGTGTCTGCGGTGCCTGAAAGGAGATTTTAGGTGGGTTGAGCAGCAGACTCTGGTAGTGTGTGAGTCTGGCATTGCTGAGCCATTGGTCGGGTGGCTGCTTTAAAAAAAGTTTTTATTGCATGGGGGGTGGTCACACACAGTTTCTGCCCCATAGTTAGTTTGTCTGCATCCTTGACCTGGAGTGCAGTGGCAGCGACCATCCTCAGACATTTCTTCCATTCTATTTTTTTGGCTCCCTTGTCAAAGATTAGGTGGCCATAGGTCTGTGGTTTAATATCTGGGTCCTCAGTTCTATTCCATTGGTCTTCATGCCTGTTCTGGTGCCAGTACCAAGCTGTGTTGATAATTATAGCTCTGTACTAGAGTCTAAAGTTTGGTATTGAAATTCCTCCTGTGCTGTTCTTTCTGCTAAGAAGTGTTTTTGCTATCCGGGGTCTTTTATTATTCCATATGAAATTTTAGAATTTGTAGATAGCCCTTGACAAAATTGTCATTTTCACGATATTGTTTCTTCCAAACCAGGAGCATGGGAAGTTTTTCCATTTCTCAGTTCTGCTTTAATTTCCAGGTGGATTCACAGCTGAATTCTATAAGGTCTTCAAAGCAGAGCTCACATAAATAATCCTCAAGCTCTTCATCGAAATTGAAAATGAAGGCTTTTTGCCAAACTTATTCTACGAAGCCAGTATAACTCCCATCCCCAAACCAGACCGAGATTCATCAAAGAAAGAGAACTAAAGGCCTATTTTTTTGATGAACATGGATGCAAAACTTCTAAAAAAATACTGGCCAACAGTCTACAGCAACTCATCAAAAACATTATACACTATGATCAAAAGCCCTCATCACTCTAGCTCCAAATATTATTAACAAAAGCCTGGCTGGAGGTGTTTCTCAAGTGATAGAGCATCAGCTAAGCAAATTAAGTTGTCTTTAAGCCCTAGTGTGCATGTGTGTGAGTGTCCCCACGTGCTCACATGAACATGCACGCACGCGCGCGAGCACACACACACACACACACACACACACACACACACACACAAACAGAGCAATTTAAAGTTGATTAGTATATTTTCAGTATATAGAAACCTCTCAAAGGCTTAACAGATTTATATGTGTTGGTGCATAACAAAACAGTTTGACAATTAGATTTTTCCCTTAAAATGTTCTGGGTATCAGACTTCAAACTCTACTATACAGCCATAATAACAAAAACAACATGGTATTGACACAAAACTGGACCAGAAGATCAATGGGACAGAATAGAAGACCCAGAAATGAAACCACATACCTATAGTCAACTAATATTTGACAAAGGAGCCAAAGATACACAGTAGAACAAACAATGTCTATTCAATTATTGGTGCTGGGAGAACTAGGCAGCCACATGCAGAAAACTAAAAATTGATCCTAGCCTTTCGCCATGCACAGGCATTAACTCAAAATGGATCAAAGCCCTCAATATCAGACTTGAAACCTGGAAGCTGCTACACGATAGAGTAGGAGAGACACTGGAAATCATAGGCACAGGCAAAAACTTCCTGAACTGAGTCCCAGGGTCTGGAGAGAGACTCAACAAATGGGACTTCCTAAAAAATAAGAAGTTTCTGCACAGACAAAGGCAGAGCTACTAAAGTAGAAAGACAGCCAACCAACTGGGAGAAGATATTTACCAATAATACATGAGACAAATGCTTAATATCCACTATCTACAGAAAACTCAAGAAACTAATCCCCCCTCCCAAACCCAACTAACCATTCACTAAATGGGCAAAGGAACTAAAGAGAGACTTATCAAAAGAAGAGGTTAAAACAGCAAAAAAATATTAGAAAATGCTCATCATCCATGGTCATAAAGGAAATGCAAATAAAAACAAACTTAAGATATCCCCTTACTCCAATTTGAATGGCCAATATTCTAAACTCAGATAATGTCAGATGGGGTTGTGGAGAAAGAGGAACCCTACTGCACTGCTCGTGGGATTGTAAACTGGTTTAGCCACTCAGGAAGGCAGTTTGGAGGTTTCTTAAAGAACTGAAAACAGTCCTTCCCTACAATCCCGCCATACCACTCCTGGGCATCTACCCTGAACATCATAACCCAGGATACGATAAGGACACCTGCACAGTCATGTTCATCTCTGCACTATTCACAATAGCCAAGCGATGGAAACAACCCAGATGAATGGATTCAAAAATTGTGATATATACATACATACACACTACACACACACACACACACACACACACACACACACACACACACACACACACACACACACATAGTGGAATTCTACGTAGCCAACAGACAAGATAAAATAATGACATTCGCAGGGAAGTGGATGAAACTAGAGCGAATCATGTTGAGTGAGACAAGTCAAGACCAAAGGAACAAAAAGCGCATGGTATCCTTAATATTCAGATATTAGTTCCAAACAGTACAAGAGCAACGACTCAATATTCGGGTACCCAAGGTTATGGACATGGTCTTTGAAATACAAACTTAACTACATAGACATAAAAATCTGCGACTGAGAGGCACAATCTGTCCTGGCAGCTGGCCTGTTAAGACTGTATCTTTTGGCAGCAGTGTTGACTAGAGGGCGCCCTGCTGCTTGTGTTCCAGGGGAATCCAGCTCCTCTTACTGGCGTGAAAGTAGTTGGCATTGTCCCCAATCATTTTATATTGTCATCTACTGTGCGACCTCCACCAGAGACCCAGCTGAAGGACCACCTCAAAAAACTGAGAACAAGTAAAACTCAGTCAGCAAACCTTTTCTGAACAAACATTGATGATGCATAGAATCTGAACTTTTAGAACTTTATAATCTCCTGCCCATTATACCACTACTATTAGAAAGGTATGGAAAAAATATGTGATTCATACCTATTTCTCTGGCCAGTTCTCTTCGTTTTAGTTTCTGAATAGTCTGCCTATGATTTTTGTCTTTTAGGCTCTCAGACACTAGATTCCTTCCTAATACTGCTTCCTAAAATACTTAAATCCTAGCCTGTCATTAGACCATGCTGAATGACTCCTCTGGGAAAAATACCCAACCAAACAAGATTGACCAGAAGCGTTAGCTGAAGTCATTTTTTAGATGTACCTTTGCTTGGAAATGCCATCCATAATTTTCACCTTCTTCCCATCATCTCTAGTCAAATTTTATTCTGCCATCAGAAGCCAAATCTCTAGTGTGAATTCCTGCTGTATCACTAGATCACTAGGCTGCCACTAGAGTGAAGTTGTTCTGAAAGGTGTGAGTGCCCTGGAAAGCCTGGGAGGGAAAGTCACCTGTCCTGTGGGTTACTGAGACCCTTAGAATGATATCTAAATAGATCATGTCCTGAATAGCTCTGATGTCTTGGCTGCTTGATGTGGCAGAGGCTTAGAGTCTCCTTGAAAACATTTTGGACATCATTATAGAGGAATAAAGAGAGCAGAGACCATAAAATCTGAAATTGAATCTCCTGTATTTGTCCTTTACCAACTATTATTAGTCATAAAGTCCCTGAGCCAAGGTGTCCTCACCTTTGAATTCCTGGTGGTAGTGGTGGTGATGGTGGTAGGGTGTGTGTGTGTGTGTGTGTGTGTGTGTGTGTGTGTGTGTATGTGTGTGTGTGTGTGTGTGTGTGTCTGTCTGTCTGTCTGTGTGTCAGTCCTAAGTCTTAACCTCA
Organism: Megascapheus bottae; assembly: GCF_031878675.1. Lineage (NCBI taxonomy): Eukaryota > Metazoa > Chordata > Mammalia > Rodentia > Geomyidae > Megascapheus > Megascapheus bottae. Next base: position 1,485,466 of record NW_028327810.1, on the reverse strand, counting down.
GCACCTGGGCACTGTCCCTAACCTTTTTTGCCCCAGGCTTGAACTCTGCCACTTCATTGACAGCTCCATTTCTGTGTTTGTTTTTGGTTTTGTTTTGTTTTATTTTTGTCAATCTGGGGCTTGACCTCTGAGCCTGGGCGCTGTCCCTAAGCTCTTCAGCTCAAAGCTAGCACTCTATCACTTGAGCCACAGCACCACTTCTGGTTTTCTGGCAGTTAATTGGAGATGAGAGTCTCGTGGACTTCTTGTCTTTTGGTGCCCGGGCTGGTTTAGAATTGGAATCCTCAGATATCAGCCTCTGTGAGTAGTTAGGATTACAGGGATTGCGGGGGTGAACCATCCATGCCTGGCCTGTGTTTTCTTTTTTTGTGGTTAATTGGAGATAAGAGTCTTACTGACTTTCCTGCTTGGGCTGGCTTCAAGCCATAATGTTCAGAGCTCAGCCTCCTGAGTAGCTTGGATTACAAGTGTGACCCATGGGCCCCCAGCTTCTGGATATCCTCTTATGGCTCCTGGGTAAATAGAGTTAGCACCAATCAGGGCCCTACAATGGATGAACCAGGGATGGAGTTTGCTGAGATGCCCACCCTTTGCAGCTGAAGTCGAGTCTGACTGGCTCAGGGACACACAATGACACTTGTACAATATTTGAAATATGACTCTTAGAAAGAACATATGTGTGAGAGTTTGTAGGCAAAACAAGTCTGTGTTGACTAATTTGACCATGATATTTGGTTGGCAGCCACTTTCATTCAGCGATAACTCATATTTCCTATTTTTTTATCAGCTAACAAATTTAACTCCTTGATTTTTTTAAATACTCTGTCCTTTGTGGTCAGCAAAGGAGAATGCTACATTTAGATTTAAACATCCCTTTTTCAGAGTTTTTGTTTTTATCTCATGAGTGCTCCAGAGGTTATAGAGAATGAAGCCAGTCTTAGCCCTGGAAAATGACTGAGGATTTTGTAATAGAAGAGTATATTTGAAGAAGGTGACTTGTAAAGAAATATGGTAGATGCCAATTATGTCAACACAGATACCCTTCAACTTTGGTTTTGGGGTTCAGTGTGGCATTTTAGGCAAAAATGGATGACCAGGTTTTTAAGAGCATGCTGTGGTTCCTAATAGAATTTCATATAATTCATTGTTTTGGTGGAGATGACAGAGAATTGACTGTGTGAAGGGAAGGTAAGCCATGGAACCCTTCAGGCTGCTAATGATTGAAAGTGAATGTCTGAGTTGAGCCTCAGAAAAGGAATGCAAGGCTTGGTGTTTAGCTCTAGGTAAAAGTACAAATTGCTAAGAAACCTGTTCGTTTAGCAGAATAATATGACAATAAAAACAAAAGGAACCCCTAATGTCCACGAAAATTCTTATCCATACATCCTGATCCAAGTACCAGAAATTCCTAAGTTCTAGTCTTGTTTCTCAGTGAGTAATGACTTAGGTTTATGGTCTTGGCTAATTCCAAGCAAAATAACACTGACCTCAGAAAATAGAACAACTGAGTTCTCAAATGGACTGGGTTACACGTATTGACATTTAATTCATTTATCTTTTCTGGGCCTCAGTTTATTATCTATGAAATGGAGGTCAAAATAATATTCATTTCTTAATGTTTTTAAAAGAATTACATGGTTCTATATAAATATATGTATATATGTACACATATATTAACACATGTACAGTGTTTAAGATGAGTTTGTATATCTTTTGAAACTTCAGTTAAAGCAATGTACTCTCTCCCAGAAAAATTCACAACCACAAGAACCTTAGTCTAAAATTTCATGGAATTTAGGAATTACCCAAAGTTATAGGCTGTTTAATAAAGGGTTCTTTTATCCAAAGGAGAGAACCATTTTGCTTCTAAATTTCTTGTTTTTCTCACATGAAAGGAAACTGCAAGTCAAATTTAATTACAGTCAATATTCTACAGTAAATATTTCTTTATGATTGCCATCCCCTAAGATTTCTTAGTTTATTTATGTCAAAAACACACCAAATGAGAAAAAAATCTGTGCAAATAAGGGATCTTATACAATTACAGTAGCTCATACAGAAATTGGTTCATAATAACAAGAAAAAATGACTATATGATTGTACATTAACTTATTTCTAAGTGTAGCTGTGTTAAGAATAATTTTTCATTTCTTATTTGTATGGCATAGATACTTTGTTCTTTGGTTTGTTTTTCCACATCTATTTGGGGCAAACAAACTAGGAAAACTATTGCACAGGCCTGAAAAATTAAAAAAAATGATTCCTATTGTGTTTCACAACACAATCTAACTGAAATCTACAGAGTACAAGCAAACACACATAGTCATTTAATTTTTTTTACTTCTTTTTTATTATAATTATTGGAAGTGTTACATTATATTCGCCAGAGAGAAGGTGCATTACTTCAGAAACCTTGATATACCTTCTTAATTTTCTTTTTTTGGGGGGCCGTCCTGGGCTTGAGCTCAGGGCCTGAGCACTGTCCTTGGACTTTTCTCAAGGCTAGAGCTCAATCACTTTAGCCTCAGCACCACTTTCAGCTTTTTTCTATATATGTGGTACCGAGGAATTGAACCCGGGTCTTCGTGCATGCTTGGCAAGCACTCTACCACTAGGCCAAACTCCCGGCCCATAATTTTTGGTTTTTAAATTTTATAGATCTAATTTTGGGGTGTACTCAGATTAGCATTTTTTGTGTTAAGATTTTTTTTGCCAGTCCTGGGCTTGAACTCAGGGCCTGAGCACTGTCCTTGGAGTTTCTCAGGCTAGAGCTCTACCACTTGAGCCACAGCACCACTTCAGGCTTTTCTCTGTATGTGATACCATGGAATAGAACCTGAGTCTTCATGCATATGGGCAAGCTCTCTACTGCTACGCCAAACTTCTAGCCAAGATTATTGAAGTCACATAAAATTTTAATCTTCTGGTGCCGTGGCTGAGGATGGTTTGTTAGGATTGTGCCACTCCTATGAGTAGTTTTGTTTATGTTACATCTTTATTAGGTCCTGTATCTCTACAGGATGGTCACATTCTTCACATGAATATTTAATAAAGTGAGCATTAGGGAATTCTTAAACCAGGTTTATATCCTCTTTATTAATGTCCCTTTGTCCCATGCAGGTTAAATGACAGATTGCAAGTCATTGCACAAGAGAATACTGAATATTTGAATACTGTAAAATGTGCCACTTGAGAACTATTATTATTTTTTTCCTGCATTAACTTTGGGTGAGAAATATTGCTATAACATGGTATTTAAATATGTAAATGAAGACCCAGGTTCAAGTCCTCAGCACAATATACATAGAAAAGAAAAGACAAAAGTGGTGCTGTGGCACATGTGATAGAACTCTAGCCTTAAGAAAAAACAAAAACAAAAACAAGGACAGTGCTTAGGCCCTGAGTCTAACCCAGAACTGGCAAAAAAAATTCTCCCCAAAGTAGACTTTTAAAATTTTTATACTTTTTTTATTTTGTTGTCAAGGTGATATACAAAGAAATTGCTGTTACATAAGTAATGAATATATTTCTTGGAAACACTGTAACCCCCTCCCTGCATTTCTCTCTTTCCCTTCCCCCCAAGTCATAAAGTTCATTTCCAACAAATATATTTATATTTTCATTATTGAAAAGAATAGTTTGAAACGTGTGGAAATAAATGATATAGGCTATCATTCATCAAAACGGGTTACTTGAACCCTAAAATATACATTCAAGGTATCTTTTCTCACAAAATTGTACTAATGTTGTAGGGTCAACTTTCAGGGCCCAATGACCAAAGCTCCTTGCTCACAGAAGACCTCCCCAAAAACATACTGGAGGTTGAATCTCCCCTCCAACCTCATAAAACACTTGTGGATGTAGTAAGCAGCACACATTTTTTGTCAAATCCCAACGTTTTTAACTAGGCCTAGCTACGAGCCTGGTCTCAGGTTCAAGGAGGCTTTCTTAGGTAAGATCAAACCTTAACTGTAACTATTCCCATCATCCTGCACAAGTCATTTTGTGTCACAGTCTCTTCTAAGCCTCCATTTTGTCCCTTGCACATTTTTTTGTTGTTTTTGATAGTCTTGGGGCTTGACCTCTGAGCCTGAGCGTTGCTCATGGACTTTCATTAGGCTAGAGCTGTCCCACCGAGCCACAGCACCACTTCCAGCGTTTTCTATATATGTGATACTGAGGAATCAAACTGGAGTCTTTTTGCATGATAGCCAAGCCCCCTATCACTAGATCAAACTGCCAGCCCATCTTGCACATAAAATTTTTGACGGTGATCTACTAGGACGTTGTTAGGTTTCTGTATCCTAATCTATTTTTTTCCCTGATGAGTATCTGTGCTGTCATCTGTAAAATATGCAAGTGGGAAAATCACAGAAGTATTGGCAAAATAAAAAAAGCATTACACACCTATGTAAGTGTTCCTTCTTTGTAGGAGAAAGGATATTTTGATATGAGGATGACTATTTATAAATACTATATCGGTGTTGTGAGTTTGGCCTAGTGGTAGAGTGCTTGCCTAGCATCATTGAAGATCTGGGTTCAATTCCTCAGTACCACGTAGATAGAAAGTCCAGATGCAGCATGGTACTCAAGTGGTAGAGGGCTAGACTTGAGAAAACCCAAGGACAGTGCTCATGCCCTCAGTTCAAGCCCCAGGACTGGCAGAAGAAAGAAAAGAAAAGAAAGTGCTTTTTACAAGCTATTCACTCACAGCATTTAACTCTGAAATCTTTGCTTCTGCATGTTGTGACCTATTCCTTTTCCTCAATGTACACAAGAAAAGCAGATTTCATAACTTGCTGTACTGTTTTCCAAACTCTGGATATTTATTCAAGATACAATATTGCCTGAGACATTGTGTGTGTGTGTGCATGTGTGTGTATGTCTGCCAGTGTGTGCATGCACACATCTGTATAGGTTTTAGGGCTTACTCTCAGGGCCTATGTGACAACCCTGAGCTTCTTTTCCTAAAAGGTATTGGTCTTTCACTTCTAGCTTATTGCAGCTAATTGGAGTTCAGAAATTCACACAATTTCTTACCCTGTGCATTGAAACTGGTTTCTCATATGCCCAGTGCTGGGTTCTCATTCTGTTAATTGTAGCTATAGAGAAGGCTGAGATCTGAGGAGCCTGGTTAGAAGCCAGCCCCTGAAAGAAAGTCACTGATAGAAATCTTTATCTTCAGTTAAGCACGAATAAATAAGGCAAAAGTGGAACTGTGACTCAGTTCCTCTTGTACCAGCCATGAGAAAATTAGTAATTGGCAGCACCTGGTCCCTGAGAGGAATCCTTAGTACTTGTTCCAAAAAAGAAAGAAAATAATGAAAAAAATTAAAACTTGCTGAGGAATCCATAGGATAAAGGTGCCTGTGAATAATCTTGTCCTTTCAGATTCCCCCAAGAGCTTATGTCTATCTGAATTTTATCAAAGTTTTGTAAAGATATTGACACATATTCTATCTTTCTTAAACAGAGATACTCATCCTCACATGCACTATACCACCTACCCATATGTGTCTGGCTATGTATGTATGTATAGTCATATGTATTAATCTGTCTCTCTATACAAATATATAACTGCATAAAGAATATGTATTTAGACAAACAGGTAGGCTACATAGATAGATAGGTCTCAGGGATTTCCAGATTCTGTGCAAGTCTTCTGAATGTAACTTACCATTCTATTGTTTGTCAAGTTAGAGTCCCTCTAACATTTGGCTAGCTCCTTCTCCTTTGATACTTTTTTGTCAGTCCTGGAGTTTGAACACTTGGCCTGGGTGCTGTCACTGAGCTTCTTTCACTCAAGGCAAGTGCTCTACCACTTAAACCACAGCACCCATTCCAGATTTTTTTCAGTAGTTTATTACAGATAAGAGTCTCATGGAGTTTCTGTCCTGGGCTGGCTTTGAACTTTGGTACACAGATCTCAAACTCTTCAGTAGGTAGGATGGCAGGCTTGAGCCTCTAGCACCTGGTTTCTTTGCTTCTTTTACCCTTCTTTTTTTGTCCCCCATCACAGCCATAGTATCTACCTTTCTGTGTTCTCTCCACCTGCCCCCAGCCAGGGGTCTGACAGATGCTTTCCACCCACTTACTCATGTCCAACTCTGTCTTGGCTGACAATTAAATAATGCACTCACTTGTCTGGATGCCAAACACAAAGCCATGTGATTGTTTCTCAGTCTGGAAGGTCCCATCAGATTTCTCGCCCCACAGAGGCTCAGGTTGATGCTTCTCCAGGGCTTCTTAAATTGTTCTCATAGTAATCCAGAAGATCTTTGTCATCACTTGTCTAGCTAATTCATGGACTAAAACCAGCATTCCCTCCAGACTTAGATAACAACACCAATAGGACACTCGAGGGTGGATTAGGTGTGGGGTCTGCAGGTGGATCAGAGCCTGTCTAACTTGGAGGAGATTTCCCACCACAGGAAATGGAATACAAATTTAGAATCTGCTTTCATGAGGTGACAATCACTGGCAGAAGTTCATATCAAATGTGGCAGTGCCTACTTTCAGCTTAGGACATGGGTTGATGACCCAGCACCACAGAGAATGTATTCACCCAGGCCCAACACATAGGGAGGGACCTTGAACTTTCCAGTAGCATTTGGGTTTGGAGGTCATTAGATCTTAGTCTACAAATGATGAGCCCCCTCCCATGAGGCATAGAGTACAGAGAGAATGTACAATCCAGTTAAGCAGGAGATCAAGCTTCCCATCTTCAGTAGGGTATGGTTTGAAAACTGTGCATAGATAACATTTGAGGTTCTGTTTGAAGACAGCCCAGAAAAGAAAGTCCATGAAACTCTCATTTTCAATTAACTGGCAGGAAAAAAGTCAAAGAGAGAGATGAAGCTCAAGAGAGGTAGCCATCTGTAAAAAATGGTTAAACACTGCAGCATCCACACTATCTGACCTTGAAAACACCTCTGCCTGCATCCCAGCATGCAGCCAGCATCTGGGGGTGACAGAAACCCCTGCGCCCATTGGCGATCTGCACTGTCTCTGACATCTGTGGGGTCTGTGAAGAGGTGTCAATCCTGTAGAAGGAGCTAACTGTGCCCTAACTCCCACTGTCCCCTGGGGCCCTTAGAATTCCCCTATCTGCACCCCTCCTGTGGCCTCTGGTCCTGTGGAGCCTTTCTGCCCTGTCCAGCATATTTCTTCTCCTGGGGCAACTTCTCCACAGACAGTATAAGACATGGCCACTCTCCATGGCAGGGGTAGAGCCTGCTAAAGCAGCTAATCATTGATAAGGACATAAAGTGATGAATAGAATTTTAGATCCTGATGGTAGACTGTCTGCAAAATCCAAGGGAGAATGGAATTGGATGGGACCAGGGATCAGCACGTGGGCATGGAGCTTTCCTTCAAAGAGTGGGGCGGGTAAGTCACAGGCTGGGGAATGCACAGGATCGGCAATGGGCCCTGGGCAGCTGCTGGGCCACCCCCTTCTTCATCTCAGCCTTTGACTTTGAGCTCTGTGATTGTCATGGTGTGCACAGTCTGTGCTCTGATGGCAAAAGAATGAGCCCTAGGAAGACAATTGTAGACCCTTCGTGAGTGTGGGAAGGGGTAGGCTAGACACTCAGTACCAGCGAAACAGGGAGTGAAGTCAAGGGGGGTCCAAGGAGTAGGGGTGATGGGTGGGGGCATTCATAGTCAAGACACAGGTGACTGTGGGGTGAGTGCCTCCCTGCAGGCACAGTATGGGATATATCAGAGTTCTGCATGAAATGAAAAAGCTGGAAATGGCGCTATGGTTCAAATGGTAGGGCATCAGCCTTGAGCAAAAGAGCTCAGGGACAGTACCCAAGATCTGAGTTCAAGCCCTACTACTTAAGAAGATAAAAGGAACCAGAACTGTGAGATGGAACCTGGTACTCTCAGTCTAATCAGACATAAGAGGAGACTGGGATAAGCTGTGGATAAACAAAGAGAACACCTGCCCTCACCCTGGCTTTCAGCATGTCTCTTCTCCTTTCCCCAGCTCTTCCTGTCCTGCATGCAGGGACGGCAATGAAACTAGGGATACGCTGGGAGCATCTTCACCCCTATGCTACCCCTGGCATGGGGTGTCCTGGTGGCTAAGCAGGTGCCCTCACCCTAGATGGACAGCCTCCACTGACTTTGTGGTAGCTAAGGAGAGATCTGTTCCACAACCATCAGGCCACCCAGCACGGGAGCCATAACCACCCCTCACCCAGATAGATGCCAATGGTTCTCCAGGTGCTACTAATGCCCCACCCCTGGCTCTGGGTACAGGTGACATTCCGTCCACACGGAGCATGACAAAGGGAGATATCAGGAAGCTACCTATGGGCTTCAGATGATGGCCAGGCTGGCACCACAGATGGCCTCACTTTGTCACCACCTTCCGCTGGCTCCATCTTTCCTTCATCATGCCTCTCTACATCCCACCCATAAACCCTGGAAACCACTGGGCTCTCTGAATCTTATCAACATAGGCTATAATATGCTTTAACTTATACAGTGCATTAAATTAATTTTACTAAATGGAATAAACACATGGCATCAAGCTTCAGAATCTTTGCACCTATCAGTGAAGTAGAAGAAACTGGCTCAAAATGGAAAAACAAAGGGAAAGTGAAGTAGTAGGAAAATAAGAGATGGGTGGCGGATTGAATAAGATAGCAGTGAAGAAGAGGAAATAGAAATGCATGACTATTTTGTGCAATTGCTCAATGTTTCTGTATGTTAGCTTAATGTATTATCGTCCATAACCATCCATGAGACTGTCCTCATGACAAAGAAACATTCAATACAGCTTTGTATATGCAATCATTGCACGATGAAAACATGGACTATAATACTGTACTTCAAATACCTACTATATTTCTCCTATATCTAGTTGTCTCTCTCATCCCTTGGATTTTTTTTTGCTAGTCCTGGACCTTGAACTTAGGGCCTGATCACTGTCCTTGGACTTTTTCAAGGCCAGAACTCTACCACTTGAGCCACCACACCACTTCCAGCTTTTTCTATGTATGTGGTACTAAGGAATCAATCCTGGGTAATTGTGCATGCTAGGAAAACACTCTACCAATAGGTTAAACTAGGGAACCACATCCTTTGGATTTCCATAATCATTTTCTAAGTAGCTGCTGTGCATCTTTTCCATGTTAATAATTTTTTGGAGGGGGGGTCATAGGACTTGATCATGGCCTGGGCCCTGTCCCTGAGCTTTTCAGCTCAAGGCACTACCCTTGAGCCAAGCCCCACTTCCCATTTTCTAGAGGTTAACTGGGGATAAGATTCTCAGGTTCTTATGTTCCTGGGCCGGCTTTGAACCTTGATCCTCAGATCTCAGCCTCCTGAATAGCTAGAATTACAGTTGTGACCCACCGTTCCCAGCCATGCTTCTAATTTTTTCACTACTATAAATTTAACAAATCTATGTCTTAACTGTGCTTTGGTACAAAATTCTGAAGGGAGCTCGTTAAAGGAATAATTAGTGGTGATAGAAAGATATTCATCCTCCTGTTAACTTTACCTCCAGAACAGTGAGAAAACACCGGTTCTTCACATTATGAACACTGGTGTTTTATTAAAACTCACTCGGCAGAACAAAAGAACAAGTGTCACTAAGTCACATGTGCTTCATCATCAGTGAGTGTCTAAATATAAAGGAAGCACTGAAGTCATATTGTAGTTACTTATCCAAAACTAAATACTTAATACTCTTGTCTTTACCCACCAAAGAAACCAGAAGTGCAGCCGTGGCTCAAGTGCCAAGCATTAGAATTGAGCAGAGATGCTTAAGGAGTGCTTATGCTCTAATTTAAAGCTAAACGACTTGTGTACACAGATACACACACACACACACACACACACACACACACAAACACACACACACACACAGTATATCCCCAAAAGTGTGTCCTTACATGCTTTCTTAATGTTTCATAAATAACTTGAGGCAAAAGGTGATGAGAAACATTTTCCTATTGCAATAAACAAGGAGTAGTATATTCCATCATAACTTCCATTCAAAAATTGAATTTGACACAGTAAGTCATTTGTGTTTTAATGCATGGACCACACACACAGCAGACTGTAGGGGAGCAGTGGAGGAATTGATGCTCTCAGGTCCTTGGCTTAAATTGTGACAGTCTTTCCCCATCCATCATTCCTCAGACCATTGTGGAGATTACCTTAGTCCAGTCTCAATGAGTCAGAGCTCTTATTACTGAGTTAATAAAACTAACTTAACTAACCATTCCCTTTTATAGAAGCCACAAGTCAACAACTAAACTCTCTTAAATACTTGTAAAGCCTGAAGTAATTAATGCCCATCTTTTGTGAGCACTAAACACTTCACCACTAAACACAATGACAAGTGTTGGCTCAGTAAGTGCCCACAGCTGAAGAGTCATTTCCATTATATCTAGCTTACTTCTGCCACGCAGGATTTCTCTGTAAAGTTTAGAAGTTATTTTCCCTCTCCTTCTCTCTCTCTCTCTCTCTCTCTCTCTCTCTCTCTCTCTCTCTCTCTCTCTCTCTCTCTCTCTCTCTCTCTCTCTCTCTGTAAAGTTTAGTAGTTTCTCTGTTTCTGTCTCTCTCTCTCTCGTGACAATCGTCAGGCTTGAACTCAGGGCCTGAGCTTCTTTTGCTCAAGGATAGCACTCTACCACTTGAACCACAGTACTGCTTCTAGCTTGCTCTTTTTATGTAGTATTGAGGAATCTAACCCAGGCCTTCATCCTTCATCCTTGCTAGGTAAGCCCTCTAGCAGTAAGTCAGCTCTTAGATATTTCTGACAAAGTTTGTCCTATATGGTACTTATTTCTTCTGTGAGTGCTCTTAATTCTTGCTGAAGGCTGACTTCTGTTTTGAAGACTTACCCTAATGCTTATATACACAGAGATTCTATATATAGCTAAATGTTTTTCATTACTCAGAATTTCTCTCTTGTGTATGTTCTGAAATGTACTGAAGACTGACTTCTGATTAAAAGTCATTGCATATTTGTTATATTCATTAGTTTTTTTTCTTCTATGGGAACCAGGTTTGTGATGAACAGAGAGGTATGCCTTACAGGTCAAACACTTTCCACATTTGTAATATTCATAAGGTTTTTCTCTCCTGTGCACATTCTATACTTAGCCATGCGTTCATGATGGATTTTTCACATTCCTTATATTCATACAGTTTCTATCCTGTGTGTGTGATCTCATGCAAACTCAAGTATGACTTCTTGAAAAAATTTCCCTTTCATTTTATTCATAGGATTCTCTCCTGTGATACTTCTTAGGGCCTGGAATCTTACATTTAAATAGCATTGAAAGTTTGATAAGTATTCACGTATTTACAGAATACCAAGGCACTTGACCTGGCAAGTGAATTTGAATTTTGCTCACCTAATGACACCAGGTTGCTGTAGGTCTCCAGCATCACATCTCTGTACAGGATCCTCTGAGCATTGTCCAGATCCTGCCACTCCTCCCAGCTGAAATCCACAGCTACATCATCAAAAGACACCAGCGTCTGTAATGGCATATTTCCATCAAGTCATCCTAGCTACTCAGGAGACTGAGAACTGAGGACCATGGTTCAAAGCCACCCTGGCACAAAATTCCATGAGACTCATTTCCAATTACCCACCAGAAACTCGCTAATGGCTTGTGGCATATCATGGTAGAGCAATTGTGGTACCGATAAGAAAAAGGGGGGAGCAATAGATTTAGGTTACAAGTGGAATTATTCCATTGAAAAGAAACTACATTATATGATGGCATATGCTCTTACTGTGAGAATATTGCAAACTCTTATGGTATCAAGTAATAATACAGTGAAGTACATGCAGAATGTTAATTTCCTATGTCTGGCATAATAATCACTTGGGGAAGAAACTTTTTTTCTTTTCTTTTTTCTTTTTTTTTTATTGTAATTAGCAAAAGGGTTACATGATATTTGCCAGATAGAAGGTGCATTAATTCACATACATTGATACCCTTTCATATGTCTTGTTACCCATTTCCCTCCCCCCACACCCCTCACCCGTCTTAGTTTTCCCCCCTTCACTATCAAATTTCAAATAACCAAATACAAATAAATTCAATATATCAGATAACAAAGTGAGATACCATAACAATATGAGATAACCAAGTGACAGCAAAGGAGATGAGAGATAACATAGTATATCAAGGACAACAATCATTCATTATATGGCTTTTCTGTTAATATCCTGGAGGTCCTTTCAATTAGCTTCATACTATATGGCCTTATGTATAAAGATTTTGCTCTATTGCAAATCTCTGCTAGTAGGGCCCAAGGTTTCTACTGATTATGACGAATGAGGGAAATCATTGAGCCTAAGCTCCTTTGAGTCTGGCTTACTTCACTTAATATGATTTTTTCTAAGTCTTTCCATTTCCTAACAAATGGGGCAATGTCATTCTTTCTGACAGCAGCATAGAATTCCATTGTGTACAAATACCACAAATTGTTGATCCACTCATCAACTGAGGGACATGTAGGTTGGTTCCATATCTTTGCTATGGTGAATAGTGCTGGCCCATTTTTAAATGGGATGGTTGTTACTTTGGAGATTAGTTTTAGAGTGATTCAATTTTTGAGTTGTTGATATATTTTAGATATAAGGCCTTTGTCCGTTGTTTAGTTGGTGAAGATTTCTCCCACTCTGTAGGCTTCCTAATTAATTTACTTGCTATGTCCTTTGCCATACAAAAGCTCTGCAGTTTAATGCAGTCCCACTTATCCAGGCTTTCTCTGATTTGTTGTGATTCTTGGTCCTTATTAAGAAAGTTTCGACCTGTGCCAAGGAGGCCTAGTGTATCTCCTATTCCTTCCTGGAAAGTTTTCAGCGTGTCAGCTTTTACCTCCAGGTCTTTGATCCATTTGGAGTTAATTCTAGTACAAGGTGACAAAGAAGGATCCAACTTTAGTTTTCTGCAGGTGCTTAACCAGTTCTGCCAGCACAACTTGTTGAAGAGGCTGTCTTTCTTCCATTCTATTTTTTTGGCTCCCTTGTCAAAGATTAGGTGGCCATAGGTCTGTGGTTTAGTATCTGGGTCCTCAGTTCTATTCCATTGATCTTCAGGCCTGTTCTTGTGCCAGTACCAAGCTGTTTTGATAATTATACCTCTGTAATAGTGTCTAAAGTTTGGAATTGAAATTCCTCCAGCGCTGTTCTTTCTGCTAAGAAGTGTTTTTGCTATAGGGGGTCGTTTATTATTCCATATGAAATTTTGAATTGCGTCTTCTATTTCTTTAAAGAATGCCATTGGGATATTGATGGGTATTGTGTTGAATTTGTAGATAGCCCTTGGAAAGATTGTCATTTTCACAATGTTGATTCTTCCAATCCAGGAGCATGGGAGGTTTTTCCATTTCCTTAGTTCTGCTTTAATTTCCTTTTTTAGGGTTTTAAAGTTTTCGTCAAAAAGGTCCTTTACATTCTTAGTTAAGCTAATTCCTAGGTACTTTATTTTCTTTGAGGCCATTGTGAAAGGAGTTTCTTTCCTGATTATTGCCTCATTCCTCTCACTGTTGGTGTAAAGGAAGGCAGTTGATTTTTGAGGGTTGATTTTATAGCCTGCTACTCTTCCAAAGCTTTGAATCAGCTCAAGGAGCTTGGGAGTGGAGTCTATAGGATACTTTAAATACAGAATCATGTCATCTGCAAAGAGGGATTGTTTTATTTCCTCTTTCCCTACTTGGATCCCCTTTATGCTTGCTTCTTGCCTTATTGCACTGGCTAAGAATTCTAGTACTATGTTAAAGAGGAGTGGAGAGAGTGGGCATCCTTGTCGCATTCCTGATTTTAGAGGGTATGGCTTTAGATTTTCACCCTTAAGTGTAATAGTAGCTGTGGGTTTCTCATACACAGCCTTTATTACATTGAGGAATGTTCCATGGATTCCTAGTTTCTCCAGAGCTTTTAACATAAAGGGGTGTTGGATCTTGTCAAACGCCTTTTCCGCATCTATTGAGACGATCATGTGATTTTTGTCCTTGCTCCTGTTGATGTGTTGAATTATATTAATTGATTTGCATATGTTGAACCACCTTTGCCTCCCCGAGATGAATCCAGTTTGATCATAGTGTATAATTTTTTTGATGAGTTGTTGTAGACGGTTGGGCAGTATTTTGTTGAAAAGTTTTACATCGATGTTCATCAAAGAGATAGGTCTATAGTTCCCTTTCTTTGATGAATCTCTGTCTGGTTTGGGGATGACGGTTATACTGGCTTCATAGAATGAGTTTGGTAAGGAACCTTCATTTTCAATTTCGTTGAAGAGCTTGAGGAGAATTGGTGTGAGCTCTGCTTTAAGGACCTTGTAGAATTCAGGTATGAATCCATCTGGCCCTGGGCTTTTCTTTTTTTTTTCTTTTTTTTAAATTGTAATTAGTCAAAGGGTTACATGATATTTGCCAGACAGAAGGTGCATTAATTCACATACATTGATACCCTTTCACATGTCTTGGTACCCGTTTCCCTCCCCCCCACACCCCCCAATCGTCTTGGTTTCCCCCGTTCCCTATCAAGTTTCAAATATCCAAATACAAATAAATTCAATATATCAGATAACAAAGTAAGGCCCTGGGCTTTTCTTAGGTGGAAGTTCTCCAATTGCCATTTCTATTTCAGAGCTTGAAATAGGTCTGTTGAGTTGGCTTAGTTCTTCTTGGTTCAGTGTGGGTATATCAATATTGGCTAAGAATTCATACATTTTTTCTAGATTTTCAAATTTGTTGGCGTAAAGGTTTGAGAAGTATTCCCTCATGGTATTCTGGATCCTGGTAATTTCTGTCATGATATTACCATTTTCATCTGCGATTTTGTTTATTTCGATATGCTCTCTTCTTTTTTTGGTAAGATTTGCTAAGGGCTTGTCAATTTTTTTAATTCTTTCAAAGAACCAACTCCTTGTTTTGTTGATATTTTCTATCGTTTTTTGGATTCCAAATCATTTAATTCTGCTTTGATTTTAATTATTTGCTTTCTTCTAATGGGATTAGGGTTGGTTTGTTACTCTTTTTCCAGGAGCTTAAGGTGAGACATTAACTTGTTGGCTTGCGATTTTTCCAACTTGTTGTTGTAGGCACTCAGCGCTATAAACTTTCCTCTGAGTACTGCCTTTGCTGTGTCCCAAAGGAGTTGGTATTTTGTGTGCTCCTTACTGTTAAATTTCATAAACTGTTGGATTTCTGTTCTGATTTCTTCGATGACCCATTGGTTATTCAAAAATGTCTTGTTCAGCCTTCATGAGTTACAGGGTTTTCGTTGGTGGAGATGTGTGTTCAGTTCCAATTTGATGCCTTTGTGGTCTGAGAGTGTGCATGGAATAAATTCAGTGTTTCTGAATGTGACCATGTTAGTTTTATGGCCTAAGATGTGATCTATTTTGGAAAATGTTCCATGTGCTGCTGACAAAAACGTATATTGTGTTGTTGCTGGGTGGAATATTCTGCAGATGTCTGTTCTAAGTTTTCTCTGTTGAGTTTTTGCCTTGTTGATCTGTCCATAGGTGGGAGTGTTGTGTTAAAGTCACCGACAACCACTGTATTTCGATCTATGTATGGTTTCAGTGTAAGTAAATTTTGCTTGATGAAGTTCGGAGCTCCGGGGTTGGGTGTGTAAATATTTAGGATCGTTACATCTTCCTGGAGGAAAGATCCCTTTAGTAGTATGTAGTAACCTTCTTTGTCTTTTCTTACTAATTATAGTTTGAAGTCTATTTTATCTGATATGAGGATGGCAACTCCAGCCTGTTTATGGGGGCCGTTAGCCTGATAGAGTTTATTCCAACCTCTCACTTTCAAAAGATGCTTGTTTTTTTGGGTAAGATGTGTCTCTTGAAGACAACAGAACGATGGCTCTCGCTTTTTGATCCAAATAGACAGAATATGCCGTTTAATTGGAGAGTTAAGTCCATTGATATTGAGAGTTAGGATTGAGAGATATTTATTAGTTCCTACCATTTTTAAAAGCTTTAATTAGGGCCTGTGTCTTGACAGTTCTTGTGTTCCTTAGATGGTATGCTGTTTAGGTACCATTTCTTTCCCTATATTGCATTTATTTTGGTATTCTATGTATAGAACATCTTTGAGAATTCTCTGTAGTGTTGGTTTTGTTTCGACATATTGTTGCAGCTTTTCCCTGGAATGGAATGTTTTTATTGTTCCCTCAGTTATGAATGAGAGCTTAGCTGGGTACAGTATTCTTGGTTGGTAGTTATTTGCCTTATGCTTCCAGTCACTTCTTGCTTGCATGGTCTCTGCTGAGAAATCTAGGGTTATTCTGATTGGTTTTCCTTTATAGGTTACTGATCCCTTTTCCCTGGCTGCCTTTAGGATCCTTTCTTTGGTTTCTATTGATCCAGTTCTGATTACGATGTGGCGGTGGGATGTTCTTTTCTGGTCAGGTCTGTTTGGGGTTCTAAAAGCTTCTTGTATCTGGATGGGCCTGCCTTTCGGGATATTTGGGAAATTCTCTGAGATGATTCCCTGAAGTATATTTCCAATACCATTGACCTCTTTCTCCACGCCCTCCTCAATACCAATTAGCCTTAAATTAGGCTTCCTAATTGTATCTTGGACCTCCTGAATTGCTGTCTCATTTTTCCTAGATTTGGATTGACTCATTTTCTATTCTTTCTCTATAATAACTATATTATCTTCAGCCCCGGAAATTCTCTCCTCTGCATTGTCTAACCTGCTATCAAAACTATCTAGTTTATTTTCGTCTCCCTTGCTTCTAATTGCTCATTTTTGATGCCTTGGCTCTCTTCTTTTAGATCATGTAAGGATTTCTTTAGCTCCTTGATTTCCATTTGAGTGGTTAGCTCAGAAGCTTTATTTTCTTTGAACATTTGCTGGAGATCGGTCACTTTTTTATTTGTGGATTCTATGATTTCATCCATCTTTCTTTGAAAAACCTTTATTATGGCCTCCTTTATGGCTTCTTTTTCACTTATCACCTTGTTTATGGTTTCCTCTTGTTCAGCTATGGCTTCCTCCCTTATCACTTTCTTTATATTTTCACATTTTTCATTCATGATGTTTATCAATTGCATTTGTGTAGCACTTGAAAGACTCTCCTCTAGGTTTGCCAGTGACTGTTCCATTGTCTGTTTACATTGGGTGGGGGATGTTTTTCTTGATTTGACATTTTTCTTGAGTTTCTTGTTCTGCCCATTTGAAAATGGGAGCAAGATTAATACTAAACACGATTATAGTTTTTCAGATATAACCAACCTAGACCTCTGTTGCTGGCAGACACTAGATGTTCGCACGTTTTGATTGGTGTTATCACTCTTTCTTTTTGTGCAGTTACAGACCAGTCTAATACATCCACTGATAAGCGATTTATACCCAAAACAATAAGCCTCTCAATCCAATCTCTATTGTCTTTAAGTCCCTCTGAGCCTAGAGAATAATTAAACACCTAGATATTGTAGAGATACTGTAGAGAGCTATTACATTCGCCATTACAAGATGGCGCTGGCATCCGCCTTTGTGGTTGCGCCACTGAGTTGTTTGTCTGAAAGTTTCCAGGAAAAGATGTGATTGTTCATGAGCTTTATGCATGATTGGAAGTATGTGTAATGCCATATTGCTACTTGTTTAGAATGTGCTATAGAGGTGTACTTATATTATTGGCTATAGAATTGTAAGAAAGCAAATGTGATTGGATGATGGGACTATAAAAGCCCAGGGTTTTGAGGAAGTCGGGGTCGCCCCGGCATAGCTGTAAGCTTGCTGAATAAACTGCTGCTCGAGAAGTCTCACTTGTTGCGTCTTCCTTGCCGGCCGAGGGGATAGCGACATCTGGTGGCCCATACGGGGAATCTTCATTTCCAACAGACTTCAGAACTCGAGGTGGTGCACCGGTAAGTTTCCCAGGTTAGGGGAACCAATTAAAGTCCAAGGCAAGAGAGACCTATTAAGGTCTTGAGAGAGTAGGCCCAAGTCCTGGGCAGAGGGGACCAATTACTTTTGCTCTTTTCTGTAGATAAAGAAAGAGCGTGGAAAAGCTTCGGTTTTGAATTATGGGAGCCTCAGAAACATCTCAGCTGGTAAAAAGCGCGAAGGAACTGAAAGTGAAACAAAGTATCTTGAGACTTTTCCTCCTTAATGTGGAGGAGGTAGCTCCCTGGTTCTGTGTCAGGTAATCTATCATTGCCTGCATGGGACAAGCTAGGGAAGATTTAGACAATGTTGCAGATCAAGGACGTCTAGGGTCTGGAGTAAAACCCATTTGGAAACTAGTTAGGAGCTGTTTGACTGATGAGCATTGTTCCGGCGTGCTAGTGGAAGGAAAAATGGCATTGGAGGAATTTAAGGAGGAAAGGTCAGAATCAAGGAGTGAGAATTCAGGGGAGTATCGAAAGGTTCCTTCTATTTATCCCCCCTTGCCGCCTGAAAATATGCAGGAGGAGTCTAATTTAGAGGAGCCTGTGCTAGGCGCAGTATCTCGAGTTCGTATTACACCAGACTGGAAGAGGTCGCGCAAGAAAGCAGACCTTAATGCAGGACAGGAAGTTCCTTTTTTGAGGCGCTACCCCCCCCTACACTTTGAATGGTTGGTATTGCCTCAAGGAATGGCTAACAGCCCCACCTTGTGTCAGCTGTATGTACATACCGCTTTAATCCCCCTACGGAAGGAATTTCCATTAGTGAGGTGTTTACATTATATGGATGATATTTTGTTGACCTGTAAAAATCAGGAAATATTGGATGAAGCCTTTACCTTATTAATAAAATATTTGGAAAATAAGAATTTATTTATAGCCCCTGAAAAGGTTCAGAAAAATAGAGTATCTCAGTATCTAGGGAGCATTATAACATCTCAAAAGGTAAGGCCTTTAAAATGGCAACTATGAAAAGACAACCTTAAGACCTTAAATGATTTTCAGAAATTGATGGGAGATATTAATTGGATTAGAACCTCCCTCCCTATGAGCAACAGTGAATTAAAGCCCTTATTCGATATATTACAAGGTGATTCTGCCTTAGACTCACCAAGAATGTTAATCCCTGCAGCCAGAAGACTTTTAGAAGTTTTGGAAGAAAGATTAGATTCAGCATTTTTACAAAGAATAGAACCAGGACTAGAAATTTCTTTAATTATTTTGGCTTCTTTAAACAGCCTTCAGGAGTCTTGTGGCAGACTGGACCTTTGGCGTGGGTTCACCCTAAATTGTCACCTGCAAAATCTATTGAATACTATCCCACAGCCGTTGCAAATTTGTCCATTTTGGGTATTAAATTTAGTATACAACACTTTGGTTGTCAACCTGATCTTCTTATAGTTCCTTATACTTCTGATCAAATTCAGGTTTTAAGTGCCACCATCGATGAATGGGCTATTTTAAATTGTATGTTTACAGGAAAAATAGATAATCATTATCCTAAGAGTCCTTTTTTACAGTTTTTTAAAGAACATCCCGTGGTTTTTCCGGTAGTTACAGCAAAACAACCTATCATTGGAGCAGTTAATATTTTTACCAATGGCTCTAAGAACGGATTAGGGGCCTATTTAATTGAAGGACAGCAACCAGTTTTATGTCACTTTCAACCTGGATCGGCACAGAAGGTGGAGTTACAAGCTGTTATTGCTGTATTTCAGAATTGTCCCTTTCCTTTTAATATTATTTCTGATTCCCTTTATGTAGTAAATGCCTTGAAAAGTTTAGAACTTGCTGGGGTTATAAGCAAAAGTAGTAGTGTTTATAATTTATTTGCACAATTGCAGGAATTAATTTGTACCCACAAAGCTCCATTTTTTCCAGTTCATATACGTGCCCATACAGGATTGCCCGGGTCAATTAGTTTGGGTAATGATGTAGTGGACAAGTGCACACGTGTGCAAATGGCCTTTACTGTTTTTACCCCGGAACAACAAGCTCAGGAATTTCATAGTCATTTTCATGTTAATGCCCGTACTTTACAATCTAAGTTTAAGTTAACCCGGCAAGCGGCCAGACAAATTATGTTAAATTGTCCAAAATGTGTTACCCACCTACCGGTTGCGTCATTGGGTGTTAATCCTCGTGGTCTTCTTCCTTTAAAAATTTGGCAAATGGATGTTACCCATGTTATGGAGTTTGGAAAGTTGAAATTTTTACATGTCTCAATTGATACATGTTCAGGAATTATTCATGCCACTCCTTTAAGTGGAGAGACAACTCATCATGTAATTACTCATTGCCTGGAAGCTTGGGCTTCCTGGGGCATGCCTTATCTATTAAAAACTGATAATGGCCCTGCTTATACTAGCAGACAATTCCTTCAATTTTGCCAAACCATGGGAGTGCAGTTGTCACATGGACTGCCTTATAATCCTCAAGGACAAGGTATTGTGGAACGTGCTCACCGCACCTTAAAAATTTATTTACAAAAACAAAAGGAGGGAATTGGACATAAGAGGACACCTAAAGAGAGAATTTCCTTAGTCCTCTTTACTTTAAATTTTTTAAATTTGGATATTCAAGGCCATTCTGCCACTGATAGACATGTTTCACCAGCTATAGGATTGCATACAGGATTTGTGAAATGGAAGGATGTATTAACTGGCCAATGGAATGGGCCAGACCCCATGCTCTCTTGGGTATGAGGAGCTGTTTGTGTGTTTCCACAGAAATCACAAGATCCTATTTGGGTGCCAGAACGTTTGGTGAGGAAAGTGCAGAAGGATGATCGCTATGAAAATCCTGTCGATGCTGCTACTACTGATGATGCTGTTGAGGCCACTGATGGAGACTCGAATACTGTGGGCAGTAATGAAGACGTTTCCCCTGCCAATGCCAGTGACTAGTACTTCCAAAGTATATCCATATATATTCACAACTAACAGTTCCTTGAAATTACCTTCTATTCCTTATGATTCTGGACGTGGAAATTTTTCCTTAAGTTTGAATTTAACTCGAACCTTATGTTTTACTTTATCTATGAATTTGAGTGCCTGTATAATTCTTCATCGACAAAATATGGGAATGTTTTATCCCCAGCCAAATGGTGATTTGACAACAGTTTCTACGCTAACTCAAAAGGCAGGATTGGTGGGATATTCGGGGTATGTTCCATCTTATGGAGATCATGTGAAAATAGGGGAAATTCAATATGGATCTACAAAAAGTTTTCCTTTATTGTTTCCAAAATGTACTAGCGGTGCTTGGTGGCCCTGGGAGTGGACAGGTTGTCAGAGTTCTAGATATGCTCATGTTGCTTCTGGTTTTCGTTTTTCCCCTGCTATTGCTGATTTTGGGAATTTTACCCATGCTTCATGTAGACGTGATTATATTTTTCAAAGAGCAGATGAAGATACTGATAATCCTTTTGATGTTTGGCTAATTTGTGGGAAATATGCTTGTAGTGTTAGTAATGCTTTGGCTTTTATTAATGGAGGAGAGTTTAGGCATTGTAATAGTACCATTAAAAGTGATTTTATGATGGTCTGTCCCGGTTCAGGGCCATGTTGCCCCAGTTCAACTTCATGTTCTTGTACAACTAAGGCATCAACTCCATGTCATTGTACAACTATGGCACCAAGAAATAATGTTACCCTAGATTATTGTGCATTTAATGGCAGTTATGGCCCTACCCCTGTATGTGTGTGGTTTCCTTTTATGTTTGTTATTTTCAATTCATTTGATGTTGTTGATGGAATTATAAATTGTTCCTCTACTGTATGTTATTTAAGTCAGTGCTGGAATGTTAGTGAGTTTGATTCTGCTGTGGTTATGCGTATGCCTACTTTTATTCCTATTCCAGTAGAAGCTTCTGAAAAGAATTTAATAGTGGAATTGTCTTCGTGGATTGCAAATGCTGTTGCATCTGCTGCCGCTATGGTTACCTCCATTCAGACTGCGACTGCTGTAAATACACTTTCCGAAGCGGTTTCACAAGCTATGGATACTCAAGTGCAAGTGAATCAGCATTTAGCCCGAGGACTTATGATTTTAAATCAAAGAGTGGACTTGTTGCAAGAACAAATGGATTATATGTTTCAATTTGCTCAATTAATGTGTGTAGGAACCACATCTGGTTTATGTATTACTTCTTTGGATTATTATAATCTTTCCTATGCTGCAAATTTATCCCGGGAATTGGGTCGTATGCTTCAAGGATCTTGGACTCAAGAGTTTGAAAATCTTACTAATCAATTACGGCATGAAATTATGATTGTTAATTCCACCCGTGTAAACATTGCTACTGTGGGAGAATTGGTAGATTGGATTTCTCAATCCCTTAGTTGGGTTAAAGAATGGGCTGGAAGCGTGTCCTTAATTGTTATATTATGTGTTGGATTAGGATTGTTGTGTTGGTTTGTTTTGGTTTTACGCAGACAAATTATCAGACAAAGAAAACGTGATCACATGGTCATTAAACAAGCTCTTATGGCTTTTCAGAAACAAGAATCCCCCAAGTGTGGCTGGGTATGCTGGATCAGTAGTCAAAGACGAGTAAGAGTAGAGATTGGTCTTGTTATCAACCTAAGACAGACTCCGGTGCTCGAGTATCGGATGTTGAAGACGGGTAAGAACCAAGAGGCATCTCTCCAACCTAAGACAGGCATGATCCCTTACCCTCAGTATGAGAAAATAGGGAAGGTGTTTGGAGATCTGGCCAGTCTCTGAATTCCTACTCAAATTCTTTATACTTTCAGCCAAAAGAAAAAAGGGGGAGATGTAGAGAGCTATTACATTCGCCATTACAAGATGGCGCTGGCATCCGCCTTTGTGGTTGCGCCACTGAGTTGTTTGTCTGAAAGTTTCCAGGAAAAGATGTGATTGTTTATGAGCTTTATGCATGATTGGAAGTATGTGTAATGCCATATTGCTACTTGTTTAGAATGTGCTATAGAGGTGTACTTATATTATTGGCTATAGAATTGTAAGAAAGCAAATGTGATTGGATGATGGGACTATAAAAGCCCAGGGTTTTGAGGAAGTCGGGGTCGACCCGGCATAGCTGTAAGCTTGCTGAATAAACTGCTGCTCGAGAAGAAGTCTCACTTGTTGCGTCTTCCTTGCCGGCCGAGGGGATAGCGACAAGATATACAGTATTGCTCAACAGCCATCAAGTGTAGATCCATGCAGTATAAGGGTTGAAAAACAAACAGAGGTCCAGAGATAGAAAAATAGAATGAGAGAGGTCAGGGGAGGTACAAGAGGATTAACGTAGGAGTGTAAGAATATTGTAGTAATGAAGAAAAGGTATAGCGTAAGGATAACTGACATAAGTTGGTAAGTAGGTAGCGTATTTGAGTACAAAGTTTGGAAAGTATTAGAATAAAACTTATGTGTTGCTGCACGACTAGCTCTTAGCCCAACCAGCAGCCTCACAGTGGAACAAGGGATGGATCTGCGAGCTTCCATCTGAGCGCGGCTGGCAGACGTTTTCCTGTGCTGCTTCCACGGGCGGCCCCAAGCCAAGGGTCTGGGGATTGAGAGTTTCAGGGGCTCTCAGCAGGACCAGCAGGACAGCCCTCTGTTCCCAGGGGTGGGGCCCAGCTGAGGATGTGGGCTCCAAGGGCGGAGCCGTGCCTTTTTGATTCCCAGAAGGGGAGCTTGGCTGCTGGTGGGCCCTTCAGATCCCTGCTGTGTTTCCACTGTTTGTTAGAGTCTGTGACTGTGGGGGGCCCCTCAGTGCTGTCTTGCTCAGGATTCCCAGCTGGAGGATGCCCCGTTCAAGAATTGAGTGGGGCAGATGCTGGCTCCTATTTTCCAGCACCCCCTTCCCGCTGTTGTAAGGCAGGGTCCCAGCACCCTCCACTCTCCAGATACAGTGGCCTGGAAGAGGAGCCTGATGGTTGGGTGGGAGCTGGGACAGCTCCACCTCCCCTGGTGGGGTGCTGAGTCTTAGGGTCTGCCGGCTTGTCAGTCTCCAGTTAGAGGGCTGGGGGTTGAGCCCGTTGGGCGGGTGGGAGTTGGGACAGCCCCACCTCCCTTGGTGGGGAGCTGGGTCTTAGGTAGACCGCCTGTCAAACTCCAGTCAATGGCTTGAGGGAGGGGCTGTTGAGGGAAGGGACAGGATTCTAAATTCCTTGCCCCCTGCTCCCACCAGTCTTTCTCGGGCGTGGTGGAGGGGTCTGAGTTAAATTCTATTGCTTGGCATCTGCTCTGCTTTCCAGATGTGTTTGGGGAAGCGCTGTATTACTTACGCCTCTGCGTCTGTCTGCAGGTGTTCCACGGTGGTGGGGAGTCTTTCACTCCCCTCGGGTCTCCGCTGCCGCCTGTGTTCCGTGTCTGGGTTCCACTGCTTGCTGTTCTGGTTCCTCGTCTGGGTTCAGCTGCTTCTGCCATTTGCTGGCCCGATTCTGTGCTGGTTTCTGCAGCAGTTGGGCTCCCGGCCTGGCGCCCTCCACTGCCGCTGCTTTTCCGGTGTGGAGCCGGCACCCACAGCCGCTTTTCGGGGCTTGGAGCCGGCGCCAGCTGCAGCTTTTCATGGCTTTCCGCAGCTTTCGCGGGTTGGAGCCGGCGGAGAGAGATGGGGGAGGGGTCCTCTCATTCTGAATTCTTTGAGAAAGTTGAATGTGAGCTTTATCTGGATTTCTTTTCCGGTTTGACTCCTTCTCTGTTGCTTTTTGAGTTTGTTGTTGTGGATTTCTTAAGGTAGTTGGCTCGTGGGACTCCCTGGTTCTCTCTTTTTGTGAGAGAGAGAGCTGGGCAGCATCCCTATTGTCTCGACGCCATCTTCCTTCCCCTTTTTTTTTGTGGGTTGAGCTCTTCAGCTCAAAGATATTACCCTACCGATGAAACCACAGCGCCACTTCCAATATTCTGGAATTGGAAGATGAGAGATTCACAGACTTTTAATAGCCAGGATGGCTTTGAACCAAATCTTTAGATATCAGCCTGATATCTGAGTAGCTAGGATTACAGGCATAAGTCGCTGCACCTGGCAAGAAATTTATTTCTTGCTGTTTTATACTGCAAGTTTACTGTACGGTTCACTTTTTCAAAAAGACTGAGGATGACCTTTGTTCTGTACATAATGGGAAGTGGCTCAAGGGGTAAAATGGTAGGGAGCCTTGAGCTGAAGAACTCAGGCTCAATATGCAGGGTAGGACAATAGCCTTCAACTAGAGAGCTCATGGCCCAAAGTCCAAGCCCCATGACTTTTCCCACTACCGCACAAAAAAGGGAAAAAAATTGGAGATTGGAGAGGCTTTTCAAAGAAGAATATATACAAATAGTGGTTCAAAATGTAGAAAGAAGTTCAGTATCAATAGACATGAGAAAAATTAAAATTATAATGAAATCACTACTTTAAATATGTTAGTATAGACATAGTTTTAAACAAAAAGAACCACACACACAGACACAAACAAAACCAACTTTCAAAGTCTATTATTGGGAAGGTTGTGAGAAGAAAGAGAACTTTGGAATATTTCTGCAAGGAATATAAAACAATCAGAAATTGCGTGGAGAGTACTAAAAAAGAACTAAATATAGAATTACATAGGAATGTGGCCCAACACTTCTATTTCTAGATTTTTACCCAACGGAAGAGAAAGCAGAGACTAGAACAAAGATGTGGAGTATGATTTCACAACTATTCATAATAACCAAAAGATAGAAGTATGCAAAACAGTGCATTATAAAGGAAGAACATTTTACTATATTTTACAGATGAATCTTGAAACTAAATAAAATACAGCAGTCATAAAGGAACAGCTAGGTTATGATTTACCTTCCAGAGCTTCCAAGGATGAACAAAGCCATAGAGCCAAAAAGCATGATGGTTCCAGAGAATGGAGTAGAGAGGAACAGGAGCTGAATGCTTAATGATTATACGTGGAAAATGAAAATTGCTGTAAATGGGTAGAAGGAAGAGAGAACTGTACCCTAAACAATTTTTAATGTAGCCACACAGGATGGGACACACCTATACTCCTGATCTTGGGAAACTCAAGAAGGATTTCTAGCCATCCTAGACTACATGGAATGATCTATCATCAATAGGAATGTAGAGGGGCTGGGAGTTTGGTATAGTTGTAGAGTGCTTGTATGAAGACCAGGGTTTAATTCATTGGTACCACATATATAGAAAAAGCCAGAAGTGGTGCTGTGGCTCAAGTAGTAGATCACTAGGCTTGAGGAAAGCTGAAGGACAGTGCTCAGATTGAGTTCCAGCCAAAGTGCTGGTTTAAAAAAACAAACAAAAAAATACAAGGAAGAGGTGCTTGGTGGGCTGGTGGCTCACTTCTATAATTATAGCTACTCAGGAGACTGAGATCTGAGCATCAAGGTTAAAGCCACCCTGGCACAAAAAGACCTGAGACTCTTATCTCCAATTTACCTTTAGAAAATGCGAAGTGGGGCTTGACTCCAAGGCAAGGTAAGCCTGGAGCTGAAGAGCTCAGGGACTGTACCCAGGCTTAGTTGAAACTCTATGACCCACAAAAAAATCCAAAAAAAGAATATGGAAAAATCGGAATTCTGTGAACTTTATCAGGCATATAAATGTCTATTTTCCTGTTGAAATAACAAATTAAGTGTTTAGAAATGTGTGTTAGATTTGCCAACAGTGATATTTAAATATGAAATCCCTACTTACTGGATCATTTAATATCAATACTAGCATCTAACTTACACTGGCAGTGGATGAGAATTTTCAAATGTAGTGAAAGGAAAAAAAACAAAACTACAGCACCACATCAAATGAGGTGAGAACAAATAACGGCAATACAATCAAGAGTGTGCTTGCTTAGCAATCACGAAAACCTGGGCTCGACTCCTTGGTAATACAGGCATAGAAAAGGCTGGAAGTGGTTCTGTGGCTCAACTGATAGAGCTCTAGCCTTAAAGAAACCCAAGAACACTGCTCAGGCCCTGAGTTCAAGCTCAGGACTGGCTAAATAAATAAATAAATAAATAAATTTCTTGTCAGGAGCTCTGAATTTGAGATGAAGTTAAAAAATTCTGAGAGGTTGGAACTCCACCCTGACAACACTCTGAGAGCCAAGGAAGGGTTAAAACAGACAACTCTGGAGAGTGTTAAGAGACCCTTCCTAGCCCTCGTCGCCTTCCTGAGTGCTGCAAAGGCGAACTGAACACTGGATGCTGTTGACTTTTTTTTTGCCAGTCCTTGGTCTTGAACTCAGGGCCTGAGCACTGTTCTTGGGCATTCCTCAGGGCAGGCTCTCTTCCACATGAGCCAGAGCACCTTTTGTGGCTTTTTCTTTTTCTGTTTTTGTGGGTCCTGGGGATTGAACTCTGAGCCTGGGCACTGTCCCTGAGTTCTTCAACTCAAGGCTACTGCCCTATCTTTTGAGTCACAGACCACTTCCATTTTCTATTGATAGATTGGAGATAAGAGTCTCACCGTCTTTTGTGCCCAGGCTAGCTTTGAACCGTGATCCTCAGATCTCAGCCTTCTGAGTAGCTAGGATTACAAGTGTGAGCAATTGCGCTTGGCAACTCTGGCTTTCTCTATGTATGTGGTCCTGAGGAATTGAACCTGGGTCTTCGCACATACTAGGCAAATACTCTACCTCTGGGCCACACTCATGTCCCTGCTGTTGGCCTTTAAGGCTAGGTAAGGTGAAGGTCACATCTGGAATTTCTCTGGGCTCTAGTTAACAGACTCAAAAGAAGAAGTGAAGAAATATCTCTCCCAAACTCTTTTTTGGCTCCGATTGTAGTATTAATATAGATACTTTATTTTTTACATGTATTCATGGTAAACTTCCCTGTGTGAACTCAAGCAAATATACTTGCTTTGGTGTACTCAAGTGCCAGTAAGGCTTGGAAGCCCTGGCCTCCATTCCTCCATGTCCCCCTGTCTCTATCTGTTTATGTCTTTGGATTTTTCCAATTTTCTTTGGGACTGCAATCTTATAGAATTATCTACGGTTACAGTTAACAACAATTTTCCTACATTGATGATAAGAAAAGTATCCATTTGAAAGGTGTGATGACTCACACCTGTCATGCTAGCTACTCTGGAGGCTGAGATCTGAGAATCTCGGTTCAAAGCTGGTTCAAAACAGGTTGAAAGCCAGCCTAAATCTAGCCCAGGCACTGATGTCCATGAGACTCTCATCTCCAATTAACCACTTAGAAAACTAGAAGTGGCTCTGTGGCTCAAGGGGTAGGATGGTAGTCTTGAGCTGAAGAGCTCAAGAACAGCATCCAGGACCAGAGTTCAAGACCCACAAAAAAGATAAAAAAAAAAGAAAGAAAAAGAAAAATATCAATTAGAAATGTCATGTCAGCAAATGCAAATTGATCAGGAAAAGAGAAAGGAAAACTAGCTCTCAGATATCATTTGAAGAAAACAAAGAAAGTGAGAGACAAATGGAGGGAAGAGGTACTGGGTAAAAGAAAAAGAGACAGAGAAAAACAGATGCAAAAA
Organism: Megascapheus bottae; assembly: GCF_031878675.1. NCBI lineage: Eukaryota > Metazoa > Chordata > Mammalia > Rodentia > Geomyidae > Megascapheus > Megascapheus bottae. The sequence continues at coordinate 1,457,110 of NW_028327810.1, read as the reverse complement.
AAGAAGAGAAATGAAGAAAGCTAGTGAGCAGGAAACAGACAATAAAGGCAGAAATTAGAGAAAAAATATTGTGAAGACACCTTACAAAAAAAAGAGAGAGATTTCTAGAAAGACCACAAACTGCATAGTCAAATATAGCTAAATTTCACATAAGACGAAGACCACAAAACATTCAAAGAAGCACTCCTGGAGAGTAAATACTTACAGCTTACTCAGTTCCCAAAACATTAGAAGGTATGTATGTGTGACCACCTATTTTAGCAACCCCACTAAGACTTCATTAAGATAATATACTGTTACTCATGAGAATGTGATTTCTGACCAGTTACTAGCGTACTTTCACCTTCCATTAGACGTCATCTCCTAGGTATCAATGAATCATATAACAAATGTGACCTTTTCTTTTTCTTCTTTTTTTCTTGCCAATTCTGGGCTTGTGCTCAGGGCCTGAGCATTTTCCTTGGACTTTCTCAAGCCTAGAACTCTACCACTTGAGCCTCAGCACGACAACTCTACCACTTGAGCCTCAGCACGACTTCCACCTTTTTTTTTTATGTATGTGGTACTGAGGAATTGAACCTGGGTCTTCGTGCATGTTAGTCAAGCACTCTACCACTTGGCCAAACTCCCGGTCATGACTTTTTCTTACAGCAAAAAAACTACCAAGAAATTGAAGCAAATCTTGACTCGAACACCTTGGATTAAGAAAATGAAATGTAAAACAAAGTGAGAAAATGCAACTCACCAGAGATCCTTTTGTTCTTTCTTGCTGCTGATCAGGAACACAAGATTCTGGAAGCATGGCTGGAAGAGAAGGCAAATGAGGCAGTCAGGAAAGAACCTGTGTGATTTTGCCCGAGATTTTCCTGCTCAAAACATTATACAAGATGGATGTGGTAGCACACGCCTGTAATCCTAACTACTCAAGAAGCTGAGATCTGAGGATCAAGGTTCCAAGCCAGCCAAGACACAAAAGAACCTGACATTTAGCCTCAAGAAAATAGGAAGTGTGGCTTGGCTCAAGGATAGGGTAATAGCCTTGAACTCAAGATCTCAGGGACAGTGCCCAGGCCTAGTTCAAACATCTGACAAATGCTTAATATCCATTATCTACAGGGAATTCAAGAAATTATTCCCTCCCCCAAACCCAATAAACCATTCACTAAATGGGCAAGGAAACTAAAGAGAGACTTATCAGAAGAAGAGATTAAAATGGCAGAAAAGCATATGAGAAAATGTTCATCATCTATGGTCATAAATTAAATGCAAATAAAAACAACCCTAAGATACCACCTTACCCCAACAAGAATGGACAAGATTTTGAACTCAGACAATGACAGTTGCTGGCGGAGTTGTGGACAAAAAGGAACCCTACTACATTGCTGGTGGGAATGTAAACTACTTCAGCCACTCTGGAAAGCATGTGGAGGTTTCTTAAAGAACTGAAAATTGACCTTCCTTATGATCCCGTCATAACACTTCTGGGCATCTACCTTGAACATCATAACCCAAGATATGATAAGGACACCTTCTCAGCCTTGTTCGCCTCTGCATTAATCACAATAGCCAGGTGATGGAAACAATCCAGATGCCCTACTGCAGATGAATGGATACAGAAAATGTGGTATATATACACAATGGAATTCTACATAGCCAACAGACAAGATAAATTAATGGCATTCACAGGGAAGTGGATGAATCTAGAGCAAATCATGTTGAGTGAGACAAGAGAAGACCTAAGGAAGAAAAGGAGCATGGTATCCTTAATATGTAGCTATTAAGTCCAAAGAGTACAAGAGCGAGGACTCAATATCTACATACCCAATGTTACAGACATGGTAATGGAAATATAAACATAACTATATAGACATAAAAACCTATGATTCTATAGACATAATATTTTATTACATAAATTAATGTTCCTATGACATACAAAGGTTTAGCCTAATTTTGATTAAGTTCTAATTACTAAGTCTCAGTGATTGTAAGTAGAGATTCCCTTCTTGAACACTTTTTTGTTAAACCTCTCATTTAACATAAGATGTAAAAATCAACATTACTGAATTCTTAAAAAAGTGGAAATTGATTTGTGAGAAATATATGCATTTCTCCTTAACATATTAAGAAAATGATATTTTACAATGACCAAAGTTTTTCTGTGTTTTAGTTTTCTTTTTATATCGCAGGAAATATTTATTCAAGTTACTCAACTATGTATTGCTACAGTTTTAATCTGAGTACTTCCTATAGTATACCTGCAGCTGTTTTTTTCAAATACTGTTTTGTTTATACATTGGGGAATAGCTGCGTTTCTTTTATTTTTGAGAAATAATTTATATATTGTGCTGCTTTGCTTCTTTTTTAAACTTTCTTTCTTGTTTTCCTTTCTTTTCTTTTTTGTGGTTCATAGGTCTGGGCCCTGTCCCTGAACACTTTGTGGGAATTTTGAAATTTGTTTCTTTCCATTTGAAGTGTCATCAGCATTCCTTTTCTGACACTCCTGTCCCTCTGAACCATGGAAGACCAGAAAACCTCCAGCTCATTGTCTAGTTAATTATATTCTCTAGACTAAAACTTCATGTTTTTTTTCCTTCCAGTCCTGGGCTTGAACTTAGGACCTGGCCTCTGTTCTTGGGTTTTCTCAAGTCACTACTTCAGGCTTTTTCTATGTATGTGGTACTTGAGTAATCAAACCGTTTTCTTTGTGCATGCTAGGCAAGCACTCTACCACTAGGCTCAACTCCTGGCTGGAAAGGTTTGGTTTGGAATCCCAGTGTCTGCCTACAAGTGAAAAGCCAGTATCCTTACCAGAGAATAAAGCCCTGACTTATTACTTGTGCACTCATACCTTTAGTCTTAGTTTCAAAGAAAATGATATCTCATTTCTACATTTTTTCTTTCTTTTTTCTTTCTTTGTCAGTCATCGGACTTGAACTCTGCACCAGGGTATTGTCCCTGAGCTCTTCACTTCTTGCGCCACAGCTCCACTTCTCCTTTTCTAGTGGTTCATTTGAGAGAAGAGTCTAAGGTCCTCTTGTGATTGGTCTTGCTTTGAACCTTCCTCCTCAGATCTCAGCCTCCTAAATAGCTAAGATTACAGGCGTGAGCCACCGGCTCCCGGCTTGCTCATTTTATTTTGTTTCACAGTGATTTCCACAGAGAAATCTACCTTTCACTCTACTGCCACATAGAATTTATTATATCACCATATGATTCTTGGGGCCAGGAGGTGGACCTAGCATGCACAAAGACCTGGTTCAGTTCCTTGGTACCACACACGAAGAAAAAAGGCAAAAGTAGTGCTATGGCTCAGGTGGTAGAGAGGTAGCCTTGAGAAAACCCAAGGACCGTGCTCAGGCTCTGAGACCAAGCACTGGACTGGCAAAAAAAGATTCTTGATTCATTCACAAAGAATACTCTAGGTTCCACACACAGGACTTAGGATAACTAAGAACTTTTTTGCTCAGTACATCAAAACATGAACTTACCAACTGGACTCAGGCTCCAACATCAATATGAAGATGCATTCACTCACCTGTGATATTCTTGTCAGAACACTTTCCTATCCATGGTTCTGCACCTTGCTCTAGCTTGACAATCAATACAGGTTTGGGAACACAGGGCCCTGTAAATTAGAAATAGTGAAAAATTATTGCTTATGTTGGATCTTCATTGCTGTAAGATCTCAGATATCCCACTCACAAGGTAGCTATTAAATCTTTTTTTCTCATTTCTCACTGACTCCATGGTTGACTTTTCCCAAGCTCTGGATTCATTCTGTATGGCATAAACTTAGCTCTTTTGCTCAAGGCTAAAAATCTATCAGTTTGAGTCGCAGCTCCACTAATATGCATGGGTCTTCATGCATGCTAGGCAAGCACTCAACCACAAAGTCAAACTCTTGACACTCCACTAACATTTTTGAGGGGTTAATTGGAGTTACACAGTTTCATGGGAACTTTTCTGCCATTGCTGGCTTCAAATTAGAATTCTCAGATTTCTTCCTCCTGAGTGTCTAAGATTACAGGGATGAAACATTGCACCTAGTGCCAGATTTCCATTATAAACTCACTGTTTAGTGATTTGTAGATCCTATTTCCAATAATAATATATATTCTATTCTAGATTGTTTATCTAGTTACAATTACTGTGTAAGTTTGGAATGTCATCTCCATTAGTGGGAACATAATTTAGAACTTTTGTCAAAGTACTGATTAGGTATCCTGAAGAATGAAAACAACATTACCTTAGGTTTCCTTTAGAAAGAAATGATACTTCTCAGAGCCTGGAATCTTACATTTAAATAGCACTGAAAGTTTGATAAATATTCACGTATCTGCCAAATGCCAAGGCACTTGACGTTGCAAGTTATTTTGACTTTTGCTCACCTAATGACACTAGGTTGCTGTAGGTCTCCAGGATTACATCTCTGTACAGGGTCCTCTGAGCATTGTCCAGATTCTGCTACTCCTCCCAGCTGAAGTCAACAGCCACATCATCAAATGACACCAGCTCCTGTAATGACACATTTCCATCAAGTAATAAGCCCTGAGTTATAAGCATACCATGTCTGGAATTTTATTCTTCTACATGAATGCTTTAAACTTACATAAAATATTGACACGAAGAGCTTAGGGATGGTGCCTATGCCCAGAGTTCAAGTCCCATGACCCACAAAAAAAAGGCAATCCATGTGCTGGTGACTCAAGCCTGTCATCCTAACTACTCAGGAGACTGAGATGTGAGGACCATGGTTTAAAGCCGGCCTGTCTCAAAATTCCATGAGACTCATTTCCAATTACCCACCAGAAAATGGTTAATGGCTTGTGGCCTATTGTGGTGAACAATTGTGGTACTGACAAAGGGGCAGGCAATAGATTTAGGTTATAAATGGAATTATTCCATTGAAAAGAAACTACAGTATATGATGGCATATGCTGGTAGTGTGAGAATATTGCTAAATCTTAGGGTATCAGGTAATAATACGGTGAAGTACATGCAGAATGTTAATTTACTACATCTGGCATAATAATCAGTTGCGGGAGAAACTTTTTTCTTTTTTTTGTGGGTTGTAGGACTTGAACTCTGGGCCTGGGCACTGTTCCTGAGCTCTTCAGCTCAAGGCTATCACCCTACCTATTAAGCCACAGTGCCACTTCTCATATTCTAGTGGTTAACTGGAGATGAGAGTCTCACAGACTTTCTAATGGCCAGGCTGGCTTTGAACCAAATCCTCAGATATCAGCCTGATATCTGAGTAGCTACGATTACAGGTGTAAATCACTGCGCCTGGCAAGAAATTTATTTCTTACTGTTTTATTCTACTACAAGTTTACAGCGTGTTTTACTTTTTCAAAAGCACTAATGTTTCAGACTGAGGATGACCTTTGTTTTGTACATAATGGGAAGTGGCTCAAGGGGTAGAGTGGTAGGGAGCCTTGAGCTGAAGAGCTCAGGGGCAATACACAGGGTAGGACAGTAGCCTTGAACTCAAGAGCTCACAGTCCAAAGTCCAAGTCAAATGATTCCCCCTGCTCCCACACACAAAAAAAGGAAAAAAATTGGAGATTGGAGAGGCTTTTCTAAAGAGAATATATACAAATAGTGGTTCAAAATATATAAAGAATTTCAATATCAATAGTCATGAGAAAAATTAAAACTACAATGAAATCACTACTTTAAATATGTTAATATAGACATAGTTTTAAACAAAAAGAACCCCACACACACACAGACAAACACATACACACACACTAAAAAAAAAAAAACCAACTTCCAAAGTCTATCTATTGCTGGGAAGGTTGTGAGAAGAAAGAGAACTTTGGTACATTCCTGGAAGGAATATAAAACAATCAAAAATTGTGTGGAGAGTATTTAAAAAAGAACTGAATGTAGAATTACATAGGAATGTGGTCCGACACTTATATTTCTAGATTTGTACCCAATGGAAGAGAAAGCAGAGACTAGAACAAAGACGTGGAGCATCACTTCACAACTATTCATAATAACCAAAAGATAGAAGAATGCAAAACAGTGCATTAAAAAGGAAGAACATTTTACTATATTTTTTCAATATATTTTTATTGTAATTAATAAAAGGGTTACATGATATTTGCCAGATAGAAGGTGCATTAATTCACTTACATTGATACCCTTTCATATGTCTTGGTACCCATTACCCTCCCCCCACCGCTTCATCCCCCCCCCACCTGTCTTGGTTTTCCCCCCTCCCCTATCAAATTTTAAATAACCAAATACAAATAAATTCAATGTATTAGATAACAAAGTGAGATACTGTAACAGTATGTGATACCCAAGGGACAGCAAAGGAGATGAGAGATAATATAGTAGATTAACAACAACAATCATTATATGGCTTTTGTTTCAATATCTGCAATAGAGCAAAATCTTGATACATAAAGCCATATAGTATGAAGCTAATTGAAAGGACCTCCAGGACATTTTACTATATTTTACAGATGAATCTTGAAACTAAATAAAATACAGCAATCATGAAGGAACAGCTAGGGTATGATTTCCCTTCCAGAGCTTCCAAGGATGAACAAACCCATAGAGCCAAAAAGCATGATGGTTCTAGAGAATGGAGTAGAGAGGAATAGGAGCTGAATGCTTAATGATTATGTGGAAGATGAAAATTGCTGTAGATGGGTAGAAGGAAGAGAGGACTGTACCCTAAATAATAGTTAATATAGCCACACAGGATGGGACACACCTATACTCCTTGATCTTGGAAAACTCAAGAAGGATTTCTAGCCATCCTAGACTACATGGAATGATCTATCATCAAAAGGAATGTAGAGGGGCTGGGAGTTTGGCATAGTTGTAGAGTGCTTGTATGAAGACCAGGGTTCAATTCATTGGTACCACATATATAGAAAAAGCCAGAAGTGGTGTTGTGGCTCAAGTAGTAGATCACGAGGCTTGAGGAAAGCTGAAGGACAGCACTCAGATCGAGTTCAAGCCAAAGGAGTGCTTTAAAAAAAAACAAGGAAGCTTGGCATGGTGGGCTGGTGGCTCACTTCTATAATCCTAGCTACTCAGGAGGCTGAGATCTGAGGATCAAGGTTTAAAGCCATCCTGGCATAAAAAGGCCTGACACTCCTTTTTCCAATTAACCTTTAGAAAATGGGAAGTGGGGCTTGGCTCCAGGGTAAGGTGGTAGCCTTCAGCTGAAGAGCTCAGCCGCAGTGCCCAGGCTCAGTTCAAGGTCCATGACCCACCAAAAACAACAACAACAAAAAGAATATGAAAAAATCTAGATTCTGTGAAGTTTATCAGGGATATAAGTGGTGTATATGTCTCTTTTCCTGTTGTAATAACAAATGAAGTATTTGGAAACATTTTAAAAGTTTTTACCTAAAAATGTACACTACAAATGGAATTAATAACAAACACATATGGACAATAGATACAAATTATTATAATATGTGTATCCTGCTTTTAGTTTTTGTGTCTTTTCACTGACTCCTGTTCAAATGAGTCACACTTTCCTGAATCATTTCTCCCAGTCGATATATGCCACACATGTTAGCTTTTACTGAAGTTCTTGAAAAATTAAAGGCAATTACTAAGCAAATGTCTGTTAGATTTTGCCACCAGTGATATTTCTAACATAAAAACCCTACTCACTGTATTATTTAGTATCAATATGAGCTTCTAACTTACACTGGCAGTGGATGAGAATCTTCAAATATAGTGACCAAAAAAAAAACCAAACCACAGTACCACATCAAATGAGGTTAGACCACATAAAGGCAATACAATCTAGAGTGTACTTGCTTTGCATGCACGAAATCTTGGGCTCAACCCCTTGGTACCACATGCATAGAAAAAGCAGAAGTGGTGCTGTGGCTCAAGTGATAGAGGTCTAGCCTTAAGAAAACCCAAGAACACTGCTCAGGCCCTGAGTTCAAGCCCAGGACTGGCAAAATAAATAAATAAATGAATGAATGAATGAATGAATGAATGAATAAATAAATAAATAAATAAATAAATTTCTTGTAGGGAGCCCTGAATTTGAGCAGAAGGTAAAAAATTCTGAGAGGTTGGAACTCCACCCTGACAACACTCTGAGAGATGGCTAAGGAAGTGTTAAAACAGACAACTCTGGAGAAGGTTAAGAGAACCTTCCCAACCCTCTTCCCCTTCCTCAGTGCTGCAAAGGCTGGGAAATGAACCTTGCATGCTGTTGACTTTTTGGGCTTTGTCTGTGTATGTGGTCCTGAGGAATTGAACCTGGGTCTTCACACATACTAGGCAAGCACTCTACCACTAGGACACACTCATGGCCCTGCTGTTGGTCTTTAAGGTGTGGTTCACATCTGGACTTTCTCTGGGCTCTAGTTTACAGACTCAAAAGAATAAGTGAACAAGTGTCTCTTCCAAACTCTTTTTTGGCTCTGACTGTAGTATTAATACAGATGTTTTATTTTTTTACATGTATCCAGGGTAACCTTCCCTGTGTGAACTTGAGCAAATACACTTGCTTTGGTGTACTCAAATGCCACTGAGTCTTGGGAGCCCTGGCCTCCCCTCCTCCATGTCCCCATGTCTCTATCTGTTTATGTCTTTGAACTTTTCTGATTTTCTTTGGCACTGTAATCGTGTATAATTGTCTAGGGTTACAGTTAACAATTTTTCTACATTGTTGATAAGAAAAGTATCAATTTGCAGGGTGTGATGGCTCATGGCTGTCATGATAGCTACTGTGGAGGATGAGATCTGAGGATCTCGGTTCAAAGCTGGTTCAAAAGGCTGAAAGCCAGTCCAAATCCAACCCAGGCATTGAAGTCCATGAGACTCTCATCCAAAATTAACCACTTAGAAAAACAGAAGTGGCTCTGGGGCTCAAGGGGTAGGGGGCAGCCTTGAGCTGAAGAGCTCAATGATAGCATCCGGGACCAGAGTTCAAGACCCACAACCGACAAAAAAAAAAGAAAAAGAAAATTATCCATTAGGAAAGTCAAGAGAGCAAAGGCAAATTGATTAGGAAAGCAGGAAGGAAAACTAGCTCCCAGACAGATCATTTGAAGAAAAGAAAAAGAGTGAGAGACATATGGAGGGAAGTGGGACTGGGTAAAAGAAAAAAAGACAGAGAAAAACAGATGCAAAAAAAGAGAAATGAAGAAAACTAGTGATCAGGAAACAAGACAACAAAGACAGAAATTAGAGAAAAAAATCTTGTGAAGACACCTTAAAAAAAGAGGGATTTCTAGAAAGACCACACAAACTGCATAATCAAATATAGCCTAAATTTCACATAAGACAAATACTTATTGCTTACTCAGTTCCCTAGAACATTAAAAGGCATGTGTGACCACCCTATTTTAGCAACTCCACTAATACTTCATTAAGATAATATACTGTTACTCATGAGGATGGGATTTCTGACCAGTTACTAGCGTACCTTCACTTTCCATGAGATGTCACCTCCTAGGTATCATTGAATCATGTAACAAATGTGACTTTTTCTTTTCTTCCTTCCTTTCTTTCTTCCTTCCTTTCTTTCTTTCTTTTTTTTCTTTTTTCTTTTTTTTGCCAATCCTGGGCTTGAGCTTAGTGCCTGAGCATTGTCCTTGGACTTTCTCAAGCCTAGAATTCTACCACTTGAGCCTCAGCACGACATCCGACTTTTTTTTCTCTGTATGTGGTACTGAGGAATTGAACATGGGTCTTTGTGCATGCTATGCAAGCACTCTAACACTTGGCCAAACTCCCGGCCGTGACATTTTCTTATAGCAAAAAAAAAAAAACTATGAAGAAATTGAAGCAAATCTGCACTCAACTTAGAATTTACAGATTTTAAGGTTTGCCAAACTATCTTTGTCGGGGGCCAAGTAATGCCATGTCTAATAAATTTCTGCTGAGGCTTGTAGTAGGGATAAAACACGTGGACCTCTTTGATCTGTCCATCTTTTATACTGATAGGCTCCCGTACCCAATATAAGGAGGAGTAATTTGGGGAATAAAGAGGAGAGAGAGATCTTCCTGCCTTGAAGAAGCTGTGTGGCATCTCTGTTCGTGCTCCGGGGTAAGAAGGATGAGTGCAGGAGGACAGTGGGCCCCTTCCTCTCAAGATTGGCCTGGTTGTGGTTTATTTTTCCCCATCCCCCCCTACTCATAGATAGGGACCAGGGACGAAGGACCCCAACAAACTTTGTGACTTATGCACATGTCCCCGAAGCTGAATGTTTGCTCATGTACCTAAAGCTGAATGCTTTTCTGTTTTTAAATCTTAACACCATTGGATTAATAAAATGAAATGTAAAACAAACTGAGAAAAATGAACTCACCAGAGATCCTTTCATTCTTTCTTGCTGTTGAGAATGAACACAAGATTCTGGAAGCATGGCTGGAAGAGAAGCAAATGAGGTAGTCAGGAAAGAACCTGTGTGATTTTGCCCCAGATTTTCCTGCTCAAAACATTATACAAGTTGGGTGTGGTGGTTCATGCCTATAATCCTACCTACTCAAGAAGCAGAGATCTGAGGTTCAAGGTTGAAAGCCAGCCAGGACACAAAAGTACCTGAGATTTAGCCTCAAGAAATTGGGAAGTGAGGCTTGGCTCGAGGGTAAGATAGTAGCCTTGAGCTGAAGATCTCAGGGACAGTGCCCAGGACCAGTTCAAGCCCAAGGAGCCCCCCCCCAACACACAAAATTGATAGCTAAATAAATAAACCAACTAACATGATGCAAGGGTTGGAAAAGCAAAAACTTTTCTCTCTCTCTCTCTCTCATTTTTTGTCAGTCATGAGGCTTGGACTCTGTAAAGATCCCTGGAGTAAACATGTAAAGAGTCCTGGAGATACAGCACTTCGTAACCATACAACATAAAATATCCCAAACCACCATCCTCATCCAAGGATAAAAAAATATCGGATTTGGGTTTTTTTTGTTGTTTGTTTTGCTTTTTAGTCAATCATGGGACTTGAACTCCAGCCTGGGTGCTGTCCCTGAGTTCATCAGCTGAAGGCCATCACCCTAACCCTGGGCCTGTGCACTGTCCTTGAGTTCTTCAGCTCAAGGATACTTCCCTACCCTTGAGTCAAGCCTCATTTTCCATTTTCTAGAGGCTAATTGGAGATAAGAGTCTCAAGGTCCTTTTGTACCTGGGCTGGCTTTGAACCAAGATTCTCAGATCTCTCAGCCTCCTCAGTAGTTACAATACCAGGCGTGAACTACTGCACCTGGCTTATTTCAGGGTGTTTTATTAGAAATAGAATCTGTATTCAGAAGTCAGGATTGGGGCCAGGAGTTTAGCTTAATGGTAGAGTGCTTGCCTGGCAGGCACGAAGACTTGGGTTTCATGCCCCAGTAACACACAGATAGAAAAAACCATAAGTGGGGCTATGGCTCAAATGGTAAAGCTCTAGCCTGGAGAAAGTCCAATGACAGTGCTCAGGCCCTCAGTTCAAGCCCCAGGACTAGCAAAAAAAAACCAAAAAAACAACAACAACAAAAAACCTAAGTATTGTAACTGGGCTTTGGTGGCTCTTGGTTCTAATTTTACCTATTTAGAGGTCCGAGATCTGAGGATCAAAGTCAGCTGGCACAGAAAAGTCTGAGAGACTCAATTCTCCAAAAAATAATTACAAATAGCTAGAAGAGTTGTGGTTTAAGTGGTACTACATTAGTCCTGAACAAACATGGTCAGTACCCATACCACACCATGACCTCAAGAACAAGTAGAAGCACACAAAAAGGGCATTGCATTACATTTAAGTTATTATTATTATTATTATTATTATTATTATTATTGTTGTTATTGTTACCAGTATTGGGGCTTGAACTCAGGGCCTGAGCACTTTGGGCATTCCTCAAGGCTACCATTCTACCACTTGAGCCACAGCACCAATTCTGGCTTTTTCTGTATATGTGGTACCAAGGAATCGAACTCAGTTCTTCATGAATGCTAGGCAAGTATTCTACCACTAGGGTATCCTTCTGACCCTAAATTATATTTTATCAATTGTTTTAGAATTGAAGTTTAGTCAGTCTCATCTGAAGTGATGTAAAACAGGCTCATAATTCTAATTGTAATTTGTGAAGAACAGAAGAATAAAGTGGAAAAGGTCCCTGCACTCGAAACCATGACTTCAAGTGCTAGCTAATAATTAGGCTCTGGCACATTCCTCAGGCCAGCTCACTTTCTTTCCTGAAAGTTGTTCTAAATCTTCAAACATCACCAAGTGATTGAGAGTGTTTGAGGAGAGTAACACGTGGGAATCAGAACCAATTATTACTTAAGGCAAGGATACATCTTCCTCTTCCTGTGCTTTTCTGCCTCTGCTCTTTAGGTTTTGTCAGAGTTGGTCAAGTTTGTCCTTTTACGAGGGAGAATCCTATTCATAGGGTAACCTCCTTCAAACATTCCCAGGGTCCATTCCTAAAAACATAGGACCAGCACACACTACTTCAATTTCCCTATGTAAAATTGTCTCTAGATACAAGGTTGTGTATGAACACGTGTGAACTCAAGCCAGCAGTACTAAGAAGGATAATATGGTAATAACAGAGCAGAAACTTCTCTAGAAGAAACAAATCTGGCCCCCAAAAAGTAATTATAATAAGACTCGAGGTAGGCACACACACTTCACAATTTTGCTACAATTTTTAAAGTGCTTATCTTACAGCGAGGCAAAGTGAATAAGGTCACGTGGGTTAACAGAACAATCACTCAGTCATGGAGTATAAATGCATAGCTCCTTTTCTCCTAGTGTAGAGAACCACCCAGCATGCTCTAGGAGCTTCAGGAGCCAGTTTCTGCCATCTGGAGGCACTTAGTCTAAAGCTACAGCAGCACAGACTAATGAATCCCACACAAATCCTCCACCTCAGACAGGAGGAACACATGGAAGGTAAACGCTGGTCCTGAGCCCAGTTCGTGGTCCATATCTGACATTGGTTCTGCAGCCTGAGATCCCTTCAAGTCACAGCTCCCAAGGTCCACTGAAGACATCCTGGGCACTTGGCTTGAGCTCTGACCTACAGAAGGTAAAACTGTAATTCAGATCACTTCCAGCAGCAAGGCAAAGGGAGAGAAAAAAGGTCTTGCAAACAGAGAAAACCAACAGGGGAGATGGATCATCCACCCGTAACCTCCCCCCACCCCCAAAAAACCCCCAGCACTTTTACAGGCTTTGCACTCCAAAGGAGACTACAATCCCCACAATGTGCTGAGATAGAGGCTTGTTAACTGAGGTTCAACCAGTCCAGTGCCATACCCTAGGTCCAGGAGTGTGTGGGTGCCTGGAGAATTTTCTCTCCCAGCTGCAGGAGCTAAGTTGAGTTTCTTCTTAAAAAATCATGGTTTACCTCCTGAAACATTGTGAGACCAACTAGAAAATGGAAATGTTTGGGGAGCATTAGATGAGTTGATTTTTTTAATTCTTAGTTCTAATAGTGTAATTGAGTTTATTGCATTGTTTTTATTATTTTTTGAACTTCTCCATGCTCTCACTTTAGATATTTGAAATACTAGCTACTCAGAAGGCTGTGATCTGAGGATCAAGGTTCAAAGCCAGCCTGGGCACAAAAGGACCTGAGACTCTTTTCTGCAATTAATCTCTAGAAAACAGGAAATGGGGCTTGACTCAAGGGTACGGCAGTAGCCTTCAGCTGAAGAGCTCAGGGACTGCATCCAGGCTGAGTTCAAGCCCCAGGACCCTCCGTTACCCTGCCCAAGGTATTCTGCATGCCAGGTGAGGTGACTCACATCTATAATTCTAGCTACTTATGAGGGACACTGAGATATGAGGATCACAGTTCAATGCCAGCCTGGGCATGGAAATCCATGAAACTCTTATTTCTTTTTAACTACTAAAAAACCAGAAGTTGCTCTGTGGCTCAAAGTGGTAGAGCAAAAGCCTGGAGTTGAAAAGTTCAGGGACAGGATCCAGGCCCACAGTTCAAGCCCCATGACTAAAGGGAGGAAGAAAAAAAAAGTATTTGCAGCAACTAAACTAAATTCCTGGTCTTTGTTTCCACTGCTCTCATGTGCACTTAATGCACTGAAATAAAGTCAGAGGATTGTTAAGTAGATATAAGCACAAAACTTGTGTCACTTTAGATTTCTCAAAAGATTAACAATGAATTTCTTAGACACTCTCAAAATCCATATATAAAGTGTTAATGAGTTTTTGGTGACTAGTTTTTGAATTCTGCCTTTTCTCTAAGGGTTTTTTGTTTTTGTTTTGTGTTGTTGTGTTTCTTGTTGTATTGCTTTGTGCTGTTGGTGCTGTGGCTTGAACTCAGAGCTTGGGCACTGTCTGTGAGCTATGCTAACTAGTGAAAAGTTTCCTTACAGGGGTTTCTTAGAGCATGGTACATCACCGCCCTCAATTCCATTCCTCTTCAAGGGGACCTCACACTTGTCTTCCCAGACCTTATCCATTAGCCTGTGGAAGAGAGCCTTTCTCTTCCTCCACTATACGTGAGATCCCACGCTTTGCTCTTAAAAGTTTATTGTGATTGGAAGGAGAGAGCTGGGAATTTTCATGCCTGCTATTCAGTCATTCAGGGTATGGGTTCTGCCTATCTAGTGGACTTAGTCTATTCCTCAGGAAAATTGAGATTGTAGGGCATATTTGGATGTAGAGACTTCAACTTGAGAGCACCTAAAGAAAGGAAAATAGCAAAATGCCTTTTTGGTAAAGTAAATTCCTCAGTAGCAAAGACATAAGGTTAGGTAAAAACTAGGGTGCTTCCAAGATTAGCTGTTCTGTCTAGTTTTCATTGTCCAATGTTACATTATTATACATTTATTCCTAAATGTTTTATTTCTTATTCTAGTATAAATAGAATTGAGTCCCTAAATTATTGTTAAATTGTTCATTGCTCACATAAGTTCAATTTTTACTATTACTATTATTATTATTATTACTATTCTTTTTGCCAGTCCTGGGTTTGGGCTCAGGGCATGAGGACTGTCCTTGGGTTTTCTCAAGCTCTACCATTTGAGCCACAGCACCACTTCTGGCTTTTTTCTATGTATGTGGGACCAAAGAATCGATCCTGGGTCTTCATTCATGCTAGACAAGTACTCTACCACTCGGCCAAACCACCAGCGCCAATTATATTTTATACAAATATTATATCCTGTAACTTCACTGAACTTATTTATTATAATAAAATTTTTAAATTTTTGTGCTGGTGGTGGACAGTAGCACTTGAACTCACTTGAACTCAGGGCTACTGATTCAGTGACTTGAACCTAGGTATTTTTACTGAAGGTTAGTGCTTTACCACTTGAGCCACACCTCTACTTCTGGAGTTTTGGTGGCTAATTAGACACAACAGTCTCATAGACTTTCCTGCTCAGCTCTTAGCATCCTGGGTAGCTACATTACAGGTTTGAGCAACCACATCAAGTTAAGATGTTTTTGGCCAGTCCTGGGTCTTAAACTCATGGCCTGGGCTCTTCGGTTACAGTGTCACTTCCAGCTTTTTCTGTTTATGTGATACTGGTGTTGTGCCAAGATTGTTCCATGTTCTGGGAATGACCCCCGCCCCGCCTTGTTTAGGGCCCATGTACTTGAACCCCAGGTGGTAACAGCGTGGTGCCCAGTGGTTAGACCCCTGAGCTCTGATTCGACCAGTGGTTTGAGTTAAATAGCCAATCAGGTAATTGTGCTTTCCCTATAAAAGCAGCGTAAAGTTCTTGCTCAGGGCCTTTTCAGCTTTGCCGGCTCCTGGTATGCGGAGGTCCGAGTCTAGACTCGTAAATAAATGACCCCTGCTTTTTATCTTTGACTGTGGCCTCTGGTGGTCTTTTCGGGGTTCTAGGAATTTGGGTACAACATTTGGTGCATGGGCCGGGAACCCCCAAGTCCACTCAGACGCCTAGTCAAGGGGTCGTGGAAAAACCACGGTAAATAGCCTGGCTTCGTTTGCCTCTGTGTATTATGTTTTATCTGATAATCTGTTAATCTGGGTTGCCTATAGGTTCCGTATCTGGGTCATCGAAGAATCCTGGCAGACGTGCTATAGGATTGTTGACGGGGCCAGTGGGAGATGTCCCTTGTGCCCTTTTGGGGAACTATTGTTAGGACGGCCGAGCTGCGACCATCCCTCTGTCTGATAGTTCCATCCAGGATGTATTGAGGAGCTATTGTTAGGACGGTCATGCTGTGACCATCCCTCTGTTTGATACTCCCGCTCAGGCTGTATTGGGGAACTGCTGTTAGGACGATCATATTACGATCGCCCCCCTGTTTAACAATTCCCTTCTGGTTATTGGTTTAAGCGCGCATATGTTGTTTTTGTTGTTTGTTTTTTTGTATTTCTGTTTGTTTTTTTGATTTGGATATCTTTCTCTGAGATGGGAACTACTCCATTTGCTCTTCTAATAATGAATTTTAAGGATATTAGAAGCAGAGGTTTTGATTTGAGTAAAAACAAACTAATTACTCTTTGTAATTCGAAATGGCTGACCTTTGATGTTGGATGGCCCCCAGAGGGCACTTTTAGCCTCTCCATAATTGGGAAGGTAAGGGAGAAGATACCAGAACAGTCTGGCTACTTTGATCAGATTCCTTATATTCTTGTTTAGCAGGATTTGGTAGAAAATCTCCCTGCCTAGTTATCCCCCTTTCTTCTCTTGACAAGCGACATATTGGCCCTGCACCAGGCTGATGCCTCTCGACCCAAGCCCTCAGCTCCTTTTCACCCGGTCCTGGCCAATAATACAGACCCCTTCTCCGTGAACTCTCTCCATATTTTCCTCCTCCTTTCAACCCACAATTTTCTATGTCAACAGGAGGAGTAGAGGTTTCTTCCTTGGGCAAGGTGGAGGGGAAAGTGGCTCCCATAAATGCCGCTGAAGGCCCAGCGGGTAGGACACGGGGACGTACTCAACGAGCAGCGAGTCCACATTTTCCTGATTCCACGATGGCCCTCCCATTGCGTGAAATTGGTTTTCCAGGTGATACTGGGAATCCTAGGTTCCAGTATTGGCCTTTTTCCGCCAGTGACCTGTATAACTGGAAAACCCAGAGTGCTTATTTTTCTGATAACCCTAAAGTTTTTATTTCTCTTCTAGAAAGTGTTATGTTCACTCACCAGCCCATCTGGGATGATTGTCAGCAGCTCCTCCGAATCTTGTTTACTACGGAGGAGAGGGAAAGGATCCAAGTGGAGGACAGGAAATTGGTCCCTGGCGATGATGGGCAGCCCACTGTTAATCTAGATTTGATTAATGATACTTTTCCCTTAACTAGACCTCCCCTGGATAAATGGGATTACAACACAGCAGAAGGTAGGGGAAGGCTATGGGTGTATCGCCAGACTCTAATGGCGGGTCTCCGAGCTGCTGTTCGCAAGCCTACTAATTTGGCTAAGGTATATTCAGGTCTTCAAGGTAAAACAGAAAGTCCTTCTGAGAACTTAGAGAGATTAATGGAAGCCTTTAGACAGTTTACCCCAATGGATCCTGAAGCCCCTGAAAATCAGGGAGCTGTAGTTATGTCTTTTGTTAACCAGGCAGCTTCAGATATTAAGAGGAAGCTACAGAAATTAGAGGACTTAGAAGGAAAAAGTATCCAAGATTTACTCAGGATTGCTCAGAAAGTTTTTATTAATAGGGATGCTCCAGAGAAGAAACAGCTTAGAGCAACACAGAAAATGATTAAAATATTGGCTGCTGTAGTTCACCAGGGAAGATCACCACAAAGAGGTTCACGTGGCCCACAATCTTCGAGGCCTCCTAGTTGAGATATGAGCGAAGATCAATGTGCTTACTGCAAAGAGTTTGGTCACTGGGCTAGGGAATGCCCGTAAAGAAAAAAGAACAGATCAGACCAGTGGCAACGAAAAACTTCCGTGTTAGTCACTCATGACGTGGAGGACTAGGGGAGACAGGGTCCCCTCCCCAAACCTAGGGTAACTTTGTAGGTGGAGAGGATTCCTGTCCAGTTTTTAGTGGACACAGGTGCTCATCATTCAGTCCTTATTAAGCCTCAAGGAAAACTCTCCACAGCTACATCGTGGGTGCAGGGGGCTACAGGAATAAAGAAATATTCTTGGACAACTCAAAGGACGGTGGACCTGGGAGCTGGTAAGGTGTCACATTCCTTCCTAGTCATCCCTGAAAGCCCCTACCTCTTATTGGAGAGAGACTTATTAACCATGTTGCGAGCTCAGATTTACTTCCTGCCAGGTGGACCTAAGGTAACAAACTTCTGTGGCAGGCCACTGACAATATTGACCTTAGCACTAGAAGATGAGTATCTTCTTCATCAGCAGCAGAATGCCCCTGATTCGGGAATTGATATTTGGCTTAAACAGTTTCCAGAAGCATGGGCAGAAACTGGAGGGATGGGATTAGCTAAACACCAGGCAGATTTATGTAGAAATAAAACCTGGGGCCGACTCTGTTCGAGTCCGACACTACCCTATGTCTTTAGAGCCTCTGGTAGGAATAACTCCTCACATTCACCGCCTCTTAGACCAGGGAGTGCTACAACCTTGTTGTTCAGCCTGGAACACTCTATTACTGCTGGTACACAAGCCTCACATGGGAGAATATCAGCCAGTGCAAGATTTAAGAGAAGTTAACAAATGGGTTATGGACATACACCCAACTGTGCCTAATCCTTATACCCTCCTGAGTACTCTTGACCCTGAAAAACAGTGGTATACGGTCTTGGATTTAAAAGATGCTTTCTTCAGTTTGCCTTTGGCCCCCAAAAGCCAAGAACTTTTTGCATTTGAATGGACTGACTCAGAAAAGGGCATTAATGGGCAACTGACCTGGACCCAACTGCCACAAGGATTTAAAAATTCACCCACACTGTTTGATGAGGCCCTCCATGAGGATCTAAGTGAGTACAGACAAAAACACCCCAACTTGGCCCTTTTATGTCAATGATCTTCTAATAGCGGCACAGACTCATGAAAGGTGCATCCAGGGGACGAAGGACCTCCTACAAACCTTAGGAAAGCTGGGCTATCGAGCCTTGGCTAAGAAAGCACAGATTTGCGAGATTGAGGTAACATATTTAGGGTACCTACTGAAAGGAGGGCAAAGGTGGCTAACTGCTGCCCGCAAAGAGACAGTGCTCCGCATACCCAGACCACAATCACAACGACAGATGAGGAAATTCTGTGGGACAGCTGGATTTTGCCGGCTGTAGATTCCCGGGTTTGTGGAACAGGCCAAGCCCTTGTACTTGGCTACTAAGGATCAGCAACCTTTTTGCTGGACAGAAGAAGCTGAACAGGCTTTCCAACCAATAAAGACAGCCTTATTGTCTGCCACAGCCTTGGGACTCCCGGATGTTCTTAAACCCTTCCAGTTATTTGTGGATGAGAGTAAAGGGGTAGCTAAAGGATTTCTGACTCAATATCTGAGTCTCTGGAGAAGACCCATTGCTTATCTGTCTAAAAAGCTGGACTCTGTAGCTGCTGAATGGCCTCCCTGCCTCCAAATGATTGTGGCCATGGTACTAATGGTAAAGGATGCAAATAAGTTGACCCTGGGACAAGAGTTACAGATTACAACACCTCACACTATTGAGGGCATTCTTAAACAGCCCCCATACCGATGGCTTAGTAATGCCCGACTCATTCATTATCAAGGACTATTGCTATACCCTCTCAAGATACTTTTCCAGCCTCCAACTGCCTTTAACCCAGCCTCGCTACTGCCTGATCCAGACCTGGAATCCCCACTTCATGATTGTGCTGAGGTTTTGGCCCAAGTACATGGAGTAAGAGAGGATTTGCCTCTGTCAGATGCAGAGATTGTCTGGTTCACCGATGGGAGCGGCTTTATACACCAAGGACAGAGGTATGCATGGGCTTCAGTAGTCTCAGAGACTGAAGTAATCTGGGCTGAGTCCCTGCCTGCAGGAACGTAAGCACAAAGAGCAGACTTGATGGTTTTACCCCAACCTTAAAGACTGGGTAAGGATAAAAGACTGACAGTTTATACAGACAGTTGGTTTGCTTTTGCCACCGCCCACATACACGGGGCAATATACAGAGAGAGGGGCCTCCTTACAGCAGAAGGAAAGATTATCAAAAATAAGGCGGAAATATTGGCACTCCTGGCTGCTCTTTGAGAACCAAAGAAACTGGCAATAGTCCATTGCCCAGGACACCAGAGACCTGTAGATCTAGTGTCCAAGGGCAATCATCTGGCTGACCAGACTTCCCTGGAGGTGGCCTTATCTTCAACTCCAGCTCTAGCCCTCCAACTCCCAGACCCAGGACCCAGAGTCTTACCACCGATCCTAGGGTATACGGAGGAAGACTTGCAATGGATTGAGAAACTACCTGTGGTACAGCTCCTTGATGGATGGGGGAGAGATTCCAGGAGTCACATAATACTTCCAGAAAAATTAGGGATGAAGGTGCTACAAAAAAATCACCATAGTACTCATCTGGGAGCCAGAAAATGCAAGACTTAATAAGACAAACTGGACTACAAATTAAGGAAGCAACCATCAAAATTGATCAGATTATTTCAGGTTGCAGAGTATGTCAGCTAAATAATGTAGGGAGAAATCAGCAAAATTTAGGGGCAAGACAGCAAGGGGATAAGCCAGGAGCCTATTGGGAGGTATACTTTACTGAAGTAAAACCAGGGAAGTATAGATATAAGTATTTGTTAGTTTTTGTAGATACCTTCTCAGGATGGGTCTAGGCTTTCCCCACTAAAAGGGAAACTGCACAGATAATGGCTAAGAAGATACTTGAGGACATTTTACCCAGCTATGGCTTTCCAGTAATGATAGGTTCAGACAATGGACCTGCATTTGTCTTGAAGGTAAGTCAGGGACTGGCTTCCATACTTGGGGCAGATTGGAAATTACATTGTGCCTATAGACCCCAAAGTTCAGGACAGGTAGAGAGAATGAATAGAATATTAAAAGAAACCCTGACCAAATTGACCATGGAGACTGGCACAAACTGGGTAGCTCTTCTCCCCTATGCTCTGTTCAGGGTTCAAAACTCCCCTTTTAAATTAGGACTTACCCCCTATGAAATAATGTTTGGTAGACCTTCCCCTGTAACACCCAATCTTAAAGAAAATCTTGTTAGAAAAGAAGAGGATGGTGATTTTAAATTTTTGTTTTCACTCCAAGCCCTGCAAAGGGCTCACCAAGAAGTCTTGCCAAAGCTGTGGGACCTGTACAAAACAGAACCACCTCTGGTGCCTCATTGCTATAGACCAGGTGATTGGGTACTCATGAAATGCCACCGGCAAGAAAATCTGGAGCCACAATGGAAAGGACTCTTTCAGGTCATCCTGACAACACCCACCTCCCTCAAAGTAGACGGAGTGGCTTCTTGGATCCATTACACCGATGCCAAGCCAGTGGATCCATTTCCAGACTTCATAGAAACCTTGTCCAAAACAGCTTGGAAGACTGATTGGACCAAAAGTAGCCCATTAAAAATTAAGTTATGCCGCCAAAATCAATCATAGTTATGGGCAGTATTTGGATAGGGATTTTGTGTGGGTAAATACTCATAGTTGTGCATTTCCACCTAATGGTGATAAAATGGGAAAGGGAGCAAAGTGAAGGAAATTTTCCCCTTGATAACCCTGTTTTTGTTTTAGCTGGACCCTTAGGCTCTTGTGTGATTTTAACTAGATAGATCCAAGATTGGCTCTGAAAGTATCATGGGAAAGGGGGGAAAGTTGTGCCAAGATTGTTCCATGTTCTGGGAATGACCTCCTCTCCCCCTTGTTTAGGGCCCATGTACTTGAACCCCAGATGGTAACAGCTTGGTGCTCAGTGGTTAGACCCCTGAGCTCTGATTCGAACAGTGTTTTGAGTTAAATAGCCAATCAGGTAATTGTACTTTCCCTATAAAAGCAGTGGAAAGTTCTTGCTCAGGGCCTTTTCAGCGTTGCTGGCTGCTGGTACGTGGAGGCCGGAATCTAGACTCATAAATAAATGACCCTGCTTTTTATCTTTGACTGTGGCCTCTGGTGGTCTTTTCGGGGTTCTAGGAATTCGGGTACAATACTGGGAAACTGAACCAAGGGCTTCATGTATGCTGTGCAAGCACCCTATCACTAAGCTAAATTCCCAATCTAGTCTATGACTCATCTCCAATTAACAGGAAAAATAAAACTAAAAAGAACCCAAATCAGAAGAAGATGTGGCTCACATGGTATCAATTGTAAGACAAAAAAGCACATGAAAAATAGGAGGTGGGGTTGCAGAAGAACACTGCAACCATAATCCCTGCTACTCAGGAGGCTGCCACCTGAGGACTGCGGCTCGGAGCCAGCATGTGCCAAAAAAACATAAGACTCTTACCTTGAATAAATTAATCAGAAAAAGACAGAAATGTTACTGTGGCTCAAGAGGAAACCTTGGGGGGGGAACCCTCAGAGTTAATGCCAAGGCCTTAGTTCAAGCCCTAGGACTGGTAAAAAAAAAAAAAGAACCGGTGGGGTGGCTCATGTCTGTAATCCTAGCTCCTCAGGAGGCTGAAATCTGAGGATTTAGGTTCAAAGCCAGCCTGGGGACTAAAGGCTCTTATCTCCATTAATCTACAGGAGCTCTGTCCAGAGACAGAGACGGTGTATGATGAACACAGGCAGCAAATCCAGAGCAGAGCTGAGGAGACAGTCCTGACATCCAGACCCTGACATTGATACAGGATAGGAATTGAGGAAAGAGATTTCAAGTAAGAAATACACATACAGCCTGAGCTGAAGAGCTCATGGACAATGCCCAGGCCCAGAGCTCAAGCCCCATCACACATACACACACAGCACATACACACACACACACACACACACACACACACACACACACACATATATATATATATAATATATATATATATATATATATATATATATATATATACTTTAAAGATCAAGCTGGAACCTCCTGGTAGTTTGCAACAACTAGGTAGAAGAATTGCTACTCTCCTACTTATTAGCTCTGTGACAAAGAACTCTCTTTGCTTAAGATACCGAAACAGATAACAGCCTGATACTAGGAGAAATGAAAACCATCAACCTCAGAGTTAGCCTTTTCCCTTGAGGACAGCCAATATCAGTCAAGTCTGATCCTGATACACAACCCCATAAATAAATCTGAAGTGTCCCACTATACAAAGCAATTCCAGCATGCCATATCCTTGCCAGAAGATTAGAGATTTGGAGTGATGTGATGGAGCAGGAAAATGCTAGCCCAAGCCAGGTTCCAGTGGTTCACACAAGGGACTGAGATCTGAGAATCCTGGTTCTAAGCCAGCCCAGAAACTTAATATTGTAAGACTCTTATCTCCAATGAAGCACCAAAAAGCCAGAAGTTGGATGCCAGACATGAGTGAAAATTTCTAAGGGTAGCTCACAGGTCCTGAGCTCAAGACCCACGATCTGAATACTCACACAAACACGAAGAGAGAAAATGCTAATTTAGTAGAAATGCATGTACATATGTGCAGGTACATGAGTTTCAGAGGCAAAAGCAATTCTGATCATGATCATGTGATCATGATCAGTTTGTAGTACAAGAAATACCATGTCCTGGGGACAGGAGTTTGGTAGAGTGCTTTCCTAGCATGCACAAAGACACGGGTTCCTCACTACCACACACATAAAAAAAAGCTGGCAGTGGTGCTGTGGTTCAAGTGGTAGAGCTCCCAAGGAATCCACAGGATTAGACAAAGAAATAGTAAGGGGAAAGCTGCATAGGGTGAGGGAAGAAAGGAGGCAAATGGTAAATTGCAAAACAGACTGCCTGAGAAGAAATACGAGAATCCGCAGGTGGGGATGATGGTGGGGAGCAGAGGTGAAAAGGGAACCAGCCCTGTGCAAGGCATCACACCCTGGATACAGACATGCAGAAAGGGTGCTTCCCAGAATGAGAATGCTTGATCAGATCAGGGGACAGGAGTGGGCAAGAGAAAAGGCAGACTGTATAGTCTGCAAATTTGAAGCAACAATTCTGGATTGGGTATCAAGGGCCCTGGGTTCTAATTCTAACTCTGTCGAGTGGATAAATCTCTGTCCTCCATCTGGCATTAATAATAAATAAATAATAACAATAATAATAATGGGAAGAAAAGCTGACCCTTCCAGAGCCATCTCTGAGGACACAGACATGAGGAGGAGAAGAACGAGCTGTAGGTTTGAAGTAAAACCATTGCCAGGGAGGAGGATGGAACGTCCCTGTCCCCACCGCCCCACGTATTCACCTGTCCTGCCAGGGGGACCAGCATGGCTCCCAACCCAAGTCAGGCTGCTGTTAGAGGTGCAGAGCCCACAGCCAGACTTAGGGCAGGAAAACCATGGCCACCAGACCCAGAGACACCGCCTATAGAACCTGCTTCTCCTTCTGCCCAAATCAGGGCCACCCAACTTTGACTTTTCTTGCTGCAGGATGGAGCTGATCCACATGTGGGTCAAGGGGCATCTAAGAAAGCAGCAGCAGCCATGCCCTGGCTCCTATTATCCTTCACTTCTGATACACTTCTGCTGCTCACTTTCTGGGAATTGGACACTACCACTAACTCGCAGCTGGGTGTGTGTGTGGGGGGGGAATGAGGAATCATCGCTGCTAGTGCCAATGTTGGGCACGCTGGAGCCACCAAGCTTTGATTCCTTCTTCTCCACTTCATAAGTTATACTTCTGCCTTCTTGTGGAAGGTTCCAGTCTATCTGGGTGTGACTTGGGGGCTCCAAATATCAGATCTCTCACCTCTTGTGTGGTGATGGTGCATCCTGCTCCTTCCCAGCTGACCCCAGGTGAGAAAGTGCCCTGGTTGGATTGTTAGGTGGCAACCAGTGCTCCCTGGGCTCAGGTGAGCATGGTGCTTCTTTTGACGCCCCAGCATCAGATGCTGGCCTCTTCTAGTGCTGGGAGTAGAGGAGTCAAGCTTTGCATGGTTGCTGAGGCACCAAACATGCTCAACCCTTCGTGGTCTGAGGCTCCCCACTTGCCTTGGGTGGGGCCTGAGGACATCAAGACCTGCTTTGACTTTGGTGATATCAGTGTACTAGGCCATGAAATGGGGTCCATGCTGTGACCCCTGTGTACTTTTCCATCCAAGGACCCTGGGTTTCTTTCTGGCAAAGATCTCAGATGTTGGCTGGGTGCACACCCATGTGTAAAATGAAGTGCAGTCAGTGCCCACTGCCATGTCTGCTGTCCCTACCAGAGTGGAAGGGAGGCCACATTCCTGGAGATGACACACAAGTGTTAATCAAACCTGATAGTACTATCTTATGCCTGTAATCCTATTCAGGATGCTGAGATCTGAAAATCGAGATTTGATTACAGCCTGGCGGGAAAGTCTGCCATATTCTCATCTCCAATAAACTACTCAGAAAAATCCCAGAAGAGATGCTGTGGTTCAAGTGGTAGAGCTGAAAGAGGCCAAGGAACAGCACCCAATCCCTGAGTCCAAGCCCCAGGACTTGCAAAGAAGAGGAGGAGGAGGAGGGGGAGGAGGAAGAGGAGGAGGAGGAGGAGGAGGAGGAGGAGGAGGAGGAGTTGTTGTTAAAACTCTGCTTTAAGCCCTGCCTTTCCTAGTGCTGACTTTGGGTGCTCTGTCACGATGTGTTGACCAGACAAATCTTTCAACCCAGAAAGCCTACTTATTTATTTATTTATTTATTTTTGCCAGCCCTGGAAACTTGAATTCTGGGTCTGGCATTGTCCTTGAGTTTTCTCAAGGCTGTGCTCTGCTGCTTGTGCCACAGCTCCACTTTGAACTCTCTTGGTTGTTAACTGAAGATAAGAGCCTAACAGTCACCTGGTGCTGGTGACTCCCATTTGTAATCCTCGCTACTTTAGGAGCCTGAGATCTGAGAATCATGGTTCAAAGTTAGCTCCTGAAACTCTTAACTCTGATTAATCACTGAATGAGGAGTAAGGGAGCTGAGGCTTAAGTCATAGAGTGCTATGCTTGAGCATAGAGAAGCTCAGGGACAGCAACCAAGAGAAGTGTTCAAGTTTGACAACTGACTAAAAGAAGAGGAAAAAGAAAAATGATTGGATAGTGATGTTTCCCATTCCTGGGGGTTATTATTGATATGTAATAAACAGAATTTATTGAGCATTTCCTATTGAGACTCTTCTCTCCAATTAATTTCTAGAAAACGGGAAGTGGGGCTTGGCTCTGGCATAGGGTGGTAGCCTTGAGCTGAGGAGCTCAGGGACAGCGCCCCAGCCCACTTGAAGTCCCATGACCCACAAAAGAAAAAAAAAAGACTCTCAAGTACTGTAGTGCCCAAGCTGGCTTTGAACCACAGTCCACAGTCCTAATATGTCAGCCTCACTGTCTCAATTTAGATCTCTCAAAATATAAAAATAAATTTTCCAGAGATTTCCAAATTCTACCTATGAAACCTTAAGGAGGGTTCTTTTGGCTTCTTTTTAAATTATTTATTTTTTTATGCTGTGGATCCTGTGGCTTGAACTCATAACTTGGGCATTTTCCTTGAGCATTTGCTGTGTTCTACTTGACTTTGCCTTTTTTCTACTTTTATTTCTTTTCTTTCTTTCTTTCTTTCTTTCTTTCTTTCTTTCTTTCTTTCTTTCTTTCTTTCTTTCTTTCTTTCCTCTCTCTCTCTCTCTGTCTCTCTCTGTCTGTCTCTCTCTGTCTCTCTGTCTCTGTCTCTGTCTCTGTCTCTGTCTCTGTCTCTGTCTCTCTCTCTCTCTCTCTCTCTCTCTCTCTCTCTCTCTCTCTCTCTCTCTTTATTCTTTTTTGGGAGTCCTTTAGCATGAACTCAGAGCCTGAGCACTGCCCTTGGACTTTCTCAAGGCTACAGCTGTACCATTTGAACCACAACCACAGCATCACTTCTGGATTTTTCTATGTATGTAGTACTTCGGAATAGAACCTGAGTATTCATGTATGCTACATGAGCACTCTACCACTAGGCCAAACTCCTGGACTTGCCTTTTCCTTAATAATTTCTTCAGCTAACTAGTGCAAATTTTCCTCACAGCGTTTTCTAGTGCATAGCACAGCACCTTCATTACGCTTCAAAGAGACGGTAGTTTGGGGGACTCAGTGTGAATGTGGGTGGGATAGAAGAATGAAGTTTGGGGTAGGTCTATGCTGATATGAAGCTCGATTGATTGCCTCAAACCAGTCTTTTTATTCTTTTCATTTTGTATTGCCTATGTTGTTTTCAACTCCTACCTCTTCTCTGATCCTACAAGTTCCTCTCAGTAGCTCTCAGAAAGACTTGTCTTTCCAAAGCTTATCCATTACAATGTGGAATAAATCTTTTTTTTTTAAATCTCAGTTGTGGGACTTGAACTGTGGGTCAGGGTGCTGTGCCTGAGCACTTCAACTCAAAGCTAGCACTCTACCACTGGAGCCACTTCTGGTTTTCTGCTGGTTAACTGGAGATAAGTCTCACAGACTTTAGTGCCCAGGCTGACTTTTGAACCTTAATTCTCAGATCTCAGCCTTCTGGGCAGCTAGGATTACAGTGTGAACAACCAAATCTAGATGGAATGAACCTTTTATTTCCCTCCCTCATATCTGAGATGCTATGCTTTTCTCTGAAAGGCTTATTGATTTTTTTATGTTTGGTCAGTTCTGGGGCTGAACTCTGGGCCTGGGTTCTGTCCCTCAGCTCTTCAGCACAAGGCTATCACATTACCCCTTGAGCCACAGCACTGCTGCTTCTGGTTTTCAAGTGGTTAACTGGAGATCAGAGACTCAGTCTATTTCCTGGGCTGGCTTTGAACCCTGATCCTCAGATCTCAGCCTCCTGAGTAGCTAGGAGTACAGGCCTGAGCCATCCTGCCTAGCATATTATGATTTTTGACAATTTCTTTACATACATCATGATATAGAAATACTGGGTAAGAAACTTTCATACATGGTATTCAGTCCTTGAGTATATGGGTTCTCATTGTCTCTTTTGTGAAGCTGAGCTATTCCACATGGAAAGAAATCATAGGGCATATTTGAATACATCGACTTGAACTTGAGAGCTGCTATAATTATATAAAGAAAAACTAATCATTTCCTTTCTTAAAAGAAAAATACTTACAGGCATGGAGACAAGGCAAAAACTGGGATACTTTCAAGACAAGCTGTGAAGTGTAATTTTCATTGTTCAAGGTTACATTTGGGCTATATTTATTCCTGAGTGTTTTGTTGTTTATACTAGTGTAAACAGAATTGACTCTCCTTACATTATTTCTAAATTGTAAATTTCGCTTATATGTAGGTCCGCTTAACTTTTATTCAATTACTACATCCTGTTACTTCACATTGAAATGTTATTGACTTTAATAATTTGTAGTGAACTCTTGTGATTTTCTAAATCAAAGATAATGTTAGCTTTGGGAGCCAGTGGTTGCTGCCTCTCATCCTAGCTACACGGGATGTTGATTTCTGAGTAGTGCTATTGGAAGCCAGCCTGGGCAGGGAAGTACATGAGAGTCTTATCTCCATTTAACCATCAAAATGCCAGAAGAGGAGCTCTAGTTCAATTTGTAGAGCTCTAGCCTTGAGTAGAAAAGCTCAGGGGCCACACAGTTCCCGAATTGCACACCCAAAATGGCTCAAATAAAAAGAGAATTATCTGCACATAAAGTTACCTGCAGCTTTCTAAGAAGCAAGCTGTCTGACCAGATGAATACAGAAACCCTTGAAGCATTATGTGTCCTTTATAAAGCAGATATCCTGCCCACCTCCAGAGGCACACGCAGGATGGACTGGGTGGTTTTTCTGTCACTTATATTCTATTAGATGATAGATAAGTGCTCTTTTAATCTCCAGTGGAGAAATCAAGGAGTTAAGGAGGACTGTTCAAATAGTGGGCATGCTGCCCTCTGATAAACTTATCTCAGATGTACAATGAATCTCATTTTCTTTTGGACAAAAGCCTGTCAAGACTTCTCTCCGGGAGGAGTTTGGCCTACTGGTAGAGTGCTTGCCTAGCATCACGAAGCCCTGGGCTCAATTACTCGGTACCACATACATAGAGAAAAACGGAAGGGGAGCTCAAGTGATAGAGTGCTAGCTTTGATAAAGTCCAAGAACAGGGCTCAGGCTCTGATTTCAAGTCCCGGGACTGGCAAAAAAAAAGACTTCCCTCTAGAGCCTCTGTGGTTACATCTGCCAGGAAGATCAATGAGGTATTCTGGGAAGGTTTTCAACAATGACCTAAGTGCCAGACTGAGCTTTGACTTGGTCAGCACTTCAAATCTGCTCCAGAGAGCAGATTTCTCAGACAGCATCCTGATGTGTGGCATGCATGCTAAGGGATAGTATGGAATGAGGACTGGAAGAAAGAAGTCAGCCTCTTCCTTCAGGGCCAGCTGCCATTCAAACAAATAACTGACCGGGAAGGCCAGTCCCAGGGCTCTGTATCTCCAGGAGGGGAGGACAGAAAAGGCTCTGTGAAAATTTGGCAGGATCTTCCTGAAAGGCAGCAGCTGAAGGCTGAATGTCATAGCACCTAGAAAAGCCTATCATTGGAAAAGGGCTACTTTCTGCTGCACTGAGGAAGGAGAAATTTTCTTTAAAGGAAGAACAGCTAGCTAGTTGACAGTCCTTGAAGCACCAACCCCATCCACCACTTCCTCCTCTTTGTGCAATTGCAGAGAAAATAAATGATTAAACCTGCCCCATGAGCCTATCCACACATGGCAGGTAGGAGTTCCCAGGAGCATCCAGGTGTTACTTTTCTCTCTTTCTGACCAAAAGGGTGCTTTGCTCAATCAATATTTTGTTGTTCATTTGAATAATTTTCTTGAAAGTTCAGACCAAACTGAGAGTTAAGCTTGACCTTCTCTCTACATATCTGGGTCTATAATAAGGGAAAATCAGGACTTCTGGGGCACCACAACTGAAATATGATGGCTTTCTTTAGACAGGACATTATCAGGAGCTCTTATAGGCCTCCCCACAGCTATTTCACAGAAGAGCTGCACTTGGGCAGGACACAACCCCTTTGCCTGGGACTCTGCCAACACAGAACCCTTGAACCTAGAAAGGCTGCAAAGAACAATGCCACAGGAAATGGAAGTATCCTCCCATTTACTCACTGACCACATCACAGAAAGCTCCCAAAAGAACAATAATTGTCTACAGATGGAGAAATTAAAGTCCAGAGACAAAGATGGTGGATGATGAACACAGGCAACAAGTCACAGGCAGAGCTGAGGATATAACCCTGAAATCCCAACCCTGACATTGAAACAGGATAGGAACTGAAGAAAGAGAATTCAAGAAAGAAAAAAACACATACAAGATACAGAACTAAAGGGGGAAAAGGCTAGGCTGGCTATCAGGATTCAAACCTGGGGTTTAGCAAAGAAGCTTTCTAATGTTCTTCAGTTTCTGAACAGTAAAGATCTACCACAAAGATCAAGCTGACTACTCCTGGTGGCAGTTTACAACAACTAACTTGAGGACTTGCTACTCTCCAATTGATTAGCCCTGTGGCAAAAAAACCCTCTGTGCTCAAAATCCCAGAACACAGTCAGCAGTCTGATACTGAGGAAAAGGAAATCCATCAACCTCAAAAAGTCAGCCTCTTTTGAGGCACTGCCACACTGCTTTCCATAGTGGTTGAACAAGTTTGCACTCCCACCAACAGTGTAGTAGTGATCCTTCCTGGCCACATCCCCTCTAGCATCTGTTGTCATTCATTTTCCTGATCCTGGCCATTCTAACTGGAGTGAGGTGGAATCTTAGAGTTGTTTTGATTTGCATTTCTTTTATGACCAGAGATGTTGAGCATTTCTTCATTTGTCTATAGGCCATTTTTGTTTCTTCTTCAGAGAAGATTCTCTTTAAGTCTTTGGCCCATTTTTTAATGGGATGGTGGTTACTTTGGAGGTTAGTTTTGGAGTGATTCAATTTTTTGAGTTGTTGATATATTTTAGATATGAGGCCTTTGCCCGTTGTGTGGTTGGTGGGAGTGCAAACTCGTTCAACCACTATGGAAAGCAGTGTGGCAGTGCCTCAAAAGGCTAAACCTAGAACTCCCCTATGACCCAGCAATTCCACTACTTGGCATTTACCCAACCATCCAGAAACAAGAACATACTAAACCCACTAGCACAACAATGTTCATTGCAGCACTATTCACCATAGCAAAGATATGGAACCAACCCAGATGTCCCTCAGTTGATGAGTGGATTAACAAGTTGTGGTATTTATACACAATGGAATTCTATGCTGCTGTCAGAAAGAATGACATCGCCCCACTTGTTAGGAAATGGAAGACTTAGAAAAAATCATATTAAGTGAAGTAAGCCAGACTCAAAGGAACTTAGGCTCAGTGGTTTCCCTCATTCATCATAATCAGTAGAAACCTTGGGCTTTACTAGCAGAGATTTGCAATAGAGCAAAATCTTGATACATAAGGCCATATAATGTGAAGCCAATTGAAAGGACCTCCAGGATATTGAAACAAAAGCCATAAAATGAATGATTGTTTTCCTTAATGTACTATGCTGTCTGTCATCTCCTTTGCTGTCCCTTGGTTATGTCATATTGGTATAGTATCTCACTTTGTTATCTGATATATTGAATTTATTTGTATTTGGATATTTGAAATTTGATAGGGAAGGGAGGAAAACCAAGACGGGTGTGGGGTGTGTGGGGGGGAGGGAAATGGGTACCAAGACATGTGAAAGGGTATCAATGTATGTGAATTAATGCACCTTCTATCTGGCAAATATCATGTAACCCTTTTACTAATTACAATAAAAAAATTTTTAAAAAAGTCAGCCTCTTCACTTGAGGCCAGCCAACAGTCAGTCAAGTTTGACCCTGATACACAAATTACTTCCTATAGGACCCAGGAAAACCTCATAAGCACATCTGACATTGTCACTATCTGAAGCAATTTAAGCTTGTAGAGACTTGTCAGGACATGAGAGAATTGGAGCACTGTGACTCAGCAGCAAAATGATTTTCCAAGCCAGCTACCAGTGATTCACAAGGGAGCTGAGATGTGAAAAATCTTGGTTCTAAGCCAGCTCAGGCCATTAAATCTGTAAGTCTTATCTCCAATAAACCACCAGAAAGTCCAAACTGGAGCTATTTATCCGGTAGTAGTGGGACAGCCTTGATTTAAAAAATCTAAAGGACAAGGCCCAGACATTGAATTCAAGACCCAGGATCTAAACCCCCCTTCCCCAGCTACCAGCACACAGACACACACCCAATGAAAAAATAATTTAGTCCAAATGTTTGTACATATATGCCAGTATATTTCAAAGAGGCAGAAACAATTATGACTTCAAGAAACGCCATGTCCCATCAGTTTAGAGGAAGAAGGCATGAGAAACATAGCCTCAGGGAACTGAGCCCTGGAACATTTTGGGGGATCACTCCACCAGGACAACTCTATACTCCTAGAGAGTCAAAAGTGGCAAGTTCCTCAAGAACTAGAAATTTACCTTTCACCCCATCCAAGCAACCTGAACCTCCAAGAAGATCATAGCACTCACTCCCCAAGAAATCCACATGACTCGACAAAGAAACAGAATGGGGAAAGCCAAATATGGAAAGGGGAGCTGGGAGGGGAGCAGGGACTGACCTGAGTAGAAATGCCAGGATCAGCAGGTAGGGGTGTGGGAGTTTAGCAGAGGTGAAGAGGGAACCAGTCCTACCCAAGGCCTCACACCCTGGGATACAGCCATGCAGACAGGGTACTTCCCAGAATAAGAATGCTGGAAAAGGTCAAGGGACAGGAGTAGGCAACAGAAAGGAAGACTGTAAAAGATGGATATTGGAAGCATCAGTTCTGGATGGGCCAACAGGGGTCCTGGATTATATTTCTGAGATTTCCAGTCTATGTGGGTATAAGCTGGTGGTTCCAACATCAGATGCCCCCTCCAGCCTCAATGGTGCTTCCTCCTCCTCTGCTGGTCCCTACCCCCACAATCACCCAAGAGTGAGAAAGTGCCAGGGTTGGGTTGGCAGTCACCAACAGGTGTGCTCTGATCCATGCCCAGACCCAAGGTAGGGCAGTAGCCTTGAGAGCTCAGGGGCAGCATCAAAAAAAATCTCAAGAGATTGAACCTCAAAGGAGATTCAATAAATACTTGCCCAGAGTTCAAGTCCCACAACTGTCCTAAAGAAAAATGCTGTTTCTGCAGGTGATAGTTTCAAAGTTTGTCTCCCACTGATAATGAGACCTGACAATGGCCTGATATTCATGGTTCATGTTAGTAAATCAATCTGAAAACACAATGGACCACAAAAGGATGGATGGGTAAGGGTAAGCTCTAAAAGATCCTCAGGTTCGGGAATTTAACAGGCTTTTTTTCCCCTGGTAGTCCTGGACCTTGAACTCAGGCCCTGAGTACTATCCTTGGGCTATCTCAAGACTAGAGCTCTACCACTTGAGCCAAAACACCACTGCGGGTTTTTTCTATGTATATGGTACTGAGGCCTACTGCTAGCCAAACTCCCGGCCTTTTACTGGCTTTTTCTTTTTTGTGGGTCATGGTGCTTGAACTCAGCCTGGGCCCTGTCCCTGAGCTCTTCAGCTCCAGCTACCACCCTACCCTTGAGCCACAGCCCCATTCCCATTTTCTAGAGGATAGAGATAAGAGTCTCCAGTTCTTTTGTGGATAAATGTAGATGAGAGTGTCTGGTTTTGTGTACTCAGGCTGGCTTTGAATTTTGATCCTCAGTTTTCAATCTCCTGAGAAGACTGGATTACCTGCATGAGCCATTGGGCCTGGCCTTACTTGCTTTTTAAGGATATATATGGCATATATATATTTGGTGGGCTGGAGCTGTGGCTTGGGCACTGTCAAGTTCTTCAGCTCAACGCTATCGCCCTTTTCCTGGGCCTGGATTTTTGTCCCTGAGCTCTTCAGTTCTAGGCCACCCTACACCTGGAGCCACATTAGTACTTCTGTTTTTCTAGTGGGAAATTGGAGATAAGAGTCTCTTGGTCTTCAGTA
Organism: Megascapheus bottae; assembly: GCF_031878675.1. Taxonomy (NCBI): domain Eukaryota; kingdom Metazoa; phylum Chordata; class Mammalia; order Rodentia; family Geomyidae; genus Megascapheus; species Megascapheus bottae. The sequence goes on along the minus strand of NW_028327810.1, from coordinate 1,423,208 downwards.
CCCAGGCTGGCTTTGCACCGTGATCCTCAGATCTCAGCCTCTTAGTAGCTAGGATTATTGGCAGGAGCAACCCTGCCCAGCTTTAAGGATATTTTTAATTTTCAAATTGAGATCTGGTATTTTAAAGCACAAAGCTGTGGTTATTGGCTCAGAAAAAAGACATTTGGGCATTTGGTTTATCTTTGCCTTGGCTACAATTTGGGAACAAGTATTAGAAATTTAACTGTAAAGGTCCATTAATTTCAGAAGCTTTGTTCTGTCTAAAAGTACTTGGGTATTTAGGTATCAAGAGAAAGGGACAGGGAAAACCTAGGAGAAGTCCATGCACGTTGGAAAAGTATAAGAAGCTGGCATAAAGATGCTTCACCTAAACATGGTGAGATGGGGGGAGTGAACCAACTTCATCCTGTCCCTTTTTCCTGCAGACTGACAATGGAAAGCTGATGTGGATGATGTGATTGGCATTTCTGAAAATTGCTCCTTGGGAAACTTTAAAAGAGGGTTAAAAATTTTGTCTCAGTGATATAATTTGGCTTCAATGCTACTTTGTAATTGATGATAGTTTTTAAAAACAGCACATGCTAAGCCTGGAATTTTTGGTAGGGTACTGGTGCTTAAAATTCTTTTTTTTGTGGGTCTTGTAACTTGAACTTGCCCTGGACGCTGGCCCTGAGCTCTACAGTTCAAGACTACCACCCTGTCCTTCCCTTGAGCCAAGCCCCACTTTCTAGAGGTTAATTGGAGACAAGAGTCTCAGACTGTTTTGTGCCTGGGCTAGCTTTGTCTCTCCATCCACAGATCTCAGCCTCCTGAGCAACTAGGATTATAGGCGAGAGCCACCATGCACACCGAGCATGGTTGGTGCTTAAACTGCTTGCGTTAAGAAAAAAACAGTAATTTCAAGCTGGGTAATTTGGCTCTTGCCTGTAATCTTAGCTACTCAAGAAGTGGGGATTGGTTCAAGGGAGAGTGGTACCCTTGAGCTGAAAAGTTTAGGAACAGGGCCCAGGCCAAATTCAAGCCCCAGGACCCACCAAAACAACAACAACAAAACAACAACAAAGATAGATATCAAGCTTAGCAAAATCAATGATTATTAGCCACAGATCTTTATCACCAGACTGAGAAAAGAAATGGCCTAAAACTACTACCAACTCCTAGGTTTCTTCACAGAACTTGGAAACGAAGAGTGCTTTATTTCTCTATTTTTCCTTCCTTTTTTGGTTTTGTCAGTCATTGCCCGGTCCCTGAGCTCTTCATCTCCAGGTTATTGCCCTACCTTCCTCTTGAACCACAGCCCCACTTCCAGTTTTCCAGTGGTTAATTGGAGATAAGTCTCATGTTCTTTAGTGCCCGGGCTAGCTTTAAACCACAGTCCTCAGGCCAAACTCCCAGCCCTATTACTCTATTTTTATACATGCGTATGAAAAACTTTGCTTGTACTTTTTATTACACTTTTCTTTCTTTTTGGAGGGCCAGTTCTGGGACTTAAATACAGGTCCTTATGCTCAAGTCTGGCATTTATCACTTGAACCATATCTGCATTTCCAGCTTTTTTGGTTTTGTTTTGTTTTGGTCATGGGGATTGAACTCAGGGTCTGGGTGCTGTCCCTAAGTGCCCTACCACTTTGAGCCACAGCACCATATCTGGTTTTTTGGTGGTTAATTGGAGCTAAAAGCCATGGACTTTTTGCCCAGTTTAGTTTGAACTAAAATACTGTGATCCCAACCTCCTGAATAGCAAGGATTACAGGTGTGACACCCCCCCTTCTAAATAGCTAGGATTACAGGTGTGATCCTCCCTCCCCTCGTGCCTGGCATCACTGAGTCTTTTGCTCTAGGCTAGCGCTGCTCTACCACTTTGAAGCACAGTGCCACTTTCTACTTCCAGCTTTTTGCTGGTTAATTGGAAATTAGTCTTAGAGATGTATCTGCCTAGCTTAGCTTTAAACTTCAATTCTCAGATCTCAGATTTCAGAATAATAAGAATTACAAATGTAAGCCCCTGGCACCTAGCTTGACATAGAATCCTGAAAGCAGGAAAGAAATGATGAATCATGCACAAGGGATCTTATGTGGCACCGAGTGGGTGCAGGCTGTATAACCTTCCTGTGGGTGGCTGAGGCCAACCTGGCCTGCATGGTGAAATCCTGCCACAAACAGACAAAAACATTAAAAAATAAACCAGAAGCCAGGTGCTGGTTGCTTATTCCTATAATCCACGCTACTTAGGAGGCTAAGCTCTGAGAATCACGGTTCAAAGCCAGCATGTACAGGAAAGTTGAGAGACTGTTATCTCCAATTAACCACCAGGAAATGGAAGCGAATGTGGCTCAGTGCTACCTCACTAGGGCCGGAGCGGGGCCTAGTGGTAGAGTGCTGGGCTGACAGTGGGGCTGGGAGGAGGCAGAGTGGTAGAGTGCTTTATTAGCACATGAAAAGCTCTGTGTTCTATTCCTCAGAATCACATACACAGAAAAAAAATCCAGAGGTAGTGCTGTGGCTAAGTGGCAGAGTGCTAGCCTTGAGCAAAACCTGTCCAAGGAGAGTGCCCCAGACCTGAGTTCAAGCCCCAGGACTTGCCAAAAACAACAATAGGAAAGGCAGAAGTCTTTGTAGAAGTCTATAGAAAAAGTCAGAATTAAATCAGCCAAATACAGGGGACAATAAAGGAGAAACTGAGAAATCAGTAAGACATAAACATAGAAGGTCAGGGTATAGATCACGTGGCAAAGGAGAAATTGATAAATAAATAAGACATAAAACATACAAGGTTGGGCATGGTTCAAGTGGCAAAGTATCTGCTTGGCAAGATTAGGGGATGGACACAACGTCACCACCAAAAAACAAAATAAAACAAAAGGACAGACATGAGTTTTTTTCTTTTTTTTCTGTCCTCTTTTCCTTTATGTGGATGAAAGTTTCCAATCAAAAGGCACAATGAAAAAATAAAACCAACTAAAGAACCATCCCCTGCAAAAATCACTCATGACCCAGTGAATGGGGCATATGTTTTAGTCCCAAATTCACACATGGATTGATGTAAAATAGAACAAAATACATTCTATGTAATTGGAACCAAAAGAATGCTGGATAACCATTCCAAGATACAAGATAGAGTTAAGTGAAGATTGCTATGGAGGGAAGAGGACATTACAGATGAGTGAGTGTTCAGCACAGCAAGGAGGGGCATTTGTTCATCAGAGCTGCCTTAGGGCTGCGCTGGTGGCTCATGTCTGTAGCCCCAGATACTCGGGAGAGGCTGAAATGCTTTCTTCTTTGTGGGTCTGGGGCTTGAACTCTTGGGTATCCCTGAGCTCTTTTGCTGAATCACTTTGAGCTCCACTTTCTGTTTTCTACTGGTTAATTGGAGATACTCACATACTTTCCTTTCCTGTCTGGCTTTAAACCACACTCCTCAGATTTCAGCCTCCTGACGTGCTAGGATTACAGGTCTATCTCTAAAATCTAATATTTTTGGGTTTTTTGGTCCTGGAACTCAAAAAAGAATAGCAAATAAAAAATCACAACAGGAACCAGAAACAGTGGCTCATGCCTGGAATTCCAACACTTGGAAAGCAGAAGTAGTAGGATCACAGTTCAAGAACAGCCTAGGCCAAACTTTTATAAAATGTTATGTCAGAGTGAGGTGACATGTGCCTGGAGTCTCAGCTGTATGGGGGACAGAGGTGGGGCTGCATGTGTAGGGGCTGGGTGGTAATCCAAAACCTTCCCTAGGCAAAGTATGAGACCTTGTGTCTGAAAAACATGGGCGAAAGAGATGGGCATTGCTTGTTTAACAAGCACAAGTCCCTGAGTTCAAACCCTAGCTTCTAAACCAGAAAGAAAAACAATCACAACAGAACTTTGAAAATACTTGGAGAATGGAACATTATCCAGATCACCCTACTCTGAGTCAAGCTCTAGCATACTACTCAAAAACCTGATGCTAAGTGAAAGAATACTGCCAGGTGCGGTGACTTGCGCCTGTAATCCTACCTACTCAGTAGGCTGAGATCTGAGAATTGAAGTTCAAAGCCAGACCAGGCATGAGACTCATCTCTAGTGAATCATCAGAAAACCAGTAGTTGTGCTGAGGCTCAAGTGTTAGCGTTGAGTGTTAGCATTTTGCTGAAGAGCTCAGGGACAACACACAGGTCCAGGACCAGAGTTTAAGCCCCACAAGGGTGGGGGGGGGGAAGAATCCATCCATAAAATACCTCAGTTATAAAACACGTCGTTCTTAAGTACCTATGATAGGTAGATTCACAAAAGCAGGAGATTCTGGGAGGGTAGCGGTGAGGGCTAAACCCAAGGCTTGTTTCTGGAGTGATGGAAGTGATTGGTATTTGTGATGATGTTTGAACACATCCACGTATACTCAAGGTCATTAGAGTATATCAGTTAAGTGGGAGATTTGATGTGCAGTGAACTATTTTTTGTAAAGTTAATGTTTGAAAACATGAATTGAGGTTACAGGTGTTAGGGTAACACTTTGTGAGTCTGGGGTGCCTCCGCCCTTGGGCACTGTGGCTCCTGATGCCTCTGGAGGCCCAAAGCCCCTGTCAGAGTCCCCAGAGCACCCCCCCCGCAGGGGCTCTAATTTGTGGTTGGGAGGTGGAGATGCTTCTCAGGGTGGGAACCCTAGTCAAAGGCTACCCTTGTCACCTGGGAGGAGGAACCACCTAGCCTACCTTTCAGGGATTTCAGGCCTGTCTGTGTGGGGCTTGGACGCGGGACATTGTGCATTGTGTGTGTGTGTGTGTGTGTGTGTGTGTGTGTGTGTGTGTGTCTGTCTGTCTGTCTTTCTGTTTGTTTGTTTGGGGCTTGGACACAGGACATTTTGTACCTGTCTGGGTGGGGCTTGGACACAGGACATTGTGTGGGCCTGTCTGTCTGTATGGGACTTAGACACAAGAAATTGTCTGTCTGTGTGGGGCTTGGACACAGGACATTGTGTGTGTGTCTGTCTGTGTGGGGCTTGGACACACGACATTCTGTGTCTGTCTGTCTCTGTGGGGGGTTGGAAGCAGGACATTGTCTGTCTGTCTGTCTGTCTGTGTGTGGCTTGGACACACAGCCTTTTGTGTGTGTGTGTCTGTCTGTGTGTGGCTTGGACACAGAGCCTTGTGTGTGTGTGTCTGTCTGTCTGGGGTTTGGACACAGGACATTGTCTGTCTGTGGCTTGGACACATGACATTGTGTGGCTGTCTGTCTTTTGCTTGGTTACAGGGCCTTGTGTGTGTCTGCCTGTCTGTGTGGGGCTAGGACACAGGACCTACACATTGTCCCTAAGCATTTTCACCCAGATTGGTGTTCTACTAATTGAGCCACAGCCCTGCAGGAGGCACCAAGGTGGAGCTCCACTGGTGGAGGAGGGAGCAGATGGGCTGGGGGCGGGGCCCGGCCAAGCCGAGGGGCAGGGATCCGGGGACAGGGCTGAGCCCTTGCCGGGGCGGCAGGGCAGAACTCCGGGGCAGAGCTGGCACCAGGAACTCCAGGGCTAGTTCTGTAGTCCTGACAGACATGGAGGAGGACCAAAGATTAGTGGATACCCGGTGAGTGAGGGCGGCTCTGATCTGGCCAGTGCAGATTTAGGGCAGGAATCCATGCCTATCCTCCAGGCTCTCCACCCCTTTCACAGGGAGGGGAGAAGAGGGCAGCAGGGAAGGGAAAGGAGAGGAGAGCAGGGAGGAGAGCAGGAGAGGAGAGTAGGTGAGTAAAGGGGAGGAGAGCAGGAAAGAAGAGGAGGGGAGGAGAGGTGAGGAGAGCAGGTGAGGAGAGGAGGAGAGAGGTAGAGAGTGGAAGGGAGAGGAAGAGAGGAGATCAGAAGAGGAGAGGAAAGTAGAGCAGGAGGGGAGGGGAGGAGAGGAGACAAGGGGAGGGTTGGAGGGGAGGGTGGACAGCAGGCCATCGTCCTGACAGGTGGAGTCCGGTGGAGCTGTTCCTGCTGCCAGCACAGCTTGTCTTCCTGCCACGTGTCCTGGTTGCCTGTGCCATGCTGCATGCTGCCTTCCCCACTGCCCCCCGTCTTGAAGGGTGTGTGGAGAAGCTAGGCCTGGCTGATCAGGGGAAGGAGCGTGTGTTCTGCGCAGTGACTGTGTGATGTCTATGGCAGCACAACCCTTGGTCCCTCTCCACTGGGAGGGCCTCACTGATCATACCCTCGGTCTGTGAGGGACAGATTGGTGTAGGGTTCTGGTTGGATTCCAGGTGGGGAGGAGCAGGGTGTCCTGCAGTTTGGATCCTGTCTTGGCTTAACCTCCATCTGCTCCATAAGGACCAAGGTCTGCATCCTGGCTCTTGTTTCTTCAGTCAATTCCCCCTGCTCAGATTGATGGTTCTGATTCCCAGTTGTACCTCTGCTTTGCTTGGAAGATCTGTGCCAGCCCTCCGGTCTTGGAGCCTTTCCAGGTCACTAGAACACTGTCTCTTGTCTTCCTATCTGACAGCCTTCCTGGCTTCCATGTCTCTCAGCCAGCAGAGAAACGAAGCCCCTCAAGGCCCCGATAACAGCTGTGCTGTCTGCCCCAGGCCACCTGACACCACACGAGAAGCCACAGCACGACTCTTGCCTCTGCCAGTGCCAGTTAGCCCACTGCATCATCTAGCAGGCACCGGGCTCCCCTCCTCATTCCGCCTCCAGGGCACTCTGTTATGCCCCCTGAACACCTCCCACCATCTTTGAAGGTCCTTTTACAGAGACAATGCAATCTAGGGATTCCATGGAATGGGTTACCATCACCTGACACCCACCTACTCCTGTCCTCCAGGAAGGGGACAGAGAGGCTCTTCCTTTTGCAGGTGCTTCCAACCCAGTGGCCTTTCTCACCTCTAAATTTCCATTTTCCTCTAGTTTCTCCCTTCCACATACATACAGATTAAAATCTCTGGCATCTTGAAGCTGTGGCCTCCGTGTCTTCTGCAGTTATGATGGCCTTTTCTCTCCTCAATTCTGTCTCCCAAAGCTATAGATATTGATCCAAAGTGCCACCATCATTAGCTTTTCTTTTTAACCTTTATTTGTGGTACTAGGAATTGAACCCAGGGCATTATACCACTCGAGCTATCCTCTGGTCAGCCTTTCCCACCGTGGAGTGGTTCTGCTTATATTTCCAAAGTTGTATCCACTTAATTTGTCCTTTTGAATGGGCCTAGGTCAGATCCCTGGACCCCAGCACAAGGGGGAAGGTTGACACTAGAAAGAGGAGTTTGTGAGGTCAATTCAGAATAAGAGGCTGGCTTCAAGAGAAAGGCCATCCACACAAATGAGCTGGGGGGTGCAAGCTAGGTGAAGAGATGGCCACAGAGTCAGGCGTGGTGGCTCACACCTGTCATCCTATGTACTCAAGAGGCTGAAATCTGATGATCAAGGTTCAAGGTCAGCCCAGGCACAAAAGTACTTGAGACTCTTATCTCCAATAAACCTCTTGAAAATTTAAAGTGGGGCTTGGCTGAAGGGTGGGGTGGTAGCCTTGAGCTGAAGAACTCAGGACAGTGCTCAGGCCAAATTCAAGCAAGTGACCCACAAAAAGAAAAGAAGTGACCACAGAAATATCCTGTGAGGGACCAGGAAAATGGCCTAAACTAGCATGCACGAAGGCCTGGGTTTGATTCCTCTGAACCACATACACAGAAAAAGCCAGAAGTGGTGCTGAGGCTCAAGTGGCTAAGCACTAGCCTTGGGCAAAAAGTTTCCAAAGGCAGTGCCCAGGCCCTGAGTTCAAGCTCCAGTACTGACAAAAAAATCCTGTGAGGCAACACTGAGAACCCAGGATAGCAGGGCTTGGATGGTGAATTATGAATCCTCAGGAAGGGTGGCATTGGTCACCACAGCCAGGACAGCAGACACAGACACCTTCCTTCCTTTGAGGAAGTCAGGGTTTCTGTGTTTTTACTCAGTTAATGCATTTCTCTGCACCTGCAGGGCATGCTGGTATCTCCCATCCCAGTGATGACAGAAGCCTGCTCTAACTCGGTCTGCCCCTCAAGTCAACTTTGCCTTGGCTGCTGTGAAGATCCTGCTGAACATAAATGTAATTGCTTACTGCCAGAAATCATGCATCTCTGGGTGGCTGTCAGGTTAAAATCTAGGCTTTTGGTTGTATCACCCACAGGCCTACACACACACACACACACACACACACACACACACACACACACACATCCCATAAATTCACACATGAATTTCCCACACACAGATGTGGGACCACAGGCTCCACCCCACAACAGCGTGAGCTGAAACCCATTCATGTAGATTCCATTCTTGCCACACCCAATCGCATTTATTTCTGGAATGCTCTCGGCTCCCCTCCTCCAGAAAGTATGAGCTGGTGGCTCACACATGTAATCTCAGGAAACTGAGAACTGAGGATCATAGTTCAAAGCCCATGCAGGCAGGATAGTCTGTGAGATTACCATCTCCAGTTAACTACCAGAAACCCAGAACTGGTGCTGTGGCTCTAGTGGTAGAGCACTTGCTTTGAAAAGAACTGATATAACAGCCAGCAAGGGCTGCATCCAGAGGCCTAGCTCTCAGAGGCCTTAGTGGGACTCTGACCAAGGGAGTCTAAGAAACAAAATGAAGCTAAAGCTTCTTTGGTTATCACAAGAGTAGTAAGTCAGTCTCACTTTTCTCCTCCCCCTCCCTCTACCTCTCTCCAACTCTCTGTCCCAGTGGTGCTTTCCTTGCGTTGGGTCCTGCTCACATCTACGGTGTGTGCGGCAGAGATATCAGGTTCTAAAATGTGCTTATGATCATGCCTAGGGAAACCTGGATGCCAGGCTGGTACTAGCAAGCTCAGGGAGAAGGAGATGGTGGAGGAGTGAGCAGAGACCCAAGAGGTGTTTGCTTCTGCATGCTAAGACCCAAGTTCTCAAACTCATGTCTGGTGCAGAATAGGCCAGGCCCCAGGGCTCTGGGGCCACATCTAGTGGACAGTTGATGCAATACAGTGACAGCTTGGCTGAGAGCGAGCCTAGGTCAGGAGGCTGAGGCCCTGTGGCACAATCTTGGGCACTAAGGGCCACAGGGAAGGGCTGTCGGTGAGATGTGACAGGTTTGCAAGCCCCCTGAGACCTTCTGAAATATCAGTATTAGAGTGTTGCCAGGCTGGACAGGCCTAAGTAGTCAGAGAGCACACGAGAAGTCTTTCTCTCAGCAAGAAGGGGGGTGTTAGGCCTGATAACCAGCAGAGAGGGGTCACAGGGGGGCTGAGGTCAAGCCACTGAGGGTCACACCGGAAGGGACACCACTGGAAGAAGGAACATGTCTTTCTCCAGCACAGCAGGAAGAAACAACCATCAGGGTTTCATTGTTCTGCTCTCACCCTCCATAACCATCAGCACACAGAAGACACTAGCACAGACTCCCAGAGCCTCTCACAACCTCTTCCGTGATACTGTTGGTGCCAAGCATAACTCTCCTCCAGCCTTTCCCTCAGCCCCCTCAAGCCTCTCTTCTCGGTGGAATCTGCAGATACCCTAAACACTGCCAACAGGGGTTCAAGTGGCAGGACTGGACTACACACCAAAATGTAAATGCTTTGAGGTTCTAACAGGCAAAGCTAACACAATCCCTCCCTGATGGCTCAGAAGTGATTCAGCTCCCATCCTTTCCTCTGTCTCCAATACTTCACAGGCTACCACCATTGCTACTGAAACCTTATTTCCTAGTGGGAAATGGGATTTCCTAGAACCTCACTTAGGTGAGGGCTGCAATTGGGTGCCACTCACTCATGCCTGTAATTGAATTTCTCAGTAAGCACACCGCTGAGACTCCAGTAGCTTCTGAGGGAAACAAAATGGCATGGTGGCCCAATCCTAATAAAGTAGCCAGTTTGTGCACTTGTGGCATGATAAGCTCTCCTGTGAACACCCCAGTGAACCAATCAGGCTCAGAAAGGTGCCAAGTATTCGAGACTCAGCCAGGAGGGGCTGAGCAAGCCTAGGTTTGGAGGGGGAACACTCACTTTTTCAAGAGAACAACCAGCAACTGCTCCATTGTATTCCACTGCCTGAAATTGTGCAAGAAATTTTCCACATAAAAGAGATCACCTGAGGAAGGAAGATGGCACCAAGACAATAGGGACGCTGCCTAGCTTTCTCTGAAAAAAAGAGAGAACCAGGGAGTCCCACGAGCCAACTACCTAAAGAAATCCACAACAACAAACTCAAAAACCAACAGAGAAGGACTCAAACCGGAAAAGAAATCCAGATAAAGCTCACATCCAACTTTCTCAAAGAATTCGGAACGTGAGGACCCCTCCCCCACCTCTCGCCCAAAGCCTCAGAAAGCCCCGAAAAACGGCAGCTGGCGCTGGACCTAGCCGCGAAAAGCAGCTCCTGGAAAAAGAGCAACAAACCAACCCTAATTCCAGTAGAAGAAAGCAAATTATTAAAATCAAAGCAGAATTAAATGATTTGGAATCCAAAAAAACTATAGAAAGAATCAACAAATCAAGGCGTTGGTTCTTTGAAAGAATTAACAAAATTGACAAGCCCTTAGCAAATCTTACCAAAAAAAGAAGAGAGCATATCAAAATAAACAAAATCGCAGATGAAAATGGTAACATCAAGACAGAAATTACCAAGATCCAGAATATCATGAGAGAATACTTCTCAAACTTTTATACCAACAAATTTGAGAATCTAGATGAAATGGATGAATTCCTAGCCAATATTAACATACCCACACTGAACCAAGAAGAACTAAGCCAACTCAACAGGCCTATTCAAGCTCTGAAATAGAAATGGCAATTAGAGAACTTCCACCTAAGATAAGCCCAGGGCCAGATGGATTCACATCTGAATTCTATAAGGTCTTCAAAGCAGAGCTCACACCAATACTCCTCAAGCTCTTCAACGAAATTGAAAATGAAGGTTCCTTACCAAACTCATTCTATGAAGCCAATATAACCCTCATCCCCAAACCAGACAGAGATTCATCAAGAAAGAGAACTATAGACCTATATTTTTGATGAACATCGATGCAAAACTTCTCAACAGAGTACTGGCCAGCCATCTACAACAACTCTTCAAAAAAATTATACACTATGATCAAACTGGATTCATCACAGGGAGGCAAAGCTGGTTCAACATACGCAAATAAATTAATATAATTCAACCATCAACAGGAGCAAGGACAAAAATCACATGATTGTCTCAATAGACGCGGAAAAGGCATTTGACAAGATCCAACACCCCTTTATGTTAAAAGCTCTGGAGAAACTAGGAATCCATGGAACATTCCTCAATGTAATAAAGGCTGTGTATGACAAACCCACTGCTAGTATTACACTTAATGGTGAAAATCTAAAGCCATTCCCTCTAAAATCAGGAACAAGACAAGGATGCCCACTCTCTCCACTCCTCTTTAACATAGTACTAGAATTCCTAGCCAGTGCAATAAGGCAAGAAGCAAGCATAAAGGGGATCCAAGTAGGGAAAGAGGAAATAAAACTATCCCTCTTTGCAGATGACATGATTCTGTACTTAAAATCCTATAGACTCTACTCCCAAGCTCCTTGAGCTGATTCAAAGCTTTGGAAGAGTAGCAGGCTATAAAATCAACCCTCAAAATTCAACTGCCTTCCTTTACGCCAACAGTGAGAGGAACGAGGCAATAATCAGGAAAGAAACTCCTTTCACAATAGCCTCAAAGAAAATAAAGTACCTAGGAATTAGCTTAACTAAGAATGTAAAGGACCTTTTTGACGAACACTTTAAAACCCTAAAAAAGGAAATTAAAGCAGAACTAAAGAAATGGAAAAACCTCCCATGCTCCTGGATTGGAAGAATCAACATTGTGAAAATGACAATCTTGCCAAGAGCTATCTACAAATTCAATGCAATACCCATCAACATCCCAATGTCATTCTTTAAAGAAATAGAAAAGGCAATCCAAAACTTCATATGGAATAATAAAAGACCCCGGATAGCAAAAACACTTCTTAGCAGAAAGAACAGCGCTGGAGGAATTCCAATTCCAAACTTTAAACTCTATTACAGAGCTATAATTCTCAAAACAGCTTGGTACTGGCACAGGAACAGGCCTGAAGACCAATGGAATAGAACTGAGGACCCAGATATTAAACCACAGACCTATGGCCACCTAATCTTTGACAAGGGAGCCAAAAAAATAGAATGGAAGAAAGACAGCCTCTTCAACAAGTTGTGCTGGCAGAACTGGTTAAGCACCTGCAGAAAACTAAAGCTGAATCCTTCGTTGTCACCTTGCACTAGAATTAACTCCAAATGGGTCAAAGACCTGGAGGTAAAAGCTGACACACTGAAAACTTTACAGGAAGGAATAGGAGATACACTAGGCCTCCTTGGCACAGGTCGAAACTTTCTTAATAAGGACCAAGAATCACAACAAATCAGAGAAAGGCTGGATAAGTGGGACTGCATTAAACTGCAGAACTTTTGTATGGTAAAGGACATAGCTAGTAAACTAATCAGGAAGCCTACAGAGTGGGAGAAGATCTTCACCAACCAAACAACGGACAAAGGCCTCATATCTAAAATATATCAACAACTCAAAAAATTGAATCACTCCAAAACTAACCTCCAAAGTAACAACCATCCCATTAAAAAATGGACCAAAGACTTAAAGAGAGTCTTCTCTGAAGAAGAAACAAAAATGGCCTATAGACACATGAAGAAATGCTCAACATCTCTGGTCATAAAAGAAATGCAAATCAAAACAACTCTAAGATTCCACCTCACTCCAGTTAGAATGGCCAGGATCAGGAAAACGAATGACAACAGATGCTGGAGGGGATGTGGCCAGGAGGGATCACTACTACAGTGTTGGTGGGAGTGCAAACTCGTTCAACCACTATGGAAAGCAGTGTGGCAGTGCCTCAAAAGGCTAAACATAGAACTCCCCTATGACCCAGCAATTCCACTACTTGGCATTTACCCAACCATCCAGAAACAAGGACATACTAAATCCACTAGCACAACAATGTTCATTGCAGCACTATTCACCATAGCAAAGATATGGAACCAACCTAGATGTCCCTCAGTTGATGAGTGGATCAACAAGTTGTGGTATTTGTACACAATGGAATTGTATGCTGCTGTCTGAAAGAATTACATCACCCCATTTGTTAGGAAATGGAAAGACTTAGAAAAAAATCATATTAAGTGAAGTAAGCCGGACTCAAAGGAACTTAGGCTAATGGTTTCCCTCATTCGTCATAATCAGTAGAAACCTTGGGCTCTACTAGCTGAGATTTGCAATAGAGCAAAAGGCCATATATAAAGCCATATAATGTGAAGCTAATTGAAAGGACCTCCAGGATATTGAAACAAAAGCTATATAATGAATGATTGTTGTCCTTAATGTACTATTTTGTCTCTCATCTCCTTTGCTGTCCCTTGGTTATCTCATATTGGTATAGTATCTCACTTTGTTATCTGATATATTGAATTTATTTGTATTTGGATAGTTGAAATTTGATAGGGAAGGGGGGAAAACCAAGACGGGTGGGGGGTGTGGGGGTGGAGGGAAATGGGTACCAAGACATGTGAAAGGGTATCAATGTATGTGAATTAATGCACCTTCTATCTGGCAAATATCATGTAACCCTTTTACTAATTACAAAAAAAAGAAAATTAAAAAAAAGAGATCACTTTTCTGGTAGGCAGGGATCAGCTTTATAGGAGCATCTACAACAGGCCTTCCTCCAGAATGCATAGGTTACAGAGCTCATACCGAATCTGTGCTGACTCACCCTCACACTATGTTGGCAAAAACCATCGATCTTTCAAACACAGAAATGGGAGCACACTTCACAGAGATGAATTGGGATAGAGTAGATTAAAAATGCCACAAAGTGTCATCCCAGTATAGACACTTGAAAGCATACAAGAAGGTTGTAGTGTGTGAGGAGGATGATGGGGTGAAATACATTTCTTCTCAGGAATATACCTCATCTGGTTGCCCTGGATTTTCCTGGCTTTCTTCCTAGAGAAATGCCTTATATACTGGATTCGTGGCTTGGCAATGATCCAGCATGTACATCTTTGAGTGAGACTTCCACATCTTTCATGCCTGAGACTCTAGTTTCCTGAACTTTAGCAACAGCAAAGCAACATCTTTCTTCCACAGGCCAAGTGAAGTGGCTTGAGTTGTTTGTTAGTTATAGTGGCTTGTTTACCAGGGTTCCATATTCTGTTCCATTGTGAGGTAGGTAGGGTCACCTTTCAGGGCCCAGTGACCAAAGCTCCTTGCTCACAGAAGACCTCACCAAAGACATACTGGAGACTGAATCTCCCTTCCAACCTCACAATATACATGTGGAAGTAGTAAACAGCACACCTTGTTTGTTAAATCCCAACGTCTTCAACTATGCCCAACTACCAGTCTGGTCTCAGGCTCAAGGAGCCTTCCTTAGGTGAGATCCAAACTTAACTGTCAATATTGCCCTCATCCTTCACAAACCATTTGCTTCACAGTGCCATCTCAGCCTGCATTTTGCCCCTTGTCGAATTTATTTTTGTTTTTACTAGTCCTGGGACTTGACCTCAGAGCCTGCACGTTGTTCTTGGAGGTTTCTTTAGGCTATAGCTGTCCCAACGAGCCACAGCACCACTTGCAGCGTTTTCTATGTATGTGATAATGAGGAATCAAACCTGAGTCTTTTTGAGTGGTAGGCAAGGATTCTACCACTAGGCCAAACACACAGGGCATCTTGCACATATTTTTTACCTCAATCTATTAGGACGTTATTAGGTTTCTGTATCCTAATCTATTTTTTTCCTGATGATTATCTTTACTGTCATCTGTAAAAAATGCAAGTGAGAAAATCACAGAAGTATTGGTGAAATTAAAAAAAAAGCATTACACACATAGATAAGTGTTCATTCTTTGTAGGGGGAAGGATATTTTGATATGATGATGATGACTTTATTATTACTATATCAGGGTTGAGAGTTTGGCCTAGTGGTAGAGTGCTTGCCTAGCATCCATAAATATCCGGGTTTCATTGCTCAGTACCACATAGATAGAAAATCTAGATGTGGCACTGTGGCTCAAGTGGCAGAGGGCTAGACTTGAGAAAACCCGAGGACAGTGCTCAGGCCCTGAATTCAAGCCCCAAGACTGGCAGAAAGAAGAAAGAAAATAAAAGTGTTTTTTACGAGCTAATTCACTCACAGCATTTGCTTCTGAAGTCTTCGCTTCTGCATCTTGTGACCTACCCCTTTCTCTCAACGTAGACGAGAAAAAGAGATTTCGTATCTTGGTATGCTGTTGTCCAATCTCTGGATAGTAATTCAAGATACAATATAGCCTGAGATATTGTGTGTGTGTGCATGTGTGTGCATGTCTGCCAGTGTGAGCATGCACCCTTATGTATAGGGTTTAAGGCTTACTCTTAGGGTGTATGTGATACCCCTCAGCATCTTTTCCTCAAAGGTATTGATCTTTCACTTCTAGCTTATTGTATCTAAATGGAGTTGAGAGATTCACCCAATTTCTTGCCCTGTGCATTGGAACTTATATCTCATATGCCCAGTGCTGGGTTCTCATACTGCTAAATGTATCTATAGACAAGGTTGAGATCTGAGGATACTGGTTAGAAGCCAGCCCTGGAAAGAAAGCCACTGATAGGGATCTTTATCTTCAGTTAAGCATGAAAAAGGCAAATGTGGAACTGTGACTCAGTTCCTCTTGTAACAGCCATGAGAAAAATAGTAATTGGCAGCACCTACTCCCTGAGAGGAATCCTTAGTACTGGTTAAAAAAAAGAAAGAAAATAATGAAAAAATTAAAACTTGCTGAGGACTTCATAAGCATAAACTTGTCCTTTCAGATTCCCCCAAGAGCTTATGTCTATACTTTATCAAAGGTTTGTAAAGATATTTACATATTTTCTATCTTTCTTAAACAGAGATACCCATCCACAAAACACACACAAAAACTCACACACACTATAGCACCCACCCATATATGTCTGGCTATGTATATTTGTATAGTCATATGCATTGATCTGTCTCTCTATACTAATGTATAAATGCATAAAGCATATGTTTTGGACAAACAGATAGGATACATAGATAGATAGGTCTCAGGACATTCCAGATTCTGTGCAATTCTTCAGAGTGCAACTTACCATGCTATTGTTTGTCAAGATAGAGTCCCTCTAACTTTTGGCCAGCTCCTTGTACTTTGCTACTTTTTTTGCCACTCCTGGGGTTTGAACGCTCAAGCTGGTTTCTGTCAGTGAGCTAGAGCTTCTTGCACTCAGTAGTTTATTGCAGATAGGAGTCTCATTGAGTTTCTGTCCTGGGAAGGCTTTGAATTGTGATCCTCAGATCTCAAACTCCTGAGTAGCTAGGATGACAGGCTTGAGCTACCAGCACCTGGTTCCTTTGCCTCTTTTACCCTTTTTTTGGCCCCACCACAGCCATGGTATCTACCTTCTTATGTTTTCTCCACCTGCCCCCAGCCAGGGCTCTGATAGATGCTTTCCACCCACTTATTCATGTCCTCCTCTGTCATTGCTGACAGCTAAGAAATGCACTCACTTGTCAAGATGAAAAACACAAAGCCATGTGATTGTTTCTCAGTCTGTAAGGTCCCATTAGATTTCTAGCCCCACAGAGGCTCAGGTTGATGCTCCTCCAGGGCTTCTTAGATTGTTCTCATAGTAATCCACAACACCTTTGTCTCACTTGTCTAGCTAATTCATGGACTAAACCAACATTCCCTCCAGACTTAGAATACCATACCCAAAAGACACTGGAGGGTCGATTAGTTGTGGGGCCTGCAAGTGGATCAGAGTCTGTCTAACTTGGAGGGGATTTCTCCACTACAGGAAATGGATGTAAATTTAAAATCTGCTTTCATGAGGTGACAATCTCTGCAGAATTTATTATCAAATGTGGCACTGCCTACTTCCAGGTTAGGACATGTGTTGATGACCCAGCACCACAGAGAATGTATTCACCCAGGCCCAACACATAGGCAGGGACCCTGAACTTTCAGGTAGCATTTGGATTAGAGATCATGAGATCTTAGTCTACAAATGATGAGCACCCTCCCATGAGGCATAGACTAGAGAGAAAAAGTACAACCCCGTTAAGCAGCAGATCAAGCTTCCCATCTTCAGTAGGGAAAACTGTGCATAGCTAACATTTGAGGTTCTGTTTGAAGCCAGTCCAGAAAGGAAAGTCCATGAAACTCTCATTTCCAATTAACTGCCAAGAAAAGATAAAGATAGAGATGAAGCTCAAGAGAGGTAAAGAGCCATCTGTAAAAATGAATAGTTAGACCCTGAAGCACCCACACTATCCGACCTTGATAACACTTCTGCCTGCATCTCACCATGCAGCCAGCATTTGGGGTTGACAGAGACCCCTGCAACCACAGGCAATCTGCAGTGTCTCTGATATCTGTGGTGTGAACATCGTTCTGTGGGGTCTGCGAGGAGGTGTCAACCCTGTAGAAGTAGCCAACAGTGCCCTAACTCCAACTGTCCTCTGGGACCCCTAGAATTCCCCCATCTGCACCCCTCCTGTGGCCTGTGGTCCTGTGGAGCCCTCCCACCCTGTCCAGCACCCACATGAAGTGCATAATTCTCCTGGGGCAACATCTCCACAGAGAATACATGACATATCCACTCTCCATGGCAGGGGTAGAGCCTGCTAAAGCAACTAATAAGTGACATAAATTGATGAATTGAATCTTTAGATCCTGATGGCAGACTGTCTGCAAAATCCAAGGGAGAATGGAATTGAAGGGGACCAGGGATCAGGACGTGGGCATGGAGCTTTCCTTCAAAGGGTGGGGTGGGGTAAGTCACAGGCTGGGGCATGCACAGGATGGGGGATGGGCTCTGGGCAACTGCTGGGCCAACCCCTTCCCCATCTCGGGTTTTGAGCTCTGTGATTGTAATGGTGTGCACAGTCTGTGCTCGGCTATGTAAAAGAATCGGCCCTGGGAAGACAAGTGTAGAACCTTTGTGAATGTGGGAAGGGGTGGCTGGACACCCAGTCCCAGAGGAACAGGGAGTGAAGTCGAGAGGGGTCCAAGGAGTAGGAGTGAAGGGTGGGGGCACTCATAGTCAAGACACAGATGGCTCTGTCTGTGGGGTAAGTGCCTCCCTGCAGGCACAACATAGGAGATATCAGAGTTCTGCATGAAAAGAAAAAGCTTGAAATGACACTATGGTGCAAATTGTAGAGGATCAGCCTTGAGCAAAAAGCTCAGGGACAGTACCCAGGACCTGAGTTCAAGCCTCACGACTCAAAAAGAAAAAATGAACCAGGAGTTTGAGAGGGAACCTGGTACTCTCTTGGTCTAATCAGACATAAGAGCAGGCCGGGATAGGCTGTGGACAAAAACAGAGAACACCTGCCCCCATCCTGGCTTTCACCATGTCTCATCTCCTGTCCCCAGCTCTTCCTGTCCTGCATGCAGGGACCACCATGTAACTAGGGCTTCAGCGGGAGCATCTTCACCCCTGTGCTGCCATCTGAATGGTAGACCTCTGTCCTGGCATGGGGTGTCCTGGTGGCTAAGCAGGTGCCCTCACCCTAGATGGAGAACAACCACTGACTTTGTGGTAGCTATGGAGAGATCTGTTCAAGAGCTATCAGGCCACCCAGCTGGGGAGCCATAACCTCACCCAGGTAGATGCCAATGGTTCTCAAGGTGCTGCTACCAATGCCCCCCCAGCTCTGGGTACACGTGACATTACCTCCACAAGGAGTAGTACAAAGTGAGGGATCAGAAAGCTGCCTATGGGCTTCAGATGATGGCCAGGCTGCCACTATTCATGGCCTCACTCTGTCACCACCTTCCCCTGCCTCTGTCTTTCCTTCATCATGCCTCTCTACCTTCCACCCATTAACCCTAGAAACCAATGCTCTGGGTTCTCATCATTCCTCTCATCTCTTCATCTACCTTGCCATGTGTCCATCCCTCTGTCACTTCCACCCCACACACATCCCATCACCAGCCACCCTGTAGCTTATGAGGATCCCAGAGGAAGCTGGTGATGAAGGGCTTGTGTCCATGTAACAGAGTACCTCTCGCCCCTTCCAGCCTAGTCCACCACAAAATAGGAACAGCCAAGCAGGCACACACTGCAGCATAGTGGATCTGCTGCCATCCTGATTTCATGGCCAGGACTTGGCTCTACTCAGCCTTCCAGCTCAGTATCCAGAACATTGTGTTTGCACAGAGCCATGGCTTCTAGAACCAAGGGCCACAATGAGCTCAAGGTGATGCCACCCCCTCCATCTCTATATACTTCTAATTGTAGGATGGGAGCTGAGGTTCTCTTCTGGGATCCCATCCACTAGGAGAGTCATGCAGATTTCTATCCTTTGCTCATTATGGTGACCCTGTGGTTAACAGGTCACTGCTGGGGCTTCCAGTTCAACACATATAGAACCCATACTCTATCACTTCTCTTAGAATGACTGATGTGTTTTAAATATTCTCTAGTTTTAAATTTATTCTTCCTTCTCTCTTTCCTTTCCTTCTTTCCCTTCTTCCCTCCTTCCTCCCATACATTCCTTTTTTACCTTCCTTCCTTCCTTCAGGGCCTTGAACACAAGACGTGGAGCTCTCTCTTAGCTTTCTTTGCTCAAGGTAGCACTCTAGCTCTTGAGCCACAGCTCTACTTCAATCTTTGTTCTTGCTGTAAACTGGAAGTAAGAGTCTCATGAATTTTTCCCCTGCTGGGTTGGTTTTAAACCACAATTCTCAGATCTCAGGTTCCTGATTATGCCTTGGATTACAAGTATTATCTAATGACAAATTCTTTATTTCTTTTTAAACATAATTTGTTCTTTCAGGTGAGCAACCACCCAATCATGCAAGAGCATTACAGCATCCCAGCATTCCTCTTGTCTTGACTTATTCCATCCATCTCACAAGGGCCATCTAACACAACCTGCAGCATGTTGGAAGTCCCAAGGAACATTCTCAATGCCATGAGAAGCCCCCATAAGCTCTGCCTCAGATATGCCCAGCCCCCATCCCACATCCACATGAGCATTTGTTTAGGAGAAGTCTCCTGAGCACACCATCTTCTTTTCCTCCCCATTCAAACCTCATCTTTGGAGTCATTTCTAACAGACAAAGAGGAACATGACCCATGGTTTGACAGCAGCTCATACTCTCAGCCACCCACACCCCCCTCTCCCCTGCCAGACACCTGAATTCAAGAACAATGTTTTCACTATCCCTGAGTCTTATCAACATAGGCTATAATATGCAAATGTTTTAGCTTGTACAGTGCACTAAATTTATTTTACTAAATGGAATAAACATGTGGCTTTAAGCTTCACAATCTTTGCACAAGATGTTTTAGTAGATAACAGATTCACCTGCATTTCTGTAGCCAACAGAAATCTTAGCTTTGAGATTTCAGAATTCCTGATATCCTAGTTTGGATCTGTTAATAATGCTTTCAATGGGGCATTTCAATCCCACCATCCCACAACAATTAATGTCATCTGCCATTCACTATACATCTCTAAGTCCAGTGGTGCTAGGAAAAAGACTGATGTGCCAACTCCATGCTGGCTTGACCTATGCCATCTTCAAACATGGAACAAGCGGGGCTCCTCTCTCCATGCCACCAGGGGTAAAACAATTGCCATTACCTTTTGTCTACTACCCCAGGAGGAATTTTAGCTTGAGACAAAATTATGAAGACTATCTCTACCAGCAAAGATTTCAGTGAGATATGCCTGCATGGATAAAGATAAAACCGCACAAAAGGTAAGGCTGGGCCAGTGCTGGAGCCTGAACTCAGGACTTTGGCACTGAGCATTTGTACTCAAGACTAGACCTCTCCACTTCAGCCCAAGTTCCATTTCCAGCTTTTTGTTTTTGTTTTTGTTTTTGTTTTGTTAGTAAGGATCTATCAGACTTTCCTCTTCCAGGTGACTTGAAACCTCCATACTCAGATCTCAGCCTCCCGACCAGCCTGGAATAAAGTTGTGGGTCAGCCATGCCCCACATCTGAGGACTTCTGCCAGGACTTTCCTGCACGGGCAGGCCGGGAAGCGGGACCTTCAGATCCCAGCCCCCCGAGTAGCCAAGATCAGCGGTGCGAGCCGGCGACGCCCGGCTCCCCGCTTTCAAGGATGGACGGCGCAGCTCTGCAAGCTTTCCAGAAGGAGCTGAGCTGCGCCATCTGCAGAAAAACCTACCTAGACCCAGTCACCATAGACTGCGGCCACAGTTTCTGTCGACCTTGTCTCTGCCTGTCCTGGGAAGAAAGGCAGACCCCCCCAGGAACGTGCCCTGCCTGCCACGAACCCACCCAGCAGGGACACCTCAGGTCTGACGTCCTTCTGAAGAGCCTGGCGGCGCTTGCCAGAAAAGCCAGCCTCTGGCGATTCCTGAGCTCGGAGGAACACAAGTGTGGCCCACACAAGGAGACAAGGCACATCTTCTGCCAGGTCGGCAAGGACCTGCTCTGTGCGCAGTGCTCCCGCTCTCAGGAGCACGAGTCTCACAACCACCAGCCCGTGGAAACGGCTGCTGAAGAGCAGCGGGAGGCCATTTGCAAGCTGATGTCCACCATCTGGAACAAGGTACAAGGAAACCAGAGGAACATCCACAAGAACAGGAGACTCATCGTCCAGTGGGTCCGCTATGTGAACCTGTACCGAGGGACCACCAAGGAGGTTTTTGCCATGCTGGATCGGGAACGCCACGAGGAGGAAAAGCAGCATTCAGACAGACTTCTCAGCCAAGGAAGACAGGTTTTAGGGCAACTCAGCCAAATGGAGACCCAGATGATTCAGAAGAGGCGCCAGCTCAGAGAAACCTACCAGGAGCTGATCCAGATGTACCAGAAGCCAGACCTGGAACTTCTCAGGACTGTCGACTTGACACTGGAGAGTGGCAAGGAAGTGCTGGCCTTCATGCCTGGCCCTGTGAGGCCACAGCTCCGTGCTCTTCCAGTCCCTGGAGTACTGGAGACACTCACCAGGTACCGAGTGGGCATTTCCTTGCGAGAGGCTGCCCACAATCAAGGTGAGCCGCCCACTCCTCCGTGAGAGGTTGGAGCCGCCCGTGGAGACACGCTTGGGAATCCTGCTGAACACTCCATCGACTCGACCGCCTTCGGGGCCCAGGTCTTCAGCTCGGGGAAACATTACTGGGAGGTCACTGCCAAAGGTGCTTCCACCTGGGCTGTAGGAGTCTGCAGGGACTCGGCGGTGGGGAGAGACCTCCCCATGGATGAATCTCAGGACCTCTTTCTTCTCTTAGCTGTGAAATGCAACACTTACGACAGTCTGTTCACTACTTCTCCACTTGTGTCTCACTACATGGAGATGCCTCTGGACCTGGTTGGGGTCTTCCTTGACCTGGACAGTGGGACTGTGAGCTTTTGGAATGTCGCCAAGAGTTCCCTTATCTGGAGATACCCCAATGGCACTCTGGAATTTCCGGTCAGGCCCGTTTTCAAAAGGGGCAACCCATTGCAGTGAGTGGATGGCCTTTCCAGGTGTTGGGAACTCCGCACCCGAGAACCTGGCTCACAAGTTGTCGCCGTGCCAACTCAAGCAACCCGTGAGCCAGGGGCTCTCTGGCCTGTCATCTCAGCTATGGGGAAAGGGTGAACCAGAAGGTCAAAGTCCAGAAGAGACCATGCCAAAACAAAGAGCCTCTTCCCGAAACAAAAGCGCAAACAAAGCAACAACACACCCCACCCACCCCAAATGAAACCAAAACCCAAAGAGTGAACGACTCCTCCCTGCAAAACCCTACACAGAAAAACAGGAATACCAAAGGAAAAAAGCAGAGAAAACCGTAACCACCACCAAAAGAAACCAACAAATATGCGAGGAAAGACAGGCTCCGGTCGTTTGGCCCAGTGCAACGGAGTGCTTGCCTAGCTGGATCCCATTACTTGGGACCACCTTCCAGGACAAAGCTGACTGAGATCCTCCTGTTCACGCTTTCCACATAGCTGAGAGGACCCTAGTGCCCTGAGGGCCCTAGTGCTCCTGGCTTCCCTGTCTGTTGAGTTGGGATGGTGATAACTTGGGAGAGGGGGGCAGGGCTCAAGGGGTGAAGACCCTGCCCAACGGAGGTTCCTAAGGAGTTCCAAAAATGAACTGTAGGAGGATGCCCCAATACCCTGACATACACTCCCTCAGCTCTCTTTAGGAAACACAAGGTAGGATGGATGTTCCCAGCGAGCTTGGCCACGTTGCGTGGTTAAGTCGTAAAGTAGGAGATGGAGAGAAATGACTTGGGGGAGGAAGGAGGAAAAAAGTCGGTTTCGGGAGGGGTGTCTCAAGTCTCAACATCCTAGCTACTCAGGAGGCTGAAGTCTGAGGACTGCAGTTCAAAGCCAGCCTGGCAACTACAGGACCTGAGACTCGCACCTCCAAGGAATCATTAGAAAAATGGGAAGCTGGGCTGTGGCTCCAGGGGTAGGGCAGTAGCCATGAGCTGAAGAGTTCAGGGACGGGGCCCAGAGTTCAAGCCCCGTAACCCACAAAGCATGCAAGGAAGCAAAGAATCCAGACAAGAAAGAGGCCATAAAAGGGAAGAAAAGAAAGAGCCTTTTGGCCATGGGGTCAAACCTCACTTTCACTGAAAATTCCTTTGAAATGTCCTGTGTATAAAGAAGGGGTCTGAAGCATTTGCCTGAAAAAGGAATTGAAAGGTGTGGCTGCTGCTGCTGCTGCTGCTGCAAGGTCAATTCCAGCACCTATTGATATGCAAATCAAGTTGCCTGGCCCAGGTGCGTCCTTGCAAGCCCTTCCGGGGGCTCCGCCCCCCTCAGCATAAATAAGATCGCTGGTCCGCCTCTCGGGCCTCTCGGAGGAAGGGCCACCCCAGCGAGACCATCTGCGTTGGGAGCTTGGATAGCGCCTCTGAGTGTGAGAGCGGTAGGATCTGCTCTTTTCATTCTTGTTCACGTTTGCTTTGGTCTTTGATCGGCTCACTTGGTGGGTGCGTGGTTCCTTCGGTCTGTCGGTCTGTGGGTCGGTCGGTCGGTCGCTCGGTCGGTCGGTCAGTCTCGGTCTGTTGTGGGGCTAGTGCCGGGGCCTGGGGGCCACCCCTGCGGCCCTCTGGGCTCTGGGCTAGCGCTGTGCCACTGGAGCCGCAGCGCCGCGCCTGATTACCGGGTGGTCGATCGGAGGGAGGAGAGAAGGGGGCCAGGCGCGCTTTCCTGCGCGGGCAGGCCGGGAAGCGGGACCTTCAGATCCCAGCCCCCGGAGTAGCCAAGATCAGCGGTGCGAGCCGGCGACGCCCGGCTCCCCGCTTTCAAGGATGGATGGCGCAGCTCTGCAAGCCTTCCAGAAGGAGCTGAGCTGCGCCGTCTGCAGAAATACCTTCCTAGACCCAGTCACCATAGACTGCGGCCACAGTTTCTGTCGACCTTGTCTCTGCCTGTCTTGGGAAGAAAGGCAGACCCCCCCAGGAACGTGCCCTGCCTGCCACGAACCCACCCAGCAGGGACACCTCAGGTCTGACGTCCTTCTGAAGAGCCTGGCGGCCCTTGCCAGAAAAGCCAGCCTCTGGCGATTCCTGAGCTCGGAGGAACACAAGTGTGGCCCACACAAGGAGACAAGGCACATCTTCTGCCAGGTCGGCAAGGACTTGCTCTGTGCGCAGTGCTCCCGCTCTCAGGAGCACGAGTCTTACAACCACCAGCCCGTGGAAACGGCTGCTGAAGAGCAGTGGGAGGCCATTTGCAAGCTGATTTCCACCATCTGGAACAAGGTGCAACAAAACCAGAGGAACATCCACAAGAACAGGAGACTCATCATCCAGTGGGTCCGCTATGTGAACCTGTACCGAGGGACCACCAAGGAGGTTTTTGCCATGCTGGATCGGGAATGCCACGAGGAGGAAAAGCAGCATTCAGACAGACTTCTCAGCCAAGGAAGACAGGTTTTAGGGCAACTCAGCCAAATGGAGACCCAGATGATTCAGAAGAGGCGCCAGCTCAGAGAAACCTACCAGGAGCTGATCCAGATGTACCAGAAGCCAGACCTGGAACTTCTCAGGACTGTCGACTTGACACTGGAGAGTGGCAAGGAAGTGCTGGCCTTCATGCCTGGCCCTGTGAGGCCACAGCTCCGTGCTCTTCCAGTCCCTGGAGTACTGGAGACACTCACCAGGTACCGAGTGGGCATTTCCTTGCGAGAGGCTGCCCACAATCAAGGTGAGCCGCCCACTCCTCCGCGAGAGGTTGGAGCCGCCCGTGGAGACACGCTTGGGAATCCTGCTGAACACTCCATCGACTCGACCGCCTTCGGGGCCCAGGTCTTCAGCTCGGGGAAACATTACTGGGAGGTCACTGCCAAAGGTGCTTCCACCTGGGCTGTAGGAGTCTGCAGGGACTCGGCGGTGGGGAGAGACCTCCCCATGGATGAATCTCAGGACCTCTTTCTTCTCTTAGCTGTGAAATGCAACACTTACGACAGTCTGTTCACTACTTCTCCACTTGTGTCTCACTACATGGAGATGCCTCTGGACCTGGTTGGGGTCTTCCTTGACCTGGACAGTGGGACTGTGAGCTTTTGGAATGTCGCCAAGAGTTCCCTTATCTGTGAGAGATGTATGGCTTTAACTGCTTTAACTGTAATTCCCAGGATAGCAGAAGTGACTCCATTTTGTGTAGCAGCTGCAGTCTAGTTATAAAAAGAAATTTGAAAAATAACCAGCAAGATGCTCACGGTTAGGATGACCGAGAACTGAAATTGTATAAACAGGATAAGGAGTAAGATAAGGAGTGTGTGTGAAACATGTTGTGACCAGAAGAAGGATACGTAAGCCCTTCTCTAGCCAAAAATGAAAATTCCACTACTGCCCAGAATAAACCCCCAGCCTCATTTGAATTAACCAATCCCTACCCTGTAACCATGCTTCTGCTTCTGTAACCACGCTTCAGCTACCCATAAATACTCCCCTCTCCCCAGCCTCGGTGCGCAAGTCTTCTAGGAGACTTTGTCGCCCCGGGCGCCCGTGTACCCAAATAAACCTCTTGCTGTTTGCATCCGACTGCGTGGCCTCGTTGTTCCTTGGGAAGGGTCTCCTTCTGGAAGACGTCCCGCTGAGTCGGGGGTCTTACATTTGGAGGTCCCACCGAGATCCGAGACCCCTACCCAGGGACCACTGACCCACCTCCGGGAGGTAAGCTGGCCAGCAAATTTTTGTTGTTTTCTGTGTGTCTTGTCTTATGTTAAGAGTATTTCTGGAATCTGTGACTCGGCCGTGTCAATCTGTATTCTGGCGGACCCGTGGAGGAGCTGACGAGCTCGTACTCCCGACCGCAGCCCCTGGGAGACGTCCCTGAGGCATCTGGGGTCAGATTTCTGACCCGTCTGGTTTCTCTTTTTTGGGGGGCTTCGCCTCAGTCTGAGGACTCTTTAGTCCAGCTGATAAGGGAAACATCTGGGTTTCTTCCAAACACCAGTTTACTTTCGGTTTTGGAACGAAGCCGCATTGTGAAGTATTTTGTCTGTTGTGTATTTTTGTTTCTTGTCTTAATTGTGACGGGACTGAAACTGACTACTAACATGGGACAGACTGTGACAACCCCTCTAAGTTTGACTTTACAGCATTGGAATGATGTGCGGACCGTGGCCATCAATCTGTCAGTGGAAGTCCGCAAAAACAGATGGATGATTTTCTGTTCTTCTGAGTGGCCAACTTTTGATGAGTGTGTGTGAATGAGTGAGTGAACATGTTCAAGGTTAAATTATCAGCATGCTGTATAAAACAATGGATAAATTTATACTTGAAATAAAACAAAGGCAATTGGGTAAATCTGACTCTAAACTTCAAGAAAATTATTAGGTTAAAATGTTTTACAATGTCTCAAAGGGTTATTGCATTGTTTTAAAGAGAAACTGGTAAAAAGTATTTTCTAAATGAAATTTGCATTAAAAAATAATTTAATACTGAAATGCATAGAGCTGTTTACATTGTAAACATTGTGTCCTGTTTAGCCCAGAGGTATTAGGGAATTTGGAATCTATTTCCTTAAGTTAAAATTTGGAGATAAATATTAGGAATTAAAATGTAAATTTATTTATTAATGTCAGAGACTTTACCTAAGAGAAAGGATGGGAAAACTTAGGATAGTCCTGTGTGACCATCTTGGGGGGTGAGAGGTGAACTGGCAAAGGTGCAGCTCTGGGTAAATAAGCTGGAATGAAGGCCCGTTCACTTAACCTGGTCAGGTGGACTGAGATCCACATCTTTGCTCTTTTTCTTTGCAGACTGACACTGAAAATCTGATGGTAAAATCTGGGTAATCTGATTAGCATTTTAAAAGGAATGAATGTTTAAAAGTTTATCTCTGTATGTTACTGGGTTGCAATTGGACGTATTTCAGAAAAAGAAGGAAACTAAGTCCAGATTCAGACTTTTGATGCACTGATGATGTTTGCAGTTCTTGCATTGAGGAAAAAAAAAACTTATTTGAGTTTAAACTGTTGCTGGAGTTTTAGGCAGTAACCTAAACTGCTGGAAAAAAAATGCCTCTCCAAAAAGGAAACTTGAGAAACAGCCCAAGGTCCTACCCCCAGATGAAGGAATTTTAGTGGACCTCATGACAGAGGAGCCCCTTCCCTACCAAGGGCAGGGACCACCTCCTCGGGAAGTAGAAGAGGAACTCCCGCAAGTTCCCCTACCCAGGGACCCTATCCATTCCCCAGTGGCAGGAAGATTGAGGGGGCACCGCGACCTCCAGACCGATCAGGTGTCCTTGTCTTCCCAGGCATTCCCCTTGAGGGTGGGCTCCAATAATCAGTTGCAGTACTGGCCTTTTTCTGCCTCAGATTTGTACAATTGGAAAAATAACAACTCCCCCTTCAGTCAGGATCCCTCCAGACTGACCTCACTGATTGAGTCCATTTTAGTGACCCACCAACCCACCTGGGATGATTGCCAACAGTTATTGCAGGCGTTGCTGACATCGGAAGAGAGACAACGCGTGTTCCTGGAAGCCCGGAAAAATGTACCGGGTGACAATGGGCGCCCCACCCAGTTGCCCAATGAGATAAACGCTGCTTTTCCTCTAGAGTGTCCTAATTGGGAATTTACTACTCCTGAAGGTAGGAACCATCTAATTCTTTATCGCCGGTTGCTTATTGCGGGTCTCCATGGGGCCTCCAGGCGCCCCACCAATTTGGCTCAGGTTAAGCAAGTGAAGAAGGGAAGCAGTAAGTAGGGAAGAGGGACAGAGCAAGTGAAGAAGGGAAGCAGTAAGTAGAGAAGAGAGAGAAGAGAGGCTGAGAAGGGAGGCAGAAGAGAGAGAGAATGTTAGGGAAAAGAAGTAAAGAGATGAGTAAGTTACTGGCCACAGTAGTGACAGGACAGCGACAGGATAGACAGGGAGGAGACAGACGGGGCCCGGCCCGACTTAACAGACCTTCCCCTCCGAGACGCAGACTTCACCTGGTTCACAGACGCAGCAGCTTTTTGGAGAACGGAGAGCGGAAGGCGGGAGCGGCTGTCACCACTGAGACTGAGGTGATTTGGGCCAAAGGGTTACCTCCTGGGACATTGGCTCAGAAAGCCGAACTCATTGCCATGACCAAGGCCCTCCAAATGGCTGAAGGTAAGAGACTCAACATCTACACGGATAGCCGATATGCATTTGCTATGGCTCACATACATGGAGAAATTTATAGAAGGAGGGGCTTACTGACCTCAGAGGGAAAGGACATTAAGAACAAAGCCGAAATCTGTTGACTGCACTATTCTTGCCCAAAAGACTGAGCATTATGCATTGCCTGGGCCATCAAAAGGGGGAATCAATGGAGGCTAGAGGCAACTGCCTAGCAGACAAAGCGGCCCGGGAAGCTGCACTCCAGGGTCAGAGAACTCCACAAGTGCGAGTCCTCCCAATGATAGAAAAGTCCCTCTGCAACCTTCCTCCACTCCCATACACTCCAGAGGATATTGAGTGTCTTAAGAAAATGGGGGCGGCCTATGACCCCAAACAAGGACAATGGACTTTCAATGGGAAAACAGTTTGGCCTAAAAAGTGGACTTTTGAATTTATTTCTAATCTCCACACCTTAACCCACTTAAGCAAGAATAAAATGAAGACCCTCATAGACCGGCAGGAAAACTTTGGCCATCTCTTGGGGAAAGATGAAGCCCTGCAACGAGTATCTGATCAGTGTTCTGCATGCGCTCGGGTCAACGCAGGGCGGGCCAAAATTGGACTTGGAGTCAGAGTGAGAGGACACCGCCCAGGTGTTCATTGGGAAATTAATTTTACAGAAATCAAACCCGGACAGTATGGCTATAAATATCTCTTAGTATTTATAGATACTTTTTCTGGGTGGGTAGAAGCCTACCCCACCAAGCATGAAACAGCCCGAGTAGTGACTAAGAAACTACTGGAAGAAATTTTTCCCAGGTATGGCATGCCCCAAGTACTAGGAACAGACAATGGGCCAGCATTTGTCTCCAAGGTAAGTCAGTCGGTGGCCAAGTTATTGGGGATTGATTGGAAGTTGCATTGTGCTTACAGACCCCAGAGTTCAGGACAGGTAGAAAGAATGAATAGAACCATAAAGGAGACTTTAATTAAATTAGCCATAGCAACTGGCGTAAAGGATTGGGTGTCCCTACTCCCCTTAGCCTTGTATAGGGCCCGAAACACACCGGGCCCTCATGGACTAACTCCCTTTGAAATTATGTATGGAGCACCCCCACCTCTTGTAAACTTCCTCCATCCTTATGTTTCTGATTATGCTAATAGCCCCTCTCTCCAGGCCCATTTACAGATAGTCCAGAAGGAAGTCTGGGAACCCCTGGCGGCGGCATATCGGGAGCGGCAGGACAGGCCTATCGTCCCGCATCCCTTCCAGATTGGAGACTCCGTGTGGGTGCGACGACACCAAACCAACACAGTACTGCTGACAACTCCCACCGCTCTCAAAGTAGACGAGATCGCTGCCTGGGTCCACGCCTCCCACGTGAAAGCGGCTCATCAGGATCAGGACAATTCCACCAACCAGACCCCAGAATGGAAATTGCAGCGCACCCAAAACCCCTTAAAGATAAGAGTTTCTCGGTTGTAATCCTTTCTTGCCTACTTCCTTTCCTTTTGGCTTCTGATAATCCCTATGTTCCCAAAGCCATCACTTGGCAAATAATATCTCAAACAGGAATTGTACGGGAAACTATGAGTAAACTTAGGGAAAGGCTAGCTGAAAGAGAGAAGGAATTCCATTCCCAACAAGGATGGTTTGAAAGCTGGTTCAATCAGTCCCCTTGGTTTGCAACCCTCTTGTCCACCATAGCAGGTCCACTCATTATACTCATTTTCATTCTCACTTTTGGCCCTTGTATTCTTAATAAATTAGTCCAGTTTGTAAAAGACCGATTATCGGTGGTTCAAGCTTTAGTACTTACCCAGCAATATCAGCAAGTGAAAAATAGAGAGACAGTCTTCATTGAATGAAAGATTCCATTCAAGGAACCAGAAGAAAATGGGAGAATGAGAGATGTATGGCTTTAACTGCTTTAACTGTAATTCCCAGGATAGCAGAAGTGACTCCATTTTGTGTAGCAGCTGCAGTCTAGTTATAAAAAGAAATTTGAAAAATAACCAGCAAGATGCTCACGGTCAGGATGACCGAGAACTGAAATTGTATATACAGGATAAGGAGTAAGATAAGGAGTGTGTGTGAAACATGTTGTGACCAGAAGAAGGACACGTAAGCCCTTTTCTAGCCAAAAATGAAAATTCCACTACTGCCCAGAATAACCCCCCAGCCTCATTTGAATTAACCAATCCCTACCCTGTAACCATGCTTCTGCTTCTGTAACCACGCTTCAGCTACCCATAAATACTCCCCTCTCCCCACCCTCGGCGCGCAAGTCTTCTAGGAGACTTTGTCGCCCCGGGTGCCCGTGTACCCAAATAAACCTCCTGCTGTTTGCATCCGACTGCGTGGCCTCGTTGTTCCTTGGGAAGGGTCTCCTTCTGGAAGACGTCCCGCTGAGTCGGGGGTCTTACATCTGGAGATACCCCAATGGCACTCTGCAATTTCCGGTCAGGCCCGTTTTCCACAGGGGCAACCCATTGCAGTGAGTGGATGGCCTTTCCAGGTATTGGGAACTCCGCACCCGAGAACCCGGCTCACAAGTTGTCGCCGTGTCAACTCAACCAACCGGTGAGCCAGGGGCTCTCTGGCCTGTCGTCTCAGCTATGGGGAAAGGGTGAACCGGAAGGTCAAAGTCCAGAAGAGACCATGCCAAAACAAAGAGCCTCTTCCCGAAACAAAAGCGCAAACAAAGCAACAACAGAGCAACAACACACCCCACCCACCCCAAATGAAACCAAAACCCAAAGAGTGAACAACTCCTCCCCGCAAAACACTACACAGAAAAACAGGAACACCAAAGGAAAAAAGCAGAGAAAACCGTAACCACCACCAAAAGAAACCAACAAATGAGCGAGGAAAGACAGGCTCCGGTCGTTTGTCCCAGTGCAACGGAGTGCTTGCCTAGCTGGATCCCATTCCTTGGGACCACCTTCCAGGACAAAGCTGACTGAGATAATCCTGTTCACACTTTCCACATAGCTGAGAGGACCCTAGTGCCCTGAGGGCCCTAGTGCTCCTGGCTTCCCTGTCTGTTGAGTTGGGATGGTGATAACCTGGGAGAGGGGGGCAGGGCTCAAGGGGTGAAGACCCTGCCCAACGGAGGTTCCTAAGGAGTTCCAAAAATGAACTGTAGGAGGATGCCCCAATACCTTGACATACACTCAATCAGCTCTCTTTAGGAAACACAAGGTAGGATGGATGTTCCCAGCGAGCTTGGCCACGTTGCGTGGTTAAGTCGTAAAGTAGGAGATGGAGAGAAATGACTTGGGGGAGGAGGGAGGAAAAAAGTCGGTTTGGGGAGGGGTGTCTCAAGTCTCAACATCCTAGCTACTCAGGAGGCTGAGGTCTGAGGACTGCAATTCAAAGCCAGCCTGGCAACTACAGGACCTGAGACTCGCACCTCCAAGGAATCATTAGAAAAATGGGAAGCTGGGCTGTGGCTCCAAGGGTAGGGCAGTAGCCATGAGCTGAAGAGTTCAGGGACGGGGCCCAGAGTTCAAGCCCCGTAACCCACGAAGCAAGCAAGGAAGCAAAGAATCCAGACAAGAAAGAGGCCATAAAAGGGAAGAAAAGAAAGAGCCTTTTGGCCATGGGGTCAAACCTCACTTTCACTGAAAATTCCCTTGAAATGGCCAGTGTAGAAAGAAGTGGTCTGAAGCATTTGCCTGAAAAAGGAATTGAAAGGTGTGGCTGCTGCTGCTGCTGCTGCTGCAAGGTCAATTCCAGCACCTATTGATATGCAAACCAAGTTGCCTGGCCCAGGTGCGTCCTTGCAAGCCCTTCCGGGGGCTCCGCCCCCCTCAGCATAAATAAGATCGCTGGTCCGCCTCTCGGGCCTCTCGGAGGAAGGGCCACCCCAGCGAGACCGTCTGCGTTGGGAGCTTGGATAGCGCCTCTGAGTGTGAGAGCGGTAGGATCTGCTCTTTTCATTCTTGTTCACGTTTGCTTTGGTCTTTGATCGGCTCACTTGGTGGGTGCGTGGTTCCTTCGGTCTGTCGGTCTGTGGGTCGGTCGGTCGGTCGCTCGGTCGGTCGGTCAGTCTCGGTCTGTTGTGGGGCTAGCGCCAGGGCCTGGGGGCCACTCCTGCGGCCCTCTGGGCTCTGGGCTAGCGCTGTGCCACAGGAGCCGCAGCGCCGCGCCTGATTACCGGGTGGTCGATCGGAGGGAGGAGAGAAGGGGGCCAGGCGCGCTTTCCTGCGCGGGCAGGCCGGGAAGCGGGACCTTCAGATTCCAGCCCCCCGAGTAGCCAAGATCAGCGGTGCGAGCCGGCGACGCCCGGCTCCCCGCTTTCAAGGATGGACGGCGCAGCTCTGCAAGCCTTCCAGAAGGAGCTGAGCTGCGCCGTCTGCAGAAATACCTTCCTAGACCCAGTCACCATAGACTGCGGCCACAGTTTCTGTCGACCTTGTCTCTGCCTGTCCTGGGAAGAAAGGCAGACCCCCCCCAGGAACGTGCCCTGCCTGCCGCGAACCCAACCAGCAGGGACACCTCAGGTCTCATGTCCTTCTGAAGAGCCTGGCGGCCCATGCCAGAAAAGCCAGCCTCTGGCGATTCCTGAGCTTGGAGGAACACAAGTGTGGCCCACACAAGGAGACAAGGCACATCTTCTGCCAGGTGGGCAAGGACCTGCTCTGTGCGCAGTGCTCCCGCTCTCAGGAGCACGAGTCTCACAACCACCAGCCCGTGAAAACGGCTGCTGAAGAGCAGTGGGAGGCCATTTGCAAGCTGATGTCCACCATCTGGAACAAGGTACAAGAAAACCAGAGGAACATCCACAAGAACAGGGGACTCATCGTCCAGTGGGTCCGCTATGTGAACCTGAACCGAGGGACCACCAAGGAGGTTTTTGCCATGCTGGATCGGGAACGCCACGAGGAGGAAAAGCAGCATTCAGACAGACTTCTCAGCCAAGGAAGACAGGTTTTAGGGCAACTCAGACAAATGGAGACCCAGATGATTCCGAAGAGGCACCAGCTCAGAGAAACCTACCAGGAGCTGATCCAGATGTACCAGAAGCCAGACCTGGAACTTCTCAGGACTGTCGACTTGACACTGGAGAGTGGCAAGGAAGTGCTGGCCTTCATGCCTGGCCCTGTGAGGCCACAGCTCCGTGCTCTTCCAGTCCCTGGAGTACTGGAGACACTCACCAGGTACCGAGTGGGCATTTCCTTGCGAGAGGCTGCCCACAATCAAGGTGAGCCGCCCGCTCCTCCGTGAGAGGTTGGAGCCGCCCGTGGAGACACGCTTGGGAATCCTGCTGAACACTCCATCGACTCGACCGCCTTCGGGGCCCAGGTCTTCAGCTCGGGGAAACATTACTGGGAGCTCAGTGCCAAAGGTTCTTCCACCTGGGCTGTAGGAGTCTGCAGGGATTCGGCGGTGGGGAGAGACCTCCCCATGGATGAATCTCAGGACCTCTTTCTTCTCTTAGCTGTGAAATCCAACACCTACGACAGTCTGTTCACTACTTCTCCACTTGTGTCTCACTACATGGAGATGCCTCTGGACCTGGTTGGGGTCTTCCTTGACCTGGACAGTGGGACTGTGAGCTTTTGGAATGTCGCCAAGAGTTCCCTTATCTGGAGATACCCCAATGGCAGTCTGCAATTTCCGGTCAGACCCGTTTTCCACAGGGGCAACCTATTGCAGTGAGTGGAGGGCCTTTCCAGGTGTTGGGAACTCCGCACCCGAGAACCCGGCTCACAAGTTGTCGCCGTGCCAACTCAAGCAACCGGTGAGCCAGGGGCTCTCTGGCCTGTCATCTCAGCTATGGGGAAAGGGTGAACCGGAAGGTCAAAGTCCAGAAGAGACCATGCCAAAACAAAGAGCCTCTTCCCGAAACAAAAGCGCAAACAAAGCAACAACAGAGCAACAACACACCCCACCCACCCCAAATGAAACCAAAACCCAAAGAGTGAATGACTCCTCCCCGCAAAACCCTACACAGAAAAACAGGAACACCAAAGGAAAAAAGCAGAGAAAACCGTAACCACCACCAAAAGAAACCAACAAATATGCGAGGAAAGACAGGCTCCGGTCGTTTGGCCCAGTGCAACGGAGTGCTTGCCTAGCTGGATCCCATTACTTGGGACCACCTTCCAGGACAAAGCTGACTGAGATCCTCCTGTTCACGCTTTCCACATAGCTGAGAGGACCCTAGTGCCCTGAGGGCCCTAGTGCTCCTGGCTTCCCTGTCTGTTGAGTTGGGATGGTGATAACTTGGGAGAGGGGGGCAGGGCTCAAGGGGTGAAGACCCTGCCCAACGGAGGTTCCTAAGGAGTTCCAGAAATGAACTGTAGGAGGATGCCCCAATACCCTGACATACACTCCCTCAGCTCTCTTTAGGAAACACAAAGTAGGATGGATGTTCCCAGAGAGCTTGGCCACGATGCGTGGTTAAGTCGTAAAGTAGGAGATGGAGAGAAATGACTTGGGGGAGGAGGGAGGAAAAAAGTCGGTTTGGGGAGGGGTGTCTCAAGTCTCAACATCCTAGCTACTCAGGAGGCTGAGGTCTGAGGACTGCAGTTCAAAGCCAGCCTGGCAACTACAAGACCTGAGATTCGCACCTCCAAGGAATCCTTAGAAAAATGGGAAGCTGGCTCCAGAGGTAGGGCAGTAGCCATGAGCTGAAGAGTTCAGGGACAGGGCCCAGAGTTCAAGCCCCGTAACCCACAAAGCAAGCAAGGAAGCAAAGAATCCAGACAAGAAAGAGGCCATAAAAGGGAAGAAAAGAAAGGGCCTTTTAGCCATGGGGTCAAACCTCACTTTCACTGAAAATTCCCTTGAAATGGCCAGTGTAGAAAGAAGTGGTCAGAAGCATTTGCCTGAAAAAGGAATTGAAAGGTGTGGCTGCTGCTGTTGCTGCTGCAAGTTCAATTCCAGCACCTATTGATATGCAAATCAAGTTGCCTGGCCCAGGTGCGTCGTTGCAAGCCCTTCCGGGGGCTCCGCCCCCCTCAGCATAAATAAGAGCGCTGGTCCTCCTGTCTGGCCTCTCGGAGGAAGGGCCACCCCAGCGAGACCGTCAGCATTGGGAGCTTGGATAGTGCCTCTGAGTGTGAGAGCGGTAGGATCTGCTCTTTTCATTCTTGTTCACGTTTGCTTTGGTCTTTGATCGGCTCACTTGGTGGGTGCGTGGTTCCTTCGGTCTGTCGGTCTGTGGGTCGGTCTCGGTCTGTTGTGGGGCTAGCGCTGGGGCCTGGGGGCCACCCCTGGGGCCCTCTGGGCTCTGGGCTAGCGCTGTGCCACTGGAGCCGCAGCGCCGCGCCTGATTACTGGGTGGTCGATCGGAGGGAGGAGAGAAGGGGGCCAGGCGCGCTTTCCTGCGCGGGCAGGCCGGGAAGCGGGACCTTCAGATCCCAGCCCCCGGAGTAGCCAAGATCAGCGGTGTGAGCCGGCGACGCCTGGCTTCCCGCTTTCAAGGATGGACGGCGCAGCTCTGCAAGCCTTCCAGAAGGAGCTGAGCTGCGCCGTCTGCAGAAATACCTTCCTAGACCCAGTCACCATAGACTGCGGCCACAGTTTCTGTCGACCTTGTCTCTGCCTGTCTTGGGAAGAAAGGCAGACCCCCCCAGGAACGTGCCCTGCCTGCCGCGAACCCACCCAGCAGGGACACCTCAGGTCTGACGTCCTTCTGAAGAGCCTGGCGGCCCTTGCCAGAAAAGCCAGCCTCTGGAGATTCCTGAGCTCGGAGGAACACAAGTGTGGCCCACACAAGGAGACAAGGCACATCTTCTGGCAGGTCGGCAAGGACCTGCTCTGTGCGCAGTGCTCCTGCTCTCAGGAGCACGGGTCTCACAACCACCAGCCCGTGGAAACGGCTGCTGAAGAGCAGCGGGAGGCCATTTGCAAGCTGATGTCCACCATCTGGAACAAGGTACAAGAAAACCAGAGGAACATCCACAAGAACAGGAGACTCATCGTCCAGTGGGTCCGCTATGTGAACCTGTACCGAGGGACCACCAAGGAGGTTTTTGCCATGCTGGATCGGGAACGCCACGAGGAGGAAAAGCAGCATTCAGACAGACTTCTCAGCCAAGGAAGACAGGTTTTAGGGCAACTCAGACAAATGGAGACCCAGATGATTCCGAAGAGGCACCAGCTCAGAGAAACCTACCAGGAGCTGATCCAGATGTACCAGAAGCCAGACCTGGAACTTCTCAGGACTGTCGACTTGACACTGGAGAGTGGCAAGGAAGTGCTGGCCTTCATGCCTGGCCCTGTGAGGCCACAGCTCCGTGCTCTTCCAGTCCCTGGAGTACTGGAGACACTCACCAGGTACCGAGTGGGCATTTCCTTGCGAGAGGCTGCCCACAATCAAGGTGAGCCGCCCGCTCCTCCGTGAGAGGTTGGAGCCGCCCGTGGAGACACGCTTGGGAATCCTGCTGAACACTCCATCGACTCGACCGCCTTCGGGGCCCAGGTCTTCAGCTCGGGGAAACATTACTGGGAGCTCAGTGCCAAAGGTTCTTCCACCTGGGCTGTAGGAGTCTGCAGGGATTCGGCGGTGGGGAGAGACCTCCCCATGGATGAATCTCAGGACCTCTTTCTTCTCTTAGCTGTGAAATCCAACACCTACGACAGTCTGTTCACTACTTCTCCACTTGTGTCTCACTACATGGAGATGCCTCTGGACCTGGTTGGGGTCTTCCTTGACCTGGACAGTGGGACTGTGAGCTTTTGGAATGTCGCCAAGAGTTCCCTTATCTGGAGATACCCCAATGGCAGTCTGCAATTTCCGGTCAGACCCGTTTTCCACAGGGGCAACCTATTGCAGTGAGTGGAGGGCCTTTCCAGGTGTTGGGAACTCCGCACCCGAGAACCCGGCTCACAAGTTGTCGCCGTGCCAACTCAAGCAACCGGTGAGCCAGGGGCTCTCTGGCCTGTCATCTCAGCTATGGGGAAAGGGTGAACCGGAAGGTCAAAGTCCAGAAGAGACCATGCCAAAACAAAGAGCCTCTTCCCGAAACAAAAGCGCAAACAAAGCAACAACAGAGCAACAACACACCCCACCCACCCCAAATGAAACCAAAACCCAAAGAGTGAATGACTCCTCCCCGCAAAACCCTACACAGAAAAACAGGAACACCAAAGGAAAAAAGCAGAGAAAACCGTAACCACCACCAAAAGAAACCAACAAATATGCGAGGAAAGACAGGCTCCGGTCGTTTGTCCCAGTGCAACGGAGTGCTTGCCTAGCTGGATCCCATTCCTTGGGACCACCTTCCAGGACAAAGCTGACTGAGATCCTCCTGTTCACGCTTTCCACGTAGCTGAGAGGACCCTAGTGCCCTGAGGGCCCTAGTGCTCCTGGCTTCCCTGTCTGTTGAGTTGGGATGGTGATAACTTGGGAGAGGGGGGCAGGGCTCAAGGGGTGAAGACCCTGCCCAACGGAGGTTCCTAAGGAGTTCCAGAAATGAACTGTAGGAGGATGCCCCAATACCCTGACATACACTCCCTCAGCTCTCTTTAGGAAACACAAAGTAGGATGGATGTTCCCAGAGAGCTTGGCCACGATGCGTGGTTAAGTCGTAAAGTAGGAGATGGAGAGAAATGACTTGGGGGAGGAGGGAGGAAAAAAGTCGGTTTGGGGAGGGGTGTCTCAAGTCTCAACATCCTAGCTACTCAGGAGGCTGAGGTCTGAGGACTGCAGTTCAAAGCCAGCCTGGCAACTACAAGACCTGAGATTCGCACCTCCAAGGAATCCTTAGAAAAATGGGAAGCTGGCTCCAGAGG
Organism: Megascapheus bottae; assembly: GCF_031878675.1. Classification (NCBI taxonomy): domain Eukaryota; kingdom Metazoa; phylum Chordata; class Mammalia; order Rodentia; family Geomyidae; genus Megascapheus; species Megascapheus bottae. The sequence continues at coordinate 1,384,892 of NW_028327810.1, read as the reverse complement.
TAGGGCAGTAGCCATGAGCTGAAGAGTTCAGGGACAGGGCCCAGAGTTCAAGCCCCGTAACCCACAAAGCAAGCAAGGAAGCAAAGAATCCAGACAAGAAAGAGGCCATAAAAGGGAAGAAAAGAAAGGGCCTTTTAGCCATGGGGTCAAACCTCACTTTCACTGAAAATTCCCTTGAAATGGCCAGTGTAGAAAGAAGTGGTCAGAAGCATTTGCCTGAAAAAGGAATTGAAAGGTGTGGCTGCTGCTGTTGCTGCTGCAAGTTCAATTCCAGCACCTATTGATATGCAAATCAAGTTGCCTGGCCCAGGTGCGTCGTTGCAAGCCCTTCCGGGGGCTCCGCCCCCCTCAGCATAAATAAGAGCGCTGGTCCTCCTGTCTGGCCTCTCGGAGGAAGGGCCACCCCAGCGAGACCGTCAGCATTGGGAGCTTGGATAGTGCCTCTGAGTGTGAGAGCGGTAGGATCTGCTCTTTTCATTCTTGTTCACGTTTGCTTTGGTCTTTGATCGGCTCACTTGGTGGGTGCGTGGTTCCTTCGGTCTGTCGGTCTGTGGGTCGGTCTTGGTCTGTTGTGGGGCTAGCGCTGGGGCCTGGGGGCCACCCCTGGGGCCCTCTGGGCTCTGGGCTAGCGCTGTGCCACTGGAGCCGCAGCGCCGCGCCTGATTACTGGGTGGTCGATCGGAGGGAGGAGAGAAGGGGGCCAGGCGCGCTTTCCTGCGCGGGCAGGCCGGGAAGCGGGACCTTCAGATCCCAGCCCCCGGAGTAGCCAAGATCAGCGGTGTGAGCCGGCGACGCCTGGCTTCCCGCTTTCAAGGATGGACGGCGCAGCTCTGCAAGCCTTCCAGAAGGAGCTGAGCTGCGCCGTCTGCAGAAATACCTTCCTAGACCCAGTCACCATAGACTGCGGCCACAGTTTCTGTCGACCTTGTCTCTGCCTGTCTTGGGAAGAAAGGCAGACCCCCCCAGGAACGTGCCCTGCCTGCCGCGAACCCACCCAGCAGGGACACCTCAGGTCTGACGTCCTTCTGAAGAGCCTGGCGGCCCTTGCCAGAAAAGCCAGCCTCTGGAGATTCCTGAGCTCGGAGGAACACAAGTGTGGCCCACACAAGGAGACAAGGCACATCTTCTGGCAGGTCGGCAAGGACCTGCTCTGTGCGCAGTGCTCCCGCTCTCAGGAGCACGGGTCTCACAACCACCAGCCCGTGGAAACGGCTGCTGAAGAGCAGTGGGAGGCCATTTGCAAGCTGATGTCCACCATCTGGAACAAGGTACAAGAAAACCAGAGGAACATCCACAAGAACAGGGGACTCATCGTCCAGTGGGTCCGCTATGTGAACCTGAACCGAGGGACCACCAAGGAGGTTTTTGCCATGCTGGATCGGGAACGCCACGAGGAGGAAAAGCAGCATTCAGACAGACTTCTCAGCCAAGGAAGACAGGTTTTAGGGCAACTCAGACAAATGGAGACCCAGATGATTCCGAAGAGGCACCAGCTCAGAGAAACCTACCAGGAGCTGATCCAGATGTACCAGAAGCCAGACCTGGAACTTCTCAGGACTGTCGACTTGACACTGGAGAGTGGCAAGGAAGTGCTGGCCTTCATGCCTGGCCCTGTGAGGCCACAGCTCCGTGCTCTTCCAGTCCCTGGAGTACTGGAGACACTCACCAGGTACCGAGTGGGCATTTCCTTGCGAGAGGCTGCCCACAATCAAGGTGAGCCGCCCGCTCCTCCGTGAGAGGTTGGAGCCGCCCGTGGAGACACGCTTGGGAATCCTGCTGAACACTCCATCGACTCGACCGCCTTCGGGGCCCAGGTCTTCAGCTCGGGGAAACATTACTGGGAGCTCAGTGCCAAAGGTTCTTCCACCTGGGCTGTAGGAGTCTGCAGGGATTCGGCGGTGGGGAGAGACCTCCCCATGGATGAATCTCAGGACCTCTTTCTTCTCTTAGCTGTGAAATCCAACACCTACGACAGTCTGTTCACTACTTCTCCACTTGTGTCTCACTACATGGAGATGCCTCTGGACCTGGTTGGGGTCTTCCTTGACCTGGACAGTGGGACTGTGAGCTTTTGGAATGTCGCCAAGAGTTCCCTTATCTGGAGATACCCCAATGGCAGTCTGCAATTTCCGGTCAGACCCGTTTTCCACAGGGGCAACCTATTGCAGTGAGTGGAGGGCCTTTCCAGGTGTTGGGAACTCCGCACCCGAGAACCCGGCTCACAAGTTGTCGCCGTGCCAACTCAAGCAACCGGTGAGCCAGGGGCTCTCTGGCCTGTCATCTCAGCTATGGGGAAAGGGTGAACCGGAAGGTCAAAGTCCAGAAGAGACCATGCCAAAACAAAGAGCCTCTTCCCGAAACAAAAGCGCAAACAAAGCAACAACAGAGCAACAACACACCCCACCCACCCCAAATGAAACCAAAACCCAAAGAGTGAATGACTCCTCCCCGCAAAACCCTACACAGAAAAACAGGAACACCAAAGGAAAAAAGCAGAGAAAACCGTAACCACCACCAAAAGAAACCAACAAATATGCGAGGAAAGACAGGCTCCGGTCGTTTGTCCCAGTGCAACGGAGTGCTTGCCTAGCTGGATCCCATTCCTTGGGACCACCTTCCAGGACAAAGCTGACTGAGATCCTCCTGTTCACGCTTTCCACGTAGCTGAGAGGACCCTAGTGCCCTGAGGGCCCTAGTGCTCCTGGCTTCCCTGTCTGTTGAGTTGGGATGGTGATAACTTGGGAGAGGGGGGCAGGGCTCAAGGGGTGAAGACCCTGCCCAACGGAGGTTCCTAAGGAGTTCCAGAAATGAACTGTAGGAGGATGCCCCAATACCCTGACATACACTCCCTCAGCTCTCTTTAGGAAACACAAAGTAGGATGGATGTTCCCAGAGAGCTTGGCCACGATGCGTGGTTAAGTCGTAAAGTAGGAGATGGAGAGAAATGACTTGGGGGAGGAGGGAGGAAAAAAGTCGGTTTGGGGAGGGGTGTCTCAAGTCTCAACATCCTAGCTACTCAGGAGGCTGAGGTCTGAGGACTGCAGTTCAAAGCCAGCCTGGCAACTACAAGACCTGAGATTCGCACCTCCAAGGAATCCTTAGAAAAATGGGAAGCTGGCTCCAGAGGTAGGGCAGTAGCCATGAGCTGAAGAGTTCAGGGACAGGGCCCAGAGTTCAAGCCCCGTAACCCACAAAGCAAGCAAGGAAGCAAAGAATCCAGACAAGAAAGAGGCCATAAAAGGGAAGAAAAGAAAGGGCCTTTTAGCCATGGGGTCAAACCTCACTTTCACTGAAAATTCCCTTGAAATGGCCAGTGTAGAAAGAAGTGGTCAGAAGCATTTGCCTGAAAAAGGAATTGAAAGGTGTGGCTGCTGCTGTTGCTGCTGCAAGTTCAATTCCAGCACCTATTGATATGCAAATCAAGTTGCCTGGCCCAGGTGCGTCGTTGCAAGCCCTTCCGGGGGCTCCGCCCCCCTCAGCATAAATAAGAGCGCTGGTCCTCCTGTCTGGCCTCTCGGAGGAAGGGCCACCCCAGCGAGACCGTCAGCATTGGGAGCTTGGATAGTGCCTCTGAGTGTGAGAGCGGTAGGATCTGCTCTTTTCATTCTTGTTCACGTTTGCTTTGGTCTTTGATCGGCTCACTTGGTGGGTGCGTGGTTCCTTCGGTCTGTCGGTCTGTGGGTCGGTCTCGGTCTGTTGTGGGGCTAGCGCTGGGGCCTGGGGGCCACCCCTGGGGCCCTCTGGGCTCTGGGCTAGCGCTGTGCCACTGGAGCCGCAGCGCCGCGCCTGATTACTGGGTGGTCGATCGGAGGGAGGAGAGAAGGGGGCCAGGCGCGCTTTCCTGCGCGGGCAGGCCGGGAAGCGGGACCTTCAGATCCCAGCCCCCGGAGTAGCCAAGATCAGCGGTGTGAGCCGGCGACGCCTGGCTTCCCGCTTTCAAGGATGGACGGCGCAGCTCTGCAAGCCTTCCAGAAGGAGCTGAGCTGCGCCGTCTGCAGAAATACCTTCCTAGACCCAGTCACCATAGACTGCGGCCACAGTTTCTGTCGACCTTGTCTCTGCCTGTCTTGGGAAGAAAGGCAGACCCCCCCAGGAACGTGCCCTGCCTGCCGCGAACCCACCCAGCAGGGACACCTCAGGTCTGACGTCCTTCTGAAGAGCCTGGCGGCCCTTGCCAGAAAAGCCAGCCTCTGGAGATTCCTGAGCTCGGAGGAACACAAGTGTGGCCCACACAAGGAGACAAGGCACATCTTCTGGCAGGTCGGCAAGGACCTGCTCTGTGCGCAGTGCTCCCGCTCTCAGGAGCACGGGTCTCACAACCACCAGCCCGTGGAAACGGCTGCTGAAGAGCAGTGGGAGGCCATTTGCAAGCTGATGTCCACCATCTGGAACAAGGTACAAGAAAACCAGAGGAACATCCACAAGAACAGGGGACTCATCGTCCAGTGGGTCCGCTATGTGAACCTGAACCGAGGGACCACCAAGGAGGTTTTTGCCATGCTGGATCGGGAACGCCACGAGGAGGAAAAGCAGCATTCAGACAGACTTCTCAGCCAAGGAAGACAGGTTTTAGGGCAACTCAGCCAAATGGAGACCCAGATGATTCCGAAGAGGCACCAGCTCAGAGAAACCTACCAGGAGCTGATCCAGACGTACCAGAAGCCAGACCTGGAACTTCTCAGGACTGTCGACTTGACACTGGAGAGTGGCAAGGAAGTGCTGGCCTTCATGCCTGGCCCTGTGAGGCCACAGCTCCGTGCTCTTCCAGTCCCTGGAGTACTGGAGACACTCACCAGGTACCGAGTGGGCATTTCCTTGCGAGAGGCTGCCCACAATCAAGGTGAGCCGCCCGCTCCTCCGTGAGAGGTTGGAGCCGCCCGTGGAGACACGCTTGGGAATCCTGCTGAACACTCCATCGACTCGACCGCCTTCGGGGCCCAGGTCTTCAGCTCGGGGAAACATTACTGGGAGCTCAGTGCCAAAGGTTCTTCCACCTGGGCTGTAGGAGTCTGCAGGGATTCGGCGGTGGGGAGAGACCTCCCCATGGATGAATCTCAGGACCTCTTTCTTCTCTTAGCTGTGAAATCCAACACCTACGACAGTCTGTTCACTACTTCTCCACTTGTGTCTCACTACATGGAGATGCCTCTGGACCTGGTTGGGGTCTTCCTTGACCTGGACAGTGGGACTGTGAGCTTTTGGAATGTCGCCAAGAGTTCCCTTATCTGGAGATACCCCAATGGCAGTCTGCAATTTCCGGTCAGACCCGTTTTCCACAGGGGCAACCTATTGCAGTGAGTGGAGGGCCTTTCCAGGTGTTGGGAACTCCGCACCCGAGAACCCGGCTCACAAGTTGTCGCCGTGCCAACTCAAGCAACCGGTGAGCCAGGGGCTCTCTGGCCTGTCATCTCAGCTATGGGGAAAGGGTGAACCGGAAGGTCAAAGTCCAGAAGAGACCATGCCAAAACAAAGAGCCTCTTCCCGAAACAAAAGCGCAAACAAAGCAACAACAGAGCAACAACACACCCCACCCACCCCAAATGAAACCAAAACCCAAAGAGTGAATGACTCCTCCCCGCAAAACCCTACACAGAAAAACAGGAACACCAAAGGAAAAAAGCAGAGAAAACCGTAACCACCACCAAAAGAAACCAACAAATATGCGAGGAAAGACAGGCTCCGGTCGTTTGTCCCAGTGCAACGGAGTGCTTGCCTAGCTGGATCCCATTCCTTGGGACCACCTTCCAGGACAAAGCTGACTGAGATCCTCCTGTTCACGCTTTCCACGTAGCTGAGAGGACCCTAGTGCCCTGAGGGCCCTAGTGCTCCTGGCTTCCCTGTCTGTTGAGTTGGGATGGTGATAACTTGGGAGAGGGGGGCAGGGCTCAAGGGGTGAAGACCCTGCCCAACGGAGGTTCCTAAGGAGTTCCAGAAATGAACTGTAGGAGGATGCCCCAATACCCTGACATACACTCCCTCAGCTCTCTTTAGGAAACACAAAGTAGGATGGATGTTCCCAGAGAGCTTGGCCACGATGCGTGGTTAAGTCGTAAAGTAGGAGATGGAGAGAAATGACTTGGGGGAGGAGGGAGGAAAAAAGTCGGTTTGGGGAGGGGTGTCTCAAGTCTCAACATCCTAGCTACTCAGGAGGCTGAGGTCTGAGGACTGCAGTTCAAAGCCAGCCTGGCAACTACAAGACCTGAGATTCGCACCTCCAAGGAATCCTTAGAAAAATGGGAAGCTGGCTCCAGAGGTAGGGCAGTAGCCATGAGCTGAAGAGTTCAGGGACAGGGCCCAGAGTTCAAGCCCCGTAACCCACAAAGCAAGCAAGGAAGCAAAGAATCCAGACAAGAAAGAGGCCATAAAAGGGAAGAAAAGAAAGGGCCTTTTAGCCATGGGGTCAAACCTCACTTTCACTGAAAATTCCCTTGAAATGGCCAGTGTAGAAAGAAGTGGTCAGAAGCATTTGCCTGAAAAAGGAATTGAAAGGTGTGGCTGCTGCTGTTGCTGCTGCAAGTTCAATTCCAGCACCTATTGATATGCAAATCAAGTTGCCTGGCCCAGGTGCGTCGTTGCAAGCCCTTCCGGGGGCTCCGCCCCCCTCAGCATAAATAAGAGCGCTGGTCCTCCTGTCTGGCCTCTCGGAGGAAGGGCCACCCCAGCGAGACCGTCAGCATTGGGAGCTTGGATAGTGCCTCTGAGTGTGAGAGCGGTAGGATCTGCTCTTTTCATTCTTGTTCACGTTTGCTTTGGTCTTTGATCGGCTCACTTGGTGGGTGCGTGGTTCCTTCGGTCTGTCGGTCTGTGGGTCGGTCTTGGTCTGTTGTGGGGCTAGCGCTGGGGCCTGGGGGCCACCCCTGGGGCCCTCTGGGCTCTGGGCTAGCGCTGTGCCACTGGAGCCGCAGCGCCGCGCCTGATTACTGGGTGGTCGATCGGAGGGAGGAGAGAAGGGGGCCAGGCGCGCTTTCCTGCGCGGGCAGGCCGGGAAGCGGGACCTTCAGATCCCAGCCCCCGGAGTAGCCAAGATCAGCGGTGTGAGCCGGCGACGCCTGGCTTCCCGCTTTCAAGGATGGACGGCGCAGCTCTGCAAGCCTTCCAGAAGGAGCTGAGCTGCGCCGTCTGCAGAAATACCTTCCTAGACCCAGTCACCATAGACTGCGGCCACAGTTTCTGTCGACCTTGTCTCTGCCTGTCTTGGGAAGAAAGGCAGACCCCCCCAGGAACGTGCCCTGCCTGCCGCGAACCCACCCAGCAGGGACACCTCAGGTCTGACGTCCTTCTGAAGAGCCTGGCGGCCCTTGCCAGAAAAGCCAGCCTCTGGAGATTCCTGAGCTCGGAGGAACACAAGTGTGGCCCACACAAGGAGACAAGGCACATCTTCTGGCAGGTCGGCAAGGACCTGCTCTGTGCGCAGTGCTCCCGCTCTCAGGAGCACGGGTCTCACAACCACCAGCCCGTGGAAACGGCTGCTGAAGAGCAGTGGGAGGCCATTTGCAAGCTGATGTCCACCATCTGGAACAAGGTACAAGAAAACCAGAGGAACATCCACAAGAACAGGGGACTCATCGTCCAGTGGGTCCGCTATGTGAACCTGAACCGAGGGACCACCAAGGAGGTTTTTGCCATGCTGGATCGGGAACGCCACGAGGAGGAAAAGCAGCATTCAGACAGACTTCTCAGCCAAGGAAGACAGGTTTTAGGGCAACTCAGACAAATGGAGACCCAGATGATTCCGAAGAGGCACCAGCTCAGAGAAACCTACCAGGAGCTGATCCAGATGTACCAGAAGCCAGACCTGGAACTTCTCAGGACTGTCGACTTGACACTGGAGAGTGGCAAGGAAGTGCTGGCCTTCATGCCTGGCCCTGTGAGGCCACAGCTCCGTGCTCTTCCAGTCCCTGGAGTACTGGAGACACTCACCAGGTACCGAGTGGGCATTTCCTTGCGAGAGGCTGCCCACAATCAAGGTGAGCCGCCCGCTCCTCCGTGAGAGGTTGGAGCCGCCCGTGGAGACACGCTTGGGAATCCTGCTGAACACTCCATCGACTCGACCGCCTTCGGGGCCCAGGTCTTCAGCTCGGGGAAACATTACTGGGAGCTCAGTGCCAAAGGTTCTTCCACCTGGGCTGTAGGAGTCTGCAGGGATTCGGCGGTGGGGAGAGACCTCCCCATGGATGAATCTCAGGACCTCTTTCTTCTCTTAGCTGTGAAATCCAACACCTACGACAGTCTGTTCACTACTTCTCCACTTGTGTCTCACTACATGGAGATGCCTCTGGACCTGGTTGGGGTCTTCCTTGACCTGGACAGTGGGACTGTGAGCTTTTGGAATGTCGCCAAGAGTTCCCTTATCTGGAGATACCCCAATGGCAGTCTGCAATTTCCGGTCAGACCCGTTTTCCACAGGGGCAACCTATTGCAGTGAGTGGAGGGCCTTTCCAGGTGTTGGGAACTCCGCACCCGAGAACCCGGCTCACAAGTTGTCGCCGTGCCAACTCAAGCAACCGGTGAGCCAGGGGCTCTCTGGCCTGTCATCTCAGCTATGGGGAAAGGGTGAACCGGAAGGTCAAAGTCCAGAAGAGACCATGCCAAAACAAAGAGCCTCTTCCCGAAACAAAAGCGCAAACAAAGCAACAACAGAGCAACAACACACCCCACCCACCCCAAATGAAACCAAAACCCAAAGAGTGAATGACTCCTCCCCGCAAAACCCTACACAGAAAAACAGGAACACCAAAGGAAAAAAGCAGAGAAAACCGTAACCACCACCAAAAGAAACCAACAAATATGCGAGGAAAGACAGGCTCCGGTCGTTTGTCCCAGTGCAACGGAGTGCTTGCCTAGCTGGATCCCATTCCTTGGGACCACCTTCCAGGACAAAGCTGACTGAGATCCTCCTGTTCACGCTTTCCACATAGCTGAGAGGACCCTAGTGCCCTGAGGGCCCTAGTGCTCCTGGCTTCCCTGTCTGTTGAGTTGGGATGGTGATAACTTGGGAGAGGGGGGCAGGGCTCAAGGGGTGAAGACCCTGCCCAACGGAGGTTCCTAAGGAGTTCCAGAAATGAACTGTAGGAGGATGCCCCAATACCCTGACATACACTCCCTCAGCTCTCTTTAGGAAACACAAAGTAGGATGGATGTTCCCAGAGAGCTTGGCCACGATGCGTGGTTAAGTCGTAAAGTAGGAGATGGAGAGAAATGACTTGGGGGAGGAGGGAGGAAAAAAGTCGGTTTGGGGAGGGGTGTCTCAAGTCTCAACATCCTAGCTACTCAGGAGGCTGAGGTCTGAGGACTGCAGTTCAAAGCCAGCCTGGCAACTACAAGACCTGAGATTCGCACCTCCAAGGAATCCTTAGAAAAATGGGAAGCTGGCTCCAGAGGTAGGGCAGTAGCCATGAGCTGAAGAGTTCAGGGACAGGGCCCAGAGTTCAAGCCCCGTAACCCACAAAGCAAGCAAGGAAGCAAAGAATCCAGACAAGAAAGAGGCCATAAAAGGGAAGAAAAGAAAGGGCCTTTTAGCCATGGGGTCAAACCTCACTTTCACTGAAAATTCCCTTGAAATGGCCAGTGTAGAAAGAAGTGGTCAGAAGCATTTGCCTGAAAAAGGAATTGAAAGGTGTGGCTGCTGCTGTTGCTGCTGCAAGTTCAATTCCAGCACCTATTGATATGCAAATCAAGTTGCCTGGCCCAGGTGCGTCGTTGCAAGCCCTTCCGGGGGCTCCGCCCCCCTCAGCATAAATAAGAGCGCTGGTCCTCCTGTCTGGCCTCTCGGAGGAAGGGCCACCCCAGCGAGACCGTCAGCATTGGGAGCTTGGATAGTGCCTCTGAGTGTGAGAGCGGTAGGATCTGCTCTTTTCATTCTTGTTCACGTTTGCTTTGGTCTTTGATCGGCTCACTTGGTGGGTGCGTGGTTCCTTCGGTCTGTCGGTCTGTGGGTCGGTCTCGGTCTGTTGTGGGGCTAGCGCTGGGGCCTGGGGGCCACCCCTGGGGCCCTCTGGGCTCTGGGCTAGCGCTGTGCCACTGGAGCCGCAGCGCCGCGCCTGATTACTGGGTGGTCGATCGGAGGGAGGAGAGAAGGGGGCCAGGCGCGCTTTCCTGCGCGGGCAGGCCGGGAAGCGGGACCTTCAGATCCCAGCCCCCGGAGTAGCCAAGATCAGCGGTGTGAGCCGGCGACGCCTGGCTTCCCGCTTTCAAGGATGGACGGCGCAGCTCTGCAAGCCTTCCAGAAGGAGCTGAGCTGCGCCGTCTGCAGAAATACCTTCCTAGACCCAGTCACCATAGACTGCGGCCACAGTTTCTGTCGACCTTGTCTCTGCCTGTCTTGGGAAGAAAGGCAGACCCCCCCAGGAACGTGCCCTGCCTGCCGCGAACCCACCCAGCAGGGACACCTCAGGTCTGACGTCCTTCTGAAGAGCCTGGCGGCCCTTGCCAGAAAAGCCAGCCTCTGGAGATTCCTGAGCTCGGAGGAACACAAGTGTGGCCCACACAAGGAGACAAGGCACATCTTCTGGCAGGTCGGCAAGGACCTGCTCTGTGCGCAGTGCTCCCGCTCTCAGGAGCACGAGTCTCACAACCACCAGCCCGTGAAAACGGCTGCTGAAGAGCAGTGGGAGGCCATTTGCAAGCTGATGTCCACCATCTGGAACAAGGTACAAGAAAACCAGAGGAACATCCACAAGAACAGGGGACTCATCGTCCAGTGGGTCCGCTATGTGAACCTGAACCGAGGGACCACCAAGGAGGTTTTTGCCATGCTGGATCGGGAACGCCACGAGGAGGAAAAGCAGCATTCAGACAGACTTCTCAGCCAAGGAAGACAGGTTTTAGGGCAACTCAGCCAAATGGAGACCCAGATGATTCCGAAGAGGCGCCAGCTCAGAGAAACCTACCAGGAGCTGATCCAGACGTACCAGAAGCCAGACCTGGAACTTCTCAGGACTGTCGACTTGACACTGGAGAGTGGCAAGGAAGTGCTGGCCTTCATGCCTGGCCCTGTGAGGCCACAGCTCCGTGCTCTTCCAGTCCCTGGAGTACTGGAGACACTCACCAGGTACCGAGTGGGCATTTCCTTGCGAGAGGCTGCCCACAATCAAGGTGAGCCGCCCGCTCCTCCGTGAGAGGTTGGAGCCGCCCGTGGAGACACGCTTGGGAATCCTGCTGAACACTCCATCGACTCGACCGCCTTCGGGGCCCAGGTCTTCAGCTCGGGGAAACATTACTGGGAGCTCAGTGCCAAAGGTTCTTCCACCTGGGCTGTAGGAGTCTGCAGGGATTCGGCGGTGGGGAGAGACCTCCCCATGGATGAATCTCAGGACCTCTTTCTTCTCTTAGCTGTGAAATCCAACACCTACGACAGTCTGTTCACTACTTCTCCACTTGTGTCTCACTACATGGAGATGCCTCTGGACCTGGTTGGGGTCTTCCTTGACCTGGACAGTGGGACTGTGAGCTTTTGGAATGTCGCCAAGAGTTCCCTTATCTGGAGATACCCCAATGGCAGTCTGCAATTTCCGGTCAGACCCGTTTTCCACAGGGGCAACCTATTGCAGTGAGTGGAGGGCCTTTCCAGGTGTTGGGAACTCCGCACCCGAGAACCCGGCTCACAAGTTGTCGCCGTGCCAACTCAAGCAACCGGTGAGCCAGGGGCTCTCTGGCCTGTCATCTCAGCTATGGGGAAAGGGTGAACCGGAAGGTCAAAGTCCAGAAGAGACCATGCCAAAACAAAGAGCCTCTTCCCGAAACAAAAGCGCAAACAAAGCAACAACAGAGCAACAACACACCCCACCCACCCCAAATGAAACCAAAACCCAAAGAGTGAATGACTCCTCCCCGCAAAACCCTACACAGAAAAACAGGAACACCAAAGGAAAAAAGCAGAGAAAACCGTAACCACCACCAAAAGAAACCAACAAATATGCGAGGAAAGACAGGCTCCGGTCGTTTGTCCCAGTGCAACGGAGTGCTTGCCTAGCTGGATCCCATTCCTTGGGACCACCTTCCAGGACAAAGCTGACTGAGATCCTCCTGTTCACGCTTTCCACATAGCTGAGAGGACCCTAGTGCCCTGAGGGCCCTAGTGCTCCTGGCTTCCCTGTCTGTTGAGTTGGGATGGTGATAACTTGGGAGAGGGGGGCAGGGCTCAAGGGGTGAAGACCCTGCCCAACGGAGGTTCCTAAGGAGTTCCAGAAATGAACTGTAGGAGGATGCCCCAATACCCTGACATACACTCCCTCAGCTCTCTTTAGGAAACACAAAGTAGGATGGATGTTCCCAGAGAGCTTGGCCACGATGCGTGGTTAAGTCGTAAAGTAGGAGATGGAGAGAAATGACTTGGGGGAGGAGGGAGGAAAAAAGTCGGTTTGGGGAGGGGTGTCTCAAGTCTCAACATCCTAGCTACTCAGGAGGCTGAGGTCTGAGGACTGCAGTTCAAAGCCAGCCTGGCAACTACAAGACCTGAGATTCGCACCTCCAAGGAATCCTTAGAAAAATGGGAAGCTGGCTCCAGAGGTAGGGCAGTAGCCATGAGCTGAAGAGTTCAGGGACAGGGCCCAGAGTTCAAGCCCCGTAACCCACAAAGCAAGCAAGGAAGCAAAGAATCCAGACAAGAAAGAGGCCATAAAAGGGAAGAAAAGAAAGGGCCTTTTAGCCATGGGGTCAAACCTCACTTTCACTGAAAATTCCCTTGAAATGGCCAGTGTAGAAAGAAGTGGTCAGAAGCATTTGCCTGAAAAAGGAATTGAAAGGTGTGGCTGCTGCTGTTGCTGCTGCAAGTTCAATTCCAGCACCTATTGATATGCAAATCAAGTTGCCTGGCCCAGGTGCGTCGTTGCAAGCCCTTCCGGGGGCTCCGCCCCCCTCAGCATAAATAAGAGCGCTGGTCCTCCTGTCTGGCCTCTCGGAGGAAGGGCCACCCCAGCGAGACCGTCAGCATTGGGAGCTTGGATAGTGCCTCTGAGTGTGAGAGCGGTAGGATCTGCTCTTTTCATTCTTGTTCACGTTTGCTTTGGTCTTTGATCGGCTCACTTGGTGGGTGCGTGGTTCCTTCGGTCTGTCGGTCTGTGGGTCGGTCTCGGTCTGTTGTGGGGCTAGCGCTGGGGCCTGGGGGCCACCCCTGGGGCCCTCTGGGCTCTGGGCTAGCGCTGTGCCACTGGAGCCGCAGCGCCGCGCCTGATTACTGGGTGGTCGATCGGAGGGAGGAGAGAAGGGGGCCAGGCGCGCTTTCCTGCGCGGGCAGGCCGGGAAGCGGGACCTTCAGATCCCAGCCCCCGGAGTAGCCAAGATCAGCGGTGTGAGCCGGCGACGCCTGGCTTCCCGCTTTCAAGGATGGACGGCGCAGCTCTGCAAGCCTTCCAGAAGGAGCTGAGCTGCGCCGTCTGCAGAAATACCTTCCTAGACCCAGTCACCATAGACTGCGGCCACAGTTTCTGTCGACCTTGTCTCTGCCTGTCTTGGGAAGAAAGGCAGACCCCCCCAGGAACGTGCCCTGCCTGCCGCGAACCCACCCAGCAGGGACACCTCAGGTCTGACGTCCTTCTGAAGAGCCTGGCGGCCCTTGCCAGAAAAGCCAGCCTCTGGAGATTCCTGAGCTCGGAGGAACACAAGTGTGGCCCACACAAGGAGACAAGGCACATCTTCTGGCAGGTCGGCAAGGACCTGCTCTGTGCGCAGTGCTCCCGCTCTCAGGAGCACGAGTCTCACAACCACCAGCCCGTGAAAACGGCTGCTGAAGAGCAGTGGGAGGCCATTTGCAAGCTGATGTCCACCATCTGGAACAAGGTACAAGAAAACCAGAGGAACATCCACAAGAACAGGGGACTCATCGTCCAGTGGGTCCGCTATGTGAACCTGAACCGAGGGACCACCAAGGAGGTTTTTGCCATGCTGGATCGGGAACGCCACGAGGAGGAAAAGCAGCATTCAGACAGACTTCTCAGCCAAGGAAGACAGGTTTTAGGGCAACTCAGCCAAATGGAGACCCAGATGATTCCGAAGAGGCGCCAGCTCAGAGAAACCTACCAGGAGCTGATCCAGACGTACCAGAAGCCAGACCTGGAACTTCTCAGGACTGTCGACTTGACACTGGAGAGTGGCAAGGAAGTGCTGGCCTTCATGCCTGGCCCTGTGAGGCCACAGCTCCGTGCTCTTCCAGTCCCTGGAGTACTGGAGACACTCACCAGGTACCGAGTGGGCATTGCCTTGCGAGAGGCTGCCCACAATCAAGGTGAGCCGCCCGCTCCTCCGTGAGAGGTTGGAGCCGCCCGTGGAGACACGCTTGGGAATCCTGCTGAACACTCCATCGACTCAACCGTCTTCGGGGCCCAGGTCTTCAGCTCGGGGAAACATTACTGGGAGCTCAGTGCCAAAGGTGCTTCCACCTGGGCTGTAGGAGTCTGCAGGGACTCGGCGGTGGGGAGAGACCTCCCCATGGATGAATCTCAGGACCTCTTTCTTCTCTTAGCTGTGAAATCCAACACCTACGACAGTCTGTTCACTACTTCTCCACTTGTGTCTCACTACATGGAGATGCCTCTGGACCTGGTTGGGGTCTTCCTTGACCTGGACAGTGGGACTGTGAGCTTTTGGAATGTCGCCAAGAGTTCCCTTATCTGGAGATACCCCAATGGCAGTCTGCAATTTCCGGTCAAGCCCGTTTTCCACAGGGGCAACCCATTGCAGTGAGTGGAGGGCTTTTCCAGGTGTTGGGAACTCCGCACCCAAGAACCCGGCTCACAAGTTGTCGCCGTGCCAACTCAAGCAACCGGTGAGCCAGGGGCTCTCTGGCCTGTCGTCTCAGCTATGGAGAAAGGGTGAACCGGAAGGTCAAAGTCCAGAAGAGACCATGCCAAAACAAAGAGCCTCTTCCCGAAACAAAAGCGCAAACAAAGCAACAACAGAGCAACAACACACCCCACCCACCCCAAATGAAACCAAAACCCAAAGAGTGAATGACTCCTCCCCGCAAAACCCTACACAGAAAAACAGGAACACCAAAGGAAAAAAGCAGAGAAAACTGTAACCACCACCAAAAGAAACCAACAAATATGCGAGGAAAGACAGGCTCCGGTCGTTTGTCCCAGTGCAACGGAGTGCTTGCCTAGCTGGATCACATTCCTTGGGACCACCTTCCAGGACAAAGCTGACTGAGATCCTCCTGTTCACGCTTTCCACATAGCTGAGAGGACCCTAGTGCCCTGAGGGCCCTAGTGCTCCTGGCTTCCCTGTCTGTTGAGTTGGGATGGTGATAACTTGGGAGAGGGGGGCAGGGCTCAAGGGGTGAGGACCCTGCCCAACGGAGGTTCCTAAGGAGTTCCAAAAATGAACTGTAGGAGGATGCCCCAATACCCTGACATACACTCTCTCAGCTCTCTTTAGGAAACACAAAGTAGGATGGATGTTCCCAGCGAGCTTGGCCACGATGCGTGGTTAAGTCATAAAGTAAGAGATGGAGAGAAATGACTTGGGGGAGGAGTGAGGAAAAAAGTCGGTTTGGGGAGGGGTGTCTCAAGTCTCAACATCCTAGCTACTCAGGAGGCTGAGGTCTGAGGACTGCAGTTCAAAGCCAGCCTGGCAACTACAGGACCTGAGACTCGCACCTCCAAGGAGTCATTAGAAAAATGGGAAGCGGTAGGATCTGCTCTTTTCATTCTTGTTCACGTTTGCTTTGGTCTTTGATCGGCTCACTTGGTGGGTCCGTGGTTCCTTCGGTTTGTCGGTCTGTGGGTCGGTCGGTCGGTCGGTCTTGGTCTGTTGTGGGGCTAGCGCCGGGGCCTGGGGGCCACCCCTGAGGCCCTCTGGACTCTGGGCTAGCGCTGTGCCACTGGAGCCGCAGCGCCGCGCCTGATTACCGGTTGGTCGATCAGAGGGAGGAGAGAAGGTGGCCAGGCTACGCCCCCCTCAACTTAAATAACAGCGCCTGTCCGCCTCTCGGGCCTCTCGGAGGAAGGGCCACCCCAGCGAGACCGTCTGCATTGGGACAGTCTTTAATGTACTATTCGAGTTCCTAGCTAGAGCAATAAGGCAAGATGTAAATATAAAGGGGATCCAAATAGTGAAAGAGAAAGTGAAACTTTCTTCTTTGCAGATGACATGCTTCTATATTTAAAGAATCCTATGCATTTCACTCACAAGTTGCTTGAGCTGATTTGAAACTTGAGCAGGTAACAGTGTATAAATTAACCCTCAAAAATCAACTGCTTTCTTCCTTTCCAGCAATAAGAGACAAGACAGGAAAACAGAAAAGCAAGTCTGTTTGCAACAACCCCTAAGAAAATAAAGCACTTAGGAATTAATGTAACTAAGAATTTAAAATACCTTTATGATGAACATTTAAAAAAACTGAAAAAGGAAATTAAAGCAGAACTGAAGAAGTGGGAAAACCTCCAATGTTCAGGGATTGGAAGAATTAACATCATGGAAATGGCAATCCTGCCAAAGACTATCTACAAATTCACTGCAATACCCATCAGTACTCCAATGTCATTCTTTACAGAAATAGAAGAGGCATTCAAAATTTCATATGGACTATTAAATGACCCTGTGTACAGTGTTACAATATTTCACCTTGTTATCTGATATATTTTATATATGCTAAATTGGTTATTTGAAATTGGATAGGGAAGGGGGGACATCAAGATGAGTTGGGGGGTGGACATGGGGACCATGACATGAGAAAGCATATCAACATTTGTGAATAAATGTACCTTCTATATGGTGAAAATAATGTAACCCTTCTACTAATTAAAATAAAAAAATATATGGAAAAAAGTCCCTGTCTAGCACAAACAATCCTTA
Organism: Megascapheus bottae; assembly: GCF_031878675.1. NCBI lineage: Eukaryota > Metazoa > Chordata > Mammalia > Rodentia > Geomyidae > Megascapheus > Megascapheus bottae. The sequence goes on along the minus strand of NW_028327810.1, from coordinate 1,368,101 downwards.
GCAGAAAGAACAGCCTTGGAGGAATATCAATATCAATCTTTAGACCCTATTATTGAGCTAGAGTAAGCAAAACAGCTTTGTATTAAATATGAATAGGACTGAGGACTAATTTAATAGATCTGAAGACCCAGAAGGCAACCCCACGTAATCTTTGTTAAAGGAGCCAAAAAATAGAACGCAAAAAAATACAGCCTCTTCAACAAGGGGTTTTGACAGAATTGATTAATCACATGCAGAAAATTAATGTTGGATCATTGTATGTCACCCTGCATCCGGATTAATCCCAGATGGATAAACGTCTTGAGGTAAATCAGATACTCTGAAAACTTTACAAGAAGGAATAGGAGAGGCAATAAATCTCCTTGACACAGGTCAAACTTTCTTAATAATGACCCAGAAGTACAACAATCGAGCATCCTAACATCAGGTCACTTTCCTATGTGCTGGTTCTCTTTATAATTTAGTAGGTTTTAATTGTCAGCAGAAATTCAAACATATATGGAATACTTTACATTTGGAGATCTGCATCATGAAATGTTTATCCTCCAGAGTCTTCATGGAAACACTGTTAAGTGATTTTCATTTTGTTTCCTTTTAAAAATATAATTAATGCGTAACCATATTCTGAAAATGAGTTGAATTATGTTGACTAAAGCGATGTAAATATTCAACTTCAATGTCCTGTTTCACACTTTTTTATGTGTCCAATCACAACCAAGGAACACGGTTAACTATTTTGTTTGGGTAGAGATGATTCCTTCCTTAGTTATTTAATAAATACCATTAGATAGCTGGATCAATGATAATAGATATAGATATATAATAATATGTAAAGATTATATGTATACATTCGAATTAAAAAAATCTTCTAATTATGGAAAACAGAATTCTCTCTTTAGATCTTATAGTGTGACTATCGGGAGTTCAGTATAATTTAGGTCCAAGTGTATACCTATTTTTCTTTTACCATCCTTTGTGTTTACTTATAACTTTATATACATATTTTAGATAGAAAAAAATTAAGGAAACAATGCAACCAATATATCTGTGGGTCTGGCTTACTTCAGAAAATATTTTTCCATATCTTTTCATTTCCTTCTCAATGGTGCAGAATCTTATGGAAGTAGAGAATTTTAATATCTCCTTTCTTGATCCTTTTTTCATTTGTGGGACTTTATTCTGAGTCCTGGAAGCAATGCTAGCCGCTGAGAAATTCTTAGCCACCATGTTGACTTCAGCTCTATATGCCCCCCACCTGTGCACACCCAAACCAACAAATGTGCTTTTTATTTCCTCACAGACCTTTTTTCTCTATGAATACACTCCACACCTTGGAAACTGTAACCAGGCATCTCAGGATACCCTATGTTGTGAATGATCCTTGTTTTTCTAGTACCCATATATTAAAAAGCTAAAAATTAAAGCATTACAATATGGATAACAAAAAGGATACATTTTGTTTAGGCAGTAACTTCAAAGAGCTCACAAATTAAAAGCAAGAATTGACAAATGGATTACATCAGACACTTTAGTACAACAAGTAAACAGTTAGTAGATTGAATATGTGGTTTCAGGAACATCATTGTTTCCTTAGGCAATAGTAAATGGATGCATGTGTGGAGGCATCTGTATGTGGAATTCTTATTGAAACCTCCTTGAATCAACTACCAACGTTCTGTAGCTGTTTTGGGCAATGGGTGTGCAAATTGACCACCTGAGCATGATGCACTAATATCTGTGGTTGACATCTTACTAGCGTAGAATTTTTTCTACCCATTTCACTACATACCTAAAATGGCATACTCTGATGCAATCCAGCTAAATCATCCAAAATGGCTTTCATGCAAATAGTTTCTGGACACAGACATTAACCAAATACATCAGAGATACCCTCCTCCATGGGAGTCACTCTCTGGTGTCTTGGAGGAAATCAGAGCACCTGGGATAGTGAAGGAGAATGTGCCAACATATTTTCCAACTCGTATTTGTCTCCTGCATGCAGGGCCACAAATGCAGAGCCCCAGGGAAGTTGATTACTCATTCTTCCTGGGAATCACTATAGGCTTACATATCTACTTCTACAGCATACATCTCTGTCAATAAAAAGACACATATGTACATATACAGAGATTTATAAATACTCATACCTGACCCAGTGGACCCCACTTTCAGCCAGAATTTCAGCTGGGCAGATGCTTCAGAGGTGTACCATTTGATTCCCATACTCGTTCTTCTTCAGCTTCCTCTCTCTGTCAGTTTATTGGCTGGCACTAGCTGCTTTTCTACAATGAAGCAGCAAGCACACATGGATGGAGATGTGATGATTGATGGGGTTTTTGCTCTCTACACTTTGGGAACAGATCGCAGAAACAGTGATGATTCTGGAGATGAACAGTACAATCTGTAAGTGACTCAACATTTCATTTTCATTTGCGGATTTGTTTTGGGGATGGGCATGGCTGATGGAATTCTATGTTCACACATGAATGCTCTCTGTATCCTCTACCGTCACCTCCTATCCCTCTGCAAGAGAAACACCTTAGTTTCATTATTGTATCTTGAATCTACCTTTAAGTGATTTTCTGCCTTTTTGTAGAAGAGGATAGTTAGTTTCCTTTTGTGTATCATCTTTCCAGGACAGTAAGCTCTTCATAATTTTTACTTGTTTTATCTCCTTTTTGTTTTTGTAGAAAGTCCCTTTTTTCTTTTTTTTGTTCTTTTTTATTGTATTTAATAAAAGGGTAAAATGATATTTGCCAGATAGAAGGTGCATTAATTCACATACATTGATACCCTTCGACATGTCTTGGTCCCATTACCCTCCCCCCCACCCCCTCTTGGTTCCCCCCCCTTCTCTGTCCAATTTCAAGTAACCAAATACAAATGTATCCAATATATCAGATAACAAAGTGAGATATTGTGTCAATATGAGATAACAAAGGAACAGCAAAAGAGATGAGATAACATAGGACATTAAGGAGAGCAATCATTCATTATATGGCTTTTGTTTCAATATCTTAGAGGTCCACTCAATTAGCTTCATTCTATATGGCCTTATGTATCAAGTTTTTGCTCTATTGCAAATCTCTGCTGGTAGAGCCCAAGGTTTCTAGAGGTTATGATGAATGAGGGAAACCATTGAGCCTAAGTTCCTTTGAGTCTGGCTTACTTCACTTAATATGATTTTTTCTAAGTCTTTCCATTTCCTAAAAAATGGGGCGATGTCGTTTTTTCTGACAGCAGCATAGAATTCCATTGTGTAGAAATACCACATATTGTGGATCCATTCATCAACTGAGGGACATCTAGGTTGGGTCCATATCCTTGCTATGGTGAATAATGCTGCAATGAACATTGATGTGCTAGTGGATTGAGTATGACCTAGTTTCTGGATGGTTGGGTAAATTCCAAGTAGTGGAATTGCTGGGTCATAGGGAATCTCTATGTTTAGCCTTTTGAGGCACTGCCATACTGCTTTCCATAGTGGTTGAACAAGTTTGCACTCCCACCAACAGTGTGGTAGTGAACCCTCCTGGCCACATCCCCTCCAGCATCTATTGTTATTAGATTTCCTGATCCTGGCCATTCTAACTGGAGTGAGGTGGAATCTTAGAGTTGTTTTCATTTGCATTTCTTTTATGACCAGAGATGTTGAGCATTTGTTCATGTGTCTATAGGCCATTTTTGTTTCTTCTTCAGACAAGACTCTCTTTAAGTCTTTTGCCCATTTTTTAATGGGATGGCTGTTACTTTGGAGATTTGTTTTGGAGTAATTTAATTTTTTGAGCTCTTGATACATTTTAGATATGAGGCCTTTGTCCGTTGTATGGTTGATGAAGATCTTCACCCACTGTGTAGGCTTCCTAACTAATTAACTAGCTATGTCCTTTGCCATACAAAAGCTTTGCAGTTGAATGCATTCCCAATTATCCAGCCTTTCTCTGAGTTGTTGTGATTCTTGGTCCTTATTAAGAAAGTTTCGACCTGTGCCAAGGTGGCCTAGTGTATCTCCTATTCCTTCTTGTAAAGTTTTCAGTGTGTCAGCTCTTACCTCGAGGTCATTGATCCATTTGGAGTTAATTCTAGTGCAGTGTGACAAAGAAGGATCCAACTTTAATTTTCTGCAGGTGCTTAACCAGTTCTGCCAGCACAACTTGTTGAAGAGGCTATCTTTCTTCCATTCTATCTTTCTGGCTCCCTTGTCAAAGATTAGGTGGCCATAGGTCTGTTGTTTAATATCTGGGTCCTCAGGTCTATTCCATTGGTCTTCAGGTCTGTTCTTGTGCCAGTACCAAGCTGTTGTGATAATTATTGCTCTGTAATATAGTCTAAAGTTTGGTATTGAAATTCCTCCTATGCTGTTCTTTCTGCTAAGAAGTGTTTTTGCTATATGGGGTCTTTTATTATTCCATGTGAAATTTTGAATTGCCTCTTCTATTTCTTTAAAGAATGACATTGGGATATTGATGGGTATTGCGTTGAATTTGTAGGTAGCCCTTGGTGAGATTGTCATTTTCACAATGTTGATTCTTCCAATCCAGGAGCATGGGAGGTTTTCCATTTCCTTAGTTCTGCTTTAATTTCCTTTTTCAGGGTTTTAAAGTTTTCATCAAAAAGGTCCTTTACATTCTTAGATAAGCTAATTCCTAGGTACTTTATTTTCTTTGAGGGTATTGCGAAAGGGGTTGCCTTCCTGATTGTTGCCTCGTTACTCTCACTGTTGGCGTAGAGGAAGGCAGTTGATGTTTGAGGGTTAATTTTATAGGCTGCTACCCTTCCAAAGTTTTGAGTCAGCTCAAGGAGCTTGGGAGTAGAGTCTATAGGATTCTTTAAATACAGAATCATGTCATCGCAAAGAGGGATAGTTTTATTTCCTCTTTACCTACTTGGATCCCCTTTATGCTTTCTTCTTGCCTTATTGCATTGGCTAGGAATTCTAATACTATGTTAAAGAGGACTGGAGAGAGTGGGCATCCTTGTCTCATTCCTGATTTTAGACGTAATGGCTTTAGGTTTTTGCCATTAAGTAGAATACTAGCTGTGGGTTTGTCATACACAGCCTTTATTATATTGAGGGATGTTCCTTGGATTCCTTGTTTCTCCAGAGCTTTTAACATAAAGGGGTGTTGGATCTTGTCAAATGCCTTTACCGCATCTATTGAGACAATCATGTGATTTTTGTCCCTGCTCCTGTTGATGTGTTGAATTATATTAATTGATTTGCGTATGTTGAACCAGCTTTGCCTCCCTGTGATGAATCCTGTTTGATCATAGTGTATAATTTTTTTGATAAGTTGTTGTAGACGGTTGGCCAGTATTTTCTTGAGAAGTTTTGCTATGAGTGCCCAAGGTTTCTAATGATTATGAAAAACGAGGGAAACCTTTGAACCTATGTTCCTTTTAGTCTGGCTTCTTCACTTAATATGATTTTTTCTAAGTCTTTCCATTTCCTTACAAATGGGGTTGAGGTCGTTATACTGGCTGAATAGAATGAGTTTGGTAAGGAACCTTCATTTTCCATTTCGTTGAAGAGCTTGAGGAGTATTGGTGTGAGTTCTGCTTTGAAGACCTTATAGAATTCAGCAGTGAATCCATCTGGCCCTGGACTTTTCTTACGTGGAAGATCTCTTATTGCCATTTCTAGTTCAGTGCTTGAAATAGGCCTGTTTAGTTGGGTCAGTTCTTCTTGGTTCAGTGTGGGTATGTTAATATTGGCTAGGAATTCATCCATTTCTTCTAGATTCTCAAATTTGTTGGCGTAAAGGTCTGAGAAGTACTCCCTCATGATACTCTGGCAATGACCTAGGCCAAAGCAATTGGAACCTGAGAGGTGGTGCTGGCGGCGCCATCTTTCTTACTGGCAAAGGATTTCCCAGAGATCTCTTAGCCAGAAATCCGGTCCCCAGAGCTGCTGAAGTCCATCCCCCGTGCCAGCCACAAGCCTAGTAAACAAAACCCGCCCACCAATCTTTCAGCTTCCTTTTCCCAAACAAACAATCGGATGGAAAATACCTCATAGCCAGATCACAAGAGAAAAAGACTTTCTGAACTGTTTGGATCCTGAATTTAGTGGAGACACAAGTTTCCTATCCTGCCATCCTGCCCTGATCCCAACCCCCACCCAAAATATCCTGAAGACATTTTTTTCTTCTTTTATTTTAATTCTTTCTCTTTTTTTTGTTCTTTGTCTTTGTTTGGGTTTTTTTCTTTTTTTTTCTTCCACCCCATCTTTCAATTGCATTTATAGGTTTTCTTTTTTTTGAAATAATCCTACTTTATTTTTTATTTATTTTTATTTTTATTTTTTTGGCAGTCCTGGGCTTGAGCTCAGGACACTGTCCTTGGACTTTCTCAAGGCTAGAGCTCTACCACTTGAGCCTCAGCACCACTTCTGGCTTTTTTCTATGTATGTGGTACCGAGGAATCGAACCCGGGTCTTCATGCATGCTAGGCAAGCACTTTAACCACTAGGCCAAACTCCCTGCCTTATTTTATCTTTACCATCCCACCTACACTATTTTTTTCTTCTCTTTTCTCTCCCACATCCCTCTGTCACTGTGGTCGTTCCTGGAAACATAGTGACATCTCTGGGTACAGTCTGAATACAAATGATATCTATATTGATATAGTCACCTGCTTTTTAATCTCCTGGTCCCAATCCTAGTATTTCTTAAGAGCTCACAATAGTGAGGAACCTCCCCCCACCATTTTCTTTCTCTTTTTAGTTTTTGTTGTTGTTGTTCTTTTTGCTTTTTTGTTTTTCTTTTTTATTGCTCTGTTTTTTGTTTTGTATTTTTTTCGTTGTTCTTGTTTTGTGTTTGTTGTCTTAATTTCCTGTTTTTTCTTCTTTATTTTTAAAATTTTCCGTCATTGAAATCTCCTATATCTACCTCACTCTTTTATCGATATATTCTTCTAATTACCCTTCTTACTTTCATAAGTTTTAGCTAATACTTTCCAAACTTTGTACTCAAATACGCTACCTGCTAAACAACTTAGGTCAGATATCCTTACACTGTACCTTTTCTTCATTACTATAATAATCTTACACCCCTACGTTATTCCTATTATACCTCCCCTGATCTCTCTTATACTATTTTTCTATCTCTGGTCCTCTGATCATCTTTCAACCCGTATAATGCATGGATCTATACTTGATGGCTGTTGAGCAATACTGTATATCTAGGTGTTCAATGATACTCTAGGTCCAGAGGGACTTAAATACAATAGAGATTGGAGTGAGAGGCTTATTGTTTTGGTCATAAATCGGTGACCAGTGATTGTATTAGTCTGGTCTACAAGTGTACAAAAAGAGTGATAATACCAATCCAAAACTGTGAACATCTAGTGTCTGCCAGCTAAAGAGGTCGAGGTTGGTTCTATCTGAAAAACTATAATTGTGTTAAGTATTAATCGTGCTCCCATTTTCAAATGGGCAGAACAAGAAACTCAAGGAAAATGTCAAATCAAGGAATAACATCCCCCACCCATTATAAACAGACAATGGAACAGTCACTGGGAAACCTAGAGGAGAGTCTTCCAAGTGTTATACAAATGCAATTGATAAACATCTTTAATGAAAATGTGAAAATATAAAGAAAGAGATAAGGGAGGAAGCCATAGCTAAAAAGAGGAAACAATTAACAAGGTGATAAGTGAAAAAGGAGAAGCCATAAAGGAGGCCATAATAAAGGTTTTTCAAAGAAAAATGGATGAATTCATAGAAACCACAAACAAAAAGGTGACCGAACTCCAGCAAATGTCCAAAGAGAATAAAGGTACTGAGCTAACCACTCAAATGGAAATCAAGGAGCTAAAGAAATCCTTACATGATCTAAAAGAAGAGATGCAAGGCATCAAAAATGAGCAATTAGAAGCAAGGGAGATGAAAAATAAAGTCGATAGCTTTGATAGCAGGTTAGACAATGCAGAAGAGAGAATTTCTGGGGCTGAAGATAATTTAGATGTTTTAGAGAAAGAACAGAAAATGAGTCAATCCAAATCTAGGAAATACGAGAGAGCGCTTCAGGAGGTCCAAGATACAATTAGGAAGCCTAATTTAAAGCTAATTGGTATTGAGGAGGGTCTGGAGAAAGAGGTCAATGGTATTGGAAATATACTTCAGGGAATCATCTCAGAGAATTTCCCAAATATCAAGAAGGGCAGGCCCATCCAGATACAAGAAGCTTTTAGAACCCCAAACAGACCTGACCATAAAAGAACATCCCACCGGCACATCGTAATCCAAACTGGAACAATAGAAACCAAAAAAGGATCCTAAAGGCAGCCAGTGAAAAGGGTTCAGTAACCTATAAAGGAAAACCAATCAGAATAACCCCAGATTTCTCAGCAGAGACCATGCAAGCAAGAAGTGTCTGGAAGCATATATGCCATGCCCTCAAGTCAAATAACTACCAACCAAGAATACTGTAGCCAGCTAAGCTCTCATTCATAACTGAGGGAACAATAAAAACATTCCATTCCAGGGAAAAGCTGCAACAATATGTAGCAACAAAACAAACACTACAGAGAACACTCAAAGATGTTCTATACATAGAAAACCAAAATAACTGCAATATAGGGAAAGAAATGGCACATAAACAGCACACCATCTAAGTACCACAAGAACTGTCAAGACACAGGCCCAAATAAAAGCTTTTAAAAATGGTAGGAACTAATAAATATCTCTCAATCCTAACGCTCAATATCAATGGACTTATCTCCCGAATTAAACGGCATAGACTGTCTAGTTGGATCAAAAAGCAAGATCCATCATTCTGCTGTCTTCAAGAGACACATCTTACCCAAAAAAACAAACACCTTTTGAAAATGAGAGGTTGGAATAAACTCTATCAAGCTAACGGCCCTCATAAACAGGCTGGAGTTGCCATCCTCATATCAGATAAAATAGACTTCAAACTAAAATTAGTAAGAAAATTCAAAGAAGGTTACTACATACTAGTAAAGGAATCTTTCTTCCAGGAAGACATAACGATCCTAAATATCTACACACCCAATTCCGGAGCACCAAACTATATCAAGCAAACTTTATGTTTACTGAAACCATACATAGATCGAAACACAGTGATTGTTGGTGACTTTAACACACCACTCTCACCTATGGACAGATCAACAAGGCAAAAACTCAATGGAGAAACCTTAGATTTGAACAACTATGTAGACCAACTAGATCTAATAGACATCTGCAGAATATTCCACCCAACAACAACACAATATATGTTTTTTTTCAGCAGCACATGGAACATTTTCCAAAATAGACCACATCTTAGGCCATAAAACAAGCCTGCAGAGATTCAGAAACACTGAAATTATTCCCTGCACGCTCTCAGACCACAAAGGCATCAAATTGGAACTGAACACACATCTCCACCAATGAAAACCCTGTAAGTCCTGGAGATTAAACAACACATTGTTGAATCACAAATGGGTCATCGAAGAGATCAGAACAGAAATCCAACAGTTTATGAAATTTAACAATAAGGAGCACACAAAATACCAGCTCCTTTGGGACACGGCAAGGCAGTACTCAGAGGAAAATTTATAGCTCTGTGTGCCTACAACAACAAGTTGGAAAAATCGCAAACCAACAAGTTAATGTTTCACCTTAAGCTCCAGGAAAAAGAGCAACAAACCAACCCGAACCCCAGTAGAATAAAGCAAATTATTGAAATCAAAGCAATATTAAATGACTTGGAATCCAAAAAAACTATAGAAAGAATCAACAAAACAAGGAGTTGGTTCTCTGAAAGAATTAACAAATAAAAAAAAATAAATCCACCACCAGAAAAAAAAGGCCATATAGGATGACGCTAAATGAAAGGACCTCCAGGATATAGAATCAAAAGCTGTATAATGAGTGATTGTTGTCCTTAATATACTATGTTATCTCTCATCTCTTTTGCTTTCCCTTGGTTACCTCACATTGTTACAGTATTTTACCTTGTTATCTGATATATTGTACATATGTTTATTTGGTTATTTGAAATAGGATAGGGAAGGGGGAAAACAAGATGAGGGGCGGGCCGAAGGAAGGGAAATGAGGACTAAAACATGAAAAAGTGTATCAATGTTTGTGAAGTAATGCACCTTCTATCTGGAGTATATAATGTAACCCTTCTATTAATTACAATAAAATATATGAAAAAAAGAATTAACAAAATTGACAAACCCTTAGCAAACCTTACCAAAAAAAGAAGAGAGTATACAGAAATAAACAAAATCCTTTTTTTTCTTGATACTGCATTTTCAAACCATCTGCTTTATTGTTTTAATTTAGATTTTATTATAAAGGTAAAATAAAGGGAGTTTAAAATTATGTAAGTCAAGTTAGGAGTGCCTTTTTTTGAACTGAGTCACTCTTCCCGCATTTTCTCCAACTCTTTGATCTCCTAACTCCACTCTATTCCCCATATCAAACTGTAAAGTTCACTTCGAATACAGTGTCTCATATCACTGATTTGGCTCATCCTTTAACCTACTCTTTCTGCTTGATTATTTCATTCCTTTTAATAACTTGAAGATTGTTACTTCTAGTTTTTTGAGATTCTGTGTAAATTCTTCAGTTCAGTGTCTGTTCTCTTACTTTCTGTTATTTTTTATTTTATTTTAAATTTTTAAATTTTTATTGCACATGATGAACAGAGTACTTACATAATTCAGATAATGAGTATATTTCTTGTTGATCAGTGTAAATCCCTCCTTTATTTTCTGTTTTAACCAGACTTGTCTCCATACCAAGTTTTACAGTATGTTTCCACCATACTATCTAATGTCTGCTGAATTGGTTCACCCTTTGTCCTGCCCTTTCTGGGTTTCACATTCTCTTCCCCAAATCAGACCATCTTATATGCAAGATAAAGTAGAGAAAGAAAAACGATGATGAAAGGGAATAAACCAAAGAAAAAGATAGGAAAAAATCAGAAAAAAAGAGGAAAAAAGAACAGCAAATAGTACTATAAAAAAATCTCGTGTTCCTTGAGATGTAGTGCAGATTCTTTAGCTCAGTATATGCCTGCTTGATTGAACGAAAGATTACAGTTTCCTGTTATTCCTCTCACTCCGTTTTATATATATATGGTTTTCATTTTCATTTGCTCCAAGGATAAGTTTATTTAATGAAATTTGTCTTCAAATACAATTCACTATCATAAGTTGTTTATTTAATTTAGTTGAACACTTTTCTCATTATATTTTACTATTTAATTATGGTTCACAAGTGATTCATTTAACTTTCATACTATGTGAATCTTTTCCTATTAATTTAATATGTGACTTGTTCTCTGCGTTAACTGAAGCTTCTTTCACATTATTTTAAAAATTGTAATTAATAGAAGGGTTACATTATATTCGTCAGATAGAAGGTACATTATTTCACAAAAATTTATACCCTTCTCATGCTTTTGTCCCCCTTTCCCTCCCGCCTCACCCTCCCCTCAAAATTTTCCCCCTTCCTTATTCTATTTCAAATAAACAAATAAATATACATGCAATGTAATGGATAACAAGGTAAGATACTTTAACAATATGAGATAACCAAGGGAAAACATAAGAGATGAGAAATAACTTAGGACATTAAGAACAACAGTATCACCTCCTATGGTTCTTGTTTCCATATCCTGAATGACTTTTCGTTTAGCCTCATCCTATGTGGCCTTATGTATGTAGGGTTTGCCATATTGTAAACCTCTGCTAAGAGAGTTCAAGGTTTATATTAATTACGAAAAATGACGGAAACCATTGATGCTATGCTCTTCTCAGTCCAAAGTATTTCACTTAATATGATTTTTGTTAAGTCTTTCCATTTCCTTTATATCGTTCATTCTGATGGCAGCATAGAATTCCACTGTTAATAAATACAACATCTTGATGACCCCATTATCTACTGAGGGGCATTTAGGTTTGTTCCATAGATTTGCTGTGGAAAATAGTCTTACAATGAGCATCATTGTGCTAGTGCATTTAGTATGTCCTTGTTTCTGGACCATTTGGTAATGCCAAGTAATGGAATTGCAGGGTCATAGGGGAGCTCTATGTGTAGTCTTCTGAGAAACCACCATACTGCTTTCCATAATGGTTCAATGAATTTGAACTGCCAACAATAGTATAGTAGTGATACCTCCTGGCCGCATCCCCACCAGCATCGGTTATTACATTTCTTTATCCTGGCCATTCTACTGGTGTGAGATGGAATCTTAGAGATGTTTTGATTTGCAATTCTTTTATGGCCAGAAACATTGAGCATTTCTTCATGTGTCTATAGGCCACTCTTATTTCTTCTTCAGAGAATACTCTAAATCTTTGGCCCATCTTTTAATAGGATGGTTATTTGGAGATTAATTTTGGAGTGATGCAATTTTTTGAGGTTTTGATATATTTTAGATATTAGGCCTTTGTTTGTTGTATGGTTAGTCAAGATCTCCTACTCTTAAAATTTATACCTGGTTGGATACAAGCAATATACTCCTGCAATAACATCTGCTTAGGCAGGTGAGCTACAAATACTAAAATTTGAAGGCAGTACAACTAAGACCTTTTGTGAGACTCATTTAACCACCAGGAACGAAGGGCTGGGGCTAGTGACTCATGCCTATCTACTGAGGAAACCACCGTCCTCAAATCTAAGATTACAGTTCAGTTTGAACTTTAACCTGCCAGAAAATTGTTTGAGATTCTTATCTCAATTGGCCATCAAAATCTTTAGTTGATCTGTGGGTCAAGTGGTAGAGTGCTACCCTTATGGGAAAAACAGTCCGGGACCAGGAATTTGGCATAGAGTTTGATTTACTTGCCTAGCATTCATGAACACCTGGATTCAATTCCTCAGTACCACATAAACAGAAAAACCTGGAAGTGGTGCTTTGGAATAAAGAAAGTGCCTGGGCCCTTAGTTCATGCCTGAGGACTGGAAAAAAAGCCCAAGGTCAGTGCACATATCCTGAGATCAAACCACAGGACCAGTATCAAAAAGTAGACATTAACACTGATTGTGTAGAATAGCAATGATTTAGAATAGCATCATAAAATAGAATTCCCGTATTTCTTAGCAAGTTTTTTTTAACACTTTCAAAGTAACACAGGAATCACTTCATGTGGTTGAAATGTTTACTTTGCTACATTCTGTGGAGGCGTCATTCAGTGGTTGGTTGGTCTACTATTGTAAACATGTTCAAGGAATCCTTGAATGAGCTTGTGTGAGAAGATTCTCCCATCATGGCCAGTAGAAAGTAAGATGATATTATGGCTTGGCCTAGTGGTAGAGTGCTTGCCTAGCATGCATGAAGCCCTGGGTTTGATTCCTTAGTTACCACATACACAGAAAAAGCCAGAAGTGGTGCTCACGTGCCAGAACACTAGCATTGAGAAAGTTCAAGGATAGTGCCCAAACCCTGAATTCAAGCCCCATGACTGGTAATAAAAAAGAAATAATATGCTTAATGGAACATTATGTTAAAATGATATATTCTTGGAGTATTATGTAAAATTCTGAGCAGTTACTGACACATATCGGGTTTTCTTCAGCCTATTCACTCTGTCTGCTGTGAGAGTTGTGGTTCTGGATTCAGAAAATCTCCTGAGGAGGGACAGGCTGCTGTTGCTTTTCTTGCACAACTTGCCAAGACAATGAGATTGCTAATGGAACAGGTAAGCTCATGTCTTACGGGGAAATTCATACTCTCTCCTACTATCCTCATCCATGCAAGTCAATACAAATGCAGGATTGCAGACTCAATTTCTTCCTCCTTCACTTAGTAATTTAATTGTGACAGTGGTTGCTACTTCTCTTTGGGGGGAAGAAAGACTTGGGCTCTGATTTACATGTAGGATTTTTTCTGGTCTGCTGTATGTATGTTTACTCAACTACTCAGTACTGTAACTTTCACTTCTATCCCATTACATGCAAAGAATTTTTAAGAACAAGATCTATATCTTCAATATTACCTTTGAACTACAAAGAAAACACAGATTTTGCACATCTTTACTTCCTATTACTTAGAAATCTTGGGGAAGCAGAGCAAGTGCTCTGGGTTGGGTTGATTTAAGGATCAGACACAGGGTCGGGTGTTTGGCCTAGTGGTAGAGTGCTTGCCTACCATGCACAAAGACCCAGGTTAAATTCCTTGGTACCACACACATAGAAAGGCTGGAACTGGTGCTGTGGCTCAAATGGTAGAGCTCCAAGCTTGAGGAAAGCCCAAGGACAGTGCTCAGGCCCTGGGTTCAGACCTCAGGAAGGAAAAAAAATAAAAAAAGGATCAGAATCTGCCACAAGTATTGTGCATAGCATGACTTTATATCTTCAAAGAGTGATTTGATTATCTCTTCCCATACAGATGAATAGAACAGACAAACATACCAACTAAAAGGAAGGACCACAGTGTGCTTCAGAGACATACAGGTACTTGCAAGGTTACTCCACAAATATTTCTTTTTTGCAAGTGCTGGCCCTTGAACTCATGGACTGGGCAGTGTCCTTGAGTTTCACAAGGCTAGTTTTCTACCACGTTAGCCACAGCACCACTCCCATCATTTTCTGTGTATGTGGTCCTAAGGAATCAATCCCAGAGCTTAATGCATATTTGGCAGGCACTATACCACTAGGCAACACTCCTGGCCCCCAAATATAAAATTTTGAATGAGGGTTGGACTTGTGTACATAAGTCTTAGAGTTTTGTCAGCATGAAGAAGAAATGAAATAATTTGTAAGGAATTAAAAATGGCAATAAATAATATGAACAATCATCATTGGCAATTAAGAGTTTCACTCAGACTAAAATTTGAGATTGTAAGAATTCCTGTAAGAACATGAAGAATGCATGAAAGTAATACTGAACATATCTGGTAATATTTACTTTATGCTACTAAATTTTCACATGTCAGAATGTTTGCTTTTTATGTACTGAAAAGGGATTAATGAGAATATGTTTTTCTTATGAGATTTGGAGCAGTGTGTGAAATGCCAACATAGTATGCCAACACATTATGCTATCACAGAGAGGAATCAGTGCTTCCTAAGAGCTGCAAGTTTTCTTCCTTATGGAGAACCCTTGGGGGTGGCCTTGACTTGCATGGCTCTTTATCTACACTCACAGCAGTTGTTCTTGGGGTGTTTGTGAAATATAAGAACACTTCCATTGTCAAGGCTAATAACCAGGCTCTCAGCTTCATCCTGCTCATCTCCTTCATCTTCTGCTTTCTCTGTCCCTTGCTTTTTATAGGCCATCCCAACACAGTCACCTGCATTCTACACCAAACTATATTTGGAATTGTGTTCACTGTAGCTGTTTCTGCTGTCTAGGCCAAAACTGTAACTGTTCTTCTGGCCTTCAAGGTCACTCTTCCAGCAAGAAGGATGAGGGGCTACTGGTATCAGGGGCTCCTAACTTCATAACTCCCATCCTCACCCTGATCTAGGTGCCTCTCTATGGAATTTGGCTGGGAACCTCTCCTCCCTTCATTCACACAGATGCATACTCTGAACATGGTCACCTCATCATGTTATGTGGCAAGGACTCCCTCACTGCTTTCTATTGTGTCTTGGGATACCTGGCTCCATGTACTTGGCCAGCTTCACTGTGGCTTTCTTTACCAGAAACCTGCCTAACACCTTCAATGAAGTCAAGTTCCTCACCTTCAGAAAGCTGTTGATCTATAGTGTCTGGCTCACTTTCCTGCCCATTTACCACAGTGCCATAGGGAAAGTC
The DNA here is from genome assembly GCF_031878675.1 of Megascapheus bottae. Taxonomy (NCBI): domain Eukaryota; kingdom Metazoa; phylum Chordata; class Mammalia; order Rodentia; family Geomyidae; genus Megascapheus; species Megascapheus bottae. Next base: position 1,352,379 of record NW_028327810.1, on the reverse strand, counting down.
ATGGTGGCTGTAGAGGTCTTCTGTATCTTGCCCTCCAGTGCTGGGCTTCTGGGCTGAATCTTTGCCCCCAAGTGCACATCATTTTGTTAAGACCAGATAGAAATTCTCTGCATGACTTCTGGGACAGAAGAGATCTTCAAACAAATAGGCCATCTTAAGCTGAAATTTAAATATTTGACCAAATATACTCATTTGTGTTCTTGGAATCACTTCAACATATGAGTGACATTCATTTCTCTAGTAATGGTACAGTCACAAGTAGTAGCCACAGCCAGGTAAATTTGATTTTTATTCTGAATTTTTGGGTTCTTTCTATTTTCTCTTTATTTAACCTTCCATCTCCTTTTATCTTCTCTATTATATTTTGTGTGTATGTGAGTGTGTGTGTGTGTTTGTGTGTATGTGTGTGTGTGTGTGTGTGTGTGTGTGCATGTGCGTGTTTAATAGGGCTTGACCTCTGACTGGCCACTGTCCCTGAGCTCTACAGCTCTAGGATACCACATTCCACTTATCCAAGTCCCACTTCCCATTTTCTAGAGATTAATTGGAGATAAGAGTCTCAGGTCCTTTTGTTTCCGGGCTGCTTTGAAGCTTGATCCTCAGATCTCAGCCTCCTGAGTAGCTAGGATTATAGGCATAAGCCACCACAACCAGCTTCACTAATATATTTTCACTTCTGACTTGTTTTCTTATATTGTTTTATTAATAACTTGTCTAAAATTTGTTATGTTGTGTCAGTTCTGGGGCTTCAACTTAAAGTTTAGGTACTGTCACTGAGTATTTTTGTTCAAAGCTAAGTGCTTTACCTCTTAAGCCATAGCTTCACTGTTGGCTCTTTACTGGTTAACTGAAGATAACATTCTCATGAGCTTTCTTGTCCAGGTTGGTTTCCAACTATGTTAATCTGATCCCAGCACTTTGAGTGCCTAGGAACTAAATTTTAAAGTACATTAACTTCTTGCATTCATATCAATATGTTACTTAGTCCTCAAATACATTTCGATGATATTTTCCTATTACCATGTTCCATGACTTCTTATACTCATTGCTGCAGTTTATTTAATAGTTCCTATTCCCACATCTTCTTTTTGCAGTATTTATAAATCTGTTTGTTTGAATCAATCTACCTTCCCCATCCTCCCTTCCATATCTCTTTTTTTCCCTCTTTTTCCTCCTCCTATTTCTTCTATATAGTTTTCTATAAGGCTTCTTTTTCTATATTGTTTTAGAATGTCAGTATTGCTTATATATCCTACAAAAAATATACTTCTAATGTATTTCACAATGTATTAGATTTATGAAGCAATAGCTGAAGAAAAATATAGATTCCTAAGTTTGCTTATACATTGCTGGATATGCTTTTCAACATATCCTTGTGTAATTATTTTTCCTATACTTTTATTATAATTAATAGAAGGGTTATATTACATTCCCCAGATAGAAGGTGCAAAGTGCATTAATTCACATACATTGATATCCTTTCTCATGTCTTGGTCCCCATTTCCCTTCCCACCACCACAACCCCTCATCTTGTTTTCCCCCCTTCCCTATCCAATTTCATATAACCAAATACAAATATATCCAATATATCAGATAACAAAGTGAGATAGTGTAAAATATGAGATAACCAAGGGACAGCAAAAGAGATGAGAGATAACATAGTACATTAAGGAAACAATCACTCATTATATGCCTTTATTTCTACATCCCAGAGTTCCTTTCATTTAGTGTCATACTATAGGGCCTTATGTATCTAGGTTTTGTTCTATTACAAATCTCTTTTTAATTATTCTTAAAATACTGAACATACATATATTAGATATGTACTCAGTTATCTGATGATTATTACAATGCTACATTTCTATTACCTTCTTTTCCTGAAATACATTATTCATTATTTTAAATAGACTGAATTATTGGGCTGTGTACATGTTTAAAGAAACATAACTATTTAAGACATAGTGTCACATAATGGCCATCCTTCCTGTTCATTTTTATTTTACCTTTTTAAATTTATGTTTCTTATAAGTGAGTGATTATGTACTGACAATCACTTACTGAGAGTGGACTTCTACTACTTTAGTTTTAAATTGGAAGTATAACAATGTATTGGCTAAAAATAACACTGTGCTTATATTCGTTTTAAAAGGGATAGTACTGAGCAAATACTTCTAAATTGTTAATATTTTATAAGAGATTGAGAAACTCTTTGTTTCTTTGAAGCTCATTTTTTATTTCTTCTTAGTTTTATCAACAGCGTTGTTTTGTTATTGTTGAGTTAAACACTGCTTACACATTCAGTAGCAATCCAGTTACAAATTATCACAATATACAAACTCCCCAGTATCAACTGTGCAGAAGTCAGAGTGTATGTTCACCATCAGGAAGGAGACCAGGTTATCAAATCTGAGTAAGGAAAAAGAGACATCCCATCCGTGGTGTGCAAATGTTACACCCATTGTAGATAAAAGCTGTGGTGTTCACAATAGTGATAATAAGCATACAAATCAAGCAGACAGGCCAAGAGTTTGGCCTAATGTTAAAATGCTTGCCTAGCATACACAAAGACCTGGGTGTGATTCCTCAGTACCACATACACAAAATATGCCAGAAATGGTGCTGTGGCACAAGTGGTAGAGTTCTAGCCTTGAGAAAGCCCAAGGACAGCACTCAGGACCTGAGTTCAGGCCTCAAGTCTGGCAAAAAATTCAAGAGGGCATGTAAAGGCTTTCTACTCCCTGAAATGGAAATTAATGAGATGAGAAGGCCACTCACAGGGGTAGCAAATATTTCGCGGAAGTACATCTTTAAGTATTTTATGCATTTATACATTCACAGAAAAGGGCAGATGTATGGCTGGATTGAGTCTCCTTTCATTAGGATGATGTCCCCAAGCTTCTGATCACCTTATTTTCACAAAATGAGAGTGAAACTCCATTACCATCATGGTTGAATGATGTCACATACTCTAACATTATAATTCCTGCTGAAAGGATATAGAAAATATCTTCTCAAACATACAAAAAAAATAAAGAAAAAAAGGAACAATTCTTTTAGATGCAGAAAACCAAGATCAAATACAATTCATAGCAAATATACTGGGGATAAAAACAAGATTCATCTATTATCCTATCTACTGAGGAGGCTGAGATCTGAGGATCATAGAGCCAGTTTAGGCAGGAAAGTCCATGAGACCCTCAAGTACAATTCACCATCACCACTCCCCAAACTAGAAGTGGAGCTGTGGCACAGGTGGCAGAATGCTAACCTCAGAATGCAAATGCTCAGAGACAGAACCCAGGCCCAATGACCGCTACACACATCTACACAACACACACACACACACACACACACACACACACACACACACACACACGCACACACACACACAGATAGGAACACTTGAAGTGGACTTTCAGGCATCATCTAGGGTGGGGCAAATCTTTCACTATGTCTTTCACATTTGAGTTCATATGACAATCCTTGGATCCTATTGGCCTTCACATTCCTAGTCTTCTCTTGATTAAAAGAAAAAATATGACAAGCAAGGATCTTTTTCAGATAAATATCAAACAAAATTCTTTGAAATAGGAAATTTAAGTAGCGAAATAAAATGAAATTAGCAATCACATTTATAATGTGGAAAAAATACTACATTGTAGCATACTTCTATCAGAATCGTGCAAGACATACTCTTAGTCTTTCATAAGCTGCAAAATCTAGTCTCATTATTTTGCCTCAATTCTTCTCCCTGTAGTTTGAAATGAACATGTGGCCTGTGTTTTCTCTCCTTACCCCAATTTGATAGCAAAGCTGAAACACTGACTTCCTTGAAGAGAGTCATGAAAAGGCTCTTTAAAATAGAAGGAACTTTGGTAGGAAATTGGTCATAATGCAGTACTAAGGACGGTAATGCAAATAGATTGCACTTGTCTCAAACATTGTAATTATGGTAAAATTGCATTCACGACTTTACTGAGAACATTTTATTCAAATCTCCTGATTCCATAGAATGAAAAAGATCTTCACATTTCAAGTAGAAAAAATACTGTGTTTATGGACTAAGGTTTGATACTTAGTTTACATTGAATTTCAAAAAAGGGACTTAAAATCTTACATTTTTTAAAGATTACAGCATATATACTTTAACAGCCCTTTGGTTAAAGGAAAAATAGCCTTCTTTTGTTTGGGTTTTTGTTTTGTCTTTTAGTCGTGGGGCTTGAACTCTGGGCCTGAATTTCAGCTCAAGGCTATTGCTCTACCACTTTGAGCCACAGCACCACTTCTAGTTTTCTGGTAGCTAATTGGAGATAGGAGTCTCATGGACTTTTGTACTTGGGCTGGCTTTAAACCACACTTCGCAGATCTCAGACTCCTGAGTTGCTTGGATTACATGAGCCACCATACTGAAAACTGAACATGAACAAAAATTCTGTGCCATGTCACCCTGACAAACAGTTAAAATTCCCTGACTTCTTCTGAGATTCGGGAGAAAAGGATAAAGTATCCAGATGGAAATATTGGGGTTTTTTGTTTTGTTTTGGCACGTTTTGTTTTTGCCATTCCTGGGGCTTGAACGTAGGGCCTGAACACTGTCTTCCTTTTTCTCAAGGCTAGTGCTCTACCACTGAAGTCACAGAACCACTTCCTGCTTTTTATCTGTGTATGTGGTACCAAGAATTGAAGTAGTGTTAGGGAGCAAACACTCAACCACTTAGGCCACAGTATTGACTTGAAAAATTGGGGCTTTGCCAATGTTCTGCCATAAAACAGATTTCCCAAATTCCTGACGACTTCAGAACTGTACAACACCAAACATTCCTACACTGAAAAAAAGTGAATCTGAGATCTGAACTTATACCATTCTACTCTTCACATATTCACTCTTCATTGATAATGAAAAAATAAAATATCCATGTAAATAATGTAATCATGAACAATGAAACAAGGAAATAATTTCTCAATGGAAATGAAACAATTTTCAACAAATCTCAGACACAAAATTTATAAGACAGCACACTAGAAATTGAGAAGTGTAATGAAAGTGTTTACAGGCACGAGAATGAAAAAAAGCCTCAGAAACAAAGGAAAATTATGCTTGCGTAAGGAATATCAAGGAATAATTAGATATCATCAGAAAGAATACAGTGAAATTATTCATGTAAAGTCACTTTAAGGAAGCCATTACTACATTTGCTCAGTGGGGCACTAGGAGAACAGGAAAAAAAAAAAACATTCATGGGGCCAGGCGTTTGGCCTAGTGTTAGAGTGCTTGCCTAGCATGCACGAAGACTCAGGTTTGATTCCTCAGTACCACATACATATAAAAAAGCTGGATGGAAGTGGTGCTGAGGCTCAAGTGGTAGAGCTCTAGCCTTGAGAAAGTCCAAGGACAGTGCTCAGGGCCTGAGCTCAAGTCCAGGACTGGCAAATACAAATAAATAAACAACAACCCCAAAACAAAAAAAACATTCATGAAGATAAAAAATTAATGAATTCATACAGGATGAAGAAAAGTAAACTGAAGAGACTCTATCACCAGCTTCTGGACTGTAGGAACTGTTTAAAGGAATTTTCTAGAGAAGGAAAATATACGTTATCTCTGAGTACAAAAAAAAAAATTCAGGCCCGGGAGTTTGGCATAATGGTAGAGTATTGCCTAGTATGAAGGAAGATTCAGGTTTGATTTCTCTGGACCACATTCATAGAAAAAACCTGGAATGTGGTGCTGAGGCTTAAGTGATAGAGATGTAGCCTAACCATGAGGTAGTCCAAGGAGAGTGCGCAGGCCCTGAGATCAAGCCTAGGTCTAGCAAAAAGAATTGCAGTATAAAATATAATTACATGAATGTGCAGCAAAATAACAGCTGAATTGTGATGAGTGCACAGAAATCATGAGAAGTTTATACATATTCTCTAAGGGAAAAACAAATAGAAAACATATGAACATGCATAGTTATCTCTGTAGATCAATGATCACTTTATAGTTGAATTATCTACATATAATAATTACAATATAAAGACAGTAAACTAGAAGAGAAGGACTAATTCCTGTTGCTACACAAGAAAAACCATCTTTAAATATAAAGATACATGTTATGGAGTGGTCCTGGATGTACACTTTGGTGGAATCAAAATTTCAGCTATACAGAAGAAAATGATCTGACAGATGTATAGTAAAAATGATGATCACATTTAAGAATATCTGGGAAATCTCCAAGGAATTCAGTTTTAAGTAACTTCACCACAACAGAATGGTAAGTAGGAGCTCATATTTCTATCAATATTTATATCAATTTCCTCAACTTGACATTTCCACAATGTAGACATGAGCAATGTATTACATTTTAACTTGTAAATAGATATGGATATCTTAAAAATAAATAAACATGAAGAGACATAGACATAAAGGAATAAAAAATATTGTTATGTGAAACTGTTCAAATCATATGTCAGGCAATGAATGACTAAAGGAATAAAGGGACTAATTAAGATTACAGTTTTTTCCTAGAAATATACTGATCTTTAATAGGTTTTGTGTTCAAAGGTATGCTAAAGAGAGCATCAAATCACAAGAGAAAGAGGAAACCGAAATCAAGATCCATAACTCTATGTGGTGATTTTGAGGCATCTAGATCAGTAATAGATTAAGAAGTGTAGAATGTCAGAAACGACATTGCTGCAGTTTATAGCATATTACATCTATTGGACTCATTTAACATGACAGAACATTTCATGCCAACAACTGCAATGTACACAATCTATCAAATAACATAGTGTATTCACCACCAGATGATGCCGTATTCTACAAAATACATTATAGATTATAACTTTCATAAGTATTGTATTATATGCTCTGTATTGATAAAGCTATACTGAAATAAATCTAGAAAGCAGCAGGTTTAAATCCTCTGAAGAAGCAAACAAGTAATCACAAATTTTAAACTGCACACACAAAGGGAAGTCTTCAGGAAACGTAAAGGTTCCCAGGATACAGAGACAAGAATGTAGGTTACTAGCAGTGAGCTCACTTAGTATCCAGTATGCTTGAGGAAATAGGGTCAACCTAGAACACCATACAAAAGTGTCCAAGTATATGATAACATATTTTAAGAAAAAAGCATCTTTGTCCACATAGGACATTAGTGTCTATATAGTAACATATGCAAACATTCCTGGAACTAATGTGTTGGGAGCCAGAGTGGAATCAAACTGTACCTTGACTTGCATCAGATGATGGCTATATTGTCTTATTGCTTTCTGGCCCTATTCTATGTAAATGACCTGAGAATTACCATATGAATGTAACACCTGGAGGTTCCCTGGGAGAGGAGGAGGGAAGAAGGGGGAGGGGAAAATAAACGCGGCAGTCTCGGCAGTCTTTGCCTGGACTGCGGACATCCCGGACCCGGTGTGTCTGTCTCTCTTCTTTTTCTTCCTAGTCCTTGTCCCCTATTTCAGGAACCCCAATCTGCGAACCCTGGTTTGCTGCCGGTTGGCCCCGGCATCTGGCGCCCGAACAGGGACCCTGAAAATCTGGGACGAAGGTGAAGGACCCCTCCCTGTGGTGAGTAACACATCGTAGGACTATTAAGAGAGTATAGTCAGGAGTAAAAATTATGGGTCAAGCTAATAGTCATGGGTTATTTCTACCGATCTTAACAGGCCTATTTGAAGCCTACGGAACGTGGGTGGAAGAAGGGGTGCTTCAGAGCTTCCTACAGTTTCTCAAGGAGGCATACCCGAGGTCTATAGAGGAGGAATTCCAAAAAGCCTGGCAGCGGATAGGAAAAAGAATTCAAGATTATTATGATGTATATGGCCCCGAAAAGACCCCAGTAGAGGCTACTACTGTATGGAATTTAGTAAGTAAATACATAGATCCTCTACATGAAGATGCTGAACTTAATCTTGAATTAAGGGAACTTTATGAGTTAAAGGACCCTTCTGAAGAACCTGAGGCTGAGCCATATGCTGCAGCCCAAGAGAGTCTAAGTGAGATCTTGCAAAGGGAACAACAACCAGTAGATATTGAGTATCAGAATTCAGGTTTGAATTCCAAGGAGGAAAGTTATGATGAGTCATTGGAGGGCCGGGTGGCTACGATAGAGAAGAAGTTAGAAGAAATGCTACATCTTCTATTGAAAATGGGGACAGAGCAGAGAGCCCCCCCAGAAGTAGGAAAGAAATATGACCCTCAGGCCACTATGGTGTCTGATTCTAAACCTTACCCCTCACACCCACCGCCTCCAGCTGCAGCCTTACGGCCTCAATCCCTTTCTCAACTGTTGGGAGCCAGAGTGGAATCAAACTGTACCTTGACTTGCATCAGACGATGGCTATATTGTCTTATTGCTTTCTGGCCCTATTCTATGTAAATGACCTGAGAATTACCATATGAATGTAACACCTGGAGGTTCCCTGGGAGAGGAGGAGGGAAGAAGGGGGAGGGGAAAATAAACGCGGCAGTCTAGTCAGTCTTTGCCTGGACTGCGGACATCCCGGACCTAGTGTGTCTGTCTCTCTTCTTTTTCTTCCTAGTCCTTGTCCCCTATTTCAGGAACCCCAATCTGCGAACCCTGGTTTGCTGCCGGTTGGCCCCGGCATCTGGCGCCCGAACAGGGACCCTGAAAATCTGGGACGAAGGTGAAGGACCCCTCCCTGTGGTGAGTAACACATCGTAGGACTATTAAGAGAGTATAGTCAGGAGTAAAAATTATGGGTCAAGCTAATAGCCATGGGTTATTTCTACCGATCTTAACAGGCCTATTTGAAGCCCACGGAACGTGGGTGGAAGAGGGGGTGCTTCAGAGCTTCCTACAGTTTCTCAAGGAGGCATGCCCGAGGTCTATAGAGGAGGAATTCCAAAAAGCCTGGCAGCGGATAGGAAAAAGAATTCAAGATTATTATGATGTATATGGCCCCGAAAAGACCCCAGTAGAGGCTACTACTGTATGGAATTTAGTAAGTAAATACATAGATCCTCTACATGAAGATGCTGAACTTAATCTTGAATTAAGGGAACTTTATGAGTTAAAGGACCCTTCTGAAGAACCTGAGGCTGAGCCATATGCCGCAGCCCAAGAGAGTCTAAGTGAGATTTTGAAAAAGGAACAACAACCAGTAGATATTGAGTATCAGAATTCAGGTTTGAATATCAAGGAGGAAAGTTATGATGAGTCAATGGAGGGCCGAATGGCTACGATGGAGAAGAAGTTAGAAGAAATCCTACATTTTCTATCGAAAATGGGGACAGAGCAGAGAGCCCCCCCAGAAGTAGGAAAGAAACATGACCCTCAGGCCACTATGGTGTCTGATTCTAAACCTTACCCCTCACACCCACCGCCTCCAGCTGCAGCCTTACGGCCTCAATCCCTTTCTCAACCTTTAGGCAAGCCTAAAGGCCCTAGCAACAAGTCCCTTTTAACAGGCACTACAACCAGGCACAGTGAATCGCAATTAAACCTGACTCAGGCTGCTAGAGAGAGGGAAGGTATTTCAGGGCCTCGATGCTTCCCTAGTTTAGTTGATCATGATGAACAAGTATACCATCAACCTGTTCCTGTTAAACTATTACAGGATTTAAAAAATGCCTGCTCCCAATATGGGCCAACTGCCCCTTTTACTCAAGTAATATTGGAGGCCGCGTGTGCTGGTATTGCATGCCCAAATGACTGGAAGCGGCTTGCCAGAGCATGCCTTAGTGCGGGAGAGTACTTATTATGGGAGACAGAGTTCACTGCACAGTGTCGGGCTAAAATTGAAACAAATAGGTCTAAGAACCTGCCTTACACTGTTGATCAGTTGTTAGGAGAGGGAACCTATAAAAACACCAAAGATCAATTGGGTTATGCAAAGGAGGCCTATTTACAAATAAATGCTGCGGCGAGAGAGGCTTGGAAAAAGTTACGCAATTCCAATCGTACAAAAAATCTAGTAGAAGTTAAACAGGGACCAAATGAGCCTTATCTAGAATTTTTGTCTCGATTAATGGAGACTGCAGACCGCCTAGTACAAGATGAGAATGCAAGGGAGATTATAGTTAGACACATAGCCTATGAAAATGCCAACGCCGCCTGTCAGGCAGCTATCAGACCCCATAGGAATAAGGGAGGAATCACGGACTTTATTTCACTGTGTGCTGATATTGGACCCTCCCATGTACAAGGCCTTACTTTAGCCGCCGCTCCTCAAGGAAAGACTGTTAGTGAGTCTCTAAAATATAGAGGTCAGCGGCATTCTCGGGATGCTAGACCCCCAGGGCGTTGCTTCTCTTGTGGACAAATAGGACATTGGATGACGCAATGCCCACGCCAGGCCAGGCAAAAGAGAGAAAAATCACCTGGCACATGTCCACGCTGTGGTAAAGGGAAGCACTGGGCTAAAGATTGCAGGTCAAGAACAGATCGCAATGGAGGCCCGCTTTCGGGAAACTGGAGGAGGGGCCAGCCCCTGGCCCCGCAAAACCATGGGGCAGTCCCTCCCTCTTCTCGGCCACAAGTGCATCTTCTAACAACCCCCCAAGATCAGTCTCCGGCCTCCTCCGTGCCACCCCAGGAAGTGCAGGATTGGACCTCTGTTCCTCCACCTGCTCAGTATTGACCCCAGAGATGGGGACACAAGCTCTCCCCACGGGGGTCTTCGGCCCCCTTCCCCCGGGAGTGGCTGGATTGCTGTTAGGGCGAAGTAGCTCAGCCCTTAAAGGGATACAGATTACACCTGGCAAAATTGACCAGGATTTTACTGGAGAAATCAAAGTTATGGCCTCTGCCCCGAAACACGTGGTATCGATCCCAGCCGGTCAAAAATTAGCACAATTAATACTTGTGCCTTTACCTCCCGGGGAGACTGCTAATTCCCCATGTGGACAGAGAGGATTTAGATCTTCTGATATCTATTGGGTACAAAGCATAAAACAAGAGAGGCCTGAGATGACTATATTTATACAAGAAAAGCCCTTTAAAGGAATATTAGACACTGGAGCAGATGTGTCTGTGATATCTAAAAAACATTGGCCAGCCCAATGGCCCCTGACAACCTCTATGACTTCCCTACAGGGGGTTGGGCAAGCAACTGACCCACAGCAGAGCAGTGCGATCCTTGTTTGGAGAGATGAGGAAGGGCACTCTGGTCATTTTCAGCCATTTGTCTTGGATCATCTGCCAATTAATTTATGGGGTCGTGATATCATGGAAAAAATGGGAGTGTATATGTTTAGTCCTAGTGCTGCGGTCACTAAGCAGTTACTTGATCAAGGCCTCCTCCCCTTTAGGGGACTAGGCCGAGCAGCACAGGGGGAGCTAGAGCCACTCCAACCCCAGTCTCACCCTACGAGACAAGGATTGGGGTATCCCTTGACGGGAGCTGTCGTTTGCCCTCCCCCTCATGCTGATCCCATAAATTGGCTCTCTGAACAACCGGTATGGGTTGAACAGTGGCCTCTTTCACTAGAAAAGATCATTGCAGTACAGCAGCTGGTACAGGAACAGCTGGACTTGGGACATGTGGCCCCTTCTAACTCTCCATGGAATTCTCCAATTTTTGTTATAAAGAAAAAGTCAGGTAAATGGAGGCTGTTACAGGATTTGAGAAAAATAAATGCCACAATGGAACTGATGGGAGCCCTACAGCCTGGCTTGCCTTCACCCATGGCAATCCCAAAGGATACTTATAAGATTATTATAGATTTGAAGGATTGTTTCTATACTATACCCCTGGCGCCTCAAGACTGTAAGCGCTTTGCCTTCAGTGTCCCCTCTGTTAATTTTAAAGAACCCATGAAGCGATATCACTGGCTTGTGCTCCCACAGGGCATGGCAAATAGCCCAACTTTATGTCAAAGTTTTGTAGCTAGAGCCATTTCTTCCACTCGTGAAAAATTTTCTTCTGTTTATATTGTTCATTATATGGATGACATCTTGTTGGCTTGTTCTGACCCTATCGTCGTACGACAAGCCTTTGGACAACTAAAGCAAGATCTGAGCCTCTTTGGCCTTATAATAGCAGCTGAAAAGGTTCAGGAACACCCCCCTTTTACATATCTAGGCCATATATTAGGCCCACACTATTTTAAAAGCCAAAAAATACAATTAAAAACTTCCCACTTAAGAACTCTTCATGATTTTCAGCAATTCTTAGGAGATATAAATTGGCTTCGGCCTTATCTAAAGCTCTCCACAGGAGAGTTAAAACCCCTTTTTGATCTCTTAAAAGGAGATACCAACCCTACATCCTTGCGTGAATTAAATCCTGACGGCAGGAGGGCCATCCAAATTGTAGAAAAGGCAATTTCCCAGCAACAAGTGACCTATTGTGACTATTCTAAACCATGGGGAGTTTATATTTTAGCTACTTCTCACTCCCCAACTGCTGTATTGTGGCAGGATGGCCCACTTTTATGGCTTTATCTACCATCAACACCCGGCAAAGTGCTGACCCCCTACTACGAATTGGTAGCTAATCTGATACACATGTGCCGAGTGGATTCCCGTAAATATTTAGGTCAGGAACCTCATTTTATCTGTGTCCCATATAATTTACAACAACAAGATTGGCTATTCGCCCATTGCGATCCTTGGGCCATTGCTTGGGCCAATTATACGGGAAAAATTTTGCATCACTACCCGTCTAACAAACTTCTCCAATTTGCTGCGTGTCATACGTTTCTATTTCCTTCCATAGTACAGGCCTCGCCTTTATCTTCTGCCGCTTTGGTATTTACAGATGGATCCTCAAATGGAACGGCTGCTCTGACCATTAATGGGAAAACTCAATCTTGGGTTACAGGTTTTTCCTCCGCCCAAGAGGTGGAATTAGAGGCTGTTTTACAAGCACTCGTCCTGTTACAAGACGAGCCCTTTAACTTATACTCAGACAGTCAATATGTAATTCGTGCTCTTCAAGTCATAGAAACTGTTCCCTTTATTGGAACTACTAACTCCAATATTCAGACCCAATTTCGCCAAATACAAACTTTGCTTTGTTCTCGCAACCACCCCTGTTTTTTTGGCTTTGTTCGAGCTCACACTAATCTTCCTGGCCCTTTAAGTGAGGGCAATGCAGTTACTGACTCCGCCACCAGAGTTTACTTAACTCAGGTTGAACTTGCTAAGCAGTCACATGCCATCCATCATCAAAACAGTCGAGCCTTGCGTCGACAGTTTAAATTATCTAGAGAAGCCGCGCGGCAAATAGTTAAGACTTGCTCCAACTGTGTCCCTTTTTCACCAGCCCCCCATTTAGGCATACATCCACGAGGACTGCTTTCTAATCACATTTGGCAGATGGATGTCACGCATGTTCCATCATTTGGCCGATTAAAATATGTTCATGTTACTGTAGATACTTATTCTAATTTTATCTTGGCCACCCCCCTTGCTGGGGAAGCCACTAAACATTGTATCTCTCACTGCATTCGATGCTTTGCTGAGATGGGGATTCCCTCGCAAATAAAAACAGATAATGGCCCTGGCTATGCAAGCCGAGCATTTCAATCCTTCTGCCATTCCTCCTTACAATCCTCAAGGTCAAGGCATCGTGGAGAGAGCTAATGGATTATTAAAACATCAAATTGCTAAAATACAGAAAGGAGAGTCATATCCCGCTACCCCTGTGAATATACTTAATCATGCTTTATTTGTTTTAAATTTTTTGAATTTGGATTCAAATAATTTATCTGCTGCTCAGCGATTCTGGGAAAAAAGAGCGCAGCGTCCTTTTGCCTTAGTAAAATGGAAGGATCCCCTAACTGGTGCTTGGCATGGACCCGATCCTGTTCTAACCTGGGGTCGAGGGCATGTATGTGTTTTTTCACAAGGAGAAAATGACGCCCGCTGGCTGCCTGAACGCTGCGTTCGGATCGTGGAGAGTGACAGTGGCCATCCAAGCAGCGACTCACTGGGCCTACACCCCCAACCCTCCAGTGGTGCATCCTGCGACGTGGGAAGGACCTGAGTTATTTGTGCATGTCAATCGGGACTGCTACTGATCCACTTGTTCCACACATTCATATGAGCTGTGTTTCTCCTCCTTTTACTATTATGTAGGGACCTTTTAACATATTCATTGACTCTACACAATTTAATATGTGACATTATTTTGTCTTTACCAGCCCTCTTCTTAATAACCTTTTTTGTAAAAGATGCCCAGGTGAAAAGCAAAGGCCTCCAGAGGTAAGTAGAAGTCGGCCGACCCCCTTGTATGTCAGCGTTTTATTTTATTTTATTTTATTTTATTTTCTTTTTGTTTGTTTGTTTGAAAAGGTGCACTGTGGGCCTAAAACAGAGGCCTGGGTGGTCAAGGGACGCCTTGACCCCCCCTCCCCTTCTGAGTTTCTTGTCAATAACAAGGCATACCTGAGAGTCCCACCAGCAAGACATGTCTAAATCTAAAAATAACTGTTTGGTGAAAACATTCATTTGAGCTCATGTTTTTTGTGTTAAGTGTATCTGATTGAGTCCAATTTTCTTGTTATATGTCAATGTCTGATTATTTAAAGGTCTCCGTTTGTCTTGTTCGTGTTACATATTTTTCCTTGTCCAGTTTTGTCTTTAAAATTGGTACCATTTCTAAGTATGGATCCTTATGGTTTTTCTGTGCGTACTCAAGCACACATCCTTGTCATTTATTTGGACATTTCTGGGCCTGGTATGGCCCCTCCCAATCCGCTGCAGCTGAGGTGAGCAGAGGCCAGACAAAGCAGCTGCAGGCTTCGTTCAGTTTCCTTTTTCCTACAACCTGCTGAAGTGACAGTCTAGAGACACTTGGTGACAGGACACAGACTTGTCTTAGTTCTCCTAGGTTTAAGACTCCCACCCAACTTTCATCTGCAAAAAGTAATATGTCTGATATCAGAAACAAACTCTGGAAGAATAAATTTCAGCTAAGTTGCCTTGTTAGAAAGCTTTGTTTAAAAACAAAAACAACAAAAAACAACAACAACAAAAAAACCCTCATGGTACTAAAATTTCCGGAAAATGAACGGCCGATATTAATTTTGCGCGCTTTAAGATCTTTGAGTATGAATGTGTGTACGAATGGGTGTGAGTGAACATGTTCAAGGTTAAATTGTCAGCATGCTGTATAAAACAATGGTTGAGCTCATTTGAAACACAAAAGCAATTGGGTAAATCTAAGTCTAAACTTCAAGAAAATTAGTAGGTTTGAATGTTTCCTATGTCTCAAAGGATTATTGCATTGCCTTAAAGAAAAACTGGTAAATATTTTTCTAGATCCTGAAATCTGCATTTTATTGCAAGGCATACAACTGTTTACATTGTAAACATTGTATCCTGTTTAGCACAGAGATGTTAGGGAATTTGGGATTTATTACTTTAAGTTAAAGTTTGGAAACATGTATTAGAGATTTAAATGTGAAATTGTTCATTAACGTCAGAAATTTTGCCTGTCTGTCTTTTCTTGCAAATCTGATGGTAAAATGTGGATAATGTGATTAGTATTTTAAAGGAATGTTTAAAGGTTTATCTCCATGCTATTGGGTGTATTTTAAAAAAAAAAAAAAAGAGAGGAAACTAAGTCCAGACCTAGACTTTTGGTGCACTGATGTCTATAGTTCTTGCATTAGGGAAAAACTGTTATTTGAGTTTAAATTGTTGTTGGAGTTTAAGACAGTAATCTAAACTGCAAAAAAAAAAAAAAGCCCTTTTCTAAAAGGCAAGAGGAGTGACTTGAGCCCTAGGGGGCCTGAAGGCAGAAGGAGTTCTTTGTGCCCTTAAAGGTTTTTCAATTGCAAATAAAGGCTAAGGTGTTGATTGTTTAAGCCAGTATCAGCAAAAGTTTTAAGAACATTGGAAATGGGTTTCTAAACAATATTTGAAAGTGAAATTGTCTTAAATGTTTAAAGAAAGAGAAAAAAGGAAAATCAGGACTACCAAAGTAATTGCTTAATTGCTATTTCAGCTTACTCTTGTAAGTTACTTTATAGCAATCTCCAGAAGGCCCATGGAGAAGGACAGCAGATCCTCATTCAGATGTAAGTTTGGCCCTCACCAAGTTCCAGGTAAGATCATGCTTAGAGACTATTTCTGTATTGACCACCTTGTTGCTTCTAATTGGAGTAAAGTGGCCTTTTGTAGACTCATTGATCTGAAAGCCACAGTTTTGAGCCTGCCCGGGCAAAGCAAAGTCCCTGTGAGACTGTGGTGTCTAATCTGCCAGCAGGATGCTGGGACAGAGTTGCTTTGGAGCTCGAAGTGGCAGAGTGCTAGCTCTGAGCTGAAAAGCTGGGGGGAAGCACTCAAGCACCAAGCTCGGGACTCACAGTGGCAGGGTGCTAGCCTTGAGCTGGAGAGCTGAGAGACAGCGCCCAGACCCTGAGTTCAAATCCAGCAACCAACAAAGTGAAATGCCAATGGGATGTTTATCCCTGTGTGGAGAGACACTACCGGGACAGGAAAGCCTCTGCTTGGATGGCAGAGTTGGTGTCAGATCTTAGAGTCACTTGTGCTTGGCCATTCAAATTAATCAGAGCCGGGAGGTCATAGAATAGTTTGTAAGCATGCCTTACTAATGCCCGTGCCTTTCATAACTGGGCAGGAACTTGTCAATCTTCTGTGATAGTGGGTAGTTTAAAGTCCTAATTGAGCGAATTTTTTTATTTTTGACACCAGCCACAAATTCAGGAAAAGTTTGTGGATCTGAAGCTTATGTCTCTATTAATCTGTTTAGATCTGACAACTGAAGCATTGTTAAGGTTGCAGAAATTTAGTTCCCCAGACAATCAAGAAAAAGCCTTTGCAAATGGGTGCTAGGTAGGCTGCGCTGTTGTGGCCAAGGATGGTTTGTGCAGTTGTTGAATGTCAAGTATGATTTCTAGTTTGGAGTAGATTGTTGTTCCTGATGTCTAATCCTTGCAACCCCTTGATAAAACAGGCTAGGCTTCTTAAGGTCCCTGGTCAAGCGTGGAGACGGCGCCCCTGAGTCAGCTTGAAGAAGTCACGGAAGTTGAATCTCCGCCCATCAAATCCCCGTTGGACCAAGGGACCAAAGTCATTTTTGGAAAATGTGACAGGATAAATTAGGGGTATAGAAAAGAGTAAAAATTGCACTTGTGTTTCTTTTAAAATAAAAAACGGGGGACATGTTGGGAGCCAGAGTGGAATCAAACTGTACCTTGACTTGCATCAGACGATGGCTATATTGTCTTATTGCTTTCTGGCCCTATTCTATGTAAATGACCTGAGAATTACCATATGAATGTAACACCTGGAGGTTCCCTGGGAGAGGAGGAGGGAAGAAGGGGGAGGGGAAAATAAACGCGGCAGTCTAGTCAGTCTTTGCCTGGACTGTGGACATCCCGGACCTAGTGTGTCTGTCTCTCTTCTTTTTCTTCCTAGTCCTTGTCCCCTATTTCAGGAACCCCAATCTGCGAACCCTGGTTTGCTGCCGGTTGGCCCCGGCACTCAACCTTTAGGCAAGCCTAAAGGCCCTAGCAACAAGTCCCTTTTAACAGGCACTACAACCAGGCACAGTGCATCGCAATTAAACCTGACTCAGGCTGCTAGAGAGAGGGAAGGTATTTCAGGGCCTCGATGCTTCCCTAGTTTAGTTGATCATGATGAACAAGTATACCATCAACCTGTTCCTGTTAAACTATTACAGGATTTAAAAAATGCCTGCTCCCAATATGGGCCAACTGCCCCTTTTACTCAAGTAATATTGGAGGCCGCGTGTGCTGGTATTGCATGCCCAAATGACTGGAAGCGGCTTGCCAGAGCATGCCTTAGTGCAGGAGAGTACTTATTATGGGAGACAGAGTTCACTGCACAGTGTCGGGCTAAAATTGAAACAAATAGGTCTAAGAACTTGCCTTACACTGTTGATCAGTTGTTAGGAGAGGGAACCTATAAAAACACCGAAGATCAATTGGATTATGCAAAGGAGGCCTATTTACAAATAAATGCTGTGGCGAGAGAGGCTTGGAAAAAGTTACGCAATTCCAATCGTACAAAAAATCTAGTAGAAGTTAAACAGGGACCGAATGAACCTTATCTAGAATTTTTGTCTCGATTAATGGAGACTGCAGACTGCCTAGTACAAGATGAGAATGCAAGGGAGAGTATAGTTAGACACATAGCCTATGAAAATGCCAACGCCGCCTGTCAGGCGGCTATCAGACCCCATAGGAATAAGGGAGGAATCACGGACTTTATTTCACTGTGTGCTGATATTGGACCCTCCCATGTACAAGGCCTTACTTTAGGTGCCGCTCCTCAAGGAAAGACTGTTACTGAGTCTCTAAAATATAGAGGTCAGCGGCATTCTCGGGATGCTAGACCCCCAGGGCGTTGCTTTTCTTGTGGACAAATAGGACATTGGATGATGCAATGCCCACGCCAGGCCAGGCAAAAGAGAGAAAAATCACCTGGCACATGTCCACACTGTGGTAAAGGGAAGCACTGGGCTAAAGATTGCAAGTCAGGAACAAATCGCAATGGCCGCCCGTATTTGGGAAACTGGAGAAGGGGCCAGCCCCTGGCCCCGCAAAACCATGGGGCAGTCCCTCCCTCTTCTCGGCCACAAGTGCATCTTCTAACAACCCCCCAAGATCAGTCTCCAGCCTCCTCCGTGCCACCCCAGGAAGTGCAGGATTGGACCTCTGTTCCTCCACCTGCTCAGTATTGACCCCAGAGATGGGGACACAAGCTCTCCCCACGGGGGTCTTCGGCCCCCTTCCCCCGGGAGTGGCTGGATTGCTGTTAGGGTGAAGTAGCTCAGCCCTTAAAGGGATACAGATTACACCTGGCAAAATTGACCAGGATTTTACTGGAGAAATCAAAGTTATGGCCTCTGCCCCGAAACACGTGGTATCGATCCCAGCCGGTCAAAAATTAGCACAATTAATACTTGTGCCTTTACCTCCCGGGGAGACTGCTAATTCCCCATGTGGACAGAGAGGATTTAGATCTTCTGATATCTATTGGGTACAAAGCATAAAACAAGAGAGGCCTGAGATGACTATATTTATACAAGAAAAGCCCTTTAAAGGAATATTAGACACTGGAGCAGATGTGTCTGTGATATCTAAAAAACATTGGCCAGCCCAATGGCCCCTGACAACCTCTATGACTTCCCTACAGGGGGTTGGGCAAGCAACTGACCCACAGCAGAGCAGTGCGATCCTTGTTTGGAGAGATGAGGAAGGGCACTCTGGTCATTTTCAGCCATTTGTCTTGGATCATCTGCCAATTAATTTATGGGGTCGTGATATCATGGAAAAAATGGGAGTGTATATGTTTAGTCCTAGTGCTGCGGTCACTAAGCAGTTACTTGATCAAGGCCTCCTCCCCTTTAGGGGACTAGGCCGAGCAGCACAGGGGGAGCTAGAGCCACTCCAACCCCAGTCTCACCCTACGAGACAAGGATTGGGGTATCCCTTGACGGGAGCTGTCGTTTGCCCTCCCCCTCATGCTGATCCCATAAATTGGCTCTCTGAACAACCGGTATGGGTTGAACAGTGGCCTCTTTCTCTAGAAAAGATCATTGCAGCTCAGCAGCTGGTACAGGAACAGCTGGACTTGGGACATGTGGCCCCTTCTAACTCTCCATGGAATTCTCCAATTTTTGTTATAAAGAAAAAGTCAGGTAAATGGAGGCTGTTACAGGATTTGAGAAAGGTTAACCCGACAATGGAACTGATGGGGGCCCTACAGCCTGGCTTGCCTTCACCCATGGCAATCCCAAAGGATACTTATAAGATTATTATAGATTTGAAGGATTGTTTCTATACTATACCCCTGGCGCCTCAAGACTGTAAGCGCTTTGCCTTCAGCGTCCCCTCTGTTAATTTTAAAGAACCCATGAAGCGATATCACTGGCTTGTGCTCCCACAGGGCATGGCAAATAGCCCAACTTTATGTCAAAGTTTTGTAGCTAGAGCCATTTCTTCCACTCGTGAAAAATTTTCTTCTGTTTATATTGTTCATTATATGGATGACATCTTGTTGGCTTGTTCTGACCCTATCGTCGTACGACAAGCCTTTGGACAACTAAAGCAAGATCTGAGCCTCTTTGGCCTTATAATAGCAGCTGAAAAGGTTCAGGAACACCCCCCTTTTACATATCTAGGCCATATATTAGGCCCACACTATTTTAAAAGCCAAAAAATACAATTAAAAACTTCCCACTTAAGAACTCTTCATGATTTTCAGCAATTCTTAGGAGATATAAATTGGCTTCGGCCTTATCTAAAGCTCTCCACAGGAGAGTTAAAACCCCTTTTTGATCTCTTAAAAGGAGATACCAACCCTACATCCTTGCGTGAATTAAATCCTGACGCCAGGAGGGCCATCCAAATTGTAGAAAAGGCAATTTCCCAGCAACAAGTGACCTATTGTGACTATTCTAAACCATGGGGAGTTTATATTTTAGCTACTTCTCACTCCCCAACTGCTGTATTGTGGCAGGATGGCCCACTTTTATGGCTTTATCTACCATCAACACCCGGCAAAGTGCTGACCCCCTACTACGAATTGGTAGCTAATCTGATACACATGTGCCGAGTGGATTCCCGTAAATATTTAGGTCAGGAACCTCATTTTATCTGTGTCCCATATAATTTACAACAACAAGATTGGCTATTCGCCCATTGCGATCCTTGGGCCATTGCTTGGGCCAATTATACGGGAAAAATTTTGCATCACTACCCGTCTAACAAACTTCTCCAATTTGCTGCGTGTCATACGTTTCTATTTCCTTCCATAGTACAGGCCTCGCCTTTATCTTCTGCCGCTTTGGTATTTACAGATGGATCCTCAAATGGAACGGCTGCTCTGACCATTAATGGGAAAACTCAATCTTGGGTTACAGGTTTTTCCTCCGCCCAAGAGGTGGAATTAGAGGCTGTTTTACAAGCACTCGTCCTGTTACAAGACGAGCCCTTTAACTTATACTCAGACAGTCAATATGTAATTCGTGCTCTTCAAGTCATAGAAACTGTTCCCTTTATTGGAACTACTAACTCCAATATTCAGACCCAATTTCGCCAAATACAAACTTTGCTTTGTTCTCGCAACCACCCCTGTTTTTTTGGCTTTGTTCGAGCTCACACTAATCTTCCTGGCCCTTTAAGTGAGGGCAATGCAGTTACTGACTCCGCCACCAGAGTTTACTTAACTCAGGTTGAACTTGCTAAGCAGTCACATGCCATCCATCATCAAAACAGTCGAGCCTTGCGTCGACAGTTTAAATTATCTAGAGAAGCCGCGCGGCAAATAGTTAAGACTTGCTCCAACTGTGTCCCTTTTTCACCAGCCCCCCATTTAGGCATACATCCACGAGGACTGCTTTCTAATCACATTTGGCAGATGGATGTCACGCATGTTCCATCATTTGGCCGATTAAAATATGTTCATGTTACTGTAGATACTTATTCTAATTTTATCTTGGCCACCCCCCTTGCTGGGGAAGCCACTAAACATTGTATCTCTCACTGCATTCGATGCTTTGCTGAGATGGGGATTCCCTCGCAAATAAAAACAGATAATGGCCCTGGCTATGCAAGCCGAGCATTTCAATCCTTCTGCCATTCCTCCTTACAATCCTCAAGGTCAAGGCATCGTGGAGAGAGCTAATGGATTATTAAAACATCAAATTGCTAAAATACAGAAAGGAGAGTCATATCCCGCTACCCCTGTGAATATACTTAATCATGCTTTATTTGTTTTAAATTTTTTGAATTTGGATTCAAATAATTTATCTGCTGCTCAGCGATTCTGGGAAAAAAGAGCGCAGCGTCCTTTTGCCTTAGTAAAATGGAAGGATCCCCTAACTGGTGCTTGGCATGGACCCGATCCTGTTCTAACCTGGGGTCGAGGGCATGTATGTGTTTTTTCACAAGGAGAAAATGACGCCCGCTGGCTGCCTGAACGCTGCGTTCGGATCGTGGAGAGTGACAGTGGCCATCCAAGCAGCGACTCACTGGGCCTACACCCCCAACCCTCCAGTGGTGCATCCTGCGACGTGGGAAGGACCTGAGTTATTTGTGCATGTCAATCGGGACTGCTACTGATCCACTTGTTCCACACATTCATATGAGCTGTGTTTCTCCTCCTTTTACTATTATGTAGGGACCTTTTAACATATTCATTGACTCTACACAATTTAATATGTGACATTATTTTGTCTTTACCAGCCCTCTTCTTAATAACCTTTTTTGTAAAAGATGCCCAGGTGAAAAGCAAAGGCCTCCAGAGGTAAGTAGAAGTCGGCCGACCCCCTTGTATGTCAGCGTTTTATTTTATTTTATTTTATTTTATTTTCTTTTTGTTTGTTTGTTTGAAAAGGTGCACTGTGGGCCTAAAACAGAGGCCTGGGTGGTCAAGGGACGCCTTGACCCCCCCTCCCCTTCTGAGTTTCTTGTCAATAACAAGGCATACCTGAGAGTCCCACCAGCAAGACATGTCTAAATCTAAAAATAACTGTTTGGTGAAAACATTCATTTGAGCTCATGTTTTTTGTGTTAAGTGTATCTGATTGAGTCCAATTTTCTTGTTATATGTCAATGTCTGATTATTTAAAGGTCTCCGTTTGTCTTGTTCGTGTTACATATTTTTCCTTGTCCAGTTTTGTCTTTAAAATTGGTACCATTTCTAAGTATGGATCCTTATGGTTTTTCTGTGCGTACTCAAGCACACATCCTTGTCATTTATTTGAACATTTCTGGGCCTGGTATGGCCCCTCCCAATCCGCTGCAGCTGAGGTGAGCAGAGGCCAGACAAAGCAGCTGCAGGCTTCGTTCAGTTTCCTTTTTCCTACAACCTGCTGAAGTGACAGTCTAGAGACACTTGGTGACAGGACACAGACTTGTCTTAGTTCTCCTAGGTTTAAGACTCCCACCCAACTTTCATCTGCAAAAAGTAATATGTCTGATATCAGAAACAAACTCTGGAAGAATAAATTTCAGCTAAGTTGCCTTGTTAGAAAGCTTTGTTTAAAAACAAAAACAACAAAAAACAACAACAACAAAAAAACCCTCATGGTACTAAAATTTCCGGAAAATGAACGGCCGATATTAATTTTGCGCGCTTTAAGATCTTTGAGTATGAATGTGTGTACGAATGGGTGTGAGTGAACATGTTCAAGGTTAAATTGTCAGCATGCTGTATAAAACAATGGTTGAGCTCATTTGAAACACAAAAGCAATTGGGTAAATCTAAGTCTAAACTTCAAGAAAATTAGTAGGTTTGAATGTTTCCTATGTCTCAAAGGATTATTGCATTGCCTTAAAGAAAAACTGGTAAATATTTTTCTAGATCCTGAAATCTGCATTTTATTGCAAGGCATACAACTGTTTACATTGTAAACATTGTATCCTGTTTAGCACAGAGATGTTAGGGAATTTGGGATTTATTACTTTAAGTTAAAGTTTGGAAACATGTATTAGAGATTTAAATGTGAAATTGTTCATTAACGTCAGAAATTTTGCCTGTCTGTCTTTTCTTGCAAATCTGATGGTAAAATGTGGATAATGTGATTAGTATTTTAAAGGAATGTTTAAAGGTTTATCTCCATGCTATTGGGTGTATTTTAAAAAAAAAAAAAAAAGAGAGGAAACTAAGTCCAGACCTAGACTTTTGGTGCACTGATGTCTATAGTTCTTGCATTAGGGAAAAACTGTTATTTGAGTTTAAATTGTTGTTGGAGTTTAAGACAGTAATCTAAACTGCAAAAAAAAAAAAAAGCCCTTTTCTAAAAGGCAAGAGGAGTGACTTGAGCCCTAGGGGGCCTGAAGGCAGAAGGAGTTCTTTGTGCCCTTAAAGGTTTTTCAATTGCAAATAAAGGCTAAGGTGTTGATTGTTTAAGCCAGTATCAGCAAAAGTTTTAAGAACATTGGAAATGGGTTTCTAAACAATATTTGAAAGTGAAATTGTCTTAAATGTTTAAAGAAAGAGAAAAAAGGAAAATCAGGACTACCAAAGTAATTGCTTAATTGCTATTTCAGCTTACTCTTGTAAGTTACTTTATAGCAATCTCCAGAAGGCCCATGGAGAAGGACAGCAGATCCTCATTCAGATGTAAGTTTGGCCCTCACCAAGTTCCAGGTAAGATCATGCTTAGAGACTATTTCTGTATTGACCACCTTGTTGCTTCTAATTGGAGTAAAGTGGCCTTTTGTAGACTCATTGATCTGAAAGCCACAGTTTTGAGCCTGCCCGGGCAAAGCAAAGTCCCTGTGAGACTGTGGTGTCTAATCTGCCAGCAGGATGCTGGGACAGAGTTGCTTTGGAGCTCGAAGTGGCAGAGTGCTAGCTCTGAGCTGAAAAGCTGGGGGGAAGCACTCAAGCACCAAGCTCGGGACTCACAGTGGCAGGGTGCTAGCCTTGAGCTGGAGAGCTGAGAGACAGCGCCCAGACCCTGAGTTCAAATCCAGCAACCAACAAAGTGAAATGCCAATGGGATGTTTATCCCTGTGTGGAGAGACACTACCGGGACAGGAAAGCCTCTGCTTGGATGGCAGAGTTGGTGTCAGATCTTAGAGTCACTTGTGCTTGGCCATTCAAATTAATCAGAGCCGGGAGGTCATAGAATAGTTTGTAAGCATGCCTTACTAATGCCCGTGCCTTTCATAACTGGGCAGGAACTTGTCAATCTTCTGTGATAGTGGGTAGTTTAAAGTCCTAATTGAGCGAATTTTTTTATTTTTGACACCAGCCACAAATTCAGGAAAAGTTTGTGGATCTGAAGCTTATGTCTCTATTAATCTGTTTAGATCTGACAACTGAAGCATTGTTAAGGTTGCAGAAATTTAGTTCCCCAGACAATCAAGAAAAAGCCTTTGCAAATGGGTGCTAGGTAGGCTGCGCTGTTGTGGCCAAGGATGGTTTGTGCAGTTGTTGAATGTCAAGTATGATTTCTAGTTTGGAGTAGATTGTTGTTCCTGATGTCTAATCCTTGCAACCCCTTGATAAAACAGGCTAGGCTTCTTAAGGTCCCTGGTCAAGCGTGGAGACGGCGCCCCTGAGTCAGCTTGAAGAAGTCACGGAAGTTGAATCTCCGCCCATCAAATCCCCGTTGGACCAAGGGACCAAAGTCATTTTTGGAAAATGTGACAGGATAAATTAGGGGTATAGAAAAGAGTAAAAATTGCACTTGTGTTTCTTTTAAAATAAAAAACGGGGGACATGTTGGGAGCCAGAGTGGAATCAAACTGTACCTTGACTTGCATCAGACGATGGCTATATTGTCTTATTGCTTTCTGGCCCTATTCTATGTAAATGACCTGAGAATTACCATATGAATGTAACACCTGGAGGTTCCCTGGGAGAGGAGGAGGGAAGAAGGGGGAGGGGAAAATAAACGCGGCAGTCTAGTCAGTCTTTGCCTGGACTGTGGACATCCCGGACCTAGTGTGTCTGTCTCTCTTCTTTTTCTTCCTAGTCCTTGTCCCCTATTTCAGGAACCCCAATCTGCGAACCCTGGTTTGCTGCCGGTTGGCCCCGGCACTCAACCTTTAGGCAAGCCTAAAGGCCCTAGCAACAAGTCCCTTTTAACAGGCACTACAACCAGGCACAGTGCATCGCAATTAAACCTGACTCAGGCTGCTAGAGAGAGGGAAGGTATTTCAGGGCCTCGATGCTTCCCTAGTTTAGTTGATCATGATGAACAAGTATACCATCAACCTGTTCCTGTTAAACTATTACAGGATTTAAAAAATGCCTGCTCCCAATATGGGCCAACTGCCCCTTTTACTCAAGTAATATTGGAGGCCGCGTGTGCTGGTATTGCATGCCCAAATGACTGGAAGCGGCTTGCCAGAGCATGCCTTAGTGCAGGAGAGTACTTATTATGGGAGACAGAGTTCACTGCACAGTGTCGGGCTAAAATTGAAACAAATAGGTCTAAGAACTTGCCTTACACTGTTGATCAGTTGTTAGGAGAGGGAACCTATAAAAACACCGAAGATCAATTGGATTATGCAAAGGAGGCCTATTTACAAATAAATGCTGCGGCGAGAGAGGCTTGGAAAAAGTTACGCAATTCCAATCGTACAAAAAATCTAGTAGAAGTTAAACAGGGACCGAATGAACCTTATCTAGAATTTTTGTCTCGATTAATGGAGACTGCAGACTGCCTAGTACAAGATGAGAATGCAAGGGAGAGTATAGTTAGACACATAGCCTATGAAAATGCCAACGCCGCCTGTCAGGCGGCTATCAGACCCCATAGGAATAAGGGAGGAATCACGGACTTTATTTCACTGTGTGCTGATATTGGACCCTCCCATGTACAAGGCCTTACTTTAGGTGCCGCTCCTCAAGGAAAGACTGTTACTGAGTCTCTAAAATATAGAGGTCAGCGGCATTCTCGGGATGCTAGACCCCCAGGGCGTTGCTTTTCTTGTGGACAAATAGGACATTGGATGATGCAATGCCCACGCCAGGCCAGGCAAAAGAGAGAAAAATCACCTGGCACATGTCCACACTGTGGTAAAGGGAAGCACTGGGCTAAAGATTGCAAGTCAGGAACAAATCGCAATGGCCGCCCGTATTTGGGAAACTGGAGAAGGGGCCAGCCCCTGGCCCCGCAAAACCATGGGGCAGTCCCTCCCTCTTCTCGGCCACAAGTGCATCTTCTAACAACCCCCCAAGATCAGTCTCCAGCCTCCTCCGTGCCACCCCAGGAAGTGCAGGATTGGACCTCTGTTCCTCCACCTGCTCAGTATTGACCCCAGAGATGGGGACACAAGCTCTCCCCACGGGGGTCTTCGGCCCCCTTCCCCCGGGAGTGGCTGGATTGCTGTTAGGGTGAAGTAGCTCAGCCCTTAAAGGGATACAGATTACACCTGGCAAAATTGACCAGGATTTTACTGGAGAAATCAAAGTTATGGCCTCTGCCCCGAAACACGTGGTATCGATCCCAGCCGGTCAAAAATTAGCACAATTAATACTTGTGCCTTTACCTCCCGGGGAGACTGCTAATTCCCCATGTGGACAGAGAGGATTTAGATCTTCTGATATCTATTGGGTACAAAGCATAAAACAAGAGAGGCCTGAGATGACTATATTTATACAAGAAAAGCCCTTTAAAGGAATATTAGACACTGGAGCAGATGTGTCTGTGATATCTAAAAAACATTGGCCAGCCCAATGGCCCCTGACAACCTCTATGACTTCCCTACAGGGGGTTGGGCAAGCAACTGACCCACAGCAGAGCAGTGCGATCCTTGTTTGGAGAGATGAGGAAGGGCACTCTGGTCATTTTCAGCCATTTGTCTTGGATCATCTGCCAATTAATTTATGGGGTCGTGATATCATGGAAAAAATGGGAGTGTATATGTTTAGTCCTAGTGCTGCGGTCACTAAGCAGTTACTTGATCAAGGCCTCCTCCCCTTTAGGGGACTAGGCCGAGCAGCACAGGGGGAGCTAGAGCCACTCCAACCCCAGTCTCACCCTACGAGACAAGGATTGGGGTATCCCTTGACGGGAGCTGTCGTTTGCCCTCCCCCTCATGCTGATCCCATAAATTGGCTCTCTGAACAACCGGTATGGGTTGAACAGTGGCCTCTTTCTCTAGAAAAGATCATTGCAGCTCAGCAGCTGGTACAGGAACAGCTGGACTTGGGACATGTGGCCCCTTCTAACTCTCCATGGAATTCTCCAATTTTTGTTATAAAGAAAAAGTCAGGTAAATGGAGGCTGTTACAGGATTTGAGAAAGGTTAACCCGACAATGGAACTGATGGGGGCCCTACAGCCTGGCTTGCCTTCACCCATGGCAATCCCAAAGGATACTTATAAGATTATTATAGATTTGAAGGATTGTTTCTATACTATACCCCTGGCGCCTCAAGACTGTAAGCGCTTTGCCTTCAGCGTCCCCTCTGTTAATTTTAAAGAACCCATGAAGCGATATCACTGGCTTGTGCTCCCACAGGGCATGGCAAATAGCCCAACTTTATGTCAAAGTTTTGTAGCTAGAGCCATTTCTTCCACTCGTGAAAAATTTTCTTCTGTTTATATTGTTCATTATATGGATGACATCTTGTTGGCTTGTTCTGACCCTATCGTCGTACGACAAGCCTTTGGACAACTAAAGCAAGATCTGAGCCTCTTTGGCCTTATAATAGCAGCTGAAAAGGTTCAGGAACACCCCCCTTTTACATATCTAGGCCATATATTAGGCCCACACTATTTTAAAAGCCAAAAAATACAATTAAAAACTTCCCACTTAAGAACTCTTCATGATTTTCAGCAATTCTTAGGAGATATAAATTGGCTTCGGCCTTATCTAAAGCTCTCCACAGGAGAGTTAAAACCCCTTTTTGATCTCTTAAAAGGAGATACCAACCCTACATCCTTGCGTGAATTAAATCCTGACGCCAGGAGGGCCATCCAAATTGTAGAAAAGGCAATTTCCCAGCAACAAGTGACCTATTGTGACTATTCTAAACCATGGGGAGTTTATATTTTAGCTACTTCTCACTCCCCAACTGCTGTATTGTGGCAGGATGGCCCACTTTTATGGCTTTATCTACCATCAACACCCGGCAAAGTGCTGACCCCCTACTACGAATTGGTAGCTAATTTGATACATATGTGCCGAGTGGATTCCCTTAAATATTTAGGTCAGGAACCTCATTTTATCTGTGTCCCATATAATTTACAACAACAAGATTGGCTATTCGCCCATTGCGATTCTTGGGCCATTGCTTGGGCCAATTATACGGGGAAAATTTTGCATCACTACCCGTCTAACAAACTTCTCCAATTTGCTGCGTGTCATACGTTTCTATTTCCTTCCATAGTACAGGCCTCGCCTTTATCTTCTGCTGCTTTGGTATTTACAGATGGATCCTCTAATGGAAAGGCTGCTTTGACCATTAATGGGAAAACTCAATCTTGGGTTACGGGTTTTTCCTCCGCCCAAGAGGTGGAATTAGAGGCTGTTTTACAAGCACTCGTCCTGTTACAAGACGAGCCCTTTAACTTATACTCAGACAGTCAATATGTAATTCGTGCTCTTCAAGTCATAGAAACTGTTCCCTTTATTGGAACTACTAACTCCAATATTCAGACCCAATTTCGCCAAGTACAAACTTTGCTTTGTTCTCGCAACCACCCCTGTTTTTTTGGCTTTGTTCGAGCTCACACTAATCTTCCTGGCTCTTTAAGTGAGGGCAATGCAGTTACTGATTCCGCCACCAGAGTTTACTTAACTCAGGTTGAACTTGCTAAGCAGTCACATGCCATCCATCATCAAAACAGTCGAGCCTTGCGCCGACAGTTCAAATTATCTAGAGAAGCGGCACGTCAAATAGTTAAGACTTGCTCCAACTGTGTCCCTTTTTCACCAGCCCCCCATTTAGGCATAAATCCACGAGGACTGCTTTCTAATCACATTTGGCAGATGGATGTCACACATGTTCCATCATTTGGCCGATTAAAATATGTTCATGTTACTGTAGATACTTATTCTAATTTTATCTTGGCCACCCCATTTGCTGGGGAAGCCACTAAACATTGTATCTCTCACTGCATTCGATGCTTTGCTGAGATGGGGATTCCCTCGCAAATAAAAACAGATAATGGCCCTGGCTATGCAAGCCGAGCATTTCAATCCTTCTGCCATTCCTATAATATCACTCATATTACAGGCATTCCTTACAATCCTCAAGGTCAAGGCATTGTGGAGAGAGCTAATGGATTATTAAAACATCAAATTGCTAAAATACAGAAAGGAGAGTCATATCCCGCTACCCCTCTGAATATACTTAATCATGCTTTATTTGTTTTAAATTTTTTGAATTTGGATTCAAATAATTTATCTGCTGCTCAGCGATTCTGGGAAAAAAGAGCGCAGCGTCCTTTTGCCTTAGTAAAATGGAAGGATCCCCTAACTGGTGCTTGGCATGGACCCGATCCTGTTCTAACCTGGGGTCGAGGGCATGTATGTGTTTTTTCACAAGGAGAAAATGACGCCCGCTGGCTGCCTGAACGCTGCGTTCGGATCGTGGAGAGTGACAGTGGCCATCCAAGCAGCGACTCACTGGGCCTACACCCCCAACCCTCCAGTGGTGCATCCTGCAACGTGGGAAGGACCTGAGTTATTTGTGCATGTCAATCGGGACTGCTACTGATCCACTTGTTCCACACATTCATATGAGCTGTGTTTCTCCTCCTTTTACTATTATGTAGGGACCTTTTAACATATTCATTGACTCTACACAATTTAATATGTGACATTCTTTTGTCTTTACCAGCCCTCTTCTTAATAACCTTTTTTGTAAAAGATGCCCAGGTGAAAAGCAAAGGCCTCCAGAGGTAAGCAGAAGTCGGCTGACCCCCTTGTATGTCTGCGTTTTATTTTATTTTATTTTATTTTATTTTATTTTATTTTTGTTTGTTTGTTTGAAAAGGTGCACTGTGGGCCTAAAACAGAGGCCTGGGTGGTCAAGGGACGCCTTGACCCCCCCTCCCCTTCTGAGTTTCTTGTCGATAACAAGGCATACCTGAGAGTCCCACCAGCAAGACATGTCTAAATCTAAAAATAACTGTTTGGTGAAAACATTCATTTGAGCTCATGTTTTTTGTGTTAAGTGTATCTGATTGAGTCCAATTTTCTTGTTATATGTCAATGTCTGATTATTTAAAAGTCTCCGTTTCTCTGTCTTGTTCGTGTTACATATTTTTTCTTGTCCAGTTTTGTCTTTAAAATTGGTACCATTTCTAAGTATGGATCCTTATGGTTTTTTTGTGCATACTCAAGCACACATCCTTGTTATTTATTTGAACATTTCTGGGCCTAGCATGGCCGCTCCCCCATGTCTGCAGTTGTAACAAGCCCTGGAAAAATAAATTCCAGCTAAGTTGCCTTGCTAAAAGTTTTGTTTTGAACCTGGTTCTCACCTGTAAGAGAAAAATTGGCAAAACTCTCTTGACACAAACTTCCAGAAAACGAACGGCCCATATTAATTTTGTGCACTTTATGATCTTTGAGTATGAATGTGTGTGAATGAGTGAGTGAACATGTTCAAGGTTAAATTGTCAGCATGCTGTATAAAACAATGGTTGACCTCATTTGAAACAAAGGCAATTGGGTAAATCTAAGTCTAAACTTCAAGAAAATTATTATGCTTGAATGTTTCCTATGTCTTAAAAGTATTATTGCATTGTTTTAAAGAAAAACTGGTAAAAGGTATTTTTCTAAAGATCCTGAAATCTGCATTTTAAAAAATCTGGTATTGCAATACATACAGCTGTTTACATTGTAAACATTGTATCCTGTTCAGCACAGAGGTGTTAGGGAATTTGGGATTTATTACTTTAAGTTAAAGTTTGGAAACATGTATTAGAAATTTAAATGTAAAATTGTTCATTAACGTCAGAAATTTTGCCTGTCCTTTCTTGCAAACTGACACTAGAAATCTGATGGTAAAATGTGGATAATGTGATTAGTATTTTAAAGGAATGTTTAAAGGTTTATCTCCATGCTATTGGGTGTATTTTAAAAAAGGAGAGGAAACTAAGTCCAGACTTAGACTTTTGGTGCACTGATGTCTATAGTTCTTGAATTAGGGAAAAACTGTTATTTGAGTTTAAACTGTTGTTGGAGTTCTAGACAGTAATCTAAACTGCAAAAGAGCCCTTTTTTCTAAAAGGCAAGAGGAGTGCCTTGAGCCTTAGGGGGCCTGAAGGCAGAAGGAGTTCTTTGTGCCCTTAAAGGTTTTTCAATTGCAAATAAAGGCTAAGGTGTTAATTGTTTAAGCCAGTATCAGTAAAAGTTATTAAGAACATTGGAAATGGGTTTCTAAACAACATTTGAAAGTGAAGTTGTCTTAAATGTTTAAAGAAAGGGAAAAAAGGAAAATTAGGATTACCAAAGTAATTGCTTAATTGCTATTTCAGCTTGCTCTTGTAAGTTACCTTATAGCAACTTCCAGCTAGCCCATGGAGAAGGACAGCAATCCTTATTCAGATGTAACTTTGGCTTTTACCAGGTTCTAGGTAAGCTCATGCTTAGAGACTATTTCTGTATTGACCACCTTGTTGCTTCTAATTGGAGTAAAGTGGCCTTTTGTAGGACTCATTGATCTGAAAGCCACAGTTTTGAGCCTGCCCGGGCAAAGCAAAGTCCCTGTGAGACTGTGGTGTCTAATCTGCCAGCAGGATGCTGGGACAGAGTTGCTTTGGAGCTCGAAGTGGCAGAGTGCTAGCTCTGAGCTGAAAAGCTGGGGGGAAGCACTCAAGCACCAAGCTCGGGACTCACAGTGGCAGGGTGCTAGCCTTGAGCTGGAGAGCTGAGAGACAGCACCCAGACCCTGAGTTCAAATCCAGCAATCAACAAAGTGAAATGCCAATGGGATGTTTATCCCTGTGTGGAGAGACACTACTGGGACAGGAAAGCCTCTGCTTGGATGGCAGAGATGGTGTCAGATCTTAGAGTCACTTGTGCTTGGCCATTCAAATTAATCAGAGCCGGGAGGTCATAGAATAGTTTGTAAGCATGCCTTACTAATGCCCGTGCCTTTCATAACTGGGCAGGAACTTGTCAATCTTCTGTGATAGCGGGTAGTTTAAAGTCCTAATTGATTAAAATTTTTATTTTTTATTTTTGACACCAGCCACAAATTCAGGAAAAGTTTGTGGATCTGAGGCTTGTGTCTCTATTAATCTGTTTAGATCTGACAACTGAAGCATTGTTAAGGTTGCAGAAATTTAGTTCCCCAGACAATCAAGAAAAAGCCTTTGCAAATGGGTGCTAGGTAGGCTGCGCTGTTGTGGCCAAGGATGGTTTGTGCAGTTGTTGAATGTCAAGTATGATTTCTAGTTTGGAGTAGATTGTTGTTCCTGGTGTCTAGTCCTTGCAACCCCTTGATAAAACAGGCTGGGCTTCTTAAGGTCCCTGGTCAAGCCTGGAGACGGCGCCCCTGAGTCAGCTTGAAGAAGTCACGGAAGTTGAATCTCCGCCCATCAAATCCCCGTTGGACCAAGGGACCAAAGTCATTTTTGGAAAATGTGACAGGATAAATTAGGGGTATAGAAAAGAGTAAAAATTGCACTTGTGTTTCTTTTAAAATAAAAAACGGGGGACATGTTGGGAGCCAGAGTGGAATCAAAGTGTACCTTGACTTGCATCAGATGATGGCTATATTGTCTTATTGCTTTCTGGCCCTATTCTATGTAAATGACCTGAGAATTACCATATGAATGTAACACCTGGAGGTTCCCTGGGAGAGGAGGAGGGAAGAAGGGGGAGTGGAAAATAAATGCGGCAGTCTTGGCAGTCTTTGCCTGGACTGCGGACATCCCGGACCCGGTGTGTCTGTCTCTCTTCTTTTTCTTCCTAGTCCTTGTCCCCTATTTCAGGAACCCCAATCTGCGAACCCTGGTTTGCTGCCGGTTGGCCCCGGCACTAATGGATTGTGTTAGTATCATATCATACAAAACCAGAATAATACACAACAATGCATAATTTGTTTATATTTATTATAAATTCTTCTGTGAATTATATTCAATCAATTATCTTAGTTATATTACTACATTACATTGTATTACCATTTTATTAACTGTGTGGATTAATAATTATGCTAGATTTATATTGAAATAAATTCAAATAACATACTATGTAGTATATATAATATACTTTGTAGACACTATACAATTACATAGTATATAATATCTATTACATAATGAATAATATGTATTACTATATAGTATGTCATATATACTATCTAATTGTATATACACTATAGAATGTGTAGAGTATAGCATATATAATTACATAGCATAGAATATGAATATTATAAGATGTATGTGTATCACATAATTTTACACATATCATTATTATGTATATGTATGCATTATTACATAGTATATAATATATTAAAATAATAGTATATTAATTAGATGTATTGTTATATTATCATTCCATATACACTACATACTTTACATATTATTTATACATGTAGGTATAGAGATATACTCCTCGGTGTTGTTTCCAGGCCTTGAACTCAGTGCTTGGGTGCTAATCCTGAGCTTTATTACTCAAGTTATTTCTCAACCAATTGAACCACAGCTCCACTTCTGAGATATTGGGTTTGGTTTGGTTTCATTTTGAAGTGTGTGTTTGTGTGTGTATGTGTGTTTGGTAGGTAATTGGAGATTAGAGTCTCATGGCCTTTCCTACCCAGGCTGGCTTTGAACTCTGATCCTTGGATCTTAACCCCCTGAGTAGTTAGGATTATAAGCATGAACCACAAGTGGTTGGCTATAATGAATTTTCTAACACAAAGTAATTACTGTATAAAAATATAAACTCTTTCCTAAAATTAAGACAGTAATAATTCAATTTCCTTTTCTCTTCTTTAAGTCAGTAGATTGTAAGAAAAGTACAGTGTTCACTTCAAATAAGAAAGAGATACATTCAAATGTAGATTTGAATCAAATGATATCATTTTGACTTAATTTATAGAAATGTAGAATAACTCATTGTCCTTGTCGTCATAGCTCTAGGGCCTGAGGTATAGAAAATTTCATGAGAATATTTTTGCTTCATTGGAAGGATCTAAATATAATTTTCACTCATGTGGCCAGGTCATTGACATGCATGCAGATGTACCCATTTGAAGAGTATAATTCCAATGCTTACCAAAGCCACCCCCTCAAAGATAAATAGATCTATCAGTAGTGCTCTTTTACAAATATCTGGATTCATAAATGTGCAAATATCGATACATCTATATTTAAGAGTAGTGAAAGACCTGATGGCAGATTGTGGTAGAAAATGCATTTATCCTCATCATTTGTTCAGCAAAACAATGTGAGGCATGGAGAAGTGTGTGTGTGTGTGTGTGTGTGTGTGTGTGTGTGTGTGTGTGTTACCTATGTCAGTATGTTGGGGCTTGAACTCAAGGCCTGGAAACTGTTCCTGTAACAATTTGCTCAAGGCTAGTGCTCTAACACTTGAGCCAATGGTCCACTTCCAAATTTTTGTGGGTTATTTGGAGAAAAAGTGTCTCACAGACTTTTCTGCTTGACTGGTTTTGACCTTGATTCTCATATCTCAGCCTCCTGAGTAGTTAGGGTTACAATCATGATATCCTGGACCCAATTAGGAGTATGGAGAATCCCTGTGCTCAAAATTGCAGAGCTGAGGAACGGCCCAACCAAATGTAACTTCTGCCTTCTTATGCCCAGGGCAAGCACCAACATTCCGTTTTAACATCCAACATTCTGATTCTGTTCCAGCAGATCTCAGATTTCCCCATTTTAAGTATAACAACTTGTTCTCCTTGTTCTTAATGGGGAAGAAATAGAAGTGTTTAAAAAATACACTACGAATCTAGGACAAAAAAGCTTAGAAAATGTGCATTTTACCAGGCATGGTGGCTAACGCCTGCAATCCCAGCTTAGGAGTTTGAGATCTGAGGATCAATATTCAAAACCAGCCTAGGCACTAAAGACCGTGAGATAGTACCTCCAATTAATCACTAGAAAAGGGGAAGTAGGGCTTGGATCAAGTGCAGAGTGGTAGCCTTGAACCAAAGAGCTCAGAGACAGCGCCCAGGTCCAGGGTTCAATTCGCATGACCCTCAAAAATACATTGTGCATTTCATATTATGGATAGCATATAGACGCAAAGATCTCAATCATGTAAATGAACAAGGTAGGAGGATTCTGGGAGAGATGAGAATTAGGCTCATTATAACCACAGCCATTTCCTTTTATGTGTCGTGTGATCCCCAAGAGCACAGAACAACTAGGTCAACCAAACATAAATAATGGGCAAAGATGTCCCTCTGGTGGCTTTCTCCAGACACTGTAGCCAACATCAGAGGCAGCTTTCAAGTTCAAAAGAATTCATAAAGACAACCTGAGGATCTTTGACCCTAGAAACGAAACTGTTTCCTTGGCAACAAGGTTTCATATTGCAAGAATTGAGAGAGGAGTTATTGAAAGCAAAAACTAAGACTTTTTTCTAATATTCATAGACTCCATCAACATATGATAAACTCTAAGAAAATGAAGACTGTGTGATAATAATGTGTTCAATGGGGCAGCTAAGACAGAAATGAATCAACAAACAAAATAACTTTTGTTTAACTTTTCCAAACATAGCGTACTCATGGACAGGATCAAGCTGTATTTGATACAATTTCAGCAAATATTTATTTAGTATTGTCTATGATTTAACTGTGTGTGTATGTGTGTGTGTGTGTGTGTGTGTGTGTGTGTGTGTGTGTGTGTGCTCACGTGCCTGTTTTTTCTGGGGGTTGAACTTAGTGCTCTTTGAGCTTTTGTGCTCAAGGCTAGTGATTTATCACTTAAGCCAACCACTCCATTTTTAACATTTTTAATGCTTCGTTGGAGATAAGATTTTCACAGGCTTTCTTCCAATCCTCAGATCTCAGCCTCCTGAGTAGCTAACATTGCATGTGTGACCAACTGGTTTCCACCTAAATACGATTGTGTTCCCCAAATCTCTGTCCTAAAGGTTTTTGCCCAAGATTGATAAATGCTATTTTAACTTTGAGAAGTATTGCCTAGTTGAAAGTTACTTGAAAGTTACTGAAATTATGTCCTCAAGACGGATTATAAAATTCTCTCTCTGTCTCTCTCTGTCTCTCTCTCTGTCTCTGTCTCTCTCTCTGTCTGTGTCTGTCTGTCTGTCTGTCTGTCTGTCTGTCTGTCTGTCTGTCTCTCTCTCTCTCTCTCTCTCTGCTCTCTCCTTCCATCCGTCCCTCCCTCTCTCCTTCCTGCTCATAATGTAAATACTCAAATACATATTACCATCCTTATATGACACCTTCTTGATAGACCCAAATCTTGGAACTGTGATTCAAAACAAACCTTTCACGTGTTTTATTGTAGCAGTGTGAAACTAATATAGCACTTTATATAAAGCTCTGTACTAGGGATGGAGGGAGGGAAATGGGGACCATGACATGTGAAAGGATATCAATGTTTGTGAATTAATGCATCTCCTATCTGGTCAATATAATGTAACCCTCTATTAATTACAATAAATATATACATATGGATGAAAAAAGCACTTTACCAGTTAATTTTACATAAATTTCCCCCTATTCATTCAAAGGAATATTAAACATAGAGACAACATTTAACAGAGTCATTTTATTTTAGGAGAAGTTTTTGTCAATTATCAATGTCATTTTATGCTTTTCATTAAAGTAAAATTCTTTAAATGAGTCTGACTACTTTCTTTTTTTTATTCTCATAACTTGTTATTCTTAAGAAATTACTGCTACTGAACTATTCAGGTGTCTGGGATCTGAGGATCTCTATTCAAAGCTAGTGAGGGCAGGAAAGTCCTCAAGACTTAACTTCACTACCTGACAAATGTAACTGTAACCCCTCTATATATTACCCCTGCAATAATATACAATTAGAAAAAAGAACTTAACTTCAATTACATAGCCAAAACCTGGGAGTGAAGGTATGACTGAAGTGGTTGAGTACAGTCCTTGGGCAAAATAGCTAAGGGACATGGCCCAGGCCCCAGTACTGACAGGACACAAAAACGATTTCAAAAATACCACTGGAAGTTATAGCTATGCAAATATTTATATTGTACTTTGTAGATTGTTCAGGTCAGGAAACTTTTTCAGAGTAACTTTTATTATAGATCCTTCATAATCTGCTGGCTGACTTTAGATTCTAACGCCCTAAGGAGAATGTGACTCTTCTATATAAGAGCAAAACAGATCAGATTATAAATCTCTGATCAGAATGAGAAGATAAGAAAGCAAACCCAACAAAGTAAACATGTCTTGCTGGAAAAAGGGAAAGCATTTATTTGAACCACTCATAGATGTCTGAAGGGTTTGTCATTTTAATAAATGAAACTTATGATCTCAATGCACCTCTGGAGGCTGTTACAACAACTTCCTGATACTCACTTGGGCTGGAAACTTTATTTTTATTTTATTTTTACTTTTTGTGCCAGTCTTTGCTTGAACTCAAGCATGGGCACTGTCCTTATACTTCTTTTTGCCCAAGGCTAGAACTATACAAATTGATTCACAGTTCCACTTCTGGCTATTTGATGGATCTTTGCAGATATGAGTATCACATACTTTTCTGCCTATGTTGGTTTCAATCATGATCCTTGGATCTTAGGCCCCTTGAGAAGGATTTTGACCAGTAGCCACTGGCAAACATTGGAAATTTTTATTCACAATAATGCACCTATGTCATTTATATTATGTTGCATTTACTGTAAAAATCTGGAATATTTTTGAAAGACAATTGTCTTCCAACAAAATAATTCTCGTCTTCACTTCAAATGTAACACATTTCCCATTATGCCTGACCTGAAATCTGTGATCAACTGCTTTCTTCTCCAGATATTTCAAGTACCACAGTTTGATTCATTTAGATAGAAGAGAATGTATAAAGTCAGCATATAATCAAAGAAACTGCCAGGGCTTCCCTGACTGGAACATGAATTATAACAACGCATCTCAATACCTCTCACTTTCAATGGCATGTCGGCAAGAACAATTTTAGAAAGGAATCTCTCACTGTAACAGTAAGAGAAAGTGAGTTCCAGGATTTTACCTCATTTTTGGAAAGATGGAGCAGTGGACCAGGAGGGAGCACAGGTAATTTTTCCATAGTATGATAAAAGAGAATAATGTTTCTAGTGACACAAAGATCATACACACACACACACACACACACACACACACACACACAAACACAAACACAATGCTAATATGAAGCAAAAAGAATCCCAATACCAGCTACTAATGGGGCATTTGAAAACTCCAAACGCTGTGTCTGGACAAGATTATCATAAAAAAGGAAAGAGAGGGGCTGGCAGTTTGGCCTCGTGGTAGAGTACTTGCCTAGCATGAATGAAAACCTCAGTTCAATTCCTTGGTGACACAAACATGGAAAAAGCCACAGGTTGTGCTGTGGCTCAAGTGGTAAAGATCCAGGCTTGAGAAACCCCCAAAACAGTGCTTAGGCCCTGAGTTCAAGCGCCAGGACTAAAAAATATGATAAAATAAATTTTATAAAGCAAAGAAATTTATAAAACACCATCCCTAGGTGATGATAAATCAAGAAGCATTGATCCATGGAATTATTTAATATCTGAAATGTTGAGACCAGCAATAATTCAGGTACGTTCTTCTAACAAATAATATCAAAAACATGTACCATATCACTTTTTCAAATTCATAAAGAAATATAGCCTTTGGCTAATCAGTAGAAATTATCTAGCATACCAACCTGAGAGTTTCAACTGAATAGCAAAAACAGATGATGGAAAATAAAGATACACATATAGACAGAGCGATCAAATGATAGATAGATAGATACATAAATAGGTAGATAGATAGATAGATAGATAGATAGATTACATACATGCTTCCATACATATATACATACATATATACAGACAAAAATACATACGTACAGATGTACGTACGTATGTACATACAAAGATACATACATAGGCAGGTACATAGATGGATGATAGGTAGATTGATTGAAGATAGATACCCAAAAGACTAATGATATATGGTTGGGTGGATGATTGATAGATAGCAATAAGTAGAAGATAGGGATATGGGGTGTGGTAGACCAACAATTTAATGTGTCACTTTAATCTCCTGGTAAAAGAGGAACAAACCAACGCTAATCCCAGTAGAAGGAAGCAAATTATTAAAATCAAAGCAGAACAAAATGAATTGGAGTCCAAAAAAGCTATAGAGAGAATCAACAAAACAAGGATTTTGATCTTTGAAAAAATTAACACATTGACAAACCCTTAGCAAATCTTACCAAAAAAAGAGTGGACCATAAGGAAATAAACAAAATCACACCCGAAAATGATAATATCACGACAGAAATTACCAAGATCCAGAGCATCATGAGGGAATGCTTTTCAAACTTTTACGCCAACAAATTTGAGAATCTAGATGAAATGGATGAATTTCTAGCCAATATTAATATACCCACACTGAACCAAGAAGAACTAACCCAAACAGGCCTATTTCATGCACTGAAATAGAAATGGCAACAAGAGACCTTCCACCTAAGAAAAGCCCAGTGTCAGATGGATTCACAGCTGAATTCTATAAGGTCTTCAAAGCAGAGCTCACACAAATACTCCTCAAGCTCTTCAACGAAATAGAAAATTAAGGTTCTTTACCAAACTCATTCTATGAAGCCAGTATAACTCTCATCCCAAACCAGACAGAGATTCATCAAAGAAAGAGAACTATAAACCTATTTCTTTGATGAACATCGATGCAAAACTTCTCAACAAAATAGTGGCCAACCGTCTACAACAACTCATCAAAAAAATATACAGTATGATCAAACAGGACTCATCACAGTGAGGCAAAGCTGGTTCAACATACGCAAATCAATTAATATAATTCAACACATCAACAGAAGCAGGGACAAAAATCACATGATTGTCTCAATAGATGCAGAAAAGGCATTTGACAACATCCAACACCCCTTTACATTAAAAGCTCTGGAGACAGTAGGAGTCCATGGAACATTCCTCAATATAATAAAGGCTGTGTATGACAAACCCACAGCTAGTATTATACTTAATGGCGAAAAGCAAAAGCCATTCCGTCTAAAATCAGGAATGAGACAAGGATGCCCACTCTCTCCACTACTCTTTAACATAGTATTAGAAATCCTAGCCAGTGCAATAAGACAAGAAGGAAGCATAAAAGGGATCCAAATAGGGAAAGA
This sequence comes from Megascapheus bottae, assembly GCF_031878675.1. Taxonomy (NCBI): domain Eukaryota; kingdom Metazoa; phylum Chordata; class Mammalia; order Rodentia; family Geomyidae; genus Megascapheus; species Megascapheus bottae. The sequence continues at coordinate 1,311,679 of NW_028327810.1, read as the reverse complement.
GGAATTAAAACTTTCCCTCTTTGTCTTCTCTGAACAAGAAACAAAAATGGCCTATAGACACATGAAGAAATGCTCCACATCTCAGGTCATAAAAGAAATGCAAATGAAAACAACTCTAAGATTCCACCTCACTCCAGTTAGAATGGCCAGGATCACGAAAACAAATAATAACAGATGCTGGAGGGGATGTGGCCAGGAAGGATCACTACTACACTGTTGGTGGGAGTGCAAACTCATTCAACAACTATGGAAAGCAGTATGGCAGTGCCTCAAAAGGCTAAACATAGAACTCCCCTATGACTCAGCAATTCCACTACTTGGCATTTACCCAACCAACCAGAATCTAGGGTATACTAAATCCACTAGCACAACAATATTCATTGTCGCATTATTCACCATAGCAAAGATATGGAACCAAGCTAGATGTCACTCAGTTGATGAATGGATCAACAGGTTGTGGTATTGTACACAATGGAATTGTATGCTGCTGTCAGAAAGAATGACATCGACCTATTTGTTAGGAAATGGAAAGACTTAGAAAAAATCATATTAAGTGAAGTAAGCCAGACTCAAAGGAACTTAGGCTCAATGGTTTCCCTCATTCGTCATAATCAGTAGAAACCTTGGGCTCTACTAGCAGAGATCTGCAATAGAGCAAAACCTTGATACATAAGGCCATATAGTATGAAGCTAATTGAAAGGACCTCCAGGATATTCAAACAAAAGCCATATAACAAATGATTGTTGTCCTTAATGTACTATGTTATCCCTCATGTCCTTTGCTGTCCCTTGGGTATCTCATATTGTTAAAGTATCTCACTTTGTTATCTGATATATTGAATTTATTTGCATTTGATTATCTGAAACTTGATAGGGAAGGGGGGAAAACCAATACGGGGAGTGGGTGGTGGGTGGGGGGAGGGTAATGGGTACCAAGACATGTGAAAGGGTATCAGTGTATGTGAATTAATGCACCTTCTATCTGACAAATATCATGTAACCTTTTTATTAATTACAACAAAAGTATTAAAAAATAAAAAAAATATCCTTGTTTGCAGATGACATGATTCTGTATTTAAAGAATCCTAAAGACTCTATTCCCAAGCTCCATGAGCTGACTCAAAACTTTGGAAGGGTAGCAGGCTATAAAATTATCCCTCAAAAATCAACTTCAGTCCTCTATGCCAACAGTGAGAGGAATGAGGCAATAATCAGGACTGCAACTCCTTTTGCAATAGCCTCCAAGAAAATAAAGTACCTAGGAATTACCTTAACTAAGAATGTAAAGGAACTTTTTGATGAAAACGTTAACATCCTGAAAAAGGTAATGAAAGCAGTACTGGGGAAACGGAAAACCTCCCATGCTCCTGGATTGGAAGAATCAATATTGTGAAAATGACAATCTTGCCAAGGGCTATCTACAAATTGAACACAATACCCATTAATTCCCCAATGCCATTCTTTGAAGCAATAGAAGAGGCAATCCAAAATTTCATATGGAATAATAAAAGACCCTGTATAGCAAAAACTCTTCTTAGCAGATAGAACAGCGCTGGAGGAATTTCAATTCCAAACTTTAGACTCTATTACAGAGATATAATTATCAAAAGAGCTTGGTACAGGCAAAAAAGCATGCCTGAAAAACAATGGAATAGAACTGAAGACCCAGATATTAAACCACAGACCTATGGCCACCTAATCTTTGACAAGGGACCCAAAAAAATAGAGTGGAAGAAAGATAGCCTCTTCAACAACTGCTGCTGGCAGAACTGGTTAAGCACCTGGAGAAAACTAAAGTTGGATCTTCCTTTGTCACCCTCCAGTAGAATTATCACCAAATGGATCAAAGACCTGAGGTAAAAGCCGACACATTGAAAACTTTACAGGAAGGAACAGGAGATACACTAGGCCTCCTTGTCAGAGGTCGAAACTTTCTTAATATGGACCAAGAATCACAACAAATTAGAGAAAGATGGATAAGTGGCACTGCATTAAAATGCAGAGATTTTGTATGGCAAAGGACATAGCTAGTAAATTAATTAGGAAGCCTACAGAGGGGAAGAAGTTCTTCCCCAACCATAAAATGGACAAAGGTCTCATATCTAAAATATATCAACAGCTCAAAAAATTGAATCAATTCAAAACTAATTTCCAAAGTAACAACCATCCCATTAAAAGATGGACCAAAGTCTTAAAAAGAGTGTTCTCTGAAGAAGAAACAAAAATGGCTTATAGACACATGAAGAAATGCTTAACATCTCTGGTAATAAAAGAAATGCAAATAAGAACAACTCTAAGATTCCACCTCACCCCAGTTACAACGGCCAAGATCAAAAAAACTAATAACAACAGATGCTGGAGGGGATGTGGCCAGGAGGGATCACTACTACACTGTTGGTGGGAGTGCAAACTCATTCAACCACTATGGAAAGCAGTATGGCAGTCCCTCAAAAGACTAAACAAAGAGCTACCCTATGACTCAGCATTTCCTCTACTTGGCATATACCCAAGCATCCACAAACAAGGACATACTAAATCCACCAGCACCACAATGTTCATTTCAGCACTATTTACCATAGCAAAGATATGGAACCAACCTAGATGACCCTCAGGTGATAAATGGATCAACAAGATGTGGTATTTGTACACAGTGTAATTTTATGCTGCTGTTAGAAAGAAGGACATTACCCAATTTGTTAGGAAATGGAAAGACTTAGAAAAAATCATATTAAGTGAAGTAAGCCAGACTCAAAGGAACTTAGGCTCAATGGTTTCTCTCATTTTCCATAATCGGTAGAAACCTTGGGCTCTTCTAGCAGAGATTTGCAATAGAGCAAAACCTTGATACCAAAGGCCATATAGTATGATACAAAATGAAAGGTTCTCTAGGATATAGAAACATAAGCCATATAATGAATGATTTTTGTCCATAATGTACTATGTTATCTCTCATCTCCTTTGTTGTCCCTTGGTTATCTCATTTCGTTAGAGCATCCCGCTTTGTTACCTGATATATTGGATATATTTGTATTTGGTTGTTTGGAGTTGGATAGGGAAGGGTGGAAAACAAGATAAGGCATGGAGATGGGGGGAGGGAAATTGGGATAAGATAGGTGGAAGGGCATCAATGTATGCACTTTCTATCTGGCAAATATGCAACCCTTCTATTAATTACAATATAGATAGATGAAAAAAAGAATCCCTCCTTGAATACTTGTTTATTAAACATGAAAAAAGCAACCCACTTATTACTTTACCTCTTTAACTGCAACCTCTCTGTATATCAACTTTACAATAAAAATATTTGTAGCAAGAAAAAAATTTAAAAAAGGATTCATACATACATCTTATTCTTAGTTTTAGATCCATAACACACATCTGTGTGTGCAAGTGTGTGTGTCTGTGTGTGCGTATGTGTGTGTGTTTATGTGTGTTTCTCTGTCTGTGTGTGCCAGTACTGGAGCTTGAATTCAGAGCCTAAGTTCTGTCTATTAGCTTTTTCACTCAAGGATGGTACTTCGCTCTTGAGCCATTGCTGCACTTTAGGCTTTTTGATAGTTCTAAATAAGAACCTCATGATCCTCTCTACCTGGGCTACTCAGTCTCCTGAATAACTGCGATTACAAATATGAACCTCCAGTGCCTAGCATTCAATGTACTTTCAAGGAAGTGAATTCATTAGTATTATGTCTTAAGAAATGTCTAGTATGAGGATGTCTTTTAAAAGAAACCACACTAAGGGAGAGCAAAATTGATGAGATATAACATAGTATATTAAGGACAACAATCACACATCATATGGCTTTAGTTTCTATATCCTGGAAGTCATTCATTTAGCGAATACTGTATGGCCTTACGTACCTAGGTTTTATTCTGTAGTAAATATCTGATAGGAGAGTCCAAGGTTTCTACTGATTATGACAAATGAGGGAAACCATTGAGCTTATGTTCCTTTGAGTCTGGCTTACTTCACTTAATATGATATTTTCTAAGCCTTTCCATTTCCTTGCAAATGGGGGGATGTCATTCTTTCTGATAGCAGCATAGAATTCCATTGTGAATAAATAACACAGGTAGCATTGTACCACTTGAACCACATATTCCTCCTTTCTTTTTGCTAGTGAATTAGCAAAATATTTCCTGAGTAGCTAAGATTCCACTTGTGAGCCAAAAACACCAGCTCAACATGCCTTTATATTCTATTTTCATTTCCTGGTACTTTAAAGAAAATATTTGATAAAGCTAAACAAGGACATACTAAACCCACTAGCACAACAATGTTCATTGCAGCACTATTCACCATAGCAAAGATATGGAACCAACCTAGATGTCCCTCAGTTGATGAGTGGATCAACAAGTTGTGGTATTGTACACAATGGAATTCTATGCTGCTGTCAGAAAGAATGACATCGCCCCATTTGTTAGGAAATGGAAAGTCTTAGAAAAAATCATATTAAGTGAAGTAAGCCAGAGTCAAAGGAACTTAGGCTCAATGGTTTCCCTCATTCGTCATAATCAGTAGAAACCTTGGGCTCTACTAGCAGAAATTTGCAATAGAGCAAAATCTTGATACATAAGGACATATAATGTGAAGTTAATTGAAAGGACCTCCAGGATAGTGAAACAAAAAATGAATGATTGTTGTCCTTAATGTACTATGTTGTCTCTCATCTCATTTGCTGTCCCTTGGTTATCTCATATTGGTATAGAATCTCACTTTGTCATCTGATATATTGAATTTATTTGTATTTGGATATTTGAAATTTGATAGGGAAGGGGGGAAAACCAAGACGGGTGGGGGGTGTGGGGGGGAGGGAAACGGGTACCAAAACATGTGAAAGGGTATCAATGTATGTGATTTAATGCACCTTCTATCTGGCAAACATCATGTAACCCTTTTACTAATTACAATAAAAAATAAATGAAAAAAATAAAATAAAAAAAGCTAAAAACTTCAAAAAAACTCCATTTGTATGCTCCACTTTTGCTTCATCTTTGCCAAGAAATTGGACAATATTTCCCATTATCTTGAATTCTTATGTTTTAACATTACCAATTTGATATGCTCATAAATCCAGTCTCTTTATATAATTTTCTAATACCAAACTCGACATTTAAACAATATCACTCCACTCCTCCCACACTTATTTGTGGAAAACGGTAGAGGTCCAAAAGTGTCCCAACTTGAGCAGTTATTAATCTCAATGGTCCTGTAAGTGCTGCTAGAGATTTGATCTCCCTCTCTCTCATATAGGAGCAGTTTGGAATGTTATAGTTCCCCAAGGGGATGTTGAAGGGATTTTTAAATGCTTTCCAAACTTCACATTGAACATTACATACATCAAACCCTAGACTCAGTTTATGTAAAGATCAGGGTTTTCATTGATCTCTTCATAGCAAAAGTCAAGGCCAAAGCAAATTTGTAGTTCTTAAAGATAAATCTGTGAACAGAGCACTGAAATGTAAAAGTACTTCAATAAAGATATATCTGTGAACAGAGTATACAAATTTAGGAGTACTTCAAAGCTCATGATTTTGATGGATTGAATGCTTGCTCCTTTGTCAATGAGTATGTATAAACATGAATCACAATGGGAAGGGAACATTAATGCAGTGTATATAGGATTATGTAAGGACAATATATATATATATATGCAGAGATGAACATAGCTGAGCAGGTGTCCTTATCATATTCTCGGTTATGATGTTCAGGATAGAAAAGAGAGTCTTATCAAAAGAAGAGGTTAAAATGGCAGAAAGCATATGAGAAAATTCTCATCATCCATGTTCATAAAGGAAAGGCCAATAAAAACAACGCTAAGATACCATCTTACCCCAACAAGAATTGCCAAGATTTTGAACTCAGGCAATGACAGATGCTTGTAGGCTTGTGGAGAAAAGGAACCGTACTACACTGCTGGTGGGATTGTAAGCTAATTCAGCCACTCTGGAAAGCAGTGTGGAGGTTTCTTATAGTATCTTTTATCACTTAAAATTTTAAATTTTCATTATTGTAACTTAACCATACAAAGAGCTTATATAGAAAAAATACATATATACGTGCAATGGGCCTCATTCCCACAATTTAGTTACCATGCTTAATATCATAGAGCTCTTTATACTTCCTTGTGTAACCTACTTGAATCATGTGTAATTGTTCCTTTGCCCTTAATTTTGGCAGCATTTGTTATTAGACTTCCTGAAAGACATCGTGATCAGAGTGAGAAAAAATTCGATGTCAAGTAAGAGAAGATGATGGAAAGAGCAGGGAAGAAATTATATCTCCAATGAGCAACTAGTATCTCTCCATAGAATAGTTTTAGGTGGGCATTAGGCTTTCCAGTCTATTGGAGTCACATGAAGGAAGCTATAATGATACAGAGGTCTTCTCCATAGAAACTGTGAGCCAAGTCAGAGGTGGCAACAGTAGCAGAGTCAGCCCAGGTGGTGAGCTTTGCATGAATTTAAATGGGTGGAATAGGAGCCCACTGCTTAGTCTGCCACAGTCCAACATAGAAACTGTTCAACTGTCCTGGAAGGACTAGTTCTATGGATCATGGAGGTTTCAGTGTGAATCATGTGTATTTACCTGATCAAGTGTTTTATCTTCCAAGTCTGCTCTCCTACAATTCTCCACCCACTTCTGACACTTCTCCAGGTCCTGTGGGATCCTGAAAAAAGCGAGGTGGGGGTGCAGGCTCTTCCTTGAACACTTGGGAGCCCTCCCAAAAATTCAGCATTGTTGCTGGCCTGCTGCCAGCCTTGCTCTCCCCTCCCCAAAACCTCGGGGTCATTGGCCACCTTTTGGGGTCAGGGAGGGGAGCCAAGCCAGCTGGGCGATGAGCAACCAACTGTATGGATGAGTTTTGTTCTCTCTTTTTTCTGGTCAAATTCAAACTGAAGGAACAGCTGAAGCCCACATGCTAGGCCAATGTTGTCATGGTTCATTTCCCAGACTCAGCTCACCTATTCTTTGGTTTATATCTGGAGAACTAAATCTTACTTGGTATGAGTTCCTAGATGTATAAATCCTGAGGGGAAACTAAAACTCTGCTTCTATGGAGAGAGTTTTACTTTTCCCTATTCTCTTTTGGCCATCATCTCCTACTCAACATTGAAATTTGTTTTGCTAGTCTTGCAGCTTGAACTCAGAGCACTATCCTTGAGGTTTTCCAAAGCTAGAAAGGAACTATTGTTATCTCAGGGTCTGATTTACTGATCATAATAAAAAAAGTTCCCAGTCTTTCCATTTAATTACAAAATTTGCAAAGTCTTTCTTTCTGATAGAAACATAGAAATCTATTGTGTATAAAAAATATACATAGCCAAAGCACTACTTCCAGACTTTTCTGTTTCTGTTGAAATGTCCAGATTCAGGTATCCTCAAAAAACATCAGGAGAGCAGCACAGGTGCAAAAAGCAAAAGGGTCTTTATTGCAGGGTAAGCTCAAGCCTGGACTCACATCAGCACATCCTAAAGTAGTAGGGCCAGAGAAGGAAGATGGCACCGAGACAATAGGGATGCTGCCTAGCTCTCTCTCTCAAAAAGAGAGAACCAGGGAATCCCACGAGCCAACTACCTTAAGAAATCTACAACAGGGCTGGGAGTTTGGCCTAGTGGTTAAAGTGCTTGCCTAGCATGCATGAAGACCCGGGTTCGATTCCTCGGTACCACATACATAGAAAAAAGCCAGAAATGGTGCTGAGGCTCAAGTGGTAGAGCTCTAGCCTTGAGAAAGTCCAAGGACAGTGCTCAGGCCCTGAGCTCAAGCCCAGGACTGGCAAAAAAAGAGAAATCTACAACAACAAACTCAAACAGCAACGGAGAAGGGCTCAAACCAGAAAAGAAATCCAGATAAAGCTTACATCCAACTTTCTCAAAGAATTCGGAACCTGAGGACCCCTCCCCTACATCTCTCTGCCAGCTCCAACCCATCAAAAGCGGCAGCTGGCGCCAGCTCCAAGCTGCGAAAAGCGGCGACAGTGGAGGGTGCAAGGCCGGGAGCCCAACTGCTGCAGAAACCAGCACAGAACCGGGCCAGTGAATGGCGGAAGCAGCAAAACCCAGACATGGAACCAGAACAGCAAGCAGAGGAACCCAGACGCAGAACACAGGTGGAGGCAGAGACCCGAGGGGAGTGAAAGACTCCCCACCACCCTAGAGCACCCACAGATGGAACGCAGAGGCAACAAGAAACTCAAGAAAAATGTCAAATCAAGAAACAACATTCCCTACCCAATGTAAATAGACAATGGAGCAGTCCTGGCAAACCTAATGCAGAGTCTTCCAAATGCTACACAAATGCAATTGATAAACATCATTAATGAAAAATGTGAAAATATAAAGAAAGAGATAATGGAGGAAGCCATAGCTAAACAAGAAAGAGAGTCCTCTGAACAAGAGGTGGTGGCAGAACTGGTCAAATACCTGCAGAAAAGTAAAGTTGGACCATTCTATGTCACCCTGCATCTGAGTTAATTCCAAAAGGATGAAATACCTTGAGATTAAAAGCAACTATCTTGAAAACTTTGCAGGAAAGAATAGGAAATACAGTAGACTCTTTGGCACAAGTTGAAACTTTCTTAATAAAGACCCAGAAAGACAATAAATTAAAGAAATTTTGGACAAATGGGACTGCATTGAACTGCAGAGCTTCTGTATGGCAAAGGGCATAGCTAGCCATACAAGAGACTAAGGACTCATATCTAAATTATATCTATAGCTAAAAACATTGACTCTTTCCAATGTCCAAAAGTCTTCAAAGAAACAACCATCCCATTAAAAGATGGGCCAAAGACTTAAAGAGAGACTTCTCTGAATAAGGAATAAGAATAGTGTATAGACACATGAAGAAATGCTCAGCGTCTCTGGCCAAAAAGAGATGCAAATCAAAACAACTCTAAGATTCAAGCTTACTCCAGTTAGAATGGCCAGGATCAAGAAAACTAATAACAGATGTTGGAGGGGATATGGACAGGAGGGATCATTACTACACTGTTGGTGGGAGTGCAAACTCGTTCAACCACTATGGAAAGCAGTATGGCAGTTCCTCAAAAGACTAAACATAGAGATCCCTTATGACCCTGCAATTCCACTACTTGGCATTTACCCAACCGTCCAGAAACAAGGGAATACTAAATCCACTAGCACAATGATGCTCATTGCAGAACTATTTCCCATAGCAAAGTTATGGAACCAACCCAGATGTCCTTCTCTGGATGAGTGTATCGACAAGATGTGGTATTTATACACAATGGAATTCTATGCTTCACTCAGAAATAACTACCTCACCCCATTTGTAAGGAAATGAAAAGACTTAGAAAAAATCATATTAAGTGAAGTAAACCGGACTCAAAGAAACCTAGGCCTAATTGTCTCCCTCATTTGTGCATTAGCTTTTTACTTCAAGTCTGGTACTCTACTACTTGAGCCACTGTTCCACTTCTGACTCTTTGCTTGTTAATTAGAGATCAGAGTCTCATGGACTTTTCTAATTGTGCTGGCAATGAACTGTGAAAACTCAGAATTCATCTTACTAAGCAGCTAGGATTACACTTTAACTCATTGGTCCTTGGCTTAATCTACTATTTGGCACTGATTTTCTATTTATATTAATTTCTTTTCTCCATGTTTTTCCTAATTAATATTTTTATTTTTTTTAATTTTTTATTGTAATTAGTAAAAGGGTTACATGGTATTTGCCAGATAGAAGGTGCATTAATTCACATACATTGATACCCTTTCACATGACTTGGTACCCATTACCCTACCTCCCATCCCCCCACCCGTCTTGGTTCTAATTAATATTTTTATTGAGTAGTTTTGCCTATTCGTTCTACCTAGTTTTTGTGCTCTTTTTGTGTGCATGTGTGTGTGTGTGTGTGTGTGTGTGTTTACTTTCTTGGGCATTTCATTGTTCATCATTAACTTATTACAGTCCAGCATTGAATCCAATTTTACTACAATTATGAGGTAAAATAAGATATTCTGTTATAGAATCAACAAGAGCTAGCCAAGCTCTTGTATCTTGTGTGATACAACACAGCTCTGTCCTCTCAAATTAGTGGGGTCAAAACATCACCATCATCATCATCAAACAACAACCACAGACCCCATAAGGTTAGGGACATGGCTCCTGTGATAGAGGACTTGTCTAGCCTGAATAAAGCTCTTTAACCGGAGCATTTTCAAAACAGCTGTCACCATAAAATGATTGTAGTAGGGCCAGAGTTTTTACATTGCATACACCAGAACAACCTTGTTTTCATCCCCAGTAGAAAAAACAAAATCTATGAACTTCTGGATTTGTGCACTTTTTTTCCCTTTGTGGATAGGAAATAAACATTACAATGATTCTTAATCTTTTAGTTCAATCTAATAACCTTCCAAGACTTTTCAATAATAAAGAACATACTTTATTATCTACCAAATTTATTAGCATTTTTGGTTTCAGTTATTTGATTCTGCTTGAAGGATTTCTGTTCACATATTTTGAAGTATGAAGTCTGGGTTTTGATTACTATGTACCCCACCCGTGTTTTGTGTCAGTCCATGTGCTTGAACTCAGGGTTTGGCCATTATCCTTGATCTTCTTTTGCCAAGGCTAGTGCTCTACCCTTGGCCTACTTTGTCATTTCCAGCATTCCTCTGTGGTTCACTGAAGGTAAAAGTCACAAAGAGTTTTCTGTTTGGGCTCGCTTTGAATCATGATCCTCAGATGTCATCTTCCTGAGTTGAAAGGATTACAGTTGGATGCCGATTCTTACACTTTTTATGTTCTTGGGAAAACGTGTTATTCATGTTTTAATTCTGAGAGGTAGTTTCTACCAGGTAACAACTTCTAGGCCCAGAGAATTTTTAAAAAATTCTGGTTTGTTGTTCCTTCTAGACTTCACCATTTTGCTAGAAAATATGTGGCTGTTTGCATCCTTTTTATATGTAATGTTTCTAATCCCCAAAGACTTTTTAGACATTTTATTAAGTGAAATAAACTAGACCCAAAGAAACATCCATGATTTCCCTCAATAGTAATTCGTACTACACATCTAGGACTCTCCTACCAGAGGATCACAAAAGCTTTGTAGATATGGTCATATAGGATGAGGGCAAGCAAAATGAACTCCAGGATATGGAAACAGGTTTATCTTGGAAATTGTTGTTCTTAATATACAATGTGAAATTATTTCTGTTCTCTTTTTTCCCTTATGGTTTACATCATGATGTTACTGTATATGACTTTGTTACCTAGCATTTTGTAAATGCATTTATTTGAAAGAAGAAAGGGAAAGTGGGAAAACAAGATGATTGGGAGAGGGTGGGGGAAGTGAAAATGGGGAAAAAAACCTGGGAAGATGTATCAATGTTCAAGAAGTAATTTACCCACTATCCATGAATGTAACTGTTACCCCTGCATATATCACCATGGCAATAAAATACAGTAACAATTAGGCCTGGGTTTCTTTGAGTCCGGCTTACTTCACTTAATATGATTTTTTCTAAGTCTTTTCATTTCCTTACAAATGGGGTGAGGTAGTTATTTCTGAGGGAAGCATAGAATTCCACTGTGTATAAATACCACATCTTGTTGATACATTCATCTAGTGAGGGACATCTGGGTTGGTTCCAAAACTTTGTTATCTGATATATTGAATTTATTTTTATTTGGATATTTGAAATTTGATAGGAAAGGGGGGAAAACCAAGATGGGTGGGGGGTGTGGAGGGGAGAGTGAAATGGGTACCAAGACATGTGAAAGGGTATCAATGTATGTGAATTAATGCACCTTCTATCTGGCAAATATCATGTAACCCTTTTAATAATTACAATAAAAAACATAAAATAAAAAAATAAAAAATAAAAAAATAAAAAAAGAACACATGGACAGTGGCCAGGCTGAGTTTAAGCTCCATGACCCACCAAAAAAAAGTATATGGAAAAATCTGAATTCTGTGAACTTGATCGGTGATATAAATCGTGTACATATCTCTTTTCCTGATGAAATAATTAATTGTTTGGAAACATTTTTGAAGTTTTTACCTAGAAATGTACACTACAAATGGAATTATTAACAAACACATATGGACAAAAGATCCAAAAAAAGAAGTAATTTACCCACTATCGACGAATGTAACTGTTACCCCTGTATATATAACCATGGCAATAAAGTACAGTAACAACAGCAACAAGAATACAAAAGACATTTCTTTTAAATTTCAAGGGTAGTATTATGGTAAATTTGGCCTTAGACATCTTTTCATCAATTATGGTAGGAGAATATTCTGTTTAAATCTCAGCATTTATAAGTCAAAAATGAATTAAATTTGGGAAAACTTTGGCTAGAATTTCTTTACATCTGTTCCATCCTTTGTTTTGTGCTCTGTTTGAGACTCAGTTAATTACTTAACCAGTTTTTCATATGATTAACCTCCTAGGATTATGTTCTTCTTTTGTGGCCATGGGGCTTGAACTCAGGGCCTGAGCACTGCCTCTGAGAATATTTTGCTCAAGGCTATCACTCTACTTCTTGAAGCAGAGATCCACTTCTGGCTTTTTGCGCTTAATTAGTATTTAAATACTTAAAAGCCTCATGGACTTTTCCTGCTTGGGCTGTATTTGAACTGTGATTCGCAGATCTTAGCCTCCTGAGTAACTAGGGTTACAGATGTGAGCCACCAGTTCCAGCCAGCTAATGTTCTGTTCATATTTGGGTTTATTTTAAATAATTTCAATATCTATGTCTTTAAGATAGTCAAGATTTATTTTGATATATTTCATCCTTTCTTAAATTAATCCAGTATATTTTGATCTGAATATAGATTTCATCTTTGATAGTTGAATTCATTTCTTTTTCTTTTTCTTTTGGCCTGATCTGAGACTTGAATTCAGAGCTTGGGCACTGTCCTTGGAATTTCTCAAGGCTAGTGCTCTACCACTTGAGTGTCACAGCTCACTTCTGGTTATTTCTGTGTATGTGTTACTGAGGAATCAACCCCAGAGTTCTTGCATGCAAGGTTAGGCAAGCACTCAACCACTAGGCCATGCTCCCAGCCCCATTCTTTTTATGTATTTTCTAGCTTTTATTTCATATGCTCAAGCCTAGCTTTGCCTTGCCTTTCTTGCCTTTCCTTTCTTTTTGTGCTGGTATCAGGACTTGAACTTAGGGAATCACACTCTTATAACCATGGAAATATTTCACAGATTCTGAGTTCGTCTTTCCTCTGAGTGATTGGCAGACCCCAAAGCCAAGGTGTGTCAACGCTTCCAATGAAGTCAAACAAATGCTCTCTAAGTAAGCAGGAGTCTATAGGGTTTTGAGGACTTTATATTTTCCTCTTCCAGTGTGTGTGTGTGTGTGTGTGTGTGTGTGTGTGTGTGTGTGTCAGCGAGTGAAACAGAGACAGAAACAGAGACAGGAAGATAGAGACAGACAGACAGACAGAGAGACAGACAGACAAAGAAAAACCTTCACTTCCTGAAGTTGTTTCATATCTATTTTGTTTATTTCCAGATTTATTGATTAGGAGGTAGATAAATCTATACTCTTCTGGGTTTCTCCTTTTGTTGCTGTTTTGTTTTTCCTTTGTGATAGTCCTGCGGCTTGAACTCAGGGCTTGGGCAGTGTCCTTGAGTTAGTGCTCTGCCACCTGAACTATACAAACACGTCTGACTTTTCAGTTATTAATTAGAGATAAGTGTCTCATGGAGTTTATTGCCCTGGCTGGCTTTAAATTCTAATCCCCAGATCTCAGACTCCTAAGTAGCTAGGATTACAGACATGAGCCACTGGTGTCTTGCCATAAGTTCATATTATTTTACTCTATTTTTATCTACTATGAAAATTAAAATTAACTATAATGAGAAAGTGATGCCATGTAAATTGTCATAGGAAGAGCAGAAAGTAAGATTTATTGACTGTGCCTGTCTTGGGCTATGCTCAGGCACCATTAGCTCAGCCACCATATGAGAGTAATTCAATGAACTTAATTTATAGTTAAAGCAGATACCAGAGTGTTTTATATAGCCATGCATTCTCTAAATGGCAGAGATAAGAATTAATCCTTAGTCTGCTGGCAGAATGCAGTCTGGTTTCTTGTAAAAAGACATCCTCACACTAGACATTTCTTAAAGATTTACACTAATGAATTCACCTACGTGAAAGTGCATTGAAAGCTAGGCATAGGAGGCTTGCATTTGTAGTTGTAGTTGCTCAGGAGACTGGGTTCTGAGTACAAATCCAGCCCACGTTGAAAAGATCATGAGGCTCTTATTTACAACTAACCATGAAAAAGCCTGAAGTGGAACTTTGGGCTCAAGAATGAAGCACCAGCCTTGAGTGAAAAAGCTAAGATACTGAACTTTGTCTCTGAGTTCAAGCGCCCGTACAGGCACACACACACACACACACACACACACACACACACACACACACACACGTACACCCACTTGCACACACAGATGTTTTAGCAGTCTATCCTAAGCTTGCTTCATGGAAGCTCATATAAGAGCTAGTTTTCTCATTCATAGTCAAGACCTCACATAATTTTACAAAGAGAATAAATGAGAAATTTTTATGGATCTAAAACTAAAATATGATGTATGTATGTATGTATGTATGTATGTATGTATGTATGTATGTATGTCTCTCTCTTCTTTTTTAATTTAATTTTTCTTTGCCAGTTCTGTGCCTTGAACTCTGGGCCTGGCCAATGTTCTTGGACACTTTTTGCTCAAGACTAGCACTCTGCCACATGAACTATAGCAGCACTTTCAGGTTTTTCTGTGTATGTGGTACTCAGGAATTGACCCCAGGTGGTTGTTCATGCTAGGCTAGTATTATTTCACTAGGCTATGCTCCCGGACCCTCCTGACTATCTTCTATTTATCTATCATCTACCAACAATCATTCTGCTATCTATGTATCTATCTATCTACATATGTATCTATCATCCACCCAAACATTTATCATTAGTCTTGTTGGTATCTATCTTTCATAAAGTCACCTGTCATCCATCTATGTACCTGTCTATGTATGTACATATGTACACACGTATGTTTGTATTTGTGTGTGTGTGTGTGTGTGTGTATGTATGAATGTATGTATGTATGTATGTATGTATGTATGTATGTATGTATGTATGTATGTATCTGTCTGTCTGCCTGTCTATCTATATATCTATCTATCTATTTATCTATCTATCTAATCTATCTATCTATCGGTCTGTCTGTCTCTGTGTGTCTCTATTTTCTATGGTCTGTTTTTGCTATTCATTTGAAATTCTCGTGTTGGTATGTTAGATAATTTTTACTGATTAGCCAATGGCTATATTTCATTTTTGAATTTTAAAATGTGATGTGGTACATGTTTTTCACATGATTTATTTGAAGAACATACCTGAATTATTGCTGTTCACAGCCAATTCGGAGATTAAATAATTGCATGGTTCAATGCTACTTGATTCATAATGACCTAAGGATAGTGTTTTATAAATCTATTCCTTTTTAAAATTTATTTTATTATTTTTTTTCCAGTCCAGGTGTTTGAACTCAGGGCCTAAGCACTGTTCTTGGGTTTTCTAAAGTCTGGAGCATTACCACTTGAGCCACAGCAGCACCTGTGGCTTTTTCAATGTTTGTGCCACCAAGGATTGAACCCAGGTTTTCGTGCATGCTAGGCAAGCACTCTATCACTAGGCCAAACTTCCAGCCCCTCTCTTTCCATTTATATGATAATTTTTGCTGACACAGGGAAGACACAGACTTGGACCTTTTCAAATGACCCAAGAGCAGCTGATATTGGAATTTGTTCAGCTTCATTTTAGTCGTGTGTGTGTGTGTGTGTGTGTGTGTATGTGATCTTTGTCTCTCTAGAAACAGATAATTCTCTATCACCATACTATGGTGCTCTCTCCTGATCCTCTGTTTCAGCTTTCCAAAAATGAGGTAAAATCCTGGAAATCACTTTCTTTTACTAAGTTTTTTAACATAGTTACTATTGTAATTAATAGAAGGGCTACATTGTATTTACCAGTTAAAAGGTACATTACTTCACAAACATTGATACCCTTTCTCAGGTCATGGTTTCCATGTCCTTTCCCAAGCCCTACCCCTCATCTTGTTTTCTCCATTTCCATATCCTATTTCAAGTAAACAAATAAGCATATATAGAGTATATCAGATAACAGAAAAATACTGTAACAATATGAAATAACCAATGGACAGCAAAAGAGATGAGAGATGACGTAGTACATTAAGGACAAAAATCACTCATTATATGGCTTTTAATACTACATCCTGGAGGTCCTTTCATTAGGCTCATACTGTAAGTCCTCATGTGTCTAGTTTTCACTCTATTGTATATCTCTGCTAGGAGAGCCTAAGGTTTCTACTGATTATGAAAAATGAGGGAAACCTTTGAAACTATGTTCTGTTGAGTCTAGCTTACTTCCCTTAATAAGATTTTTTCTAAGTCTTTCCATTTCCTTACAAATGGGGTGATGTCTCTATTTCTAACAGCAGCATAGAATTCCATTGTGTATAAATACCACATCTTGTTGATGTATTCATCAACTGAGGGGCATCTGGGTTGGTTCCATATCTTTGCTATGGTAAATAATGCTACAATGAACATTGTTGTGCTAGTAGATTTAGTATGCCCTTGTTTCTGTAAGATTGGGTAAATTCCAAGAAGTGGAATTGCTGGTTCATAGGGGAGCTCTGAGTGTAGTCATTTCAGGAACTGCCATACTGCTTTAAATAGTGGCTGAATGACTTTTCACTCACATCAACAGTGTAGTAGTGATCCCTCTTGTCCATATCCCCACCAGCAACTGTTGTTACTGGATTTCTTAATCCTGGCCATTCGAAATGGAGTGAGGTGGAATCTTAGATTTGTTTTGATTTGCATTTCTTTTATGTCCAGATATGTTGAGCATTTCCTCATGTGTCTATAGGCTATTATTATTTCTTCTTCAGAGAAGACTCTCTTTATGTCTTTGGCCCATGTTTTAAAGGGATGTTTGTTACTTTGGAGATTACTTTTGGAGTCATTCAATTTTTTGAGCTGTTGATATATTTTAGATATGAGGTCTTTGTCTGTTGTATGGTGAGTGAAGATCTTCACCCATTCTGTAGGCTTTCTATTTAACTTGCTAGCTATCGCCTTTGCCCTGCAGAAGCTCTGCAGTTTAATGTAGTCCCATTTATCCAGACTTTCTCTGATTTGTTGTGTTTCTGGGTACTTATTAAGAACGATTCATCCTATGCCATGGAGACCTACTGTACCTCCTGTTGCTTCTTGTCAAGTGTTCAGTGTATCTGCTTTTACCTCAAGGTCTTTGATCCCTTTTGAATTAATCCTGGTGCAGAATGAAAAAGAACAATCCAACTTTAGTTTTGTACAGTTTCATAACCAGTTCTGGCAGCACCAAATGTTGAAGAGGCTGTCATTCTTTCATTCTATATTTTTGGCACGCTTATCAAAGATTAGGTGGCCATAGGTCTGTGGGATAATATCCAAGTACTAAGTTCTATTCCATTGGTGCAGCTCTCGTGCCAGTATCAAGCTGTTTGGGTTACTATAGCTCTGCAATACAGTCTAAGGTTTGGTACTGATATACTTCCAGTGCTGTTGTTTCTGCTAAGAATTGTTTTTGCTAAGGAGCCGGGAGTTTGGCCTAGTGGAAGCGTACTTGCCTAGCATGCACAAAGACCCAGGTTCGATTCCTGGGTATCACATACATAGAAAGAAGCTGGAAGTGTTGCTGAGGCCCAAGTGGTAGAGTGCTAGCCTTGAGAAGTCTGACAGTGCTCAAGCACTTAGCCCAAGCCCAGGACTGGCAAAAAAAATGAATTGTTTTGCTATATGGGTCTTTTATTATTCCATATGAAATTCTTGATTGTCACTTCTATTTCCTTAAAGAACGACATTGGGGCATTGATGGGTATGCATTGAATTTGTAGATAGCCCTTGGCAAGATTGTCATTTTCATGATGTTAATTCTTCCAATCCTGGAGCATGGGACGTTTTTCCATTTCCTCAGTTCTGCTTTAATTTCCTATTTCAGGGTTTTAAATTTTTCATCAAAAGGTCCTTTACATACTTAGTTAAGTTAATTCCTAGGTACTTTATTTTCTTTGAGGCTATTGCCAAAGTAGTTGATTTTCTGATTGTTGCGTCATTCCTCTCATTGTTGGCATAGAGGAAGACAGTTGATTTTTGAGGGTTAATTTTATGCCCGGCTACCTTGCCTAAGTTTTGAATCACATCAAACATCTTGGGAGTGGAGTCTATATGGTTCTTTAAATACAGAATCATGTCATCTGCAAAGAGGGAATGTTTCACTTCCTCTTTCCAATGTGGATCACTTTTTTGCTTGCTTCTTGCCTTATTGCACTGGCTAGGAATTCTAATACTATGTTTAAGAGGAGTTGAGAGACTGGTCATCCTTGTCTTGTTCCTGATTTTAGAGGGAATGTATTTAAGTTTGCCCCATTAAGTATTATGGTAGCTGTGGGTTTGTCATACACAGCCTTTATTATATTGAGCAATGTTCCATGGATTCCTAGTTTCTCCAGAACTTTTAGTATAAAGTTGTATTGGATCTTGTCTCAAACCAACAGTTTTATATTATACCTTAACAGCTTGGATAAAGAGCAACAAAACGATCCCAATATCAGTAGAAGGAACCATATTATTAAAAATCATTGCAGAATTAAACGAATTACCGACAAAACACATACAAAGAATAAACAAAAGGATTTGGTTCTTTGAAATGTTAACAAAATTGACAGAATATAAGCAAATCCCACCCAAATTGGCCGCATACCAAAATAAACAGAAGATGGAAAAGAATGAAAATATCATAAACAAATAACCAAGATACAGACCCTCATATGGGAATATTTTCCACACCTTTATGTCAACAAATTTAAGTATCTAGAACAAATGGATGAATATTTACGCAATATTGACATACCCCAACTCAACCAAAAAATCCTAAACCAACTAAACAGGTCTACTTAGAGTATTGAAATAGAAATGGCAATAGGAGACCTCCAATCCAAGAAAATCCCAGGACCTAAGGATTCATAGCTGAATTGTATAAGGCCTTCAAATTCGAGCTCCCACCAATACTCCTCAAGCTCTCCAATGAAATTGAAAGAGAAGACTTTTTACCAAACTCCTTTTATGAAGCCAGCATAACCGTCATCCCAAAACCAAACAAGGACTCATCGAAGAAAGACTTCTATAGACCTATGTCTTTGACAAATTTTGATGCAGAACTTCTCAACAAAATACTGGCCAACCTTCTTCAACAACTCATCAAAAAATTATGCACTATGATCAAACAGGATGCATCAGAATAATGCAAAACTGGTTCCATGCACAAGAATCAGTAAGTATAATTCACATCAAAAGGAGCAAGTAAAAGAATCACCTGATTATCTAAATAAATGCAGAAAAGCTACTTAATAAGATATACCATGCCTTCATGCTAAAAGCTCTGGAGAAACTGGGAATCCATGGAGCATTCGTCAGTATAATAATGGATGTGTATGACATACACACAGCTAGCATTATACTTAATGACAAAAAACTAAAGCCAACTCTCTCCATTCATCTTTAATGTACTGTTAGAATTCCTAGCTAGAGCAGAAAGGCACGATATCTTTAATGTACTATTAGAATTCCTAGCTAGAGTAATTAGGCAAGATGCAAATATAAAGGGAATCCAAATAGTAAAAGAGGAAATGAAACTTTCTTCTTTGTAGATGACATGATTCTATATTTAAAGAATCCTATGCATTTCACTCACAAGTTGCTTGAGCTTATTTGAAACTTGAGCAGGTAGCAGTGTGTAAAATTAACCTTCAAAAATCAACTGCTTTCTTATTTGCCAAAAATGAGAGACAAGGAAAAAATCAGAAAAGCAACTCCGTTTGCAATAACCCCAAAGAAAATAAAGCACTTAGGAATTAATGTAACTAAGAATTTAAAGGACCTTTATGACGAACACTAAAAAAACTGAAAAAGGAAATTAAAGCATAACTGAAGAAGTGGGAAAACCTCTAATGTTCTGGGGTTGGAAGAATTAACATCATGAAAGTGGCAATCCTGCCAAGGATTATCTACAAATTCAATGCAATACCCATCAGTATTCCAATGTCATTCTTTATGGAAATAGAAGTGGCAATTCAAAATTTCATATGGACTGTTAAATGACCCTGTATATATTGTTACAATATTTCGCCTTGTTATCTATTTTATATATGCTTAATTGGTTATTTGAAATTAGATAGGGAAGGGGGAAATCAAGTTGAGTGGGGGGATAGACATGGGGACCATGACATCAGAAAGGTTATCAACATTTGTGAAGAATTCACCTTCTATCTGGTGAAAATAATGTAACCCTTCTATTAATTACAATAAAAATATATGGAAAAAAAGACCCTGTATAGCACAAACAATCCTTACCAAAAAGAACAGCGTGGAGGAATATCAATATCAACCTTTAGACTCTATTACTGAGCTATAGTAAGCAAAACAGCTTGGTATTGGCATATGAAGAGAATTGAGGACTGATTTAATACAACTGAAGACCCAGAAGGCAACCAGTTGGCCCCACCTAAACTTTGTTAAAGGAGCCAAAAAATAGAATGCAAAAAAGACAGCCTTTTCAACAAGGGGTACTGGCAGAATTGGTTAAGGACACACAGAGAATTAATGTTGATCATTCTATGTCACCCTGCATCCGGATTAATCTGAGATGGATAAAAGTCCTTGAGGTAAATCAGATACTCTGAAAACTTTACAAGAAGGAATAGGAAAGACAATAGGTCTCGTTGACACAGGTCAAACTTTCTTAATAATGACCCAGAAGTACAACAATCTAGCATCCTAACATCACTTTCCTATGTGCTGATTCTCTTTATAATTTCATAGGTTTTAATTGTTTGTCAGCAAAAATTCAAACATAAATGGAATACTTGACATTTGGAGATCTGCATCATGAAATGTTTATCCTCCAGAGGCTTCATGGAAACACCGTTAAGTGATTTAAGTTCATTTTGTTTCCCTTAAAATTGTAATTAATGTGTAACTATATTCTGAAAAGGAGTTGAATTATGTTGACCAAAGTGAGGTAAATATTCAACTTCAGTGTCCTGTTTCACACATTTTTATGTGTCCAATCACAACCAAGGAACACAGTTAACTATTTTGTTTGGGTAGATATGATCCCTTCCTTAGTTATTTAATAAGTACCATTAGATATTTGGATCAATGATAAATAGATATGAATATATAATAATATGTAAAGATTATGTGTATGCATTCCAATTAAAAAATCTTCTAATTATGGAAAACAGAATTCCCTCCTTAGATATTATAGTGTGACTATTTGGAGTTCAGTATAATTCATTATGTCCAAGTGTGTATTTTTTTCTTTGACCGTCTATTGTGTTTACTTATAGATTTATATATATATATTTTAGATAGAAAAAAATGAAGGAAACAATGCAACCAATATATCTGTGGGTCTGGCTTACTTCATATAATAGTTTTCCACATCTTTACATTTCCTTCTGAATGGTGCAGAATCTTATGGAAGTAGAGAATTTCAATATCTCCTTTCTTGATCCATTTGTCCTTTGTGGGACTTTATTCTGAATCCTGGAAGCAATGCTAGCTGCTGAGAAATTCTTAGCCACCATGTTGACTTCAGCTCTATATGCCTCCCACCTGTGCACACCAAAACCAACAAATGTGCTGATTATTTCCTCAAAGACCTTTTTTCTCTATGAACACACTTCACAACTTGGAAAGTGTAACCAGTGATCCCAGGATACCTTAAGTTGTAAATGATCTTTGTTTTTCTAGTACCCATATTTTAAAGAGCTAAAACTTAAAGCATTACAATATGGACAACAAAAAAGGAAACATTTTGTTTAGGCAGTAACTTCCTGATTAAAACTTCAAAGAGCTCACAAAATAAAAGCAACAATTGACAAACTGATTACATCAGACTCTTTAGCACAAGAAGTAAACAATTAGTGGATTGAATATGTGGTTTCAGGAACATCATTGTTTCCTTAGGCAATAGTAAATGGATGCATGTGTGGAGGCATCTGTATGTGGAATTCTTATTGAAACCTCCTTGAATCAACTACCAACGTTCTGTAGCTATTTTGGGCAATGGGTGTGCAAATTGACCATTTTTTTCTACCCATTTCACTGCATACCTAAAATGGCATACTCTGATGCAATCCAGCTGAATCATCCAAAATGGCTTTCATGCAAATAGTTTCTGGACACAGACATTAACCAAACACATCAAAGATACCCTCCTCCATGGGAGTCACTCTCTGGTGTCTTGGAGGAAATCAGAGCACCTGGGATAGTGAAGGAGAATGTGCAAACATGTTTTCCAACTCGTGTTTTTCTCCTGCATGCAAGGCCACAAATGCAGAGCCCCAGGGAAGTTGATTACTCATTCTTCCTGGGAATTCATTATAGGCTTACACATCTACTTCTACAACATACATCTCTGTCAATAAAAAGACACATATGTACATATACAGAGATTTATGAATACACATACCTGACCCAGTGGACCCCACTTCCATCCAGAATTTCAGCTGGGCAGATGCTCCAGAGATGTACCATTTGATTCCCATAATCATTCTTCTTCATCTTCCTCTCTGTCAGTTTCTTGGCTGGCACTAGATGCTTTTCTACAATGAAGCAGCAAGCACACATGGATGGAGATGTGATGATTGATGGGTTTTTTGCTCTCCACACTTTGGGAACAGATCACAGAAACAGTGATGATTCTGGAGATGAACAGTACAATCCGTAAGTAACTCAACATTTCATTTCCATTTGTGGATTTCTTTTGTGGATGGGCGTGGCTGATGGAATTCTATGTTCACACATGAATGCTCTCTGTATCCTCTACCATCACCTCCTATCGCTATGCAAGAGAAACAACTTAGTTTCATAAATTTATCTTGACTCCACATTTAAGTGATTTTCTGCCTTTTTGTAGAAGAGGATAGTTAGTTTCCTTTTGTGTATCATCTTTCCAGGACAGTAAGCTCTTCATAATTTTTACTTGTTTTATCTCCT
The DNA here is from genome assembly GCF_031878675.1 of Megascapheus bottae. NCBI lineage: Eukaryota > Metazoa > Chordata > Mammalia > Rodentia > Geomyidae > Megascapheus > Megascapheus bottae. Next base: position 1,288,553 of record NW_028327810.1, on the reverse strand, counting down.
TTTTGGTTTTATAGAAACTCCTCTTTTTTTCTTTTTTCTTGATACTGCATTTTCAAACCATCTCCTTTACTGTTCCCTCATTTTCTCCCACTCTTTGACTTCCTAACTCCAGTCCACGCCCCACATAAAACTATAAACTTCACTTCGAATACAGTGTCTCATATCACTGAGTTGGCTCATCCTTTGACCTACTCTTTCTGCTTGATTATTTCATTCCTTTTACCTACTTGAAGATTGTTGTTTCTAGTTCTTTGAGTTTCTGTGTAAATTCTTCAGTTCAGTGTCTGTTCTCTTGCTTTTATTTTTATTTTAATTTAAGTTTTTAAGTTTTTATTGTACATGATGAACAGAGTACTTACATAATTCAGATAATGAGTATATTTCTTGTTGAGCAGTGTAAATCCCTCCTTTATTTTCTGTTTTAACCATTCAGACTTGTCTCCATGCCAAGTTGTACAGTATGTTTCCACCATAGTATCTAATGTATGCTGAAGTGGTTCACCATTTTTCCTGCCCTTTCCGTGTTTCACATTCTCTTCCCCAAATCAGATGATCTTATATGCAAGATAAAGTAGAGAAATAAAAATGATGATGAAATGGAATAAACCAAAGAAAGAAGATAGGAAAAAAACAGAAAAAAGAGGAAAAAAGAACAGCAAATAGTACTATAAAAAAATCTCTAGTTCATTGAGATGTAGTGCAGATTCTTTAGCTCAGTATCTGTCTGCTTGATTTAACGAAAGGTTACAGTTTCCTGTTATTCCTCCCACCCCCTTTTATATACATATGGTTTTCATTTTCATTTGTTCCAAGGATAAGTATATATAATGAAATTTGTCTTGAAAAACAATTCACTATCCTAAATTATTTATTTAATTAAGTTGAACACTTTTCTCATTATATTTTACTATTTAATTATGTGTCCACAAGGGATTCATTTAACTTTCATACTATGTGAATCTTTTCCTCATTAATTTCTGGCCTTCTTACCGCATGTCTGCATGTGTGCTCAATACACATTCAATGTTATTTTTTAAAATCTGACTGACTTTGTGTCCCATACGGTAATTTCTCCTGGTGAATGCTCAGTATGTTGATGAGCAAAGTTTTATCCAGATGTTGAACAAAATATTCTGTGAGTCTGTAATGAGGCTGTCCTGATCAAGTGTGAAATTGAAGTCTGATTCTTCCCTGTTAATTTTGTCTGAATGATCCCTCCATAATATCTTCTGCTAGTATTGTATTGAGGACTATTTCAAAGTCTGATTAACATAGTTCAGCATTTGGATAGTGTGTAAGTAAATAAACATTTGAGACTGTAGTTTCATCTGGTAAATTTGATCATTTCTTTACATGACAATTGTGTCACATTTTGTCACTTTAATTCAAGTCTATTGGTTGTGAAATGTTAAGATACAGCAGCTTTCTTTTAGATTTCATTTGCATGGACGACCTTTTCTTAAACTCACTGAGGGGCGTTGATGCTGAAGTGTGTTTCTTGACATCAAGGTGTTCTTTGATCTTGAGTTTTGGTACATTTAGCCATTCTAACTCTTTTTTTGTCATCGAGGCTTGAATTCTGGGTCTAGGCATTGAGATTGAGTTCTTCACCTCAATGCAATCACCCTACCCTTGAGCCACACCGCCACTTCCAGTTTTCTAGCAGTTAACTAGAGATGAGTCTCACAGACTTTAGTTCCTGGGCTGCCTTTGAACTTTGATCCTTAGATCTCAGGCCCAGGATAGTTAGGATGACAGGTGTGAGCCACCGTACCTGGCCATTCTAATTTTTATTGGTAGAATTTCTGGCATTTCCATTCACAGTCATGGTTGACAGATCAAAATGCAACATAGCTAATATGTGACTTCTTCTTGAGTTAACTGAAGCTTCTTCCACATTATTTTAAAAATTGTAAATAATAGAAGGGTTACATTATATTCGTCAGATAGAGGGTGCATTACTTCACAAAAATTGATACCCTTCTCATGCTTTTGTCCCCCTTTCCCTCCCGCCTCACCCTCCCCTCAACTTTTTCCCCCTTCCCTATCCTATTTCAAATAAACAAATAAATATACATGCAATATACCAGATAACAAGGTAAGATACTGTGACAATATGAGATAACCAAGGGACAGCAAAAGAGATGAGAAATAATATAGTACATTAAGAAAAACAGTAACACCTCATATGGTTCTTGTTTCTATATCCTGAATGTCTTTTCATTTAGCCTCATCCTATGTGGCCTTATGTATGTGGGTTTTGCCCTATTGTAAACCTCTGCTAAGAGAGTTCAAGGTTAATATTAATTATGAAAAATGACGCAAACCATTGACCCTATGCTCTTCTCAGTCTGAATTACTTCACTTAATATGACTTTTCCTAAGTCTTTCCATTTCCTTTATGTCATTCTTTCTGATGGCAGCATAGGATTCCACTGTTAATAAATACCACATCTTGATGACCCAATCATCTACTGAGGGTCATTTAGGTTTGTTCCATAGATTTGCTGTGGAAAATAGTCTTGTAATGAGCATCATTGTGCTAGTGCAATTGTTTCTGGATCATTTGGTAATGCCAAGTAGTGGAATTGCTGGATCATAGGGGAGCTCTATGTGTAGTCTTTTGAGACACCACCATACTGCTTTCCATAGTGGTTGAATGAATTTGCACTGCCAACAATAATGTAGTAGTGATACCTCCTGACCGCATCCCCACCATCATCGGTTATTATATTTCTTGATCCTGGCCATTCTAACAGTAGTGAGATGGAATTTTAGAGTTGTTTTGATTTGTAATTCTTTTATGGCCAGAAACATAGAGCATTCCGTCATGTGTCTATAGGCCAATCTTCTTTCTTCTTCAGAGAACACTCTAAATCTTTGGCCCATCTTTTAACAGGAGGGTTGTTTGGAGATTAGATTTGGAGTGATTCATTTTTTTTGGGATTTTGATACATTTTAGTTATTAGGCCTTTGTTTGTTGTATGGTTAGTGAAGATATCGACTCTGTATGCTTTCACCCATAAAATTTATACCTGCTTGGATACAAGCAAGATACTCCTGCAATAACTTCTACTTAGGTAGGTGAGCTACAAATACTATAATTTGAAGGCAGTCAAACTAAGACCTTTTGTGAGACTCTTAAATTCTTTTAACCACCAGGATTGAAGAGCTGGGTCTAGTGACTTATGCCTATTCACTGAGGAAGCCAACTTCCTCACATCTAAGATTACGGTTCTCTTTGAAGTTTAAAATGTCAGAAAAGTGTTTGAGATTCTTATCTCAATTGGCCAGTTCAGTAGAACTGTGGGTCAAGTGGTAGAATGCTACCTTTATGGGAAAGAAAATCTGGGACCGGGGATTTGGCATAGAGGTAGATTTGCTTGCCTAGCATGCATGAACACCTGGGTTCGATTCCTCGGTACCACATACAGAGAAAAAGCTGGAAGTGGTGCTTTGAACCAAACAAAGTGCGTAGGCCCTTAGTTCATGCCTCAGGACTGGAAAAAAAGCCCAAGGTCAATGCACATATCCAGAGATCAAACCCCAGGACCAGTACCAAAAAGTAGACATTAACACTGATTGTGTGAAATAGCAGTGATTTAGAGTAGCATCATACAATACAAGCCCCATATTTCTTGGCAAGCTTTTAATATTTTTTCAAATTAACACAGGAATCACTTCATGTGGTTGAAATGTTTACTTTGCTACATTGTGTGGTTAGTTGCTCTACTATTTTAAGCATCTTCAAGGAATCCTTGAATGAGCCTGTGTGACAAGATTCTCACTTCATGGCCACTAGAAAGTAAGACGATATTATGGCTTGGCCTAGTGATAGAGTGCTTGCCTACTATGCATGAAACCCTGGGTTTGATTTTTTAGTTACCACAGACACAGAAAAAGCCAGAAGTGGTGCTGTGGCTCACATGCCAGAACACTAGCATTGAGAAAGTTCAAGGATAGTGCCCAAACCCTGAATTCAAGACCCATGACTGGCAATAAAAAAGAAATAATATGCGTAATGGAACATTATGTTGAAGTGATATATTTTTGGAGTATTATGTAAAATTCTGAGCACAGTTACTGACACATATCTGATTTTCTTCAGCCTATTCACTCTGTCTGCAGTGAGAGTTGTGGTCCTGGATTCAGAAAATATCCTCAGGAGGGAAAGGCTGCCTGTTGCTTTTCTTGCACACCTTGCCCAGACAATGAGATTGCTAATGGAACAGGTAAGCTCATGTCTTACGGGGAAATTCATACTCTCTCCTACTATCCTCATCCATGCAAGTCAATACAAATGCAGGATTGCAGACTCAATTTCTTCCTCCTTCACTTAGTAATTTAATTGTGACAGTGGTTGCTACTTCTCTTTGGGGGGAAGAAAGACTTGGGCTCTGATTTACATGTAGGATTTTTTCTGGTCTGCTGTATGTATGTTTACTCAACTACTCAGTACTGTAACTTTCACTTCTATCCCATTACATGCAAAGAATTTTTAAGAACAAGATCTATATCTTCAATATTACCTTTGAACTACAAAGAAAACACAGATTTTGCACATTTTTACTTCCTATTACTTAGAAATGTTGGGGCAGCAGAGAAAATGCTCTGGGTTGTGTTTATTTAAGGATCAGGCACAGGGTTGGGAATTTGGCCTAGTAGTAGAGTGCTTGCCTAGCATGCACAAAGACCGAGGTTCAATTCCTTGGTACCACATACATAGAAAGGCCGGAACTGGTGCTGTGGCTCAAATGGTAGAGCTCCAGCCTTAAGGAAAGCCCAAGGACAGTGCTCAGGCCCTGAGTTCAGATCCCAGGACTTAAAAAACTAAAAAGATTCAGAATCTGTCACAAGTATTGTGCATAGCATGACTTTATATCTTCAAAGTGTGATTTGACTATCTGTTCCCGTACAGATGAATAGAAGAGGCAAACATAACAACTGAAAGGAAGTACCACAGTGTGCTACAGGGACATACAGGAACATGCAAGGTTTACTCCACAAATGTTTCTTTTTTGCAAGTGCTGGCCCTTGAACTCATGGACTGGGCAGTGTCCTTGAGTTTCTCAAATTCAAGGCAAGCTTTTTACCACGTTAGGCACAGCACCACTTCCTTCTTTCTATGTGTATGTGGTCCTAAGGAATCAAACCCAGAGCTTCATGCATATTTGGCTGCACTGTACCATTAGGCAACACTCCTGGCCCCCAAATATAAAATTTTGAATGAGGGTTGGACTTGTGTACATAAGTCTTAGAGTTTTGTCAGCATGAAGAAGAAAAGAAATAATTTGTAGGATATTAAAATGGCAATAAATAATATGAACACTCATCAATGGCAGTAAAGAGTTTCACTCAGACTAAAATAGGAGAATGTAAGAATTACTGTAAGAACATGAAGAATACGTAAAAGTAATACTGAGCATATCTGGTAATATTTACTTTATGCTACTAAATTTTCACATGTCAGAATGTTTGCTTTTTAAGTACTGAAAAGGGACTAATGAGAATTTGATTTTCTTATGAAATTTGGAGCAGTGTGTGAAATGCCAACACAGTATGCCAACACAGTATGCCAACACAGAGAGGTATCGGTGCTTCCTAAGAGCTACTAGTTTCCTGGCTTATGGACAGCCCTTGGGGGTGGCCATGGCTTGCATTGCTCTTTACCTACACTCACAGTAGTTGTTCTTGTGGTGTTTGTGAAATATAACAACACTGTCATTGTCAAGGCTAATAACCAGGCTCTCAGCTACATCCTGCTCATCTCCCTCATTTTCTCTGTTCCTTGCTCTTTATTGGTCATCCCAACACAGTCACCTGCATTCTACAGCAAACCATATTTGGAATTGTGTTCACTGTAGCTGTTTCTGCTGTCTTGGCCAAAACTGTACCTGTAGTTCTGGGCTTCAAGGTTACTCTTCCAGCAAGAAGATGAGGTGGCTACTGGTATTAGGGGCTCCTAACTTCATCATTCCAATCTGCACCCTGATCCAGGAATGGATCTATGGAATTTGGCTGGGAATCTCTCCTCCCTTCATTGACACAGATGCATACTCTGAAAATGATCACTTCATCATGATATGTAGCAAGGGCTCCCTCACTGCTTTCTAGTGTGTCTTGGAATACCTGGGTGCCCTTGCCTTGGCCAGCTTCACTTTGGCTTTTTTTGCTAGGAACCTGCCTAACACCTTCATTGAAGCCAAGTTCCTGACCTTCAGAAAGCTGTTGTTCTGCAGTGTCTCTCTCACTTTCCTGCCTATTTACCACAGTGCCAAAGGAAAAGTCATGGTGGCTGTAGAGGTCTTCTCTATCTTGGCCTCCAGTGCTGGGCTTCTGGGCTGAATCTTTGGTCCCAAGTGCATATCATTTTGTTAAGGCCAGACAGAAATTCTCTGCATGACTTCTGGGACAGAAGACATTTTCAAACAAATAGGCCCTCTTGAGCTGAAATTTAAATATTTGACCAAAATATTTACTGATTTGTGTTCTTGGAATCACTTCAACATATGAGTGACATTCATTTCTCTAGTAATGGCACAGTCACACGTAGTAGCCAAAGCCAGGTAAATTTGAATTTTTTCTGTATTTTTTGGTTCTTCCTATTTGCTCTTTATTAACCTTCCATCTCCTTCCATCTTCACAATTATATTTTGTGTGTGTGTGTGTGTGTGTGTGTTTGTATGTGTGTGTATATATGTGTGTGTGTATGTGTGTGTGTGCGTGTACGTATATAATAGGGCTTGAACTCAGCTTGGCCACTGTCCCTGAGCTCTACAGCTCTAGGATACCACATTCCCCTTTAGCCAAGTCCCACTTCCCATTTTCTAGAGGTTAATTGGAGATAAGAGTCTCAGGTTCTTTTGTTCCTGGTCTGATTTGAAGCTTGATCCTCAGATCTCAGCCTCCTGAGTAGCTAGGATTATAGGCATAAGCCACCACAACCAGCTTCACTATTATATTTTCACTTCTGACTTGCTTTCTTATATTGCTTTATTAATAACTTGGCTAAAATTTCTTATTTTGTGTCAGTTCTGGGGCTTCAACTTAGAGTACTATCACTGAGTATTTTTGTTCAAAGCTAATTGCGTTACCTGTTAAGCCACAGCCTCACTGTTGGATCTTTGGTGGTTAACTGAAGATAACATTCTCATGAGCTTTCTTGTCCAGGTGGGTTTCCAACTGTGTTAATCAGATCCCAGCTCATTGAGTACCTAGGAACTAAATTTTAAACTACATTAAGTTCTTGCATTCATATCATTATGTTGCTTAGTCCTCAAATACATTTCAATAATATTTTCCTATTACCATGTTCCATGACTTCATATACTCATTGCTGCATTTTATTTAATAGTTTCTATTCCCACATCTGCTTTTTTCAGTATCTATAAATCTGTTTGTTTGAATCAATCTACCTTGCCCCATTCTCTCTAGTTCCCTTCTATCTCTCTTTTCTTTTTCCTCTTTTTCTTCCTCCGACTTCTTCTATATTATTTTCTATAAGGCTTCTTTTTCTATATGTTTTTAGAATTTCAGTATTGTTTATATATCCTACAAAAATATACTTCTAAAGTATATCACTATGTATTAGATTTATGAAGCAATAGCTGAAGAAAAATGTAGATTCCTAAGTTTGCTTATACATTGCAGGATATGCTTTTCAACGTATCCTTCTTTAATTATTTTTCCTATATTTTTATTATAATCAATAGAAGAGTTACATTACATTCACCAGATAGAAGCTGCAAGGTGCATTAATTCACATACATTGATACCCTTTCTCATGTGTTGGTCCCCATTTCCCTCCCCACCACCACATCCCCATATCTTGTGTTCCCCCTTCCCTATCCAATTTCAAATAACCAAATACAAACATATCCAATATATCAGATAACAAAGTGAGATAGTGTAACAATATGAGATAACCAAGGGCCAACAAAAGGGATGAGAAATAACATAGTACATTAAGGAAAACAATCACTCATTATATGGCTTTTGTTTCTATATCCTAGAGGTCCTTTCATTTAGCGTCATACTATAGGGCCTTATGTAACTAGGTTTTGCTCTGTTACAAATATCTATTTATTTTTAAAATATTGAACATAACACCACCCATCCATATGTTGCCTCCAAGAGACACACCTCACTGCTAAAGACAAAAACAAATTCCAAGTAAAAGGATGGAAATGAATTTTCAACTCCAATGCACCATGCAAAAAAGCAGGAGTAGCAATTTTAATCTCCAATAAAATTAACTTCTCAGTAAAATCAGTACACAAAGATAGAGACGGCCATTATATATTAGTAAACGCTACAATCCATGCCCATAATATTACTGTTATAAACATCTACTCCCCCAACACAAGAGCACCCATATTCGTCAAACAAACTCTTTTAGAACTACAGAACAAGATAGACTCAAACACAATCATTGTCGGTGACCTCAATACTCCACTCTCAAAAAAGGACAGGTAAATTCAACAGAAGTTAAGCAAAGACACCATCGACTAAAATGACACCATAGCCCAGCTGGGCTTAACAGATATACACAGAGTCTTCCACCCAACGGAGAAACTTTTTACATTTTTCTCAGCAGCACATGGAATACACTCCAAAATAGATCACATAATAGTTCATACAGAAACTTAAGCAGATACAAAAAGTCTGATATAATCCCATGCATCCTATCAGACCACAGTTGAGTCAGACTAATTCTGAACGATGCACTCAAGGTCAAAAAACATTCAATCATGTGGAAACTGAACAACAAACTTCTGAATAACCCCTGGATAACAGATCACATCAGAAATAAAATTAAAAAGTTCCTTGAATGTAATGACAATCAAGAAACCTCACAAAGAAACTTATGGGACACAGCAAAGGCAGTTCTAAGAGGCAAATTTATCACACTACGAGCGCATATTAAAAAGACAGAAGAAGAGCACGTAAATAACCTTAAAAAACTTAAACACCTAGAGGAGCAAGAAAAAGTTAATTCTAAAACAGCTAGAAGGACAGAAATAACAAAAATAAAATCAGAAATTTCAGAGATTGAAATAAGATCTACCATACACAAAATTGATAAGTCAAAAAGTTGGTTCTTTAAAAGAGTCAACAAAATTGATAGACCCTTGGCAAGATTAATCAAAAAAAGGAAAGGGGAGTCTCAAATAAACAAGATTAGAGACCCCACGGGAACAATCACAACTGATTCCCAAGAAATCCAGCGCATAATGAATAGGTACTACCGGGGCCTATATTCAAAGAAACAAGAAAATCTAGTAGAAATGGATGATTTCGTTTTTTTGCCAGTCCTGGGCTTGAGCTCAGGGCCTGAGCACTGTTCTTGGACTTTCTCAAGGCTAGAGCTCTACCACTTGAGCCTCAGCACCACTTCCGACTTTTTTCTAAGTATGTGGTACCGAGGAATTGAACCCGGGTCTTCATGCATGATAGGCAAGAACTGTAACCACTAGGCCAAACTCCCGGCCCAAAATGAATAATTTCTTAAATAAATATAGGCTACCCACACTGAACAATAATGAGGTAAACAAATTGAACAGACCAATTTCTTACAACGAAATTGTGGAAGCAATCAGGGAAATGCCAACCAAAAAAAGCACAGGTTCAGATGGTTTCATTGCAGAATTCTACAACACATTTAAAGATGAAATAAAACCTATACTCTTGAAATTCTTCTGAGAAATAGAAACAGAAGGAGCAATACCAAACTCATTTTATGAAGCTAATATTACTCTCATCGCCAAACCAGGGAAAGACCCAACAAAAAAAGAAAACTACAGACCTATCTCTCTAATGAACACAGATGCAAAACTCCTCAATAAAATATTAGCCAACAGAATCCGGAAACAAATTTAAAAAATCATACACTATGATCAAATGGGCTTCATCCCACAAATGCAAGGCTGATTTAACATTAGCAAATCAATCAATGTAATACATCATATCAATAGAGCTAAAGATAAGAATCATATGATAATTTCTCTGGACGCGGAGAAGGCATTTGACAAAATACAACATCCATTCATGTTGAAAGCACTATAAAAAATAGGAATAAGAGGTACATTCCTGAAAATAGTGAAGGCCATATATGAAAAACCTACAGCCAGTATTATACTAAATGGTGAAAGAATGGAACCATTCACCTTAAAGTCAGGAACTAGACAGGGATGCCCACTCTCTCCACTTCTCTTCAATATAGTGCTGGAACCCTTATCCAGGTAATAAGACAAGAAAAGGACATCAAAGGGATCCACATAGGGAAAGAAGAAATTAAACTATCCTAATTCACAGACGACATGATCCTCTACTTGAGTGACCCAACAAACTCCACTACCAAACTACTAGAATTAATAAACCACTTTAGCAAAGTGGCAGGATAGAAAATCAACCTTCAGAAGTCAGTAGCCTTCTTGTACACCAACAATACACAAACAAAACGCCAAATCAAGAAAATGATCCCATTCACAATAGCCCCCAAAAGAATAAAATACTTAGGAATATACTTAACCAAAGAAGTAAAGGAATTATTCAATGAAAATTATAAAAGCCTAATGAAAGAAATTAAAGAGGATACTAGGAAATGGAAAGACATCCCATGCTCATGGCTAGGGAGAATTAACATAGTGAAAATGGCTATACTGCCAAAACTGATATACAAATTCAATGCAATCCCCATCAAAATCCCAAAGATATTCTTTATGGAAATTGAAGATATAATCCATAGATTCATATGGAACAAGAAAGACCTAGAATAGCCAAAACAATTCTAGGCAAAAAGAGCTATGCTGGTGGTATTACAATACCAGACTTCAAACTCTACTATAGAGCCATAGTAACAAAAACTGCTTGGTACTGGCACAAAAGCAGACCAGAAGATCAGTGGGACAGAATAGAAGACCCGGAAATAGAACCATATACCTATAGGCAACTTGTATTTGACAAAGGAGCCAAAGATATACAATGGAACAAACACAGTCTATTCAATTATTGGTGCTGGCAAAACTGGGCAGCCACATGCAGAAAACTAAAAATTGACCCTAGCCTTTCGCCATGCATAAGCATTAACTCGAAGTGGATCAAAGACCTCAACGTCAGACCAGAAACCGTGAAATTGCTACATGATAATGTAGGAAAGACACTGGAACTTATAGGCACAGGCAACAGATTCCTGAACAGAATCCCAGGGTCACAACAGACCAGAGAGAGACTTGATAAATGGGACTACCTAAAAATAAAAAGTTTCTCTACAGATAAAAACATAGTTGCAAAAGCAGAGAGACAGCCAACCAACTGGGAAAAGATATTCACCAACAATACATCTGACAAATGCTTAATATCCAGTATCTACAGGGAATTCAAGAAACTAATCCCCCTCAAACCCAATAAACCATTCACTAAATGGGCAAGGGAATTAAAGAGAGACATATCAGAAGAAGAGATTAAAATGGCAGAAAAACATATGAGAAAATGTTCATCATCCATGTTCATAAAGGAAATGCAAATAAAAACAACCCTAAGATACCACCTTACCCCAACAAGAATGGCCTAGATTTTTAACTCAGACAATGACAGTTGCTGGTGGGGTTGTGGAGAAAAGGGAACCCTACTGCACTGCTTGTGGGATTGTAAACTAGTTCAACCACTCTGGAAAGCAATTTGGCGGTTCCTTAAGGAACTGAAAATAGACCTTCCATATGATCCCGCCATACCACTTCTGGGCATCTATCATGAATAGCATGACCAAGGATATTATAAACACACCTGATCAGCTATGTTCATCTCTGCACTATTTACAATAACCAGGCGATGGAAACAACCCAGATGCCCTACTGAAGATGAATGGATACAGAAAATGTGGTATATATACACAATGGAATTCTACATAGTCAACAGACAAGATAAAATAATGGCATTCGCAGGGAAGTGGATGAATCTAGAGCGAATCATGCTGAGTGAGACAAGTCAAGACCTAAGGAACAAAAGGCGCATGGTATCCTTATTATGCAGTTATGAAATCCAAAGTGTACAAGTGCGAGGACTCAATAACTGCATACCCAAAGCAATGGACATGGTAATGGAAATACAAACATAACTATATAGACAAAAAAACTATGACTCTATAATCATAATGTTTTATTTCATAAACTGATATGTTTCTATGACATACAAACAGTTAGCCTAATTTTGATTAAGTTCTAAAGACTAAGTCCCAGAGAATGTAATTAGAGATTTCCTTCTTGAACAATTGTTTGTTAAAATTGTCGTTTAAAATATGATGTAAACATAATCCATACAATTAATCATTGTTGTTCTTAAGGTACTATGTTATCTCTCATCACTTCTACTGTCCCTTGGTTATCTTATATTGTTACACTATCTCAATTTGTTACCTGATATATCGGATATAATTGTATTTGGTTATCTGAAATAGGATAGGGAACGGGGGAAAACAAGATGAGGGGTGGAGGAGGGGGGAAGGGAAATGGGGACCATGACATGTGAAAGGGTATCAATGTGTGGGAATTAAGGAACCATTTATCTGGCAAATATCATGTAACCCTTCTATTAATTACAGTAGAAATTATATTAAAAATATTGAACATACATATATTAGATATGTACTCACTTATCTGATGATTATTACAAGGTTACATTTCTATTACCTTCTTTTCATGAAATGCATTATTCATTATTTTAAATAGACTGAATTATTGGGTTGTATACATGTTTAAAGAAAAATAACTCTTTAAGACATAGTGTCACATAATGGCCATCCTTCCTGTTCATTTTTATTTTACCTATTTAAATTTATGTTTCTAATAAGTAAGTGATTGTATACTGACAATCACTTACTGACAGTGGACTTCTATTACTTTAGTTTCAAATTGTAAGTATAACAATATATTGGCTAAAATAACACTGTGCTTATGTTCCTTTTAAAAGGGATAGTCCTGAACAAATATTTCTAAATTTTTAATATTTTATAAGAGGTGGTGAACCTCTTTGTTTCTAATGAAGTTCATTCTTTTATTTCTTCTCAATTTTATCAACAGGGTTGGTTTGTTATTGTTGAGTTAAACACTGCTTACACATTCAGTAGCACTCCAATTATAAATTATCACAATATACAAACTCCCCAGTATCAACTTTGCAGAAGTCAGAGTGGATGTTGACCATCAGGAAGGAGAGCAGGTCATCAAGTCTGAGTAAGGAAAAAAAGACAAGTGATGGTCCTTCAGACATCCCATCCGTGGTGGGCAAATGTGATACCCATTGTAGATAGAAGCTCTGGTGTTCACAATAGTGATAATAAGCATAAAAATCAAGCAGACAGGCCGGAAGTTTGGCCTACTGTTAAAATGCTTGACTAGCATACGTGAAGACCTGGGTGGGATTCCAGGGTACCTCATACACAAAATATGACAGAAATGGTGCTGTGGCACAAGTGGTAGAGTGCTAAACTTGAGAAAGACCAAGGACAGCACTCAGAATCTGAGTTCAGGCCTCAAGTCTGGCAAAAAAATCAAGAGGGAGTGTAAAGGCTTTCTACTCCCTGAAATGATAGTTCATGAGATGAGAAGGCCACTCAAAGTGGTACCAAGTATTTGAGGGAAGTACATCTTAAATACACATAGTATTTTATGTATTTACAGATTCACCGAAAAGGGCAGATGTATGACTGGATTGAGTCCCCTTTCATTAGGATTTTGTCCTTAGGCTTCTGATCCCCTTATTTTCAAAAAATCAGAGTGAAACTCCATTACCATCATGGTTGAATGATGTCACATACTTTAACATTATAATTCCTGCTGAAAGGATATAAAAACTATCTTCTTAAACACACAAGAAAAAGTAAAGAAAAAAAGGAACAACTCTTTTAGATGCAGAAAACCAAGATCAAATACAATTCATAGCAAATATCCTGGGGATAAAAACAAGATTCATCTATTATCCTATCTACTGAGGAGGCTGAGATTTGGGGATCATAGAGCCAGTTTAGGCAGAAAAATCCATGAGACCCTCAAGTACAATTCACCATCACCACTCCCCAAACTAGAAGTGGTGCTGTGGCACAAGTGGCAGAATACTAACCTCTGAGTGCAAATGCTCAAAGACAGGACCCAGGCCCAATGACCTATACAAACATACACACACACACACACACACACACACACACACACACACACACACACACACACGGACAGGAACACGTGAAACAGACTTTCAGGCATCATCTGTGGTGGGGCAAATCTTTCACTTTGTCTTCCAAATTTGAGTTCATGTGACAATCCTTGGATCCTATTGGCCTTCACATTCCTAGTCTTCTCTCGATTAAAACAAAAAAATGATAAGCAAGCATGTTTTTCAGATAAAGATCAAACAAAATTCTTTGAAAGAGGAAATTTATGTAGCCAACTAAAAGGAAATTAGCAGTCACATTTATAATCTGGAAATAAATACTACATTCTAACATACTTCTATCAGAATCGTTCAACACATACTCTTGGTCTTTCATAAGCTGCAAAAATCGAGTCTTCTTACTTTTGCCTCAATTCTTCTCCATATAGTTTGAAATGAACATGTGGCCTTTATTTTCTCTCCTTACCCCAATGTGATAGCAGAGCTGAAACACTGATTTCCTAGAAGACAGACATGAAAAGGCTCTTTAAAATACAAGGAACTTTGGTATGAAATTGTTCATAATGCAGTAGTAAGGACGGTAATGCAAATAGATTGCACTAGTCTCACACATTCTAGTTATGGTAAAATTGCATTGACGACTTTAATGAGAACATTTTATTCAAAGCTCCTGATTCCTTCGAATGAAAAAGATTTTCACATTTCAAGTAGAAAAAATACTGTATTTATGGACTAAGGTTTCATACTTAGTTTACATTGAATTTCAAAAAGGGACTTAAAATCTTATGTTTTCTTAAAGTTTACAACATATATACTTTAACAGCCCTTTGGTTAAAGGAAAAATAGCCTTCTTTTGTTTGGGTTTTTGTTTTGTCTTTTAGTCGTGGGGCTTGAACTCTGGGCCTGAACTTCAGCTCAAGGCTATTGCTCTACCAGTTTGAGCCACAGCACCACTTCTAGTTTTCTGGTAGCTAATTGGAGATAGGAGTCTTATGGGCTTTTGTACCTGGGCTGGCTTTAAACCACAGTTCGCAGATCTCAGACTCCTGAGTTGCTAGGATTACATGAGCCACCATACTGAAAACTGAACATGAACAAAAATTCTGTGCCATGTCACCCTGACAAAGAGTTAAAATTCCCTAACTTCTTCTGAGATTGGGGAGAAAAGGGTAAAGTATCCAGATGGAAATATTGGGTTTTTTGTTTTGTTTTGGTATGTTTTGTTTTTGCCATTCTTGGAGATTTGACGGAGGTCCTGAACACTGTCCTTGGGTTTTCTTAAGGCTAGTGCTCTACCACTGGAGTCACAGAACCACTCGCTGCTTTTTTTTATGTGTATGTGGTACCAAGAATTGAAGTAGTGTTAGAGAGCAAACACTCAACCACTTAGGCCACAGTATTGACTTGAAAAATTGGGGCTTTGCCAATGTTCTGCCATAAAACAGATTTCCCAAATTCCTGACCACTTCACAACTGTACAAAACGAAAGATTCCTACACTGAAGAAAAGTGAACCTGAGATCTGAATTTATACCATTCTACTCTTCACATATCCACTCTTCAATGACAATGAAAAAATAAAATATCAATAAAAATAATGTAACCATGAACAATGAAACAAGGAAATAATTTCTCAATGGAAATGAAAGAATTTTCAACAAATCTCAGACACAAAACTGATAAGACAACACACTAGAAATTGGGAACTGTAATGAAAGTGTTCACAGGCACGTCAATGAAAAAAAAGCCTCAGAAACAAAGGAAAATTATGATTGTATAAGAAATATCAAAGAATAATTAGATATCATCATAAAGACTACAGAGAAATTATGCATGTATAAAGTCACTTTAAGGAAGCCATTACTACATTTGCTCAGTGGGGCACTAGGAGAAGAGGAAAAAAAAACATTCATGGGGCCGGGAGTTTGGCCTAGTGGTAGAGTGCTTGCCTAGCATGCAGGAAGAACCAGGTTCAATTCCTCGGTACCACATACATAGAAAAAAAGCTGGAAGTGGTGCTGAGGCTCAAGTGGTAGAGCTCTAGGCTTGAGAAAGACCAAGGACAGTGCTCAGGCCCTGAGCTTAAGTCCAGGATTGCCAAATTAAAAAAAAAAACAAAAACAAATAAAAAAATTCATGAAGATAAAAAATAAATGAAGTCATACAGCATGAAGAAAAGTATACTGAAGAGACTATATCACCAGCTTCTGCACTGCAGGAACTGTTTAAAGGAATTTTCTAGAGAAAGAAAATGTATGTTATCTCTGAGTAGAAAAAAAAAATTCAGGGCCGGGAATTTGGCATAATGGTAGAGTACTTGCCTAATATGAAGGCAGATCCGGGGTTGATTTCTCTCTACCACATTCACAGAATAAAGCTGGATGTGGAGCTGAGGCTTAAGTTGTAGAGATGCAGCCTAACCATGAGATAATCCAAGGAGAGTGCTCAGGCCCTGAGATCAAGCCCAGGACTAGCAAAAAGAATTGCAGTATGAAATATAATTACATGAATGTTCAGCAAAATATCAGCTGAATTGTGATGAGTGCACAGAAATCATGAGAAATTTATACACAATCTCTAAGGAAAAAACAAATAGAAAACATATGAACATGCATAGTTATCTCTGTAGATCAATGATCATTTCATATTTGAATTATCTACATATAATAATTACGATATAAAGACAGTAAACTAGAAGAGAAGGACTAATTCCTGTTGCTACAGAAGAAAAACCATCTTTAAATATAAAGATACACGTTATGGAGTGGTGCTGGATTTACACTTTGGTGGAATCAAAATTTCAACTACACAGTAGAAAACAATCTGACAGACATATAGTAAAAAATGGTGATCACATTTAAGAATATCTGGGAAATCTCCAAGGAATTCAGTTTTAAGTAACTTCACCACAACAGAATGGTAAGCAGGAGCTCATATTTATATCAATATTTATATCAATTTCCTCAACTGGACACTTCCACAATGTAGACATGACCAATGTATTACATTTTAATGTGTAAATAGATATGGATATCTTAAAAATAAATAATCATGAAGAGACATAGACATAAAGGCATTACAAAAATATTTTTGTCAAACTGTTCAAATCATATCTCAGGAAAAGTATGACTAAAGGAATAAAGGGAGTAATTAAGATTACAGTTTTTTCCTAGAAATATACTGATTTTTAATAGGTTTTGTTATAAAAGGTATGCTAAAGTGAGCATCCAATCACAAGAGAAAAGGAAAACTAAAATCGAGATCCATAACTCCATGTGGTGATTTTGAGGCATCTAGATCAGTAACAGATTAAAAAGTGTAGAATAACAGAAACGACATTGCTGTAGTTCATAGCATATTCCATCTATTGGACTCATTTAACATGACAGACCATCTCATGACAGCAACTGCAATGTACACAATCTATCAAATAACATAGTGCATTCACCACCAGATGATGCTGTATTCTACAAAATACATTATAGATTTTAACGTTCATAAATACTGTATTATATGCTCTGTATCTATAAAGCTATACTGAAATAAAACTAGAAAGCAGCAGGTTTAAAACCTCTGGAGAAGCAAACAAGTAATCACAAATTTTAAACTGCACATACAAAGGGAAGCCTTCAGGAAATGTAAAGGTTCCCAGGATACAGAGACAAGAATGTAGGTTACTAGCAGTGAGCTCACTTAGTACCCAGTATGCTTGAGGAAATAGGGTCAACCTAGAACACCATAGAAAAGTGTCCAAGTATATGATAACATATTTTAAGAAGAAAAGCATCTTTGTCCACATAGGACATTAGTGTCTATATAGTCACATGTGCAAACATTCCTGGAACTAATGGATTGTGTTAGTATCATATCATACAAAACCAGAATAATACACAACAATGCATAATTTGTTTACATTTATTATAAATTCTTCTGTTAATTATATTAACTCAATTATCTTAGTTATATTATTATATTATATTGTATTAACATTTTATTAACTGTGTGGATGAATAATTGTGCTAAATTTATATTGAAATAAATTCAGATTGCATACTATATAGTATACATAATATACTTTGTAGACACTATACAATTATATCATATATAATATATATTACATAATGAATAATATGTATTACTATATAGTATGTCATATATACTATCTAATTGTATATACACTATAGAATGTGTATAGTATACTATATACAATTACATAGCATAGAATATGAATATTATATGATGTATGTGTATCATATAATTTTACACATAAAATTATTATGCATATGTATGCATAATTACATATTGTTTTATGTAATATATTAAAATAATAGTATATTAATTATATGAATTGTTATCACTTTTTTTTTGCCAGTCCTGGGATTGGGCTAAGGGCCTGAGCACTGTCCCTGGATTTTCTTTTTTTTTTTTTTGCCTCAGTTGTATTTATTGCAGTTTTCATTTGAATTGGCCTCTTGTCAGTGTTCAGTTATTGTTTTTCAGGTGGTGTTCTTTTTTCTTCTTTAAAATAACTCAAATTATTTCCTTTGCCTTTTTCCTGGACCTCTTTTGTTGAGACAAATAAAACAGGTAAAGCTTAGAATCAAAAAATGAAATCTTAGTTTTAAAAAAAAGGAATTAAAAAAATAAGGAAGAAAGATATAAGAAGAGAGGATGGAAACAATTTGGTGTCTATGATTGAGGACATAATTTGGCTCTGAGTTTCCTGGCAGCCAAGAGAAAAAAAATAAAAATAAAAAAGACACATGATAAATTGCATAATTCTTATTTTCAAAAAGAGGAAACATACTAGTTTCTGGTAAAAAAAAAGTTTTTCCTAACACCGAATATAAAATACATTCACACATTGGGTTTTATGAACACACTGTAAGTACTAACTTGATACAAAATGATAAAGAATGAATGTGATATAGTGTCACAGAACAGGGTCTGG
Organism: Megascapheus bottae; assembly: GCF_031878675.1. Taxonomy (NCBI): domain Eukaryota; kingdom Metazoa; phylum Chordata; class Mammalia; order Rodentia; family Geomyidae; genus Megascapheus; species Megascapheus bottae. Next base: position 1,269,440 of record NW_028327810.1, on the reverse strand, counting down.
AATTAGATCACCTGAGTTTAAATCCTAGTTTGATAGTCTCTGAGCTTATGGGACCTAACTAATCTGCTCTTCACTGGTATTTCCTTATCTATAATAGAAACTAGTAGGTTGGTATGAGTTGTGTATATAGTTTTTAGATGCCCATTTAGTCCTTGCCACAACTCTATCTTCCCCATTTTATAATTTAGGATATTAAGAAACTCAGTCTAGTCTGAAACAGGTAGTAAATGCCAGGACCAAGAAGTCTGGTTCCCAAGTGTTAGCATAGAGTAAAAAAGTATTTATTCAGATAAAAGCCAGTGAGTTTCATACCTTGCCCAAGATCAAGATTATGCACCAAGTGTTTGCTCAATAGCCCAATAATGACAGCTCTGTTTATTGCGAAGCCCCTTATATGCCCTTGGTGTTTTTTTGTATAACTTTCTTATACCAGCTAGAGGTCCAGAAAGCTTAACAAACATGGAGTAGACTATTGGAAACATAGGTGACAGTGGCTCATGGCTGTAATCTTAGCTACTCAGGAGGCTGAGATCTAAGGATTGTAGTTCAAAGCTCACCCTGAACAGGAAAGTCTATGAGACTTTTATTTCCAATAAACTACCATACAATCTGAATGTGGAACTGTGGCTTAAATGGTAGAACACTAGCCTTGAGCAAAAAAAGCTTGCCAATAGCATTCCCAGTCCTTCTGTTCAAATCCCAGAGCTGGAAAAAAAAGAAGGGAAGGAAGGAGGGAGGGAAAAAGGAAGGGAGGGAGGAAGGGAGGGAGGGAGGGAGGGAGGAAGGAAGGAAGGAACAAAGGAAGGAAGGAAGGAAGGAAGGAAGGAAGGAAGGAAGGAAGGAAGGAAGGAAGGAAGGAAGGAAATAGATGTAAAAGTCAGCTTGCAAGTTCTTTGTTCCACACTTTGGAAAAGGTGCTGTGAAATACTTCTCCCAAGTAACTAGTTGTGAATTTTAACTAAAGTCTTTAAACACTGATGGTATAATTGTATTGTCAATATTTCCCAGGTTTTCTAGTATTGTAAAAATGTCATGTAAGATAGTCATTGGTTGTTGAAATGTCAATGAATTGTAGATTATTATTTTAAAGTATCAACTTTTTAAACTAGTTCTACAACTTAATGTCTTTTCCTTGCTGGGACTAATTACAACAGTTAAAAATAGGAAAATTTGCCTAATGCTACCTTATATGATAAAAGTGAATATTTGTGTACCCTTAAAATTTCCATTTTGTAAATGAAATGAATATCTGGCAAGGTAGTTAGAGTTAGATGAAGTTATTAGAGTAGAATCCCAGTTCAGTGGGATCAGTGTCCTTATGCAGTGACACCAGAAAGCTATTCTTTCTTCCTAGGAACATTTATATTATCCAAAAATAAAGGGCCCTTACCAGAACACATTGATCCTGGAACTGGGTCTCCAGAACTGGAAGATTATAAATTATGATTGCTGGACAAATAGTCCCTGACTTAGGAGTCCAGCTACAGTTGGACCAGCCCAAGACATCTTATTTAATCTTGATCATCTCTCTGGGACAAACGTGGTTCAAAGACATTTTAAGTAACATGCTCTAGGCTATATAGTAAAAGCATATTCCTCACAGAAAGAGTGCTGGATCTATCACCTACACTGATTCTTTTCTTATTTAAGTACTTTACTCTTCTGTATTATGGGTTTCTTTCTTTTCTTTTATTTTTTATTGTAATTAATAAAAGGGTTACATGATATTTGCCAGATAGAAGGTGCATTAATTCACATACATTGATACCCTTTCACATGTCTTGGTACACATCACACTCCCCCCAACCCACCACCCACCCCCGTCTTGGTTTTCCCTACTTCCCTATCAAATTTCAAATAACCAAATACAAATAAATTCAATATATCAGATAACAAAGTGAGATACTGTAACAATATGAGATACCCAAGAGACAGCAAAGGAGATAAAAGATAACATAGCACCTTATGGACAACAATCATTCATTATATGCTTTATGTTTCTATATCCTAGAGAACCTTTCATTTTGTATCATACTATATGGACTTTGGTATCAAGGTTTTGCTCTATTGCAAATCTCTGCTAGAAGAGCCCAAGGTTTCTACCGATTATGGAAAATGAGGGAAACCATTGAGCCTAAGTTCCTTTGAGTCTGGCTTACTTCACTTAATATGATTTTTTTCTAAGTCTTTCCATTTCCTAACAAATGGGTGGATGTCATTTTTTCTGACAGCAGTATAGAATTCCATTGTGTACAAATACCTCAACTTGTTGATCCACTCATCAACTGAGGGACATCTAGGTTGGTTCCATATCTTGGTATGGTGAATAATGCTGCAATGAACATTGTTGTGCTAGTGGATTTAGTATGCCCTAGATTTTGGATGGTTGGGTAAATGCCAAGTAGTGGAATTGCTGGGTCATATGGGCGTTCTATGTTTAGCCTTTTGAGGCACTGCTATACTGCTTTCCATAGTGGTTGAATGAGTTTGCACTCCCACCAACAGTGTAGTAGTGATCCCTCCTGGCCACATCCCCTCCAGTATCTGTTATTGTTTGTTTTCCTGATCCTGGTCATTCTAATTGGAGTGAGGTGAAATCTTAGAGTTGTTTTGATTTGCATTTCTTTTATGACCAGAGATGTTCAGCAATTCTTCATGTGTCTATAGCCCATTTTTGTTTCTTCTTCAGAGAAGACTCTCTTTAAGTCTTTGGCCTATTTTTTAATGGGATGGTTGTTACTTTTATTTTTGGAGTGATTCAATTTTTTGAGTTGTTGATATATTTTAGATATGCGGCCTTTGTCCGTTGTTTGGTTCGTGAAGACCTTCCCCACTCTGTAGGCTTCCTATTTAATTTACTAGCTATGTCTTTTGCCATACAGAAGCTCTGCAGTTTAATGCAGTCCCACATATCCAGGCTTTCTCTGATTTGTTGTGATTCTCGGTCCTTATTAAGAAAGTTTCGACCTGTGCCAAGGAGGCCTAGTGTATCTCCGATTCCTTCTGGCAAAGTTTTCAGTGTGTCAGCTTCTACTTCCAGGTCTTTGATCCATTTGGAGTTAATTTTAGTGCAGGGTGACAAAGAAGGATCCAGCTTACTTTTCTGCAGGTGCTTAACCAGTTCTGCCAGCACAACTTGTTGAAGAGGCTGTCTTTCTTCTATTCTATTTTTTTTGGCTCCCTTATCAAAGATTAGGTGGCCATAGGTTTGTGGTTTAGTATCTGGTTCCTCAGTTCTATTCCATTGGTCTTCAGGCCTGTTCTTGAGCCAGTACCAAGCTGTTTTGAGAATTATAGCCCTGTAATAGAGTCTAAAGTTTGGAATTGAAATTCCTCTAGCGCTGTTCTTTCTGCTAAAAAGTGCTTTTGCTATACGGGGTCTTTTATTATTCCATATGAAATTTTGAATTGCTTCTTCTATTTCTTTAAAGAATGCCATTGGGATATTGATGGGTATTGCATTGAATTTGTAGATAGCCTTGGTAAGATTGTCATTTTCACAATGTTGATTCTTCCAATCCAGGAGCATGGGAGGTTTTTCCATTTCCTTAGTTCTGCTTTAATTTCCTTTTTTAGTGTTTTAAAGTTTTCGTCAATGAGGTCCTTTACATTCTTAGTTAAGCTAATTCCTAGGTACTTTATTTTCTTTGAGGCTATTGTGAAAGGAGTTGCTTTCATGATTATTGCCTTGTTCCTCTCACTGTTGGCATAAAGGAAGGCAGTTGATTTTTGAGGGTTAATTTTACAGCCTGCTACTCTTCCAAAGTTTTGAATCAGCTCAAGGAGCTTGGGAGTGGAGTCTATAGGATTCTTTAAATACAGAATCATGTCATCTGCAAAGAGGGATAGTTTTACTTCCTCTTTCCCTACTTGAACCCCCTTTATACTTGTTTCTTGCCTTATTGTACTGGCTAGGAGTTCTAGTACTATGTTAAAGAGTAATGGAGAGAGTAGGCATCCTTGTCTCGTTCCTGATTTTAGAGGGAATGGCATTAGATTTTCACAATTATGTGTAATACTAGCACTGGGTTTCTCATACACAGCCTTTATTATATTGAGGAATGTTCCATGGATTCCTAGTTTTTCCAGAGCTTTTAACATAAAGGGGTGTTGGATCTTCTCAAATGCCTTTTCCGCGTCTATTGAGACAATCATGTGATTTTTGTCCTTGCTCCTGTTGATGCGTTGAATTATATTAATTAATTTGTGTATGTTGAATCAGCTTTGCCACCCTCTGATGAATCCTGTTTGAACATACTGTATAATTTTTTTGTGAATTGTTGTAGACGGTTGGCCAGTATTTTGTTGAGAAGTTTTGTATCGATGTTCATCAAAGAAATAGGTCTACAGTTCTCTTTCTTTCATGAATCTCTGTCTGGTTTGGGGATGAGGGTTATATTAGCTTCATAGAATGAGTTTGGTAAAGAACTTTCATTTTCAATTTCGTTGAACAGCTTCAGGAGTATTGGTGTGAGCTCTGCTTTGAAGATCTTATAGAATTCAGCTGTGATCCATCTGGCCCTGGGCTTTTCTTAGGTGGAAGTTCTCTAATTGCCATTTCTATTTCAGAGCTTGAAATAGGCCTGTTGAGTTGGCTTAGTACTTCTTGGTTCAGTGTGGGTATGTTAATATTGGCTAGGAATTCATCCATTTCTTCTAGTTTCTCAAATTTGTTGGCGTAAAGGTTTGAGAAGTAGTCCCTCATGATATTCTGGATCTTGGTAATTTCTGTCGTGATATTACCAATTTCATCTCAGATTTTGTTTATTTCGATATGCTCTCTTCTTTTTTCGGTAAGATTTGCTAAGGGTTTGTCAATTTTTTAAATTCTTTCAAAGAACCAACTCCTTGTTTTGTTGATTCTTTCTATAGTTTTTTTGGATTCCAAGTCATTTAATTATGCTTTGATTTTAATTATTTGCTTTCTTGTACTGCGATTAGGGTTGGTTTGTTGCTCTTTTTCCAGGAGCTTAAGGTGATACATTAACATGTTGGTTTGCAATTTTTCCAACTTGTTGTTGTAGGCACTCAGCGCTATAAATTTTCCTCTGAGTACTGCCTTTGCCATGTCCCAAAGGAGTTGGTATTTTGTGTGCTCCTTACTGTTAAATTTCATAAACTGTTGGATTTCTGTTCAGATCTCTTCGATGACCCATTGGTGATTCAACAATGTGTTGTTCAGTCTCCATGTGTTACTGGGTTTTCGTTGGTGGAGATGTGTGTTCAGTTCCAGTTTGATGCCTTTGTGGTCTGAGAGTGTGCATGGAATAATTTCTGTGTTTCTGAAACTGTCCAGGTTTGTTTTATGGTCTAAGATGTGGTCTATTTTGGAAAATGTTCCATGTGCTGCTGAGAAAAACGTATAGTGTGTTGTTGCTGGGTGGAATATTCTGCAGATGTCTGATAGATCTATTCGTCTATATAGTTGTTCAGTTCTAAGGTTTCTCTGTTGAGTTTTTGCCTTGTTGATCTGTCCATAGGTGAGAGTGGTGTGTTAAAGTCACCGACAATGACTTTATTTTGATCTATGCACGGTTTCAGTGTAAGTAAAGTTTGCTTGATGAAGTTCGGAGCTCCGGGATTGGGTGTGTAAATATTTAGGATGGTTATGTCTTCCTGGAGGAAAGATCCCTTTAGTAGTATGTAGTAACCTTCTTTGTCTTCTGTTACTAATTTTAGTTTGAAGTCTACTTTATCTGATATGAGGATGGTAACTCCAGCCTGTTTATGGGGGCCGTTAGCTTGATAGAGTTTATTCCAACCTCTCACTTTCAAAAGATGAATGTTTTTTTGGGTAAGATGTGTCTCTTGAAGACAGCAGAACGATGGCTCTTGGTTTTTGATCCAACTAGACAGCCTATGCCATTTAATTGGTGAGTTAAGTCCATTGATATTGAGAGTTAGGATTGAGAGATATTGATTAGTTCCTACCATATTTAAAAGCTTTTATCAGGGCCTGTGTCTTGACAGTTCTTGTGGTCCTTAGGTGGTATGCTGTTTAGGTGCCATTTCTTTCCCTATATTGCATTTATTTTGGTTTTGTATGTATAGAACATCTTTGAGAATTCTCTATAGTGTTGGTTTTGTTGCAACATATTGTTGCAGCTTTTCCCTGGAATGGAATATTTTTATTGTTCCCTCAGTTATGAATGAGATTTTCTCAAGGCTAGGGCTCTTCCACTTCAGCCACAGCACCTTTTCTCTACTTTTGCCACATATGTGGTACCGAGGAATCGAACCCGGGTCTTCGTGCATGCTAGGCCAGCACTCTACCACTAGGCCAAACACCTGGCTCATGTTTTGTTATATTATCATTCCATATACACTATATAATTTACATATTATTTATAGATGTAAGTATAAATATATACTTCTCGGTGCTGGTCCCAGGCCTTGGACTCAGTGCCTGGTGCTAAGCCTGAGCTTCATTGATCAAGGTATTTCTCAACCAATTGAGCCACAGGTCCACTTCTGAGATGTTGGGTTTGGTTTGCTTTCATTTTGGGATGTGTGTGTGAGTGTGTGTGTGTGTGTGTGTGTGTGTGTGTTTGGTAGGTAAGTGGAGATTAGAATCTCATGGCCTTTCCTACCCAAGCTGGCTTTGAACTCTGATCCTTAGATCTTAGCCCCCTGAATAGGTAGGATTATAAGCACGAACCGAAAATGGTTGGCTGTAATGAATTTTCTAACACAAATTAATTACTGTATAAAAATATGAACTTCTTCCTAAAATTAAAAGACAGTAATAATTCAATTTCCTCTTCTCTTCTTTAAGAAAAGGACAGTGTTCACATCAAATCATAAAGAGATACATTGAAATGCAGATTTGAGTCAAATGATACCATTTTGACTTAATTTATAGAAATGTAGAATAACTCATTGTTCTTGTCTTCATAGCACTAGGTCCTGAGGTATAGAAAATTTCATGAGAATATTTTTGCTTCATTGGAAGGATCTAAATACAATTCTGACTCATGTGGCCAGGTCATTGACATGCATGCAGATGTACCCATTTGAAGAGTATAATTCCAATGCCTACCAAAAGCCACCCCCTCAAAGATAAATAGAACTATCAGCAGTGCTCTTTCACAAATATCTGGATTCATAAATGTGCAAATATCTATGTATCTATATTTAAGAGTAGTTAAGGACCTAATGGCAGATTGTGGTAGAAAACACATTTATTCTCATCATTTGTTGAGCAAAATAATGTGAGGCTTGGAGAAGTGTGTGTGTGTGTGTGTGTGTGTGTGTGTGTGTGTGTATGTTACCTGTGTCAGTATGTGTATCAGTGTTGGGGCTTGAACTCAAGGCCTGGAAACTGTTCCTGTAACAATTTGCTCAAGGCTAGTGCTCTAAAACTTGAGCCATTGGTCCACTTCCAAATTTTTGTAAGTTATTTGGAGAAAAAGTGTCTCACAGACTTTTCTGCTTGGCTGGTTTTGACTTTGATTCTCATATTTCAGCCTCCTAAGTAGATAGGGTTACAATCATGAGCCACTGGCACTCAATTAGGAGTATGGAGAAGCTCTGTGCTCAAAATTGCAGAGTTGAGGAATGGCACAACCAAATGTAATTTCTGCCTTCTTATGGCCAGGGCAACCACCAACATTCTGTTTTAACATCCAACATTCTGATTCTGTTCCAGCAGATCTCAGATTTCCCCATTTTAAGTAGAACAACTTGTTCTCCTTGTTCTTAATGGGGAAGAAAAAGAAGTGTGTAGAAAATACACTAGGAATCTAGGACAAAACAGCTTAGAAAGTGTGCATTTTACCAGGCATGGTGGCTAACGCCTGTAATCCCAGCTACTTAGGAGTTTGAGATATGAGGATCAATGTTCAAAACCAGCCTAGGCACTGAAGACCATGAGATATTACCTCCAATTAATCACTAGAAAAGGGGAAATAGGGCTTGGATCAAGTGCAGAGTGGTAGCCTTGAACCGAAGAGCTCAGAGACAGTGCCCAGGTCCAGGGTTCAAGTCGCATGACCCTCAAAAAGTAATTGTGCACTTCATATTATGGATAGCATATAGCCCCAGAGATCTCCATCATGTAAATGAACAAGGAAGGAGGATTCTGGGAGAGATGAGAATTAGGCTCATTCTAACCACAGCCATTGCCTTTTATGTGTCATGTGATCCCCAAGAGCACAGAACAACTAGGTCAACCAAACATAAGTAATGGGCAAAGATGTCCCTCTGCTGTCTTTCGCCAGACACTGTAGCCAACGTCAGAGGCAGCTTTCAATTTCAAAAGAATTCATAAAGACAAACTGAGGGTCTTTGACCCTAGAAAGGAAACTGTGTCCTTGGCAACAAGGTTTCATATTGCAAGAATAGAGGGAGAAGTTACTGAAAACAAAAACTAAGATTTTTTTCTGATATTCATATACTCCATCAACATATGATAAACTCTAAGAAAACGAAGATTGTGTGATAATAATGTGTTCCATGGGGCAGCTAAGACAGAAGTGAATCAACAAACAAAATAATTTTGTTTATCTTTTCCAAACATAGCATACTCATGGAGAGGATCAAGCTGTACTTGATACAAATTCAGCAAATATTTATTCAGTATTTTATAAGATTTAACTGTGTGTGCGTGTGTGTGTGTGTGTGTGTGTGTGTGTGTGTGTGTGTGTCTGTGTGTGTGTGCTCATGGGCTTGTTGCTTCTGCTGGTTGAACTTTAGTGCTCTTTGAGCTTTTGTGCTCAAGGCTAGGGATTTATCACTTAAGCCAACCACTCTAGTTTTAACATTTTTAATGCTTCATTGGAGATAAGATTTTCACAGGCTTTCTTCCAATCCTCAAATCTCAGCCTCCTGAGTAGCTAAGATTGCAGGTGTGACCAACTGGTTTCCATCTAAATATGATTGTGTTCCCCAAAGCTCTGTTCTAAAGGTTTTTGCCCTAAGGTTGATAAATGCAATTTTAACTTTGAGAAGTATTGCCTAGTTGAAAGTTACTGAAATTATATCCTCAAGATGGAGTATAAAATTCGCTCTCTCTCCCCCCCTCTCTGTCTCTCTCTCTGTCCCTCTCTCTCTCTCTTCTCTCTTTCCATCCCTCTCTCCCTCTCTCCTTCCTGGCTCAAAATGTAAATACTCAAATACATATTCCCATCCTTATATAACACCTTCTTGATAAACGCAAAACTTGAAACTGTGATTCAAAATAAACCTTTCAGGTATTTTATCGTAGCAGTGTGAAACTAATATAGCACTTTATATAAAGCTCTGTACTAGGGATGGGGGGAGGGAAATGGGGACTAAGACATGAGAAAGGGTATCAATGTTTGTGAATTAATGCACCTCCTATCTGGTCAATATAATGTAACCCTCTATTAATTACAATATATATATATATATATGGATGACAAAAGCACTTTACTAGTTAATTTAACATAAATTTCCCCCTATTCACTCAAAGGAATATTAAACATAGAGACAACATTTAATTATTACTAAATGTTAATATTATTAATTTATTTTAGGAGAACTTTTTGTGAATTATCAATGTCATTTTATGCTTTTCATTAAAGTAATATTCTTTAAATGAGTCTAACTAGTTTCTTTTTTATTTATTCTCATAACTTGTTATTCTTAAGAAATTACAGTTACTCAACTCAGGTGTCTGGGATCTGAGGATCTCTATTCAAAGCTAGTGAGGGCAGGAAAGTCCTTAAGACTTAACTTCACTACCTGACAAATGTAACTGTAACCCCTCTATATATTACCCCTGCAATAATATACAATTTGAAAAAAGAACTTACCTTCAATTACATAGCCAAAACCTGGGAGTGAAGGTATGACTGAAGTGGTTGAGTACAATCCTTGAGCAAAATAGCTAAGGGACACTGCCCAGGCCCCAGTACTGACAGGACACAAAAACTATTTCAAAAATTCCATTGGAGGTTACAGCTATGCAAATATTTATATTGTACTTTGTAGATTGTTCAGGTCAGGAAACTTTTTCTGAGAAACTTTGATTATAGTTCCTTAATAATTTGCTGGCTGACTTCAGATTCTTACGCCCTCAGGAGAATGTGACTTTTCTCTATAAGTGCAAGACAGATTAGATTATAAATCTCTGATCAGAATGAGAAGGTAAGAAAACAAACCCAACAAAGTAAAGATGTCTTGCTGGAAAAAAGGAAAGCATTTTATCTGAACCACTCATAGATGTCTGAAGGGGTTGTCATTTTAATAAATGAAACTTATGATCTCAATGCAACTCTGGAGTCTGTTACAACAACTTCCCAGAACTCACTTGGGCTGGAAACTTTATTTTTTATTTTATTTTTATTTTTTGTGCCAGTCTTTGCTTGAATTCAAGCATGGGTACTGTCTTTATACTTCTTTTTGCCCAAGGCTAGAACTCTACCATTTGAGCCACAGTTCCACTTCTGGCTTTTTGGTGGATCTTTGCAGATATGAGTATAACGTATTTTCCTCCCTGTGCTGCTTTCAAATCATGATCCTTGGATCTTGGGCCCCTTGAGAAGGATTTTGACCAGTAGCCACTGGCAACCCATTGGAAATTTTTATTCACACATAATGCACCTATGTCATTTATATTATGTTGCATTTACTGTAAAAATCTGGAATATGATTGAAAAACAAATATCTTCTAACCAAATAATTCTCAAGTCTTCACTTTAAATGTAACACATTTCCCATTATCCCTGACCTAAAGTCTGTGATCAACAGCTTTCTTCCTCACATATTTCAAGAACAGATGTTGATTTATTTACGTAGAAGAGAATGTATAAAGTCAGCATATAATCAAAGAAACACAGCCAAGACAGATTTTGCTCATCTAGGAAGAAACTTCCAGGACTTCCTTGACTGGAACGTGAATTATAAACAACATATCTCAATACATCTCACGTTTCAATAGCACGTCGGTAAGAACAATTTTAGAAATGAATCTGTCATTGTAACAGTAAGAGAAAGTGAGTTCCAGGATTTTACCTCATTTTTGGAAAGCTGAAGAAGTGGACCAGGAGGGAGCACAGGTAATTTTTCCATAGTATGATAATTGAGAATAATGTTTCTAGTGACACAAAGAACACACACACTCACACACACACACACACACACACACACACACACACACACACACACACAATGCTAATATGAAGCAGAAAGAATCCCAATACCAGCTACTCATGGGTCATTTGAAAAGGCAAAACTGTGTGTCTGGACAAAATTATCATAAAAAAGGAAAGAGATGGGCTGGCACTTTCGCCTCGTGGTAGGGTACTTGCTTAGCAGGAATGAAAAGTTCAGTTCAATTCCTTGGTGACACAAACAGAAAAAGCCACAGGTGGTGCTGTTGCTCAAGTGGTAAAGATCCAGGCTTGAGAAAGCCCAAGAACAGTGCTTAGGCCCTGAGTTCCAGCGCCAGGACTAAAAATATAATAAAATAAATTTTATAAAGCAAAGAGATTTATAAAACACCATCCCTAGGTGATTATAAATCAAGAAGCATTGAACCATGGAATTATTTAATATCTGAATTGTTTGAGGACAGCAATAATTCAGGTATGTTCTTCTAATAAATAATATCAAAAATATGTACTATATCACTTTTTCAAATTCATAAAGAAATATAGCTTTGGGTAATCAGTAAAAATTATCTAGCATACCAATCTGAGAGTTTCAACTGAATAACAAAAACAGATGATAGAAAATAAAGATACAATTTGAAATTGGATAGGGAAGGGGGGAAAACCAAGACGGGTGGGGGGTGTGTGTGCGGGAGGGAAATGGGTTCCAAGACATGTGAAAGGGTATCAATGTATGTGAATTAATGCACCTTCTATCTGGCAAATATCTTGTAACCCTTTTACTAATTACAATAAAAAAATTAATAAAAAAGAAAATAAAGATACACAGATAGACAGATCAATCAAATGATAGATAGATAGATTACATATATGCATATATACATGCACACAAACATATGTATATACATATGGACATACAAACGTACATACATAGGCAGGTACACAGATGGATGATAGGTAGAGTGATTGAATATAGATACCCCAAAGACTAATGATAAATGGTTGGGTAGAAGATTGATAGATAGCAATAAGTAGAAGATATTCAGATGGAGGGGGTGGTAGACCAACAATTTAATGTGTCACTTTAACCTGCTGGGAAAAGAGGAACAAACCAACCCTAATCCCAGTAGAAGGAAACAAATTATTAAAACCAAACCAGAATTAAATGAATTGGAGTCCAAAAAAGCTATAGAAAGAATCAACAAAACAAGGAGTTTGTTCTTTGAAAAAATTAACAAATCGACAGACCCTTAGCAAATCTTACCAAAAAAGAAGAGAGCATAGAAAAAAAACAAAATTACAGATGAAAATGGTAATATCACGACAGAAATTACCAAGATCCAGAGCATCATGAGGGAATACTTCTCAAACTTTTACACCAACGAATTTGAGAATCTAGAAGAAATGGATGAATTTCTAGCCAATATTAATGTATCCACATTGAACCAAGAAGAACAAACACAAACAGGCCTATTTCAAGCACTGAAATAGAAATGACAACAAGAGACCTTCCACCTAAGAAAAGCCTCGGGCCAGGTGGATTCATAGCTGAATTCTATAAGGTCTACAAAGCAGAGCTGACACCAATACCCTTCAAGCTCTTCAATGAAATTGAAAATAAAGGTTCTTTACCAAACTCATTCTATGGAGCTACTATAACCCTCATCCCCAAACCAGACAGAGATTCATCAAAGAAAGAGAACTGTAGACCTATTTCTTTGATGAACATCGATGCAAAACTTCTCAAGAAAATACTGGCCAACCGTCTACAACAATTCATCAAAAAATTATACAGTATGATCAAACAGGATTCATCACAGGGAGGCAAAGCTGGTTCAACATACGCAAATCAATTAATATAATTCAACACATCAACAGGAGCAGGGACAAAATCACATGACTGTCTCAATAGATGCAGAAAAGGCATTTGACAATATCCAACACCCTTTTATGTTAAAAGCTGCGAACAAAGTAGGAATCCATGGAACTTTCCTCAATATAATAAAGGCTGTGTATGACAAACCCACAGCTAGTATTATACTTAAGGGCAGAAAGCTTAATCCATTCCCTCTGAAATCAGGAACGAGACAAGAATGCCCACTCTCTCCACTCCTCTTTAGCATAGTATTAGCATTCCTAGCCATTGCAGTATGGGAAGAACAAGCATAAAGGGGATCCACATAGGGAAAGAGGAAGTAAAAGTTTCCCTCTTTGCAGATGACATGATCCTGTATTTAAAGAATCCTATAGACCCTGCTCTCAAGCTCCTTGAGCTGATTCAAAACTTAGGATGGGTAGCAGGGTCTAAAATTAACCCTCAAAAATCAACTGCCTTCTCTACACCAACAGTGAGAGTAATGAGGCAAGAATCAGGAAAGCAACTCCTTTTGAAATATCCTCAAAGTTAATAAACTACCTATGAATTATCCTAACTAAGAATGTAAAGGACATTTTGATGAAAACTTTAAAATCATGAAAAAGGAAATTAAAGCAGAACTGATGAAACGGAAAAACCTCCCATGCTCCTGGATTGGAAGAATCAATTTTGTGAAAATTACAATTTGCTAAGGGCTAGCTACAAATTCAACACAATACCAATCAATATCGCAATGTTCATTGCAGCACTATTTATCATAGCAAAGATATGGGACCAACCTAGATGTCCTCAGTTGATGAATGGATCAACAAGATGTGGTATTTGTACACAATGGAATTTTATGCTGCTGTCAGAAAGAAGGACATCGCCCCATTTGTTACCAAATGGAAAGACTTAGAAAAAAATCATATTGAGTGAAGTAAGCCAGACTCAAAGAACTTAGGCTCAATGGTTTCCCTCACTTTCCATAATCAGTAGAAACCTTGGGCTCTTCTAGCAGAGATTTGCAATAGAGCAAAACCTTGATACAAAAGGCCATATAGTATGACACTAAATGAAAGGATCTCTTGGATATAGAAACATAAGCCATATAACGAATGATTGTTGTCCATAAGGTACTATGTTATCTCTCATCTCTTTTGCTGTCCATTGGTTATCTCATATTGTTACAGTATCTCTCTTTGTTACCTGATATAACGGATATATTTGTATTTGGTTATTAGAAATTGGATAGGGAAGGGGGAAAACAAGATAAGGGGTGGAAATGCGGGGGAGGGAAATGGGGACTAAGACCGGTGGAAGGGAATCAATGTATGTGAATTAATGCACCTTCTATCTGGCAAATCCATGCAACCTTTCTATTAATTATAATGAAAATATATGAAAAAAAGAATCCTTCCTTGAATACTTGTTTATTCAACATGAAAAAAGCAACCCACTTATTACTTATCTTCTATAATTGAAACCTCTCTCTATATCACCTTTACAATAAAAATATTTGAAGCAAGAAAAATTTAAAAAAGAAGGATTCATATGTATATCATATTCTTAGTTTTAGATCCATAACACACATCTGTGTGTACAAGGGTGTGTGTGTGTGTGTGTGTGTGTGTGTGTGTGTGTGTGTGTGCGTGTGTGTGTGTGTGTCTGTGAGTGTGTGTGTGTGTGTCTGTGTCTGTGTCTGTGTGTCTGTTTGTGCCAGTACTGGAGCTTGAATTCAGAGCCTAAGTTCTGTCTCTTAGCTTTTTCTCTCTAGGATGGTATTTCACTCTTGAGCCATAGCTCCACTTTTGGCTTTTACATAGCTGTAAATAAGAGCCTCATGATCCTCTCTACCTGGGATGGCTTTGTACTCAGATCCCAGTCTCCTGAATAACTACCATTACAAATATGAACCCCAATGCCTAGCCCCAATGTACATTCAAGGAAGTGAATTCATTAGTATGATGTCTTTATGAAATCTCTAGTATGAGGATGTCCTTTTAAAGAAACCACACTAAAGTATAGCAAATACGATGAGAGATAACATAGTACATTAAGGACAGCAATCACACATCATGTGGCTCTTGTTTCTATATCCTGGAAGTGTTTCATTTAGCATCATACTGTATGGCCTTATGTACCTAGATTTTGTTCTATAGTATATATCTGATAGGAGAGTCCAAGGTTTCTACTGATTATGACAAAAGAGGGAAACCATTGAGCCTATGTTCCTTTGAGTCTGGCTTACTTCACTTAATACGATTTTTTCTAAGCCTTTCCATTTCCTAACAAATGGGGGGATGGGAGGGGGAAGGAAGATGGCGCCGAGACAATAGGGACGCTGCCTAGCTTTCTCTGACAAAAAGAGAGAACCAGGGAGTCCCATGAGCCAACTATCTAAAGAAATCCACAACAGCAAACTCAAAAAGCAACAGAGAAGGACTCAAACCGGAAAAGATATCCAGATAAAGCTCACATCCAACTTTCTCAAAGAATTCGGAACGCGAGGACCCCTCCCCCACCTCTCGCCCAAAGCCGCGGAAAGCCGCGATAAGCAGCAGCTGGTGCCGGACCAAGCCGCGAAAAGCTGCTTGAGTGGGTGCCGGCTCCACGCGGGGAAAGCTGGGGTGAGCACCGGCTCTAATCCACGAAAAGCGGCGGCAGTGGAGGGCACCAGGCTGGGAGCCCAACGGCTGCAGAAACCAGCACAGAACCGGGCCGGCGAACGGCAGAAGCAGCGGAACCCAGACACGGAACCAGAACAGCAAGCAGCGAAACCCACACGCAGAACACAGGCGGCGGCGGAGACCCGAGGGGAGTGAAAGACGCCCCACCACCGTGGAGGACCCGCAGACGGACGCAGAGGCGTGAGTAATACAGCGCATCCCCAAACACATCAGGAAAGCGGAGCGGGTGCCAAGTAATAGAACTTAACTCAGACCCCAACACCACGCCCGAGAAAGACTGGCAGGAGCAGGGGGGCAAGGAATTTAGAATTCTGTCCCTTTCCTCAACAGCCCCCTCCCTCATGCCAGTGACTGGAGATTGACAGGCGGGCTACCCATAAGACCCAGCACTCCACCAAGGGAGGCGGGGCTGTCCCAACTCCCACCCGCCCAACAGGCTCAACCTCCAGCCCTCTGACTGGAGACTGACAAGCGGGCAGACCTTAAGAATCAGCACCCCACCAGGGGAGGCGGAGCTGTCCCAGCTCCCACCTGCCCCCAGGCTCCTTTCCCAGGCCACTGGATCTGGAGAGTGGAGGGCTTAGGGACCCTGCCTTACAACAGTGGGTAGGGGGTGCGGGTAAATAGGAGCCAGCATCTGCCCCCCTCAATTCTCGAGCGGGCATCCTCCAGCTGGGAATCTTGAACAAGACACCACCGAGGGCCCCCCTCCCACAGTCACAGACTCTGACAAAGCAGTGGAAACACAGCAGGGATTGGAAGGGCCAACCAGCAGCCAAGCTCCCTTTCTGAGAACCAAAAAGGCGCTGCTCCGCCTTGGAGCCCACATCCCCAGCTGGGCCCCGCCCCTGGGAACAAAGGGGCCTCCTGCTGGTACAGCTGAGAGCTCCTGAAACTCTCAATCCCCAGACCCTTGGCTTGGGGCCTCCCCTGGAAGCAGCACTGGAAAACGTCTGCCAACAGCGCTCAGACAGAAGCTCACAGATCCATCCCATGGTCCACTGTGAGGCCACTGGTTGGGCTAAGAGCTAGTCGCGCAGCAACACATAAGTTTTACTCTAATACTTTCCAAACTTTGTACTCAAATACTCTACCTACTTACCCCCTGACCTCTCTCATTCTATTTTTCTATCTCTGGACCTCTGCTCCTCTTTCAACCCTTATACTACATGGATCTACACTTGATGGCTGTTGAGCAACATTGTATATCTAGGAGTTTAATTATTCTCTAGGCTCAGAGGGACTTAAAGACAATAGAGATTGGATTGAGAGGCTTATTGTTTTGGATATAAATCACTTATCAGTAAATAATTAGACTTGTCGGTAACTGCACAAAAAGAAAGACTGATAACACCAATCAAAACTTGTGAACATCTAGAGTCTGCCAGCTACAGAGGTCTAGGTTGGTTATATCTGAAAAACCATAATCGTGTTTAGTGTTAATCTAGCTCCCATTTTCAAATGGGCAGAACAAGAAACTCAAGAAAAAATGTCAAATCAAGAAACAACATCTCCCACCCCCCCTATCCAATGTAAACAGCCAATGGAACAGTGACTGGCAAACCTAGAGGAGAGTCTTCCAAGTGCTGTACAAATGCAATTGATAAACATCTTTAATGAAAAATGTGAAAATATAAAGAAAGAGATAAGGGAGGAAGCCATAGCTGAACAAGAGGAAACCATAAACAAGGTGATAAGTGAAAAAGAAGAAGCCATAAAGGAGGCCATAATAAAGGCTGTTCAAAGAAAGATGGATGAATTCATAGAATCCACAAATAAAAAGGTGACCGAACTCCAGCAAATGTTCAAAGAAAATAAAGCTACTGAGCTAACCACTCAAATGGAAATCAAGGAGCTAAAGAAATCCATACATGATCTAAAAGAAGAGATGCAAGGCATCAAAAATGAGCAATTAGTAGCAAGGGAGATGAAAACTAAAGTAGATAGCTTTGATAGCAGTTTAGACAATGCAGAGGAGAGAATTTCCGGGGCTGAAGATAATTTAGTTATTATAGAGAAAGGACAGAAAACGACTCAATCCAAATCTAGGAAAAATGAGAGAGCGCTTCAGGAGGTCCAAGATACGATTATTCAGCCTAATTTAAGGCTAACTGGTATTGAGGAGGGTCTGGAAAAAGAGGTCAATGGTATTGGAAATATACTTCAGGGAATCATCTCAGAGAATTTCCCAAATATCCAGAAGGGCAGACCCATCCAGATACAAGAAGCTTTTAGAACCCCAAACAGACCTGACCAGAAAAGAACATCCCACCGCCACATCATAATCCAAACTGGATCAGTAGAAACCAAAAAAAGGATCCTAAAGGCAGCCAGGGAAAAGGGTTCAGTAATCTATAAAGGAAAACCAATCAGAATAACCCCAGATTACTCAGCAGAGACCATGCAAGCAAGAAGTGTCTGGAAGCATATATATTATGCCCTTAAGTCAAATAACTACCAACCAAGAATACTTTACCCAGCTAAGCTCTCATTCATAACTGAGGGAACAATAAAAACATTCCATTCCAGGGAAAAGCTGCAACAATATGTCGAAACAAAACCAACACTATAGAGAATTCTGAAAGGTGTTGTACACATAGAAAACCAAAATAAATGCAATATAGGGAAAGAAATGGCACCTAAACAGCATACCACCTAAGGACCACAAGAACTGTCAAGACACAGGCCCAAATAAAAGCTTTTAAAAATGGTAGGACCTAATAAATATCTCTCAATCCTAACTCTCAATATCAATGGACTCAACTCTCCAATTAAACGGCATAGGCTGTCTAGTTGGATCAAAAACCAAGAGCCATCATTCTGCTATCTTCAAGAGACACATCTTACCCAAAAAAACAATCATCTTTTGAAAGTGAGAGGTTGGAATAAACTCTATCAAGCTAACGGCCCCCATAAACAGGCTGGAGTTGCCATCCTCATATCAGATAAAATAGACTTCAAACCAAAATTAGTAAGAAAAGACAAAGAAGGTTACTACATACTACTAAAGGGATCTTTCCTCCAGGAAGACATAATGATCCTAAATATTTACACACCCAATCCCGGAGCTCCAAACTTCATCAAGCAAACTTTATTTACACTGAAACCATACATAGATCGAAATACAGTGATTGTCGGTGACTTTAACACACCACTTTCACCTATGGACAGATCAACAAGGCAAAAACTCAACAGAGAAACCTTCGAACTGAACAAATATATAGACCAACTAGATCTAAGAGACATCTGCAGAATATTCCACCCAGCAACAACACACTATACGTTTTTCTCAGCAGCACATGGAACATTTTCCAAAATAGATCACATCTTAGGCCATAAAACAAACCTGGACAGATTCAGAAACACAGAAATTATTCCATGCACATTCTCAGACCACAAAGGCATCAAACTGGAAGTAAACACACATCTCCACCAACAAAAACCCTATAACTCATGGACACTGAACAACACATTGTTGAATCACCAATGGGTCATCGAAGAGATCAGAACAGAAATCCAACAGTTTATGAAATTTAACAGTAAGGAGCACACAAAATACCAACTCCTTTGGGACACAGCAAAGGCAGTACTCAGAGGAAAATTTATAGCGCTGAGTGCCTACAACAACAAGTTGGAAAAATTGCAAACCAACAAGTTAATGTCTCACCTTAAGCTCCTGGAAAAAGAGCAACAAAACAACCCTAATCCCAGTAGAAGGAAGCAAATAATTAAAATCAAAGCAGAATTAACTGATTTGGAATCCAAAAAAACTATAGAAAATATCAACAAAACAAGGAGTTGGTTCTTTGAAAGAATTAACAAAATTGACAAGCCCTTAGCAAATCTTACCAAAAAAAGAAGAGAGCATATCGAAATAAACAAAATCTCAGATGAAATTGGTAATATCATTACAGAAAATACCAAGATCCAGAATATCATGAGGGAATCCTTCTCAAACCTTTATGCCTACAAATTTGAGAATCTAGATGAAATGGATGAATTCCTAGCCAATATTAACATACCCACACTGAACCAAGAGGAACGAAGCCAACTCAACAGGCCTATTTCAAGCTCTGAAATAGAAGTGGCAATTAGAGAAATTTCACCTAAGAAAAGCCCAGGGCCAGATGGATTCACAGCTGAATTCTATAAGATCTTCAAAGCAGAGCTCACACCAATACTCCTCAAGCTCTTCAACGAAATTGAAAATGAAGGTTCCTTACCAAACTCATTCTATGAAGCCAGTATAACGCTCATCCCCAAACCAGACAGAGATTCATCAAAGAAAGAGAACTATAGACCTATATCTTTGATGAACATCGATGCAAAACTTCTCAACAAAATACTGGCCAACCATCTACAACAACTCATCAAAAAAATTATCACTATGATCACCTGGATTCATCACACGGAGGCAAAGCTGGTTCAACATACGCAAATCAATTAATATAATTCAGCACATCAACATGAGCGAGGACAAAAATCACATGATTGTCTCAATAGACGCGGAAAAGGCATTTGACAAGATCCAACACCCCTTTATGTTAAAAGCTCTGAGGAAACTAGGAATCCATGGAACATTCCTCAATGTAATAAAGGCTGTGTATGAGAAACTTACTGCTAGTATTACAATTAATGGTGAAAATCTAAAGCCATTTCCTCTAAAATCAGGAATGAGACAAGGATGCCCACTCTCTCCACTCCTCATTAACATAGTACTAGAATTCCTAGCCAGTGCAATAAGGCAAGAAGCAAGCATAAAGGGGATCCAAGTAGGGAAAGAGGAAATAAAACTATCCCTCTTTGCAGATGATATGATTCTGCATTTAAAGAATCCTATAGACTCTACTCCCAAGCTCCTTGAGCTGATTCAAAGCTTTGGAAGAGTAGCAGGCTATAAAATCAACCCTCAAAAATCAACTGCCTTCCTTTATGCCAACAGTGAGAGGAACGAGGCAATAATCAGGACAGAAACTCCTTTCACAATAGCCTCAAAGAAAATAAAGTACCTAGGAATTAGCTTAACTAAGAATGTAAAGGACCTTTTTGATGAAAACTTTAAAACCCTAAAAAAGAAAATTCAAGCAGAACTAAGGAAATGGAAAAATCTCCCATGCTCCTGGACTGGAAGAATCATCATTGTGAAAATGACAATCTTGCCAAGAGCTATCTACAAATTCAACGCAATACCCATCAATATCCAAATGTGATTATTTAAAGAAATAGAAGAGGCAATCCAAAATTTCATATGGAATAATAAAAGACCCCGTATAGCAAAAACACTTCTTAGCAGAAAGAACAGCGCTGGAGGAATTACAATTCCAAACTTTAGACTCTATTACAGAGCTGTAATTATCAAAACAGCTTGGTACTGGCACAAGAACAGTCCTGAAGACCCATGAAATAGAACTGAGGACCCAGATATTAAACCACAGACCTATGGGAACCTAATCTTTGACAAGGGAGCCAAAAAAATAGAATGGAAGATAGACAGCCTCTTCAACAAGTTGTGCTGGCAGAACTGGCTAAGCACCTGCAGAAAACTAAAGTTGGATCCTTCTTTGTCACATTGCACTACAATTAACTCCAAATGGATCAAAGACCTGGAGATAAAAGCTGACACACTTAAAACTTTACAGGAAGGAATAGGAGATACACTAGGCCTCCTTGGCACAGGTCGAAACTTTCTTAATAAGGACCAAGAAACACAACAAATCAGAAAAAGGCTGGATAAGTGGGACTGCATTACACTGCAGAAGAAACAAAAATGGCCTATAGACACATGAAGAAATGCTCAACATTTCTGGTCATAAAAGAAATGCAAATCAAAACAACTCTAAGATTCCACCTCACTCCAGTTAGAATGGCCAGGATCAGGAAAACGAATAATAACAGATGCTGGAGGGGATGTGGCCAGGAGGGATCACTACTACACTGTTGGTGGGAGTGCAGACTCGTTCAACCACTATCTAAAGCAGTGTGGCAGTGCCTCAAAAGGCTAAACATAGAACTTCCCTATGACCCAGCAATTCCACTACTTGGCATTTACCCAACCATCCAGAAACAAGGGCATACTAAATCCACTAGCACAACAATGTTCATTGCAGCACTATTCACCATAGCAAAGATATGGAACCAACCTAGATGTCCCTCAGTTGATGAGTGGATCAACAAGTTGTTGTATTTTTACACAATCGAATTCTATGCTGCTGTCAGAAAGAATGACATCGCCCCATTTGATAGGAAATGGAAAGACTTAGAAAAAATCATATTAAATGAAGTCAGCCAAACTCAAAGGAACTTAGGCTCAATGGTTTCCCTCATTTGTTACAATCAGTAGAAACCTTGGGCTCTGCAAGCAGAGATCTGCAATAGAGCAAAATCTTGATACATAAGGCCATATAATATGAAGCTAATTGAAAAGACCTCCAGGATGTTGAAACAAAAGCCATATAACAAATGATTGTTGTCCCTAATGTACTATGTTGTCTCTCATCTCCTTTGCTGTCCCTTGGTTATCTCATATTGTTATAGTATCTCACTTTGTTATCTGATGTATTGAATTTATTTGTATTTGGTTATTTGAAATTTGATAGGGAGGGGGGGAAAACCAAGACGGTGGAGGGTGGGGGGGGGAGGGAAATGTGTACCAAGACATGTGAAAGGGTATCAGTGTACGTGAATTAATGCACCTTCTATCTGGCAAATATCATGTAACCCTTTTACTAAATACAATAAAAAATGCAAAAAAACATATGTCTGTAGAGTTATAAATTTTTATGTCTCTATATTTTTGTTTATATTTCCAGTACTATGTCCATAGCATTGGGTATGCAAATATTGAGTCCCTGCTCTTGTACTATTTCCATCATGTTTTAGAAGTTCCATTGAATGGTTAGTTTCCGGCTACTTAGGCATCTTTCGTGAGAGGAACCAGTGAAAGAGCATGAGGAAAAAGAAGATTCTTACCACATGGCTACTGAGTAAATAAGAAGATAGGATGGGACTGGGGATGGACTAACAGTAAAAATGTGGAACATGTCCACTACATTTCAGCATACTTTAATAGCTTATGATAAGATTTTTTCTTCTTACTTGTCATCAATCACAAATGAGTAGAAGATAAAACTAATGCCAGGAATTCAAGGAAACTCCATAGGGATAGCCACTATTATTTATTTTTCACCATTTCTAAATTTTAAGGGTCTTATACTTCTCAACAGGCTGGAGAGAGACCAAGGTTATAGAAATGAAGCCTTCGTGGAATGATATGGAATTTATAGCAGCATTTAATTAAATGACAGGTTTTGTGTACATAACATATGGGTAGAAATCCTGTTGTGTTAAATGGTGGAATTTTCGGTGTGTCAGTTAAAATTCTGAACAGTTACTGACACATATATAATTTTCCTAAGCCTCCTCAATCTTTCTGCAGTGAGAGTTGTGGTCCTGGATTCAGGAAATCCCCTCAGGAAGGAAAGAATGCTTGCTGCTTTGATTGTACTCCCTGCACAGAAAAAGAGATGGCTAATGGGACAGGTAAGTTCATGACTTAGGGAGAAAGACATACTTTCTTCAAGTAGCCTCAATTCCATAAAATGAAAAAGACCTGTATTAATATTGCAACAGCAAAATCTTCTTCCTTCACTTACTAATTTTTTACCATAGATGATACAGTTCCTAACATAAGAATCACAAGTGAAGAATTACATGTCAAATGAATGTTTTCACTCTGTTGTATACATGTTTATTCCAGCAATTACTAACGTATTTTAACATGTATTAACTTAAGTACAAGAGTTTTAAATCATAAACTCTCCATTTTTATCAAAGAATACTTTAGAATACTAAGAAAACAGAGACATTGCATATGTTCATTTCCTATTGCCCAGAATATCCTTTCAACATAGCAACTCCTGTGAGTTAAGTTTTGTACATCCAAAAAACATGCAGGAATGGCTACGGGCTCTATTTTATATTGCCCTGGGAAGTATAAGCCTTAACATGAAAACTTTTGGATGAGGGGTTTGAGTAATGCACACGAGACTGAGAATGACTGTGGCAGCATGAAGAGGTATACGAATATTTTGTTGGGATATTGGAAATGGCAATAAATAATATGTGTGATTGTCATTGTGAGTAAAAATAGAGCATATAGGAAGCTCTGCCTGAATATAATGAAGCCATAAAATAATACTGAACATGTGTGGTAATACTGTGTAATGTTTACTTTTATACTAAACAATATTGACTTGTTAGAACTACCTCTATGTGGAGATTTTGTAATTTTCTTTTAAGTACTGAAAAGGGATTAATGGTTATTTGACTTACTCAACAGATATGGAGAAGCGCATACAGTGCTCAGATCATCAGTACTCCAACACAGAGAGAAACCAGTGCCTCCAACGGATGGCAAGTTTCCTGGCTTATGGAGAGCCTTTGGGGATGGCTTTGGTTTGCTTGGCTCTTTGTTTATGAACACTCACATCTGTCATTCTCGGAGTATTTGTAAAACATCAGAACACCTGCATTGTCAAGGCTAATAACAAGGCTCTCAGCTATATCCTGCTCATCGCACTCTTCTTCTGTTTTCTCTGTTCCTTGCTCTTTATTGGTCGTCCCAACACAGTCACCTGCATTCTACCACAAACCACATTTGGAGTTGCATTCACTGTAGCCATTTTTGCTGTCTTGGCCAAAACTGTTACTGTGGTTCTGGCCTTCAAAGTCGCTTTCCCAGGGAAAATGATGAAGTGGCTGCTTGTATCTGGGGCTCATAACTTCACCATTCCCATCTGTACTTTGATCCAACTGATGTTCTGTGTATTCTGACTGGGGACTTCTCCTCCCTTCATTGACACAGATGTACACTCTGAACGTGGCCACATTATCATCCTGTGTAACAAGGGTTCCCTCACTGCTTTCTACTGTGTCTTGGATATCTTGTTTTCCTTGCCTTGACCAGCTTTATTGTGGCTTTCCTGGCCAGGAACCTTCCCGACACCTTCAATGAAGCCAAGTTCCTAACCTTCAGCATGCTGGTGTTCTGCAGTGTCTGGATCACTTTCTTACCTGTCTACTACAGTGCCAAGGGGAAAGTCATGGTGGCTATAGAGGTGTTCTACATCTTGGCTTCCAGTGCAGGGTTCCTAGGCTGAATTTTTGCCCCAAGTGCTATATTCTCTTGTTATGGCCAGATAAAAATTTCCTTCATGGATTCCAGGACAAAAGACGCAGTGGGAGAAATAAACCATCTTAAGATTGAACTTATATGATAAACTGTATTAACACTGGGCTCATATGGCAGGGTATAATGACTCACACCTGTAATCATAGCTACTCAGGAGGCTGAGATCTGAGGATCAAGGTTCAAACCCAGCCACAGCACCAAAGGGCCTGGCACTCTTAGCTCCAATTAGCCTCTGGAAAAAAAGAAAGTGGGGCTTGGCTTAAGCCTTGAGCTGAAGAGCTCAGGGAGAATGCCCAGGCCCAGGGATAGTACAGTAGCCTTAAGCTGAAGAGCTCAAGGACAGCATCCAGGCTGAGTTCAAGCCCCATGACCCACAAATAAAAAAGATTGAACTTACATATCTGGTCAAATATGTGGAAGGTTGAGGCTAAATTCTCCATTTCATTTTGTCCATCAGATATTAGTTTATACTGTTGGAATCAAATCAGTGAGTAAATGACTTATTCATTGCTCTTGTAATAGTATAGTCACAACTTGTAGTCAGAGATCATACGTTAAAATTTCATTGTACATATTTCTGGAACTTTCTATTTATTCTGTACTTATCAGTAATCTCCATTAGTATGTTTTTATTGTCTCTACTTTTCTAAATGTGTTTTCTTAGCCATTGGCCTAAAATTTTCTTTATGCTGCCCGTTCTGGATCTTGAACTTAAAGCCTGGTTACTGAGCCTAAGCAGTAGGGGCAGTATTGTTTATTGTTTATTTGGTTTTGATTTTTGAATCAGTGATAGTAGTTTACCACTTGAGTGACTGCTCCACTTTTAGCTTTGTGGTTGTTACCTGTATATAATATTATTTGACTTTCTTTCCTTTAAGCCATGATCACCAGATCTTGGCTCCCCTGTGGCTCTGTTTATGGATATATTTCGTTGTTGTTGTTGTTGTTGTTTGCCAGTCCTGGGGTGTGAAATCAGGGTCTGACCACTGTCCTTGGTCATTTTCAAGCTAGCATTCTACCACTGGAGCCACAGCTCCACTGCCAACTTTTTCTGTGTATGTGATATCATGGAATCAAACCCAGGGCTTTGTGTATGCTAGGCAAGCACACCTTAACACTAGGCCACACTCCCAGCCCATTTTTATGCTTTAAAGTACATTATTTTACTGCCTGTTCATCATTACTGTTCTTAATCACAACTCATTAATATTTTACTCTTAAAAATGTTTGATGTTTTCATAAACTCATTAGAGCATATTGTGCTTAATATATGTATATTTCTATTCATATGTCTGCCTATTTCCATATTCCCCATTTTAATTTAGTTGGATCATTGTCCTGCATCCTCTCTGATTTCATTGCCTCTCTTTTTCCTTTTATATCCTTTCTTTCTCCTCTCTCTCTCTCTGTCTGTCTCTCTCTCTGTCTGTCTGTCTGTCTGTCTGTCTCTCTCTCTCTCTCTCTCTCTCTCTCTCTCTGTCTCTCTCTTTTTCTCCCTCTCCCCCCATGATATTTTACAGAGATGAAGTGAACATTCACTGATAAGTGCAGAGATTTGGGTGTTCTGTGTACCCTCAAAGCTCCATAGGATAATCAACTTATCTTTATTTGAGGCACAAATGCTAAGTGAAATTCTGGGGCTGGGAGTTTGGCCTAGTAGTAGAGTCCTTGCCTAGCATGCACCAAGATCCAGGTTTGCTTCCTCAGTACTACATACACAAATGCCAAAAGTGATGCTGTGGCTGAAGTGGTAGAGCTCTATCTTTGAGAAAGCCCAAGGAGAGTCACAGGCCCTGAGAAATTAATTAATTCCACTACAGCTACTTAAGAAAGAGTGAAATAAAGTAAAACATGTCCTAACAAAAGTAAGTTACATGGGCAGGGATATTGGACTAGTGGTAAGAGTGCTTGCATAGCATACACAAAGACCCAGGTTCAATTCCTTGGTAAAACATATATAGAAAAAATGCTGGAAATGGTGCAATGGCTCCAGTGGTTCAGCTGCAGCCTTGAGAAAGGCCAAGGACAGTGCTCAGACCTCAACTTCATGGCACAGGTCTGGCAAAAGTTACACATCATACAGATAATCTGGAAGTAAATACTACATTCTGGCATCCTTCTTTTGAAGTACCATGACACACATTCTTTTAGTTGTTCATAATGAACCTGCATTTAATGTCTACTGAAAAATGTTTTCTAACCTAGTCTGAATCAGTTCTTCCACATAAAAGGAAGAAAAGGTGAAAGGAAGGAGGTGATATGTACTTTCTTTCCTTAAACCAAGGTTATCACCTAGTCCTGTAAAAGTAAAACTGTTACATTTTTTTTCTTAGAAGAGAGACATGAAATGTTTGTGTAAAACTTTGGGAGGAAATACGTTATAATAACCTATGAAGCAGAGCCTTGAAAATACATTGTATTCACTTTCCACATTGCAAGAACAGTAAAATTGTAGTAAAGATTCGTTGAGAATATTTAATTCAGATGTAGAAATTCCTTTGAAAAAGAAACCTAAGACTTTTACAGCTAGTTGAAAACTAGAGAAAGAATTTTTGAAGTTATGGCCTAAGTTTTGATACATAGTTTACATGGGATTTCAAACTTACGGCGTATGAATCTTAAATATTGGTCTGATACAGACTCAAAGATCTCTGATTTTTAATAAAATAGATTTGTAATAAGGGAATAAGAACAAAGAACTTGTAGAATGTTATCACAGTGACAGTGACAATTCCCTCACTACTTCTGACACTGGGGGAAGAGATAAAGAACCCATAATGAAACTTTGGAATTTTACCTACATTCTGCTGTAAAACAAACAGATTTCAAAAATGTCTGACATCCTCAAAATGTTCTAAAACCAAAGATTCCTACATTGGAAAAAAGTGATCCTGAAATCAGAACATATGTCATTTTACCATTCAAATGTCTGCTTTTAATGACAATGAAGTCATGAGGTATGAAAATAAAATGCAAATATTAATAAGTGAGTAATGATAAAGATAATTTATTTATGGAAATTAACAATTTCTGACAATTCTAACACCTAAGACTTACTGAAAGCACTTTCTAGTACTGTCACTACTGTGATTAAGTTACTCAGAGAAACTATAATAAGAAAAAAGACCCTTAGGAACAAGAGGCACACATATATGTTTGTATAATATCAATAAAGTTTAAAAGATAATCAAAAGGACCACAAATAAATTATATTTTTATAAATTATCTTACATGAAGCCATTACTACATTTTTTCAATGTTGCAATACAGAAAAAGGAATATATCCACATGTGCAAGAGTTTACATCCATTGAGCTCCCAAATAAACTTTTTCTGCATGATCAGATTAGAAACTAAAATTTCTCAGAAATCCATAAGAGCTGATAAAGGTATAAGAAATTAAATTCCCTGGTATCAGTGGATCTCACCTGTACTCTAAGATACTTGGGAAGCTAAGATGTGAAAATCAAGCTTCAAATTCAGCCTGTGAAGGAAACACAGAATAAAAAACTAATCAGAAAAAGGCAGAATTGGTGTTGTGGTTCCATCTGTACAGTGCTACTTTCAAGCAAAAGAAGCTCAGCATTCAGGCCATAAGTTCAAGTTCCAGGACCAAGAAGGAAAAGAAAGAAAGAAAAAGGAAGGAAGAATGGAAGAAAGAAAGGAAGAAAGAAAGAAAGAAAGAAAGAAAGAAAGAAAGAAAGAAAGAGAAAAAGAAAGAAAGGAGGAAGGGAGGGAGGGAAGGAAGGAAGGAAGAAGAAAGGAAGGAAGGATGGAAGGAAGGAAGGAAAAAGGAGAGAGAGAGAGAGAGAGAGAGAGAGAGAGAGAGAGAGAGAGAGAGAGAGAGAGAGATGGAGGGATTGAAGAAGGAAGGAAGGAAAGTAATCTATCCCTTGATTCTATCTTTCACAGTCTAAAGAGTAACTCAATAACTTTCCCAGCCACTGAAGGTGATGTTCTTCAATATTATTTTTCATCCAGAATTTCTGTTCATAAATCTGTGGTGTTTTCTGAAAAATCTTCAATTAAATTCAAATATTTTTATTCCTTTTAATGGTGTAAAGTTTCTTTGTTAGAAATTTGGATCATCTCAAAACAAATACAATCAAGTTTCAGGGGTGTCTTCTTGAAACAAAAATTGGACAGTAGTCTGTCAATGGCTCCACGTATTGTTAAGGGGATAGAGATCTGAGAATGGCAGTTCAAAGTCATATAATGTAGGAAAATTCATAACATGTTAATCTAGAGTTAACTACAAAAAAGCTTAAGGTGGAATAGTGGTTCAAGTAGTAGAGCATTATCCTGGAGGCAAACACCTAAGAGACATCTGACAGGATCTGAAATTAAGATCCTCCAATGGTACTTATACTCACATGCATCTTCACCTGTGTGTGCATGCACAAGCATATGTTTGTGTGAGCACACACACACACACACACACACACACATAAATAGAAAAGGAAAACAAGTTCCTTCACCTTTACTATTTCAATATGGCACTGCAATGAGACACACATTATGACCCCATACATGTCCCAACATCAATACCATTATTTTGTCCAGTTCTGTCCACTTATCAATTCAGTTGCATCATCTAGTACGGTATTCACGAAAATACTTTCTTGACACACTGTGCGATTATATCTATCAAAAGTAACTTTATCCCTAGGGTTTCACTATTTTTGGTCATGAGGAGAGAATGACCTACAAACATGTTTTCCAAATTGTGATTTTTCTTTGGAAAATCTGATTTCCTCAGGTTCATAATCTCAGGAAAGAAAGTTTTACACATTTCTACAGAGGATTTCAGGAAACTTATATGAGAAAAACTGTGTTAGATTGACCATCTCTATCATATAGATGACATATACACAAATACAACATATTTGGATAAACCTGGAGGAGAAAAACTAGCTTCATGCAAAGTAAAATTTCAGCTTGGCAGAGGCTTCAGTGATAATTCCTTTCAACATTTCTGTCTATTCTTCTTCAGTTTCTTCTCTTTATCAGGTTGTTGAGTTGCAATGTCTGCTTTTCCACAATGAAGCACATGGCAGACATGGATGGAGATGTGATAATTGCTGTATTTCCCCTCTCTGTAATTTGGAACAGATCATAGTAAAAGTGATTCATTTAATTATGAAGAAAAGAGCATATGTAATGTACCATTTTATTTGCATTAAAAGTTTGTTCTGAAGATGATCAATGGCTGAGGGAACTCTGAGTATTCACATTAATGCTCTTTATCCTAACCTCCAAAGTCCTACTGCACCACAATCACTCAAATTCAGATGGCAATTTTTGCTGAGTCATTTGAATCCTATTAAGAAACTTACTTACCTCCAGGATATTGAAACAAAAGCCATATAATGAATGATTGTTGTCCTTAATGTACTATGTTGTCTCTCATCTCCTTTGCTGTCCCTTGGTTATCTCATATTGGTATAGTATCTCACTTTGTTATCTGATATACTGAATTTATTTGTATTTGGATATTTGAAATCTGATAGGGAAGGGGGGAAAACCAAGAGGGGTGGGGGGTTTGGGGGGGAGGGAAATGGGTACCAAGACATGTGAAAGGGTATCAATGTATGTGAATTAATGCACCTTCTATCTGGCAAATATCATGTAACCCTTTTACTAATTACAATAAAAAATAATGAAAAAAAAGAAACTTACTTATGCCTTTATCTTGAAATATTTTCTTTTTTCCTACTAGTTTCAAATTTAAAGAGTGAAGGGTAGTGTTGATTCATTTCTCAAAATACAGATAACTTGTATTCACAGGGCCATGCTTAATAAGAAGGGCATCTTCAAGGAATCAGATGCCTGCAGCTGTTTCTATTTTTGAGACTTATTTTTCTTTTGCGAGGCCTGGGGATTGAACTAAGGGGCCTGGACACTGTCCTTGGACTTTCTGAAGGCTAGTGCTCTACCACTTGAACCACAGAATCACTTTTGGCTTCGTCTGTGTATGTGGGTACCCAGGACTCAAACCCAGGGCTTTGTGCATGTTAGGAAATCACTCTATCACTTGGCACAAGTCTTCTTTTTAAGTTTCACTTTTTAATGTATTAGTGTGTAACAACACACATACACGCACACACACACACATGACTATGTATAAGTGTAAAGGCATAAACACATGCATACATGCATGGTTATATTCATATGTGTTTGTTTGTGTGGTTAAAACTCCCTAACTGAAAACAAGTGTAGTGATACAACCTTGCCTTTTGTCTAATTAAAGCTCATGTTAGCTTTAGCTATCAACACAGTACTTTAAGAACAAAGATCACACAAGATGAAACACTTGCTTCCACATTCTGGAAATCTTTTCACTAAGCCTCATCCTAGATTACTATATCTAGGTTTTGCAATATTGTAATCTTCTTCTAGGAGAGTCCTAGATCCCTACTAACTACTACAAAGAGGGAAAACATTAAGCCTATGCTCCTTTGTGTCTGGCTTACTTCACTTAATATGAATTTTTCTAAGTCTTTCCATTTCTTTACAAATGGGACACTGTCATTATTTCTAATGGCAGCATAGAATTCCATAGTGTATAAATATCAGATCTTCTTGATCCAAACATCTACTGAGGTGCATCTGGGTTGGTTCCATATCTTTCCTATGGTAAATATTACTGCAATGAACATCTTTGTGCTACTGGTTTTAGCATGTCCTTGTTTCTTGACATTTCGATAAATGGCAAGGATTGGAATTGCTGGGTCATAGGGGAGCTCCATGTTTAGTCTATTGAGGAACCTCCATACAGCTTTCCATAGTGGTTGAATGAGTGTACATTCCCACTATCAAAGTAGCGGTGATCCCTCCAGGCCTCATACCTGTCAGCATCTCGTTTTATTACATTTCTTGATCATGGTCATCTGAAGTGAAGTGGAATCTCAAAGTTATTTTGATTTGCATTTCTATTATCAGGAGAGATGTCGAGCATTTCTTCATAATTCTATAGGCAATTCTTATTTCTTCTTCAAAGAAATCTCGCTTTAAGTCTTTGTGCCATCTTTTAATGGGCCGGTTGATTTTTGAGGGTTAATTTTTTACCCTGCTACCTTGCCAAAGTTTTGAATCAGCTCAAGCAGCTTGGGAGTGGAGTCTATAGGGTTTTTAAAATACAGAATCATGTCATCTGCAAAGAGGGAAAGTTTCAGTTCCTCTTCTCAAGTTTGGATGCTCTTTATGCTTGTATCTTGCATTATTGCTCTGGCTAGGAATTCGAATACTATGTTAAAGAGGAGTGGAGAGAATTGACATCCTGGTCTTGAGCCTAATTTAAGAGGGAATTTCTTTAAGTTTTCACCATTAAGTATAATGCTAGCTGTGGTTTTGTCCTACAGAGCCATTACTATACTGATGAATACTCCATGGATTCCTAGTTTCTCTCGATCTTTATGAATAAAGAGGTGGTGGAACTTTTTTCTTTTCCTTCGTATGTTTATATTTTAATTAATAGAAGAGTTACATTATATTCATCAGATACAAGGTGCATTACATCACATACAGTGAAACACTTTCTCATGTTCTTTCATCCCCTTCCCTATCCAATTTCAAATAACCCAACAAACATATATACAATATATCAGATAACAAGGTGAAATATTGTAACAATATGAGATAACCAAGGGACAGCAAAATATATGGGTGATAACACAGTACATTAAGGACAACAATCATTGATTATATGGCTCTTGTTTCTATATCCTGGAGGTCCTTTCATTTAGTATTATACTCTCTGGCCTTATGTATCTAGGTTTTGTTCTATTGTAAATCTCTGCTAGGAGAGCCCAAAGTTTCTGCTGATTATGGCAAACGAGGGAATCATTTGAGCCTATGTTTCTTTGAGTCTAGCTTACTTTACAATATGATTTTTTCTAAGTCTTTCCATTTCTTTAAAAATGGGGCAATCTTTCTAACTGTGAAATAGAATTCCATTGTGTATAAATACCACATATTGTTGATCTACTTATCAACTGAGGAATATCTAGGTTGGTTCATTCCTTTTGCTATGGTAAATGGTGCTGCAATGAACATCCTTGTGCTAGTGGATTTAGTATGTCCTTGTTTCTGGACTTTTACGTAAATGCCAAGTAGTGGAATTGCTGGGTCCTAGAGGAGTTCAATGTTTAGTCTTTTGAGTAATTGCAATACTGATCATCACAGTGGCTGAACAAGTTTGTATTCGCACCAACAGTGTAGTAGTGATTCCTCCTGGCCACATCCCCCCTGTTGTTTTTTAATTGCTTGATTCTGGCCAATCTAACTGGAGTGAGATGGAATCTTAGAGTTGTTTTTGATTTGCATTTCTTTAATGACCAAAGATGTTGAGCATTTCTTAATATGTCTGTAGGCCAATTTTATTTCTTCTTCAGAGAATACTCTAAGCCTTTGGCCCATCTTTTAATGGGATGGTTGTTTCTTTAGAGATTAGTTTGGTAGTGATTCAATTTTTTGAGCTGTGGATATATTTTAGATATGAGGCCTTTGTCTGTTGTATGGCTACTGAAGAGCTTCTCACACTCTGTATGCTTTCTAGTTAACTTGCTAGCTATGTCCTTTGCCAAACCAAAACTCTGCAATTTAATTTAGTCCCACTTATCCAGATGTTCTCTGATATCTTTTTCTGATTTGTTTTGTTTCTTAGGCCTTAATAAGAAAGTTTTGACCTGTGCCAAGGAGACCTAGTATATCTTCGATTCCTTCTTGTAAACTTTTCAGTATATCTGCTTTTATCTCGATGTCTTTGATCCATTTGGAGTCAATCCAAGTGCAGGATGACAAAGAAAAATCCAAATTATTATTCTGCACCTCTGTAGGGTTCTCTGAGGTTGCACCTTGTGTTTTCTAAAGGGTAGCTGAGGGAGTGTTTGTCAAGTTAATGGGGCAACTTCCCACAGGTTATGTTGGGAACTCCTTAGGAACCTCTGTTGGGCAGGGTCTTCACCCCTTGAGCCCTGCCCTCATCTCAGAAGTTATCACCATCCCAACTCAACAGACAGGGAAGCCAGGAGCACTAGGGCCCCTCATCTCAGCTATAGGGAAAGTGTGAACAGGATTTTGTCTAGGAATGTGGTACTACGGAATAGGATCCCGCTAGACAAGCACTCCATTGCACTGGGCCAAACGACTGGAGCCTGTCTTTGCTTGTGTATTTGTTGGTTTCTTTTTGTTGTGGTTACAGTTTTCTTTATTTTTAATTTGGGGTTCCTGTATTTCTGTTTAAGGTTTTGGGGGAGGATTGGTTCACTTTTTGGTTTTTTGTTTCAATTGTGGTGGGGTTTGTTGTTGCTTTGTTTTGGGTTTTGTTTTTGGAAGAGGCTTCTTTGTTTGGGCATGGTCTCTCCTGGACTGAGATCTTCCTGTTCACCCCTTCCCCATAGCTGAGATGACAGACCAGATGGGTTCTCAGATGAGGAGTTCCCAACACCTGAAAAGGCTCTCAACTCACAATAATGGGTTGCCCCTTTGGAAAACAAGCCTGACCGTAAATTGGAGAGTGCCTTTGGGGTATCTCCAGATAAGGGAACTCTTTGCAACATTCCAAAAGCTCCCACTCCCACTGACCAGATAAAGGAACACCCCAACCAGGTCCAGAGGCATCTCCATGTCGTGAAACAGAAGTGGAGAAGTGGTGAAAAGACTGTGGTAGGTGTTGGATTTCATAGTTAAGAGGAGAAACAGGCCTGAGATTCATACAATAAACGAGTCTTCCCAATAAACGAGTCTTGCCCTGATGAGTCTCCCTGGTGCATCTGAGTGTCCTCCCTCTGGCGAGGGAGAGCTGGGCAGGTGGCCAGCTGGCCCACTACTTTCTTGGCCATGTCTTAATCAGAGCATGTTCTCTCTGTCCCTTTTGCGGGTCAGGACGCAAATGGACTAAAAACCCTGACCTTCTGTGCCTGAACTTGGGACAGGAAAAGAATGCTCATCAGAATTGGGATCATTGGTGAGTCAAGCCCAGCGGGTTACAAGGTAAGGGTCTCCCTGAAAAATGGGGAAAACTTACACCAAGAGTGAGGACCCGGCACTCAAAGTGTGTAGATTTGGAGATCTCGGATTCCCAGACTGAGGGGGTCTGGGAGGCCTTAATACAAACCACTTCCTGGTTAATTGCAGCCAGTCTTTTCAATTGGGTCACATGGGACAAGCACCTTATGAGAAGGAGGAAGATTAACTTGGGAGAGGACCCTCCCCTCGGGGTCTATCTAACTTTGTCCACCCTTAAGGCCTGCTTCTCTCCTTGCTCAATTACATCTAGCACCAAGGAAACTTTAATTGAGGAGTGCTCAGAGTTGTGGAGAGTTAGCCCTCCCGCTACTCAGAAAAAAAGTGTTTAGAGCCTCACCCTAAGGAGGGATTTTTGGTCCCCTTTGATCCTGGGGCCAGGCCCCTGAGCCCTACATTAAGTGCTCCTGCCCCGGAATTTGCAGCATACTTTTCAGGTGCCGAGCGGCCTCTGCTATATTACTATCCCGTGTCCCATGAAAACCATCCACCACCTCGTGTTAAACTGGAAGAGGAGGCTAAGTCACCATTTTACAACGGTGACTCCTCCCCTAAACTGAAAGAGGAAGTTAAGCTGCCATTCTATAATGGTGGCTCCTCCCCTAAACCAGAAGGGTGGGTTAAGCCACCATTTTACACCTCCCCACCATGCTTGGCTTTCCCAGTAAATGCTAATGCTCGGGGTAATGCTCCCAATGGTATCCCTGGGAGGCCTAAGATTTAAAGTAGCTTAAGCAAGCAGTCTCCAAGGATAGGCCTAATTTGCCCTTGGCCGAAACCATCCTCCAAGGCCTGGCTCACCAACAGTGCACCACCCAAGACTAGAATTATTTAAACAAGGCTGTGCTCCCTGGTCTTCTGTACCTCAAATGGTGTGCCTTTTTTAATGAAGAGTGCCATGCCCAGGCTGAGAGGTACCACACTGTTAATTCCTGTGACTTATGGGATGCTATCAGGATCCAGTGATCACTTTTCCACAGGCCTCCAGCAGGCTTCTATCCCTGCCTCCTACCAAGAACAAGAGTGGGCTTTGGGATTGGCTGCATTGAAAAAAATGGAAGAATGCCCCTCAGAGCCTCCAATAATTACACAGAAGGCTACTGAGGACCTTGCCATCTTTATAGAATGAGTAGAACAGAGCCTCCAAAGGAAGTTCCCCTCGGGGTCCCTCCAAGATCAGTTTATGCAGGTCAGGGAGGGGATGACCGCAGACCACAAACTGGCCTGTACAGGAATAAAGGAAAGATCTACTGGGAGGTGGATAGTTGCCACTAAGGATGGAGGCACTCAAGCCCACCACTCACAGATGCTGGTTGCGGTCTTCACTTGGCTAGGCGCTTTCTACCGCCCTTACCTCTTTCAATGGGGCTGGAAGAGGAATTTGTTATGGTGTGGCCAGCAAGGCCACTTTAAAAGAGATTGCCCTAGGAGATGGATAAGACCTGATCCCCCTCAGCGACATTTTTCAGGCCAGACAAAAGGCCTAACTACCTAAAATATCCTGTCCCTGAGGAGCTACTATCTCCTCTCAGGCTTTAAGTTCCCAGTTCCTAGAAACTGTGGCAGGCCATAGCTCCTGGGCATAGCTGGCCTAGCAGTATCTTAGCAAATGGCACGCCCCCTGTCCTGGCCAGAGCCATTCAGCCTCTGTTCTTAAAGGGGACCTGCCCTATAATCTATAGGGTGAGACAAGATATAGACGTTGTGGGATTCTCTGATGACTGCATTAGTTATGAAAAAATTGGCATAGAACTGCTCCCTCAATTCTAGGGGCCACAGTCTAATCGCATGGCCCCCTGTGGGTTGAGCAGTGGAGTACTGGCAAGAAAAACAATTGGAGCTACTACAGAAACAGCTTCAGAACTCTCCATATTTGTTATCATAAGGATCAAGCAATTACAAGTTTCAAATACAGGTTTTTTCATAATCTCCCTGCAGTATTCTCATGGGGGCCACCCAACCAGGTCTCTGAAGTCTTTCATCAATTTCTAATAATTTGTATATTTATGCTATTGCGTTAAAGGATTGCGTTTTTCTACTCCTCCTCCTATAACAACATTTTTGGAAAAGATGCCGAGATTTAAAGCAAAGGCATCCAGAGGTAAGTAAAAGTTGGCTGACCACCCTTTATGTCTGTCTAAAAAGTGCACTGTGAGCCAAAAAGCTGGATGCAGCAAACTCTCTAAGGCCTGGGTGGTCAAGAGACACCTTGACCCCCTTCTGGATTTCTTGTCAGTAACTGGGCATGCCTGAGAGTTTCACTGACAAGACATGTATAATCTAAATAAGTTGTTTTGTGAAAACATTTATCTGAGTTCATGTTTTTGTGTTAAATGTATCCGATTGAGTCCCATTTTCTGTTGTAAGTCAGTGTCTGGCTCTGTTTGAGAGTAGGTTAGGATGGCCTTCACTGGCCAGCTATCAGGGAATGGAAATTTCCATAGGAGAGGCGGCCCCTGAGTTCAGGGCCTCTTGGTCTTTCTGTCACACTGGTAGTTTAAGGCCAGGCATGCCATCAGAAGTTTAGGAGTTTCTTAAAAATCTCTGCTTCTCTGTCTTGTTCTTGCATTTCCTTGAGTATATTTCCTTGTTCACTTTTGTCTTTGAAATTGGTACCAGTTCTAAATATGTGGTTTTTGTGTGTGTTCTCATGCACACATCTTTGTTATCTTTTTGAATATTTCTGGGAAGTACCCCAACTTGGATAGGTCTAGGGCCTGGTATGGCCCCTCCCACTTGGCTGCAAGTGAGGTGAGCCGAGGCCAGACAAAGCAGCTGCAGGCTTAGTCCAGTTTCCTTTTTCCTAACAATCTGCTGAGGTGACAGTCTGGAGACAGTTGGTGGCAGGACGCAGACTTCACTCTTAGTTCTCCTAGGTTTAAGACTGCCACCCAACTTTCATCTGCAAAAAGTATTATGGTGAAATTGATTCCCATCCCAAACATGGATCCTTGTTGTGTGTGGGTGTATGTGTGTGTGTGTGTGTGTGTGTGTGTGTGTGTGTGTGTGTGTGAATCATTTTTAAAATGTACGGCCGATATAAATTTTGTGTGCTTTAAGATCTTTGAGTATGAATGCATATCTGAATGGGTGTAAGTGAATATGTTCAAAGTTAAGTTGTCAGCGTCCAAAACAATGGATAAATTCATAACTGAAACACAATAGCAATTGGGTAAATCTAAGTCTAAACTTCAAGAAAACTATTAGTTTTGAATGTTTTCCAATGTTTCAAAGTATTATTGCATTATTTTAAAGAGAAACTAGTTAGTAGGAGTTTTCTGATTATAAAATCTGCATTAAAAATCTGGTATTGTTTTACTTCTGCCTTCCCTACCAGACATACAATCACTCAGCCACTAACCTTCCAATGATGTCTCAGAAACACAGAAGACTCCACATTTGTTTGGTTACATAAAGAAAAAAGAATCCCTACTTGCTATATAATTCCCAGGTCTCCTCTAGTGAAAGAAACTAATGAGAAAAGTATGCAAATCACTTGATCAGAATAAGCTACTAGACATACATAATGGATATGTTGGAGCCTCAGAAGAATCTTGTTTATATAATAACTAGATATCCATGAACAGCAAGAACAATGGTCAAGTTTTTGCAGAAAGCCCACTTCTGATAGAATCAATGAAAGGGCAGACTCTTCAACACCTGGACTCTCCTACAAATCCCTCTATCCTATTAGGTTTCCCTTTCTCCTAAAATAAGATGCATAAACTGGGTAAATAATTGGCAGTCAGTAAATAAGCCTGTGATTATTCCTTTTTTTCAAAAACTATTTAAAAATAAATATTTTTCAGGAAAATAAAAAAAAATCTGCTATTGTAATGCATAAAGCTGTTTACCTTGTAAACATTGTATCCTGTTTAGTCCAGCGGCATTGGGGAATTTGGAATTTATTTCCTTGAGTTAAAGTTTGGAGATAAGTATCAAAATTTAAATGTAATTTTTTTATCAGTGTCGAAACTTTGCCTGCCTGTCTCTTAAAACTGTTTAGGTAATCAAACGTCAAGAGAACTTAAGATAGTCCTGTGTGACCATTTTGGGGGTGGAGAGGTGAACAGGCAAAGGTCCAGCTCTGGATAAAATAAGCTGGCATAAACGCTGCTCATCTAAACCTGGTCAAATGGACTGAGTGGACTGTCTTTGTCCTTCCTTGCAGACTGACACTGGAAATCTGATGGTAAAGTGGGTAATATGATTAGTAATTCTTAAACTTGCCACCTAATAATTCAAGCCAGATCCCTGCCATGTGAACTGACTCACTTAAATTGGAGAGGGATGCATCAAAGATTCCCCCTGGTCCCTATAAACACTTAAATTTTTTTTCAGATTTGGAATATTAAAAAATCAACTAATAAAAAAGGGGGAGGCAACCCCCATGATCAATTGAGGACAGCCATGCTTACACTAAATATTTTAAATTTCTCCAGGGATAAGCCTCTGACTGCCTTTCAGAGACATTGGTCTAATGAGACACCTTACTTAAAGGTTGAAGTCTGTTGGAGAGATCCTCTTACTGGAGAGGCGCTGATCCCCTCATTAGTGTGGGAAGAGGATTTGGATGTGTCTTCCCAGTGGGAGAACCAAACCCAATTTGGGTATCAGCTAGAGATTTAAAATATTGACAGCAAACTCAAAAATAATTACCCAAGAGCACCCCCTCTTGAGGTATAATTTTCCTTCTTCCTCTCACTCACAGGAATGTGGAGACCATACTGGATGCTCTGCTTAGCACTTAGCTGTGGTTGGATCCCTCAGTTTCCTTCCTTCTCCTCATCCTGGGCATCATTATCCAGGCTGCCCACAAACACACTAGTTTGTACCTATCAACTTGATTTCCTGACTGCAGTAGTCCTCCAAAATCGTCCAGGCCTTGATCTGCCTAAAAAGGCTACAGGAGGTTCTCAACTGCCGCCAAAATGAACTCAGTGCAAACTACCTACAGACTGGACTAATTGCTTGACTCCCTTACCTTCTCCCCTTTGTAGGTGGGCCCCTTGGTTACAGTGTTTTCTGTATTCACGTTCACACCTTGTGTAATCAATAAGCTCCTTCAGTTTCTCAGAGATCAGGATCAACTTAAAGCTGTTCATCTAATGATGGTCTAGCAACAATATGCTGTGCTATGAGATGGCAGACTGGGAACCCTATGAGGTTGGCCCTGGCCCTTACCAGGATATGCAGGTGTGCAGAAGGGTTTCCTATACTGATGTTGGCCAACCACCCTATTTCAAATCTCCATTTGAGTTTGCCAACCCTACAGTTAAATTGTCTGAAGATCTACAGTGGTAGTCAGTGACGGGTAAGATCCCCAGAGGGGTACTAACTCTCAAGTAAGGCAAAATCTCGAGTAAGGCAAACACC
The DNA here is from genome assembly GCF_031878675.1 of Megascapheus bottae. Taxonomy (NCBI): domain Eukaryota; kingdom Metazoa; phylum Chordata; class Mammalia; order Rodentia; family Geomyidae; genus Megascapheus; species Megascapheus bottae. Next base: position 1,229,229 of record NW_028327810.1, on the reverse strand, counting down.
TGCTTAATAAAACAAAAAGGGAGGAGATATGGGGCACATCACATCAGGGAAATGTGCTCACTTCCTGGTTTAGGGACTCAACATGCCTGTTCATCTGGTTGGAAGGCTTGTCTGTGGTTTAGGATACCTCTGAGATTGGCCCATCAGCCCACTCGGACAGCACCTATCTCCCCCTTCCCTGCCAACCATTATGCTGATAGGCTCCTGCATCCTAGGTTAACCCACTGTACTTCCCAATAAACGAGTCTTGCCCTGACAAGTCTCTCTGGCACGCCTAAGTGTCCTCCCTCCAGCGTGGAGGCCTGGGGGCGGGTCACTAGCCAGCCCTTTCCTTTCTTGGCCTGGGCTTAGTCAGGGTTTGTTTTCTCTGTCCCTCTTGCGGGTCAGGAGTCAAGAAGGACTAAAAACCCCAACAATGCAAGCCAGCAATGCCCGGCTCCCCAGTTGCAACGATAGACGGTGACACTCTGCAAGCCTTCCAGAAAGAGCTGAGCTATGCCATCTGCAGAAATACCTTCCTAGACCCAGTCACCATAAACTGCAGCCACAGTTTCTGTCGACCTTGTCTCTGCCTGTCCTGGGAAGAAAGGCAAACCCTCTCAGGAACGTGCCCTGCCTGCCACGAACCCACCCAGCATGGAGACATCAAGTACGACGCCATTCTGAAGAGCCTGGCAGCCCTTGCCAGAAAAGCCAGCTTCTGGCGATTCCTGAGCTCTGAGGAACACAAGTATGGCCCACACAAGGAGACAAGGCACATCTACTGCCAGGTAGACAAGGATCTGCTTTGTTCTCAGTGCTCTCACTCTCAGGAGTACGAGTCTCATAGCCACCTCAATACTGGTTGAGTCTCTCCAGTACTCCAGGGAATGGAAGAGTACTGAGCTGTGGCCACAGAGGGCCAGGCATGAAGGCCAGCACTTCTTCTTAAAACTCTCCAGTGTCAAGTCGACAGCCTGGAGATGTTCTAGATCTGGCTACTGGTATGTGTGGATCAGCTCCTGGTAGGTTTCTCTGAGGTGGCACCTCTTCTGAATCATCTGGGTTTCCATTTGGCTGAGTTGCTCTAACACATCTCTTCCTTGGCTGAGAATTTCTCTGGATGCTGCTTTTCCACCTCCTGGCATTCCCGATCTAGCATTGCAAAAACCTTCTTGTTGGTCCCTCGGTACATGTTCACATAGCGAATTCATTAGATAATGAGTCTCCTTTTCTTCTGTATGTTCCTCTGGTTTTCTTGTATCTTGTTCCAGATGGTTGGCATCTGCTTGAAAATGGCCTCCTGATGCTCTTCAACAACCCTTTCCACAGGACGTTGGCTGTGAGACTGGTGCTCCTGAGAGTAGTAGCACTGTGGACAGAGCAGATCCTTATCCACCTGGCAGAAGATTTGCCTTGTATCCTTGTGTGGGCCACACTTCTGTTCCTCTGAGCTCAGGAATCGCCAGAAGCTGGCTTTTCTGGCAAGGGCTGCCAGGCTCTTCAGAATGACGTCGGACTTGAGGTCTCCGTGCTGGCTGGGTTCCCAGCAGGCAGCGCAAGTTCCTGGAAGGGTCTGCCTTTCTTCCCAGGACAGGCAGAGACAAGGTCAACAGAAACTGTGGCCACAGTGTATGGTGACTGGGTCTAGGAAGGTATTTTTGCAGACGGTGCAGCTCAGCTTCTTCTGGAAGGCTTGCAGTGCATCGCCTTCCATTGTTAAACCTGGGGAGCCCGACGTCACTGGCTGGCACTGCTGATTTTAGCTACTTGGGGGAGGCTTATATCTGAAGGTTCTGCTTCCTGGCCTACCCGTGTAGTAAAGCTCACCTGACCTCCTTCTCTCCACCCCCCAATCAGCCACATGAAAATCAGCCATGGCGCTGTGGCTCTAGTGGCACAGCTCTAGCCAGGAACCCAGAGGGCTTCAGGGGTAGCACTCTGGCCCTGAGTGCAAGCGCCACATCCAACAGACCCACCGAAAGAACGAATGACAGACTCACCAAGCAACTGAACATAAGACCAAACCAAACATCCAGAAGAATGAAAAGAGCAGACCCTACTATTCTCCCACTCAGCAGCACTATCCAAGCTCCCAATGTAGATTGTCTTGCTGTGGTAGCCCTTTCTCCAGAAAGCCTACGGGTGCTCTCTTTTATGATGACAGGGGGAGAGCCCCCAGAAGTGTTTGCAACAATGCACCTCTTCCAGGGGACTTGATTTACCTATCAATAGGAGCTCGAATTTACATCCCAGCAACAACACCTTTAAATTCCTTTTTCTGCCAAATTCTTCTGACCACTTCTTGCTACATTGTAAATTTGAGGTAAATTTTAAGCAAAAGTGAGGTTTTACCAGCATGACCAAAAGGCTTTCTTTTCTTCCCTTTTCTGTCTTTTCCTTGGCTGGTTTCTTTGTTTGCTTGCTTGCTGGCTGGCTGCCTTGCTTGCTTCATGGTTATGGGGCTTGAAGTATGGACACTGCTCCTGAACTCTTCAGCTCAAAGCTACTGCCCTACCCCTGGTGCCACAGCCTAACTTCCCATTTTCTTATGATTCATTGAAGGTGAGAGTCTCAGGTCCTGTAGTTACCAGGCTGGCTTTGAACTGCAGTCCTCAGATCTCAGCCTCCTGAGTAGCTAGGATGTACAATCTTGAGATACTCCTCCCCAAACCATCTTTTATCCTCCTCCTTCCCCCAGCTTATTTCTCTCCATCTCTTACTGTATGACTTAACCACACAAGGTAGGAAAGCTCGGTGGAAACATCCATTGTACCTTGTGTTTAGTCAAGAGAGCTGAGGGAGTTTATTTCAAATTAATGGGGCATCCTCCTACAGTTTATTTTGGGACTCCTTAGGAACCTCTGTTGGGCATGGTCTTCACCCCTTGAGCTCTGCACTCATCCCACAAGTTATCACCATCCCAACTCAACAGACAGGTAAGTCAGGAGCTCTATGGCTCGTCATCTCATCTATGGAGAAAGCGTGAACAGCAGGATCTCAGTCAGCTTTGTCTAAGAATGTGGTACCTAGGAATGGGATCCACGTAGGCAAGCACTCCATTGGGGTTTGTTGTTATTTTGTTGTTGCTTTGTTTTGGCTTTTCTTTTTGGAAGAGGATCTTGTGTTTGGGCTTGGTATCACCTAGACTGAGATCTGCCTGTTCACCCTTTCCTCATAGTTGAGTCGGATTCTTGGATGCGAATTTCCAAAACCTGGAAAGGCTCTCCACTCCCTGTAATGGGTTGGACCTTTGAAAAATGGGTCTGATTGGAAATTGGAGAGTGCCATTGGGGTATTCCCAGATAAGGGAACTCTTCATCACATTCCAAAAGCTGACACTCCCACTCTCCACTTAAAAGAACACCCCAACCAGGTCCAGAGTCATCAGCATATAGTGAGACATTTGGCTGAATTGCCCTAAAGCCTCTCTTCTTTCGCATCTCAGCTATTTATGGATGGCTTGCAGTTTTCCATCTATCATTGAAACTGGGGAGCCAGGTGTCACTGGCTCGCATCGCTTTTCTTAGCGACTCATGGGGCTGAGATCTGAAGGTCCTGATTCGTGGCCTGCCTACAAAGGAAATCCCGCCTGACCCCCTTTTCTTCTCCCCCTGATCAACCACCCCAAAAATCAGCCTCAGCTCTGTGGCTCCAGTGGCAGAGCACTAGCCCAGAGCCCAGAGGGCCTCAGAGGCTGCCGCCAGACCCTGGGTGCATGCCCCACAACCTACGAACCTAACCATCGCCCCACCAAGTGACCAAAGAAAAGACCAAACCAGATGGAGGTCACAAGATGGCACAGAGATAATAGGACCCAGTCTAGCTCTTCCTAAAAAAAGAGAGAATCAGGGATCCCTCAAGCCAACTAATTTAAGGAATCCATGACCACAATTTCAAGAAGCAATGGAGAAGTAAAGAACCCTGAAAAGAAATCCAGATAAAGCTTATATCCAAGGTTCTCAAAGAAGCCAGTAAGTGAGGGCCCGTCCCCACACTTCGTTCCAGGCTCCAAGAGGGGAAAGATACGGCTTAGGGCTTTGGGCCTGGGAAGCCCCAAACTTCAGCAACACCAGCAAGGGGAAGAATCCAGACACAGAAATCCATACAGACCCAGGCACGGACAGCACAGACAGCAGCAGAGACCAGAGGTGAAGCGAATGATCCTCCAACACCACGGAGCAACTCACATCGAACCCTGTCAGTATGTAGCCCAGCGGGTTCCCCCACCCATCAGTAAAGCAGAGATGGTGTCTGAGCTATGGAACTTAACCCAGACCCTTCCTCACCGCCCAAGAAAGTCTGGCAAGAATCCTTTCCCTTCCTCCAATAGGCCATTCCCTCAGGCCACTGAACTGGAGACTGTGGGGCACAGAATCCCTGCCTTCCAACAGCGGGTGGGGGTGCAAGGGATTCTGGGAACCAGCACTTGACTAACCCAATCCTAGGAGAGGAGCCCTCCGGCTGAGAGTCTCCAGCAAGACAGCACCAAGGGTGCCCCCCCCCGCACCTCAGAGTCACAGAGAGACTCTGCCAAAGCGGTTGAAACACAGTAGGGAAGTGAAGGGCAGACCAGCAGGGTTTGAACTCAATCCCTGAGAGCCAGAAAGGTGCGGCTCCACCCTCAGAGCCCACGTCCTACTCTGGGCTCTGTCCCTTGTAACAGGGTGGATACCATTCATACCGGTGTAGCTGAGAGCTACCAGAAAATCCCAAACCCCAGGCCTTTGGCTAGGCCTTGCCTCTGGGAACAGGGGAGGAAAACTAGCCATCCACAGAGTTAGCTGAGACTGAAGTGCACATCTCCATCCTACTTCCCACTGTGAGACCACTGGTAGGGCTGAAAGCTATCCTTGCAGCAGCACACAGCCTCTGGGAACAGGCTGAACACTGGAAAAATCTACAAACCCTTACCTACTCAGCGGGAGAACCAATTTGAATCTGAACCGCAAGTATGCACTGATTCCCACAACCACCAGTCCCAATCCAAGTAAAGACTGTCACCTACCAACTACAGAGCGAACCTACAACGAAGTCCTTGATGCCTCAAAAAGCACAATGACGTAGTACGACATATATAAATACTCAAATTCACACACAAAGCCCAAAAGGAAACAACAGTGAGGATACAAGAAAGATGTCACCATCCCAAGAAATGACACTTGTAGAGACATGAAATATGACTCTATTCAAGGAGATGATTGTGGCCATGACCAAAGAAATTAAAGCAGAATTCCAGAAACAATTCCAGGAACATAAGCAGGGAATTACCAAAGAGCTCCTCAAATTCAAAAGAGAAATGGAAGCAAAGATTAATACCCTCTCAGCGGACACTAGCAGTTCACTGTCCACAATTCAAGCAAAAATGGATGCATTAAGCAAAAAATTGATGATTCTCTGTTCCAGCTCTTGCGTTCTATTTTCTGTTCCTGATGTCTTATTCTCCATCTAAGTCAGTATGGAGAAATCAGTCAGAATTCACCCAAGAGAACTCTAGGACCCAGCAGATGCAGCTGAGAAATCTAATCTTCATATAATACACATCGATGAGTGGGCCGAGTTCCAGGACAAAACAATGCAACCCTTGTTCACCAAAATCATAGCAGAGAACTTCTCCCACATCAAAATGGAAAATACTCACATTATTGAAGGTTTCAGGACTCCAAACAGGCAAGATCCTAGAAGGAACTCATCTAGACACATCATAGTAAAGACACTAGACCTGAATACCAATGAATTGATCTTAAATCTGCTAAAAAAAAGAAAGAGCTCTACTGAAATGGGAAACATTAGAATAACAGCAGACATCTATACGCAAACCCTAAATGCAAGAAAAGCTTGGAAAAACATCATTCATGTCCTGAAGACCAACAACTGCCAACCCAGACTGATAGATACAGCAAAATTAGCATTTACATTTGAGGGAGAAACAAGAATATATCACTCCAAAGAGAAGCTATATGAATATGTGCACACTAAACCAGCATTACAAAAAATATTTATTAATCGAGAGCAAATTGCAGATCATCAAGAACCCCCATCAAGAAGCAATTACCTATAATTCACTAAACACAAAAGGGGAAAAATAGAAAGAAATTTAGAAGAAAAAATAAATAACAATAGATACTGACCACTCCTCCATAATTTCCCTAAATGTGAATGGGCTGAACAATCCAATCAAAAGACAAAGAGCAGCGGACTGAATTAAGAAAGAAGACCCATCCATATGTTGCCTCCAAAAGACAAACCTCACTGCCAAAAACAGAAGAAAATTTCAAGTAAAAGGATTGAAATGAATTTTCCACTCTAATTCACCATGCAAAAAAAGCAGGAGTAGCAATCTTATCTCCAGCAAAATTAACTTCTCAGTAAAATGAGAACATAAAGATATAGACAGCCACTACATATTAGTAAAGGGTACAATACATACCCATAATATTATGTTATAAACATTATTTTGGGAGCACAGAAATATATCAAACAAATGTTCTTAGAATTATAGAACAAGATAGACTCAAACACAATCATAGTGGGAGACCTCAATACACCACTCTCAACAAATGACAGATCAACTCAACAAAAGTTAAGCAAATACACCATCAATTTAAACAACACTGTAGCCCAGCTGGGCTTAAGAGATATATACAGAGTCTTCCACCCAATGGCAAACTGTTTACATTTTTCTCAGCAGCTCATGGAACACACTCCAAAACAGATCATATAATAGTTCATGCGGAAAACTTAAGCAGATACAATTGTCCTGATATAATCCCATGCACTCTATCTGACCACAGTGGAGTCTGACTAATTCTGAACAATGCTGTCAAAGTAAAAAAACATTAAAGCATTTGGAAGCTGAACAATACACTTCTAAATAACTCCTGTGTTATAGACCAAATCAGAAAAGAAATTCAAAACTTCCTTGAATGTAATGACAATCAAGAGATATCACAAAGGAACTTATGGCACACATCAAAGGCAGTTTTAAGAGGCAAATTTATCTCATTAGGAGCGAATATTAAAAAGACAGAAGAAGAGCATGTAAATAACCTAAAAAACAAACTGAAACACCTAGAGGAGTAAGAAAAATTAATTCTAAAACAAGTAGAAGGACAGAAATAACAAAAATAAAATCAGAAATATCAGAGATTGAAATAACATCTACTATACACAAAACTGATAAATCAAAAAGTTGGTTCTTTGAAAGAGTCAACAAAATAGACAGACCCCTGGCAAGATTAATCAAAAAATGGAGAGGGGAGACTCAAATAAACAAGATTAGAGACCCCACAGGAACCATCAGAACTGATATAGAAGAAATTGAGTCCATAATGAATAAGTACTACCAGGGCCTACATTCAAAGAAACAAGAAAATGTAGTAGAAATGGATGATTTCTTTAAAAATATAGGCTACCTACACTGAACAATGAAGAGGTAAACAAACTGAAAAATCAATCTCTTAGTTTTTGACCATTAAGTATAGTGCCACCTATGGGTGGCAAATTGCATTTATGTCCATACATAATCCTGTATACAAAAATATGACACCACATTCGAATTCCATACTAATTTGGAATAATCCTTTAACATATTCATTGGCACAGAAGCAAGCATTTAGCCAATTAAATTAATAAGTTTTAATTTCCTGTGCTCATTATGCAGGTATATACAAGTACAAGTATCTATTGGCTTTGACTTTTGCAATTGAAGAGTTCAATGAAAACCCTGGTCTTTTACATAATTTGACCCTGGGATTTAATATCTATAATGCTCAGAGGGACATTTGGAAAGTGTTTAAAAATCCCTTCACGAGCCTTTTTAGGAAGTACAACATTCCAAACTACTCTTCTATGAGAGACAGCAAGTCTATAGCAGTAATTACAGGACCATCAGGATTATTATCGGCCCAGATTGGTATATAGCTGGACCTGTACAGGTTTCTATAGGTGAGCGTGGAAGGGGTGTAGGGATATTAAAAAGTGCCTAACCTGTGCCATTTTATGTGTTAGAAGGGAATGATATGAAGAGAATGAATATAAGAACCAATCAAGTTTTGCCATAGCAAGGAGTAAGAATTCAAGGTAATGGAGCATCCACATTGCCATTGTTTGGAAAGTGGAAGGAAAAGTTAGAGCAGGCAAAGGGAATATTTGTATTTTTAAAGCTTATCAATAATTTTTTTTAAATCAGGAAATGGAAAATGATATTAAAGTATAAAATTATGTTGAGCTGGATGCTGATGGACTTATCTCTAACCAGATTAAAGCAGAAAATGCTGTGTGGTTCAAGTGGTAGAGAACTAGTCTTGAAGAAGAAAGTTGAGAAAGTGCATGTAGTCCTGAATTTGTCCCCCTGCACTAGTACACACACACACACACACACACACACACACACACACACACACACAAACACACACACAAGATATTATGTTGGGTGAAGTAAGGCAGGCTCACAAGGAGAAGGGGGCATATATTCTCTCATATGTGAATTTACATCTAAAATATAAACCTGCAATATTTAGTAAACATACATCTGTAAAATATGGTACATATAGAGATGGAATTCCATAGTATAAACTCTCTGATCAACAAACAGTATCAAAAATGGGCACAACAAAATTGAAACATCACTTGTCTGAAGAGGGAAATGTAAAGGGGATATGGAAAGGGGCAAAGAAAAGGAGAGTAGATGGGTGGGAAAATGCAACATATATGTGTAAATATATATGTATCAATATATGTGTATATGTATGTGTGTTTCTATGTATGACAATGGACCTAGGAAATTTGAGGAATAGGTGGGGTTGCTATAGATGGAAAATATTGATAGAAATACTGAGGAGATCAAGGAGCATCATATGAACAAATTGAAATGTTTTACTAATATTAAAAGCAAAGAAAATTTTTCTAAACTAAAAGAAAATTCTATCTTCCACCTACTTCAAGGGTTATTTAATATACACTATGACTAAAATTATGATGGACAGAAATCTTATTCATGAAACTTCTAATTTTCATTCCCTTCAGGTAACTTTTGGGACTTTTGATCATACACTGAGGGACAATTACCACTTACCTGATCTTTATCAAATTGCCTCAAAAGACACCTCAATAGCCACTGTTATGATCTCCTTATTCTTTCATTTTAGCTGGAACTGGGTGGGACTGTAGACCTTTCAAGATGATAATAATTTGTGGATTGTTCCCGAATTGAAAGAACAGATGGACAAGAATAAAATTTGTGTAGAATTTGAGTTAGCATTTCCTACCTCAAGCCTGGCATATATTTTGTAACTCATGGCATTTTAGAAACAGATTGATAAATCTTCAGCAAATGTTTTCATCATACATGGTGAAAATGAAGCCTACTAGGTATGATGAGGTGTATTGAGCAATTTTTAATAATAAGCAAAGTTTGTATCTTGAACTCACAATTGGAGTTCACCATAAGGAAGAAATATTTCATACTAGGTCCATTGCATGGACCTTTCATTTTTTCACACCCAGATGTTTCTGGATTCACAAATTTTGTCAAGGCAGAAGACTTTTTCCTTGCTAGGCTGTGGTTTTCTTTCCTTTAATTGTTCAGATTTTGAGTCTGACTGTGTAACGTGGGAGAATGTGCTCATGAGGCCTCCTTGGATTGGTTGCTGAGGCACAATTATCACATGATTACGTCTTCAGATACTTACAGTATATGCAATGCTGTGTATGCTGTAGCCCAGGCTCTCCATGAGATTCTTCTTCAACAAACGGAAGTACAAACAATGGAGAACAGAAATGGGATCTTGCCTTCCCCTGCACAAGTAAGACCTTCTGTTTTAGATGGCACAAATTACAAACTTTACTTCCTAGTTTTCTTATTGAATAAAATTTAACTAAATATTTTTTCCAAAACCCATGATATCCATTTAAATATCTTTGAGGTAATTTTGATGCGTATTTTAGTACTCTTAAGACAAAGTAGGCCATAACAAGGGTCAAGGGACAAGTCAGCTCCACTTAATGAATACTTGTTTTTTGATGGACATTTTATGAATTCATTTAGTTACAGATAGCCTCACATATTCATAGCAGATCTTTTGAAAACTGTAAATTTACCTTTTCCCTATGAGTTTCTTATGTATTTGCGAAAGATGTCCTGAAAAACAGAATAATCCATACTTTTCATAAGGGTGCTGGTTTCATTCTACTTAGATATTAAAGTTTTATCAAGCTCAAACTGACATTCATGAACTTAGTGATTGTGGCAAACTGTAGCTAGGAAAAAGAAAATAATGGCATTTATGACTATCTATCTACACGAAATCAGGTAGTATTGAAAAGGCTCCATCTTCTCCTTTACTCAGTGACCAAGATTCAAAAAGATTAATTTTATTCCTATATGTATTTTTTATCGACTACTTCATAAGGTGGCTCTGTTATTATTGCATTCTGAATCAGAAATTACAGGCAACCAGGAACTTTATTATTTACCATATATTTCATTGTACTTAATAGAAGGGTTACATTATATTTGCCAGATAGAAGGTATATTAATCCACATACACTGATACCCTTTCTCATGTCTTGGTCCCCAATTAATTCCTCCCCAACTCCAACCCTCATCTTGATTTTTCCCCTTCCCTATCCAATTTCAAATCATCAAATACAAATATATCCAATGTATCAGATAACAAAGTGAGATACTGTAATAATATGAGATAACCAAGGGATAGCAAAAGAGATGAGAGATAGCATAGTATATTAAAGACAACAATCACTCATTATATGGCTTTTGTTTCTATATACTAGAGGTACTTTCATTTAGCATCATACTATATGGCCTTATGTATCTAGGTTTTGCTCTATTGCAACTCTCCTCTATGAGAGCCCAAGGATTCTACCGATTAGGACAAATGAGGGAAACCATTGAGCCTATGTTCCTTTGAGTCTGGCTTACTTCACTTAATGTGATTTTTTCTAAGTCTTTCCATTTCCTAACAAATTTGGCGATGTCATTCTTTCTGACAGCAGCATAGAATTCCATTGTGTACAAATACCACAACTTGTTGATCCACTCATCAACTGAGGGACATCTAGGTTGGTTCCATATCTTTGGTGTGTTGAATAGTGTTGCAATTAACATAGTGGATTTAGTATGCCCTTGTTTCTGGATGGTTGGGTAAATGCCAAGTAGTGGAATTGCTGGGTCATAGGGGAGCTCTATGTTTAGTCTTTTGAGGAACTGCCATACTGCTTTCCATAGTGGTTGAACAAGTTTGCACTCCCACCAACAGTGTAGTAGTGATCCCTCCTGGCCATATCCCCTCCACCATCTGTTGTTATTAATTTTCTTGTGGAATCTTAGAGTTGTTTTGATTTACATTTCTTTTATGACCAGAGATATTGAGCATTTCTTCATGTGTCTATAGGCCATTTTTATTTCTTCTTCAGAGAAGACTCTCTTTTTATTTCTTCTTCAGAGAAGACTCTCTTTAAGTCTTTGGCTCATCCTTTAATGGGATGGTTGATTTGTTGGAGATTAGTTTTGGAGTGATTCAATTTTTTGAGCTGTGGATATGTTTTAGATATGAGGCCTGTGTGTATTGAATTGTTAGTGAAGATCTTCTCCAGTTCTGTAGACTTCCTAATTAATTTACTAGCTATGTCCTTTGCCATACAAAACCTGTGCAGTTTAATTCAGTCCCACTTATTCAGCCTTTCTCTGATTTGTTGTGATTCTTGGTCCTTATTAAGAAAGTTTCAACCTGTGCCAAGGAGGCCTAGCGTATCTCCTATTCCTTCTTGAAAAGTTTACAGTGTGTTGGCTTTTACCTTGAGGTCTTTGATCCATTTGGAGTTAATTCTAGTGCAGAGGGACAAAGAAGGATTCAACTTTAGTTTTCTGCAGGTGCTTAACCAATTCTGCCAGCACAACATGTTGAAAAGCTATCTTTCTTCCATTCTATTTTTTTGGCTCCCTTGTCAAAGATTAGGTGGCCATGGGTCTGTGGTTTAATATCTGGGTCCTCAGTTCTATTCCATTGGTCTTCAGCCAGCTCTTGTGCCAGTACCAAGCTGTTTTGATAATTATAGCTCGGTAATAGAGTCTAAAGTTTGGAATTGAAATTCCTCAGGTGCTGTTCTTTCTGCTAAGAAGTGTTTTTGCTATACGGGGTCTTTTATTATTCCATATGAAATTTTGGATTGCCTCTTCTGTTTCTTGAGAGGATGACATTGGGATATTGTTGGGAATTGCGTTGAATTTGTAGATAGCCCTTGGCAAGATTGTTATTTTCACAATGTTGATTCTTCCAATCCATGAGAAGGGGAGTCTTTTCCATTTCCTTAGTTCTGTTTTAATTTCCTTTTTTCAGGGTTGTAAAGTTTTCATCAAAAATGTCCTTTAGGAAGCAGAAAATGGTGCCAAGACAATAGGGACACTGCCTAGCTCTCTCCCATAAAAAGAGAGAACCAGGGAATCCCACAAGCCAACTACCTTAAGAAATCCACAACAACAAACTCAAGAAGCAATGGAGAAGGACTGAAACCAGAAAAGAAATTCAGATAAAGCTTACATCCAAGTTTCTCAAAGAATTTGAAATGTGAGGACCCCTCCCCTACCCCTAGCTTCCAGCTCCAAGCTGGGAAAAGTGGCTGCTGTGGAGGGCACCGGGTCGGCTAGACCCGACCACCACAGAAACCAGCATAGGACCGGGCCAGCAAGCGGCAGAAGCCAGACACAGGAACCAGCACAGACCAGAAAAGCAAGCAGCGGAACCCAGATATGGACAACAGGTGGCGGCAGAGATCAGAGGGGCGTGAATGATACTCCAACACTGTGGAGCAGCCCACAGTCAAACACAGAGGAGTGAATAGCACATTGGGTAGCCCAGCAGGTAGCCCAGTGTGTCCCCAAACCCATCGGGAACGCAGAGATGGTGCCAAGCTATAGAACTTAACACAGACACATCCACCCCCACCCCGAGAAATACTGGCAAGGACAGGGGGGCAAAGAATTTAGAATCCTTTAGCTTCCCTCAACAGCCCCCTCCCCAAGGCCATTGACTGGAGACTGATAGGCAGGTGGGTGCTAAGACCCAGCACCCCAACAAGGGAGGCTGACCTGACCCTTCTTCCACCTGTCCAACAGGGTTCTACCCCAGGCCTCTGACTGGAGACTGACAGGCAGATGGGCGCTAAAACCCAGCACCCCACCAAGGGAGGCAAAGTTGTCCCTGCTCCCACCCATCAAACAGGTTCATCTCCCAGGCCTCTGACTGGAGACTGACAGGCGTGAGGGCACTAAAACCCAGCACCCTACCAAAGGGGGCAGATGTGTTCCTGCTACCACCCGCCCAACAGGTTCCTCTCCCAGGCCTTTGATCTGAGACTGACAGGTGGGCAGGCGATAAGACACAGTACACCACCGAACTGGGCAGAGGTGTCCCATCTCACCTGCCCAACACGTTCCTCTCCCAGGCCACGGGAACTGAAGGGTGGGGAGTGCTGAGATCCTGCCTTCCAACAGTGGATGGGGTGTGCGGCACTCTAGGAGCCAGTGTCTGCCCTCCTCAAATCTTCAGCTGGACATCCTCCACCTGGAAATCCCGAGCAAGACAGTACTAAGGGCCCCCCCTACAGTCACAGACTCTGACAAAGCAGAGGAAACACAGCAGGGAATTTAAGGGCAGACCTGCAGCCACGCTCACCTTATGATAATCAGAAAGGCGCATTTCTGCCCTTGCAGCCCATGTCCTCAGCTGGACCCCGCCCCTGGGCACAGAGTGGACACCAGCTGGCCTACCTGAGAGTCCCTGGAAACCCCAGGGACCCTTGGCCGGGGGCTCGCCCCTGGAAGCAGCACAGGAAAACCAACCATCTGCCCAGCACGCTGAGACTGAAGCGCGATCCATCCCACGGCCCACTGTGAGGACACTGGTTAGGCCGAGAGCTAGTCGTACAGCAGCACACAGCCTCGGGGAACAGGCTGAACCCCTGCAAAAACTGTAAACACTGACCTAGTCAGCAGAGGAATCAGTTTGGCCGAGAACAACAGGTATACACAGATTCCCAGAATGACCAGTCACATTCCAAGTAATGACCGCCACCTACTGACCACAGAGCAAACTACAACAGTTCTCAATGCCTACAAGAGCGCAAAGAATTACCACAGACATAAATAATCAAATTCCCATGCAAAGCCCAAAAGGCAACAAGAGCGAAGCGACAAGAGAGATGCGACCATCCAAGAAATGACAACTGAAGAGACATGAAATATGACTCAAATCAAGGAGATGCTTTTGGAAATGAAGGTTGAATTCCAAAAACAAAAGCAAGAAATTTCCAAGGAACTCTTTGAATTCAAAAGAGAAGTGGAAGAAAAGTTCAATACCCTCTCTGCAGACATGATCAGCTCAGTGTCCACACTTCAAGCAAAAATGAAGGCAGTAAGCAGTAGATTGACTGAGATGGAGAATAGAACATCAGGAACGGCAGATAAAACACAAGAGCTGGAACAGAGAATCTTCAACTTGGAAAAATCAGTCAGAATCCACCAGAGAGATCTCAATGAACTGGCAGATGCAGCAAAGAAGTCTAATCTTTGTATAATAGGGATTGATGAGGGTGCAGAATTTCAGAACAAAGGAATGCAACCCTATTCACCAAAATCATATCAGAGAACTTCCCCGACATCAAAAGGGAAAATACTCACATTCTTGAAGGTTTCAGGACTCCAAACAGGCAAAATCCTAGAAAGAACTCATCTAGACATATCAAAGTAAAGACACTAGACCTGAATACCAAGGAATGCATCTTAAATGCTGCAAAAACAAAGAAAGACTTAAAATGGGAAAAAAATCGAATTACAGCAGATCTTTCCACGCAAAACCTAAATGCAAGAAAAGCTTGGAAAAACATCACTGATGTCCTGAAGAACAAAAACTACCAAACCAGACTGATATATCCAGCAAAACTAGCATTTACATTTGAGGGAGAAACAAGAATATTTCACTCCAAAGAGAAGATTTATGAATAGGTACACAATAAACCAGCGTCACAAAAAATACTATTTAATCGAGAACAAACTGTAGAACATCAAGAACCCCCAACAAGAAGCAAATATCCATAATTTAAAAAACACAAAAGGGGGAAAGAAGAGAGAGAAAGAAACTTACAAGTAAAAGTAAATAATGACAATGGACACTGACCACTTCTCCATAATCTCCCTAAAAGTGAACGCGCTGAACAATCCAATCAAAGGCACAGAGCAGCAGACTGGATTAAGAAACACCACCCATGCATATGTTGCCTCCAAGAGACCCACCTCACTGACAAAGACAGAAACAAATTCCAAGTGAAAGGATGGAAACGAATTTTCCACTCCAATGCACCATGCAAAAAAGCAGGCATAGCAAACTTAATCTCCGACAAAATTAACTTCTCAGTAAAATCACTACATAAAGATAAAGATGGCCATTATATATTAGTAAAGGTACAATCCATGCCCATAATATTACAGTTAGAATCATTTACTCCCCCAACACGGGAGCACCAAATTTCGTTAAACAAACTCTCTTAGAATTACAGAACAAAATAAACTCAAACACAATCATATTGGGAGACCTCAATACACCACTCTCAACAAACGATAGGTCAACTCAACAAAAATTAAGCAAAGACACCATCAACTTAAACGACACCATACACAGCTGGGCTAAACAGATATACAAAGAGTCTTCCACCCAATGGCAAAACTTTTTACATTTTTCTCAGCAGCACATGGAACACATTCCAAAATAAATCATATAATAGTTCATACAGAAAACGTAAGCAGATACAAGATCACTGATATAATCCCATGCTTTCTATCATACCACACTGGGGTCTGACTAATTCTGAACAATGCAGTCAAAGTCAAAACCAGTCAATCATTTGGAAGCTGAACAACACACTTCTGAATAACTCCTGGGTAACAGATCAAATCAGAAATGAAAAACAAACTTCCTTGAATGTATTGACAATCAAGAGACATCAAAACGGTATTTATGGGACACAACAAAGACAGTTTTAAGAGCAAATTTTTCTCACTTGGAGTGCATATTAAAAAGACAAAGGAAGAGTATGTACATAACATAAAAAAATGAAACACCTAGAAGAGCAAAAAAAAGTTAATTCTAAAACAACTAGAAGGACAGAAATAACAAAAATAAAATCAGAAATATCAGAGATTGAAATAAGATCTACTATACACAAAACTAATGAATCAAAATTTGGTTCTTTGAGTCAAAAAATAGAGAGACACCTGGCAAGATTAATCAAAAAAAGGAAAGAGGAGACACAAATACACAAGATTAGAGACCCCACGGGAACAATCACAACTGATTCCCAAAAATTCAGTCCATAATGAATACCTACTATCAGGGTATATTCAAAGGAACAAGAAAATCTAGTAGAAATGGATGATTTCTTAAATAAATATGGGTTACCCACACTAAACAACGATGAGGTAAACAAATTGAGCAGACCAATCTCTTAGAACAAAATTGTGGAAGCAATCAGGGAAATGCCAACCAAAAAGAGCCCAGGTCCAGATGGATGCACTGTGGAACTCTATAAGACGTTGAAGGATGAAATAACACCTATACTCTTGAAACTCTTCCGAGAAATAGAAACACAAGGAGCAATAACAAACTCATTTTATGAAGCTAATATTACTCTCATTCCCAAACCAGGGAAAGACCCAACAAAAAAAAGAAATCTACAGACCTATCTCTCTAATGAACATAGACACACAACTCCTCAATAAAATATTAGCCAACAGAATCCAGAAACAAATTTTAAAAAATCATACAATATGATCAAGTAGGTTTCATCCCACAGATGCAAGACTGGATAACCATTTGCAAATCAATCAATATAATACATCACACCAATGGATCTAAGGACAAGAATCATATGATAATTTTTCTGGATGCAGAGAAGGCATTTGACAAAATACAACATCCATTCAGGTTGAAAGCACTAGAAAAAAATAGGAATAAGTGGTACATTCCTCAAAATAGTGAAAGCTATATATGAAAAACCTACAGCCAGTATTGTACTAAATGGTGAAATACTGGAACCATTCACCTTAAAATCAGGAACTAGACAGGGATTTCCATTCTCTCCACTTCTTTTCAATACAGTGCTAGAAAACTTAGCTGGAGCAATAAGGCAAGGAAAGGACATCAAAGGGATCCACATAGGGAAAGAAGAAATTAAACTCTCCCTATTCGCAGATGACATGATCCTCTACTTGAGTCACCCAACAAACTCCACTCCCAAACTACTAGAATTAATAAACTACTTTAGCAAAGTGACAGGATACAAAATTAATCTTCAGAAGTCAGTAGACTTCTTATACACCAACAATACACAAACAGAAGGCCAAATCAAGAAAATGATTCAAAAATGAAATGATCAAGAAAATGAAACAAAAGCCATATAATGAATGATTGTTGTCCTTAATGTACTATATTGTCTCTCATCTCCTTTGCTGTCCCTTGGTAATCTCATATTGTTATAGTATCTCACTTTGTTATCTGATATATTGAGTTTATTTGTATTTGGATATTTGAAATTTGATAGGGAAGGGGGGAAAACCAAGACGGGTGGGGGGTGGGGGGGGAGGGAAATGGGTACCAAGACATGTGAAAGGTTATCAATGTACGTGAATTAATGCACCTTCTATCTGGCAAATATCATGTAACCCTTTTACTAACTACAATAAAAAACAAAACAAAACAAAACAAAAAAGAAAATGATCCCATTCGCAATAGCCCCCAAAAGAATAAAATAATTAGGAATATATTTAACCAAAGATGTAAGGGAATTATTCAATGAAAACTATAAAAGCCTAATGAAAGAAATTAAAGATGACACTAGGAAATGGAAAGACATCCCATGCTCCAAGCTAGGGAGAACCAACATAGTGAAAATGGCTATACTGCCAAAACTGATATACAAATTCAATGCAATTCCCATCAAAATCCCAAAGACATTCTTTATGGAAATTGAAGATATAATCCAAAGATTCATATGTAGCAAGAAAAGACCTAGAATAGCCAAAACAATTCTAGGCAAAAAGAGCAATGCTGGTGGTATTACAATGCCAGACTTCAAACTCTACTATACAGCCATAATAACAAAAACTGCTTGGCTTTGGATTATATCTTCAATTTCCATAAAGAATGTCTTTGGGATTTTGATGGGAATTGCATTGAATTTGTATATCAGTTTTGGCAGTATAGCCATTTTCACTATGTTGGTTCTCCCTAGCTTGGAGCATGGGATGTCTTTCCATTTCCTAGTGTCATCTTTAATTTCTTTCATTAGGCTTTTATAATTTTCATTGAATAATTCCTTTACTTCTTTGGTTAAGTATATTCCTAAGTATTTTATTCTTTAGGGGGCTTTTGGAGATGGGATCATTTTTTGATTTGGCCTTCTGTTTGTGTATTAGTGTATAAAAAGGCTACTGAATTCTGAAGGTTGATTTTGTATCCTGCCACTTTGCTAAAGTGGTTTATTAATTCTAGTAGTTTGGGAGTGGAGTTTGTTGGGTCACTCAATAGAGGATCATGTCGTCTGTGAATAAGGATAGTTTAATTTCTTCTTTCTCTATGCGGATCCCTTTGATGTCTTTTTCTTTTCTTATTGCTCTGGCTAAGGATTCCAGCACTATAGTGAAGAGAAGTGGAGAGAGTTGGCATCCCTGTCTAGTTCCTGATTTTAAGGTGAATGGTTCCAGTATTTCACCATTTAGTACAATACTGGCTGTAGGTTTTTCATATATGACTTTCACTATTTTGAGGAATGTACCTCTTATTCTTATTTTTTCTAGTGCTTTCAACATGAATGGATGTTGTATTTTGTCAAATGCCTTCTCCGCATCCAGAGAAATTATCATATGATTCTTATCCTTAGCTCTATTGATATGATGTATTACATTGATTGATTTGTGAATGTTAAACCAGCCTTGCATTTGTGAGATGAAGCCCACTTGATCATAGTGTATGATTTTTTAAAATTTCTTTCTGGATTCTGTTGGCTAATATTTTATTGAGGAGTTTTGCATCTGTGTTCATTAGAGAGATAGGTCTGTAGTTTTCTTTTTTTGTTGGGTCTTTCCCTGGTTTGGGGATGAGAGTAATATTAGCTTCATAAAATGAGTTTGGTATTGCTCCTTGTGTTTCTATTTCTCGGAAGAGTTTCAAGAGTATAGGTGTTATTTCATCTTTAAATGTCTTGTAGAATTCCGCAGTGAAACCATCAGGACCTGGGCTTTTTTTGGTTGGCATTTCCCTGATTGCTTCCACAATTTCGTTGTAAGAAATTGGTCTGTTCAATTTGTTTACCTCATCGTTGTTCAGTTTGGGTAGCCTATATTTATTTAAGAAATCATCCATTTCTACTAGATTTTCTTGTTTCTTTGAATATAGGCTCTGGTAGTACCTATTCATTATGGACTGGATTTCTTGGGAATCAGTTGTGATTGTTCCCGTGGGGTCTCTAATCTTGTTTATTTGAGTCTCCCCTTTCCTTTTTTCGATTAATCTTGTCAAGGGCCTGTCAATTTTGTTGACTCTTTCAAAGAACCAGCTATTTGATTTATCAATTTTGTGTATAGTAGATCTTATTTCAATCTCTGATATTCCTGATTTTATTTTTGTTATTTCTGTCCTTCTAGCTGTTTTCGAATTAACTTTTTCTTGCTCCTCTAGGTATTTCAGCTTTTTTTAAGGTTATTTACATGCTCTTCTTGTGTCTTTTTAATATGCGCTCATAGTGCGATAAATTTGCCTCTTAGAACTGCCTTTGCTGTGTCCCATAAGTTTCTTTGTGATGTTTCTTGATTGTCATTACATTCAAGGAAGTTTTTAATTTCATTTCTGATCTGATCTGTTACCCAGGGGTTATTCAGAAGTGTGTTGTTCAGTTTCCATGTGATTGAATGTTTTTTTAACTTTGACTGCATTGTTCAGGATTAGTCTGACTGCACTGTGGTCTGATAGGATGCATGGGATTATATCAGACTTTTTGTATCTGCTTAAGTTTTCTGTATGAACTATTATATGATCTATTTTGGAATGTGTTCCATGTGCTGCTGAGAAAAATGTAAAAAGTTTCGCCGTTGCCTGGAAGACTCTGTATGTATCTGTTAAGTCCAGCTGGGCTATGGTGTCATTTAAGTCGATGGTGTCTTTGCTTATCTTTTTTTGCGTTGACCTGTCATTTGTTGAGAGTGGAATATTGAGGTCACTGACAATGATTGTGTTTGAGTCTATCTTGTTCTGTAGTTCTAAAAGTGTTTGTTTGAAGAATTTGGGTGCTCCCGTGTTGGGAGAGTAGATGATTTTAACTGTAATATTATGGGCATGGATTGTACCCTTTACTAATATATAATGGCAGTCTCTATCTTTGTATACTGATTTTACTGAGATGTTAATTTTATCGGAGATTAAGATTGCTACTCCTGCTTTTTTGCATGGTGCATTGGAGTGGAAAATTCATTTCCAGCCTTTCACTTGGAATTTGTTTCTGTCTTTGTCTGTGAGGTGTGTCTCTTGGAGGCAACATATGGATGGGTGGTGTTTCTTAATCCAGTCTGCTGCTCTGTGTCTTTTGATTGGATTGTTCAGCCTGTTCACTTTTAGGGAGATGATGGAGACATGGTCAGTGTCCATTGTTGTTATTTATTTTTACTTCTAAGTTACCTTCTCTTTTTTCCCCTTTTGTGTTTAGTGAATTATAGATGTTTGCTTCTTGATGGGGGTTCTTGGTGTTCTACAATTTGTTCTCGGTTAATTAGTATTCTTTGTAACACTGGTTTAGTGTGCACGTATTCATAAATCTTCTCTTTGGAGTGAAATATTCTTGTTTCTCCCTCAAATGTAAATGCTAATTTTGCTGGATATATCAGTCTGTGTTGGCAGTTGTTAGTCTTCAGGACATCAGTGATGTTTTTCCAAGCTTTTCTTGCATTTAGGGTTTGCATGGAGAGATCTGCTGTAATTCGAATGCTCTTCCCATTATAGTATAGCTCCTTCTTTGTTTTTGCAGCATGGAAGATCAATTCCTTGGTATTTGGGTCTAATGTCTTTACTATGATATGTCTAGGTGAGTTCGTTCTAGGATCTTGCCAGCTTGGAGTCCTGAAACCTTCAATAATGTGAGTATTTTTCCTTTTGAAGTTGGGGAAGTTCTCTGCTATGATTTTGGTGAATAAAGGTTGCATACCTTTGTCCTGGAATTCGGCCCCCTCCTCAATCCCTATTATACGAAGATTAGACTTCTTTGCTACATCTGCCAGTTCCTGGAGCTCTCTCTGGTAGATTCTGACTGATTTTTCCAGGGTGGCGATTCTCTGTTCCAGCTCTTGTGTTTTGTCTTCCGTTTCTAATGTTCTATTCTCCATCTCCATCAATCTGCTCCTTAATGTCTCCATTTTTGCTTGAAGTGTGGTCGCTGAGCTGATCATGTCTGCTCTGAGGGTATTAATCTTTTCTTCCATTTCTCTTTTGAATTCAAGGAGCTCTTTGGAGATTTCCTGCTTATGTTCCTGGAATTGTTTTTGGAGTTCTGTTTTAATCTCTTTAGTCATGTTCACAATCATCTCCTTGAATAGGATAATGTTTCGTGTCTCTTCAGGTGTCATTTCTTGGGATGGTGACATCTCTCTCGTCCCTTCGCTCTTGTTGCCTTTTGGGCTTTGCGTGGGACTTTGGTTATTTATGTATGTCGTAATTCGTCTTTGCGCTCTCCTCGGCATCGAGAACTGTTGTTGTAGTTCACTCTGTGGTCAGTAGGTAGCCGTTCTTGCTTGGATTTGGACCGTGGTTCTGGGAATATGTGAATACCTGTGGTTCTCAGCCAAGTTGATTCCTCTACTGACTATGTCAGAGTTTGCCATTTTTGTAGGTGTTCGGTCGATTACCAGAGGCTGTGTGCTGCTGTACGACTAGCTCCCAGCCCATCCAGTGGCCTCACAGTGGGCCGTGGGATGGATCTGGGAGCTTCAGTCTCAGCGTGCTGGGCAGATGGTTGGTTTTCCTGTGCTGGCTCTAGGAGCGGGCCCCCAGCCAAAGGACTGAGGTTTGGGAGTTTCCAGGGGCTCTCAGCAGGACCTGCAGTTGTCTGCTCTGTTCCCAGGGGCGGGGCCCGGCTGAGAAGGTGTGCTTCAAGGGCAGAGCCGTGCCTTTCTGATTCTCAGAAGGCAAGCTTGGCTGCTGGTCCGCCCTTCAGTTCCCTGCTGCTTTGTCAGAGAGTCTTTGACTGTGGGGGTCCCCTCGGTGCTGTCTCAGGATTCCCTGCTAGAGGATGCCCGGCTCAAGATTTGAGGGGGATAGATGCTGGCTCCTATTGACCCGTACACCCCACCCACTGTTGTAAGGCAGGGACACAGTGATCCCCCCTCTCCTGACCCAGTGGCCTGGGAGAGGAACCAGGTGGGCGGGTGGGAGCTGGGACACACCCGCCTCCCCTAGTGGGGTGCTGGGTCTTGGCGTAGCCCACCTGTCAGTCTCCAGTCAGAGGCCTGGGAGAGGAACCTGGTGGGCGGGTGGGGACTGGGACACCTCTGCCTCCCTTGGTGGGGTGCTAGGTCTTAGCGCCTCCCACCTGTCAATCTCCAGTCATTGGCCTGGGGGAGGGGGCTGTTGAGGGAAGGGACAGGATTCTAAATTACTTGCCCCCCTGCTCCTGCTCTTCTCAGGCAGGGTGGAGGGTTCTAAGTTAAGTTCTATGGCTTGGCACCCTCTCTGTGTTTCGGGGCCCGCTGCGGTACTCATGCCTCTGCGTTCCTTTGTGGGAGCTGCACGTTGTTGGAGAATCCTTCACTCCCCTTGGATCTCTGCCTCCTCTTGTGGTCTGCGTCTGGGTTCCGCTGCTTGCTTTTCTGATTCCGCGTCTTGGTTCTGCTGCTTCTATGGCTCGCTGATCCGGTTGCCCGGCCCAGCGCAGCCCGGACCGGCTCACTCCGCCGCCCCCTCCTCCACTGCTTTTCTTGTCTCAGAGCCGGTGCAGTGGGTGAGGGGGTCCTCGCATTCTGAATTCTTTGAGAAAGTTGGATGTGAGCTTTATCTACATTTCTTTTCCAGTTTGGGTCCTTTTCTGTTGCTTCTTGAGTGTGTTGTTGTGGATTTCTTAAGGTAATTGATTTATGGGACTCCCTGGTTCTCTCTTTTTGTGAGAGAGAGCTAGGCAGCATCCCTATTGTGTCGGCACCATCTTCCTCCTCAACACTTAAGTTTTATTCTAATACTTTCCAAATTTTGTACTCAAATACACTACCTACTTACCAACTTAGGTCCGTTATCCTTACGTTATACATTTTCTTCATTACTACAAAATTCTTACACTCCTACATTAATATTCTTGTACCTCCTCTGACATTTCTCATCCTAGTTTTCTATCTCTGGACCTCTGTTTGTCTTTCAACCCTTATACAGCACGATCTACACTTGATGGCTGTTCAGCAATACTGTATATCTAGGTGGTTAATTATTCTCTAGGCTCAGAGGGACTTAAAAACAATAGAGATTGGTTTGAGAGGCTTATTGATTTGGGTATAAATCGCTTATCAGTGGTTGTATTAGACTGGTTTGAAAGTGCACAAAAAGAAAGAGAGATAACACCAATCAAAATTTGTGAACATCTAGTGTCTGCGAGCTACAGAGGTCTTGGTTGGTTATATCTGAAAAACTATAATCGTGTTTAGTATTAATCTTGCTCCCATTTTCAAGTGGGCAGAACAAGAAACTCAAGAAAAATGGCAAATCAAGAATCAACATCCCCCTCCCGATGTAAACAGACAATGGAACAGTCACTGGCAAACCTAGTGGAGAGTCTTCCAAGTGCTATACAAGTACAATTGATAAACATCATTAATGAAAAATGTGAAAATATAAAGAAAGAGATAAGGTAGGAAGCCATAGCTAAACAAGAGGAAACCATAAACAAGGTGATAAGTGAAAAAGAAGAAGCCATAAAAGAGGCCATAATAAAAGTTTTTCAAAGAAAGATGGAAGAATTCATAGAATCAACAAATAAAAAGATGACAGAACTTCAGCAAATGTCCAAAAAAAATAAAGTTACTGAGCTAACCACTCAAATGGAAATCAAGGAGCTAAAGAAATCCATACATGATCTAAAAGTGATGCAAGGCACCAAAAATGAGCAATTAGAAGCAAGGGAGATGAAAAATAAAGTAGATGGCTTTGATAGCAGGTTAGATAATGCAGAGGAGAGAATTTCCGCGCCTGAAGATAATTTAGTTATTATAGAGAAAGAAAAGAAAATGAGTCAATTCAAATCTAGGAAAAATGAGAGAGTGCTTCAGGAGATCCAAGATATAATTAGGAAGTATAATTTAAGGCTAATTGGTATAGAGGAGGGCTTGGAGAAAGTGGTAAATGGCATTGGAAATATACTTCAGGGAATTATCTCAGAGAATTTCCCAAATATCCAGAAGGGCAAGCCCATCCAGATACAAGAAGCTTTTAGAACCCCAAACAGACCTGACCAGAAAAGAACATCCCACCGCCACATCGTAATCTGAACTGGATCAATAGAAACCAAAGAAAGGATCCTAAAGGCAGCCAGGGAAAAGAGATCAGTAATTTATAAAGGCAAACCAACAGAATAACCCCAGATTTCTCAGCAGAGTCCATGCAAGCAAGAAGTGACTGGAAACATATATTTCATGCCCTGAAGTCAAATGACTACCAACCAAGAATACTGTACCCAGCTAAACTCTCATTCATAACTGAGGAAACAATAAATACATTCCATTCCAGGGAAAAGCTGCAACAATATGTTGCAACAAAACCAACACTACAGAGAATTCTGAAAGATGTTCTATACATAGAAAACCAAAATAAATGCAATATAGGGAAAGAAATGGCACCTAAACAGCATACCATCTAAGGACCACAAGAACTGTCAAGACACAGGCCCTAATAAAAACTTTCAAAAATGGTAGGAACTAATAAATATCTCTCAATCCTAACACTCAATGTCAATGGACTCAACTCTCCAATTAAACGGCATAGGCTGTCTGTTGGATCAAAAAGCAAGAGCCATCGTTCTGCTGTCTTCAAGAGACACATCTTACCCAAAAAAACAATCATCTTTTGAAAGTGAGAGGTTGGAATAAACTCTATCAAGCTAACAGCCCCCATAAACAGGCTGGAGTTGCCATCCTCATATCACATAAAATAGACTTCAAACTAAAATTAGTAAGAAAAGACAAAGAAGGTTACTACATACTACTAAAGGGATCTTTCCTCCAAGAAGACATAACGATCCTAAATATTTACACACCCAATCCTGGAGCTCCGAACTTCATCACGCAAACTTTACTTACACTGAAACCATACATAGGTCGAAACACAGTGATTGTCGGTGAGTTTAACACATCACTCTCACATATGGACAGATCAAAAAGGCAAAAACTCAACAGAGAAACCTTAGAACTGAACAACAATATAGACCAACTAGATCTAACAGACATCTGCAGAATATTCCACCCAGCAACAACACAATATATGTTTTTCTCAGCAGCACACGGAATATTTTCCAAAATAGACCACATCTTAGGCCATAAAGCAAACCTGGACAGATTCAGAAACACTGATATAATTCCATGCACACTCTCAGACCACAAAGGCATCAAATTGGAACTGAACACACATTTTTATTCCTATAACTTAGAATTCTTGCGGCAGCAGAGCAAGTGCTCTGGGTTAGGTTTATTTAAGAATCAGGCAGAGGGTCAGGAATTTTGCCTAGTTTGTTTGCCTAACATGCCCAAAGACCCAGGTTCAATTCCTTGGTACTACATACATAGAAAGGTCAGAACTGGTGCTGTAACTAATTGGTAGAGCTCCAGCCTTGAGAAAAGCCCAAGGACAGTGCTTAGGCCTGAGTTCAGTCCCCAGGACAGAAAAAAATTAAAAAAAAAAAGAATCACAATCAGGCACAAGTATTGTGCATAGCATGATTTTAAACCTTCAAAGTGTGATTTGATTATCTGTTCCTGTAGAGATGAATAGAAGAGACAAATATAACCACTGAAAGGAAGGAGCATAGTGTGCTATACAGACATAGAGGAACATGCAAGGTTTACATACCACATTTTTTTGCCAGTGCTGTCCCTTGAACTCATGGACTGAGCACTCTCATTGGGTTTCAAAGGCTAGCTCTCTAGCCCCAGCACCATTTCCATCTTTTTCTTTGTATGTGGTAATAAGGAATCAAACTCAGAGATAAATGCATATTTGCCAGGCACTCTACCACTAGGCAACACTCTTGGCCCCACTATATAAAATTTTGAATGAGGGTTTGACTTGTGTACATAAGTCTGAGATTTATGTCAGCATGAGGAAGACATAAAAGTATTTGTAGGGTATTAAAATGACAAGAAATAATATGTACAATCATGATTGCCAGTAAAGACTTTCACTCCGACTAAATTATGAGAATGTATGAATTACTGTGAGAACATGAAGAATGCATAAAAGTAATACTGAACATATCTGGTAATATTTACTTTATGCTACTAAGTATTCACTTGTCCGAATGATCGCTATCTAGGGATTTCCTTATTTCCTTTCTAAGTACTGTAAAGGGGCTAATGAGAATTGGATGTTCTTATGAGATTTGGAGCAGTGTGTGAACTGTCCAGATCATCAGTATGCCAACACAGAGAGGAACCAGTGCTTCCTAAGAGCTGCAAGTTTCCTGGCTTATGGAGAACCCTTAGGGGTGGCCTTGGCCTATATGGCTCATTTTTATCTACAATCACAGCAGTTGTTTTGGGGGTATTTGTGAAATATAAGAACACTGCCATTGTCAAGGCAAATAACCAGACTCATAGCTATATCCTGCTCATCTCCATCATCTTCTACTTTCTCTGTTCCTTGCTCTTTATTGGCGGTCCCAACACAGTCACCTGCATTCTACAACAAACCACATTTGGAATTGTGTTCACTGTAGCTGTTTCTGCTGTCTTAGCCAAACTGTAACTGTAGTTCTGGCCTTCAAGGTCACTCTTCCAGCAAGAAGGATGATTTGGCTATTGGTATCAGGGGCTCCTAACTTCATCATTCCCATCTGCACCCTGATCCAGGGGACTCTCTGTGGAATTTGGCTTGGAACCTCTCCTCCCTTCATTGACACAGATGCATACTCTGAACATGGTCACCTCATCATGTTATGTAGCAAGGGCTCCCTCACTGCTTTCTACTGTGTCTTGGAATACCTGGGCTCCCTGGCCTTGGCCAACTTCACTGGGGCTTTTTTGCCAGGAACCTGCCTAACACCTTCATTGAAGCCAAGTTCCTGACCTTCAGAAAGCTGTTGTTCTGCAGTGTCTTCCTCAGTTTCCTGCCTATTTACCACAGTGCCAAAGGGAAAGCCATGGTGACTGTAGAGGTCTTCTCTATCTTGGCCTCCAATGCTAGGCTTCTGGGCTGAATCTTTGCCCCCAAGTGCACATCATTTTGATAAGACCAGATAATAATTCTGGGCATGGCTTCTGGGACAGAAGCCATCTTCAAACAAATAGGCCATTTTAAGCTGAAATTTAAATATTTGACCAAATATACTCATTTGTGTTCTTGGAATCACTTCAACATATGAGTGACATTCATTTCCCTAGTAATGGTACAGTCACATTAGTAGCCAGAGCCAGGTAAATTTGAATTTTATTCTGTATTTTTTGGTTCTTTCTATTTGCTCTTTATTTAACCTTCCATCTCCTTTCATCTTCACTATTATATTTAGTGTGTGTGTGTTTGTGTGTGTGAGTGTGTGTATGTGTATGTCTGTGTGCGCATGTATAATAAGGCTTGAACTCTGCCTGGCCACTGTCCCTGAGCTCTACAGCTCTAGGATACCACATTCCCCTTAAGCCAACTCCCATTTCCCATTTTCTAGAGGTTATTTGGAGATAAGTGTCTCAGGTTCTTTTGTTCCTAGGCTGCTTTGAAGCTTGATCCTCAGATCTCAGCCCCCTAGTTGCTAGGATTATAGGCATAAGCCACCACAACCAGCTTCACTATTATATTCTCACTTCTGACTTGCTTTCTTATATTGCTTTATTAATAACTTGTCTAAAATTTGTTATTTTGTGTCAGTTCTAGGGCTTCAACTTGAAGTTTGGGTACTGTGACTGAGTATATTTGTTCAAAGCTAAGTGCTTTACCTCTTAAGCCACAGCCTCACTGTTGGATCTTTGGTGGTTAACTGAAGATAACATTCTCATGAGCTTTTTTGTCCAGGTTGGTTTCCAACTGTGTTAATCAAATCCCAGCTCTTTGAGTACCTAGGAACTAAATTTTAAAGTACATTAATTTTGCATGCATATTATTATGCTGCTTAGTCTTCAAATCCATTTCAATAATATTTTCCTATTAACATGTTCCATGATTTCATATACTCATTACTGCATTTTATTTAATAATTTGTATTCCCACATCTGTTTTGCAGTATTTAAAAATCTGTTGTTCAAATCAATCTACCTTGCCCCATCCTTTCTAGTTCCCTTCAATCTCTCTTTTCTTTTTCCTTCTTTTTCCCCCTCCTACTTCTTCTATATGGTTTTCTATATGGCTTGTTTTTCTATATGGTTTTAGAATTTCAGTATTGCTTATATATCCTACAAAAATATACTTTTAATGTATATCACAATGTATTAGATTCATGAAGCAATAGCTGAACAAAATGTAGATTCCTAAGTTTGCTTATACATTGCTGGATATGCTTTTCAACATATACTTGTTTAATTATTTTTCATATATTTTTATTATAATTAATAGAAAGGTTACATTACATTTACCAGATAGAAGGTACAAGGTGCATTAATTCACATACATTGATACCCTTTCTCATGTCTTGGTCCCCATTTCCCTCCCCTCAACCACAACCCCTCATCTTATTTTCCCTCTTCCCTATCCAATTTCAAATAACCAAATACAAATATATCCAATATATCACATAACAAAGTGAGATAGTTTAACAATATGAGATAACCAAGGCACAGCAAAAGAGATGAGAGATAACATAGTACATTAAGGAGAACTATCACTCATTATATGGATTTTGTTTCTATATCCTAGAGATCCTTTCATTTAGCGTCATAATATAGGGCCTTATGTATCTAGGTTTTGCTCTATTACAAATCTCTATTTAATTATTTTTAAATTATGGAACATACATATATTAGATATATACTCGGTTATCTGATGATTATAACAATGTTGCATTTCTATTACCTTCTTTTTATGTAATAAATTATTCATTATTTTAAATAGATTGAATTATTGGGCTGTATACATGTTTAATGAAACATAACTATTTAAGACATAGTGTCACATAATGGCCATCCTTCCTGTGCTTATGTTCCTTTTAAAAGGCATAGTACTGAGCAAATATTTCTAAGTTGTTAATATTTTATAAGAGATGGTGAAACACTTTGTTTCTAATGAAGCTGTTTTTTTATATCTTCTTAATTTTATCAACAGGGTTTGTTTGTTATTGTTGAGTTAAACACTGCTTACACATGCAGTAGCAATCCAATTAACAATTATGAGAATATACAAACTCCCCAGTATCAACTGTGCAGAAGTCAGAGTGTATGTTGACCATCAGGAAGGAGAGGAGTTTATCAAGTCTGAGTAAGGAAAAAGAGACAAGTGATGGTCCTTAAGACATCCCATCCATGTTGTGCAAATGTTAAACCCATTGTAGATAGAAGCTCTGGTGTTCACAATATTGATAATAAGCACACAAATCAAGCGGACAGCCCGGAAGTTTGGCCTAGAGTTAAAATGCTTGCCTAGCATACACAAAGAGCTGGGTGTGATTCCTCAGTACCACATACACAAAATATGCCAGAAATGGTGCTGTATCACAAGTGGTAGAGTTCTAGCCTTGAGAAAAACCAAGTACAGCTCTCAGGATCGTTCAGGCCTCAAAAGAGGCAAAAAAATCAAGAGAGCATGTAAAGGCTTTCTATTCCCTGAAATGATAGTTCATGAGATGAGACGACCACTCGAAGTGGTAGCAAGTATTTCGGGGAAGTACATCTTAAATACACATAGTATTGTATGTATTTATAGATTCACTGAAAAGGGCAGATGTATGAGTGGATTGAGTCCCCTTTCATTAGGATGATGTCCCCAGGCTTCAGATCACCTTATTTTCACAAAATCAGAGTGAAACTCCATTACCATAATGGTTGAATGATGTCACATACTTTAACATTATAATTCCTGTTGAAAGGATATAGAAAATATCTTCTTAAGCACAAAAAAAATAAAGAATAAAAGGAACAACTCTTTTAGATGCAGAAAACCAAGATCAAATACAATTCATAGCAAATATACTGGTAATTCTTCTATTATCCTATCTACTGAGGAGGCTGAGATCTGAGGATCATAGAGCCAGTTTAGGCAGGAAAATCCATGAGACCCTCAAGTACAATTCACCATCACCACTCCCCAAACTAGAAGTGGAGCTGTGGTACAAGTGGCAGAATGCTAACCTCTGAGTGGAAATGCTCAGAGACAGCACCCAGGCCCAATGACCTCTACACACATCTACACACACACAAACACACACACACACACACACACACACACACACGGACAGAATCATGTGAAGCAGACTTTCGGCATCATCTGGGGTGGGGCAAATCTTTCACTTAGTCTTCCACATTTGAGTTCATGAGATGATCCTTGGATCCTATTGGCCTTCACATTCCTAGTCTTCTCTTGATTAAAAGAAAAAAAACGACAAGCAAGGATGTTTTTCAGATAATGATCAAACAAAATTCTTTGAAATAGGAAATTTAAGTAGCCAAGTAAAAGGAAATTAGCAATCACATTTATAATCTGGAAATAAATACTACATTCTAACATACTTCTATCAGAATTGTACAACACATATTCTTAGTCTTTCATAAGCTGCAAAATCTAGTCTCATTACTTTTGCCTCAGTTCTTCTCCCTGTAGTTTGAAATGAACATGTGGCCTGTATTTTCTCTCCTTAACCCAATGTAATAACAGAGCTGAAACACTGACTTCCTATA
Organism: Megascapheus bottae; assembly: GCF_031878675.1. Taxonomy (NCBI): domain Eukaryota; kingdom Metazoa; phylum Chordata; class Mammalia; order Rodentia; family Geomyidae; genus Megascapheus; species Megascapheus bottae. The sequence goes on along the minus strand of NW_028327810.1, from coordinate 1,198,133 downwards.
AGAGAGACCTGAAAAGGCTCTTTAAAATACAAGGAACTTTGGAAGGAAATTGGTCATAATGCAGTAGTAAGGATGGTAATGCAAATATATTGCACGAGTCTCACACATTCTAGTCATGGGAAAATTACATTGATGACTTTACTGAGAACATTTCATTCAAAGCTCCTGATTCCTTAGAATGAAAAAGATTTTCACATTTCAAATAGAAAAACATACTGTGTTTATTGACTAAGGTTTGATACTCAGTTTACATTGAATTTCAAAAACAGAGACTTAAAATCTTATGCTTTCTTAAAGATTGCAACATATATACTTTAACAGCCCTTTGATTAAAGGAAAAATGGCCTTCTTTTGTTTGGGTTTTTGTTTTGTCTTTTAGTCGTGGGGCTTGAACTCTGGGCCTGATCTTCAGCTCAAGGCTATTGCTCTATCACTTTGAGCCATAGCACCACTTTAGTTTTCTGGTAGCTAATTGGTGATAGGAGTCTCATGGACTTTTGTACCTGGGCTTTTGTACCACAGTCGCAGGTCTCAGACTGCTGAGTAGTTAGGATTACATGAGCCACCAGCACCTGGTTTGAAAAATGAATTATACTGAAAACTGAACATGAACAAAACTTCTGTGCCATGTGACCCTGACAAACAGTTAAAATTCCCTGACTTCTTCTGAGATTGGCGAGAAAAGGGTAAAGTATTCAGGTGGAAATATTGGGTTTTTTGTTTTGTTTTGGTATGTTTTGATTTTGCCATTCCTGGGGCTTGAACGTAGGGCCTGAGCACTGTCCTTGGGTTTTCTTAAGGCTAGATATGGATATCTTAAAAATAATCATGAAGAGACATAGACATAAAGGTATAACAAATATATTTATGTGAAACTGTTCAAATCATATCTCAGGAAAAGTATGACTAAAGGAATAAAGGAACTAATTTAGATTACATTTTTTCCTAGAAATATACTGATCTTTAATATGTTTTGTGTTAAAAGTTATGCTGAAGAGAGCATCAAATCACAAGAGAAAGAGAAAAACAAAATCAAGATCCATAACTCTATGTGGTGATGTTGAGGCATCTAGATCTGTTATAGATTAAAAAGTGTAGAATGTCAGAAACGACATTGCTGCAGTTCATAGCATATTCCATCTATTGGACTCATTTAACATGACAGAACATTTCATGACAACAGCTGCAATGTACACAATCTATCAAATAACATAATGCATTCACCACCAGATGATGCCGAATTCTACAAAATAGATTATAGATTTTAACTTCCATAAATATTGTATTATATGCTCTTTATCTATAAAGCTTTACTGAAATAAAACTAGAAAGCAGCAGGTTTAAATCCTCTGGAGAAGCAAACAAATAATCCAAAAATTTAAAACTGCACACACAAGGGGAAGCCTTCAGGAAACTTACAGGTTCCCAGGATACAGAGACAAGAATGTAGGTTACTAGCAGTGAGCTCACTTAGTACCCAGTATGCTTGAGGAAATAGGGTCAACCTAGAACACCATACAAAAGTGTCCAAGTATATGATAACATATTTTAAGAAGAAAAGCATCTTTGTCCACGAGGACATTATTGTCTTTATAGTAACATGTGCAAACATTCCTGGAACTAATGGATTGTATCAGTATCATATCATGCAAAACCAGAATAATATACAACAATGCATAATTTGTTTACATTTATTATAAATTCTTCTGTTAATTATATTAACTCAATTATCTTAGTTATATTATTACACTATATTGTATTAACATTTTATTAACTGTGTGGATTAATAATTATGCTAGATTTATATTGAAATAAAGTCAGGTAACATACTATATAGTATTTATAATATAATTTGTAGACGCTATACAATTATATAGTATATAATGTCTATTACATAATGAATAATATGTATTAATATATAGTATGTCATATATACTATATAATTGTATATACACTATAGAATGTGTATAATATAGTGTATACAATTACATAGCATAGAATATGAATATTATATGATGTATGTGTATCATATAATTTTACACATAACATTATTATGCATATGTATGAATTATTACATATTGAATTATATATTATATTAAAATTATTGTATACTAAATATATGTATTGTTATATTAATATTCCATATACACTATATAATTTACGTATTATTTATAGATGTAAGCATAGATATATACTTCTCGGTGCTGGTCCCAGGCCCTGAACTCAGTGCCTTGGTGCTAAGCCAGAGCTTTATTGCTCAAGGTATTTCTCAACCAATTGAGCCACAGCCCCACTTATGACATGTTGGATTTGGTTTGTTTTCATTTTGAGTTGTGTGTGTATGTGTGTGTGTGTGTGTGTGTATGTGTGTGTATGTTTGGTAGGTAGTTGGAGATTAGTGTCCCATGGCCTTTCCTACCCAGGCTGGCTTTGAATTCTGATCCTTGGATCTTAACCTCCTGAGTAGTTAGGATTATAAGCATGAACCACAAGTGGTTGGCTCTTATGAGTTTTCTAACACAAAGTAATTACTGTATAAAAATATAAACTTCTTCCTAAAATTAAAAGACAGTAATAATTCAATTTCCTCTTCTCTTCTTTAAGTCAGTAGATTGTAAGAAAAGGACAGTGTCCACTTCAAATCAGAAAGAGATACATTCAAATGTAGATTTGAGTCAAATGATATCATTTTGACTTAATTTATAGAAATGTAGAATAACTCATTGTCCTTGTCTTCATACCTCTAGGGACTGAGGTATAGAAAATTTCATGAGAATATTTTTGCTTCATTGGAAGGATCTAAATATAATTCTGACTTCTGTGGCAAGGCCATTGACATGCATGCAGATGTACCCATTTGAAGAGCATAATTCCAATGCCTACCAAAAGCCACGCCCTCAAAAAATAGATCTATCTGTAGTGCTCTTTTACAAATATGTGGATTCATAAATGTACAAATATCTATCTATCTATCTATCTATCTATCTATCTATCTATCTATCTATCTATCTATATTTAAGTGTATTTAAGGACCATATGGCAGATTGTGGTAGAAAATGCATTTATCCTCATCATTCATTCTGCAAAATAATGTGAGGCTTGGAAAAGTGTGTGTGTGTGCGTGTGTTTGTGTGTGTTTGTGTGTATGTGTGTATGTATGTTACCTGTGTCAGTATGTGTATCAGTGTTGGGGCTTGAACTCAAGGCCTGGGAACTGTTCCTGTAACAATTTGCTCAAGGCTAGTGCTCTAACACTTGAGCCATTGGTCCACTTCCAAATATTTGTGGGTTATTTGGAGAAAAAGTGTCTCACAGACTTTTCTGCTTGGCTGGTTTTGACCTTGATTCTCATATCTCAGCCTCCTGAGTAGTTAGGGTTACAATCATGAGCCACTGGCACCTAATTAGGAGTATGGAGAAGCTCTGTGCTCAAAATTGCAGAGCTGAGGAATGGCCCAACCAAATGGAACTTCTGCCTTCTTATGGCCAGGGCAAGCACCAACATGCTGTTTTAACATCCAACTTTCTGATTTTTGTTCCAGCAGATCTCAGATTTCCCCATTTTAAGTAGAACAACTTGTTCTCCTTGTTCTTAATGGGGAAGAAATAGAAGTGTTTAGAAAATACACTATGAATCTAGGACAAAACAGCTTAGAAAGTGTGCATTTTACCAGGCATGGTGGCTAACGCCTGCAATCCCAGGTACTTTGGAGTTTGAGATCTGAGTATCAATGTTCAAAACCAACCTAGGCACTAAAGACAGTGAGATATTGCCTCCAATTAATCACTAGAAAAGGGGAAGTAGGGCTTGGATCAAGGGTAGAGTGGTAGCCTTGAACTGAACAGCTCAGAGACAGCCCCCAGGTGCAGTGTTCAAGTCGCATGACCCTCAAAAATAAATTGTGCATTTCATATTATGGATAGCATATAGCCCCAGAGATCCCAATCATGTAAATGAACAAGGAAGAAGGATTCTGGGAGAGATGAGAATCAGGTTCATCCTAACCACAGCCATTGCCTTTTATGTGTCGTGTGATCCCCAAGAGCACAGAACAACTATTTCAAGCAAACATAAGTAATGGGCGAAGATGTTCCTCTGCTGGCTTTCTCCAGATACTGTAGCCAACAACAAAGGCAGCTTTCAACTTCAAAAGAATTCATAAAGACAACCTGAAGGTCTTTGAACCTAGAAAGGAAACTGTTTCCTTGGCAACAAGGATTCATATTGCAAGAAAAGAGAGAGAAGTTATTGAAAACAAAACTAAGACTTTTTTCTGATATTCATAGACTCCATCAACATACGATAAACTCTAAGAAAACGAAGATTGTGTGAGAATAATGTGTTCAATGGGGAAGCTAAGACAGAAGTGAATCAACAAACAAAATAACTTCTGTTTAACTTTTCCAAACATCTTACTCATGGACAGGATCAAGCTGTACTTGATACATATTCAGCAAATATTTATTCAGTATTTTCTATGATTTAACTGTGTGTGTGTGTGTGTGTGTGTGTGTGTGTGTGTGTGTGTGTGTGCTCACGCATCTGTTGTTTCTGGGGGTTGAACTTAGTGCTCTTTGAGGTTTTGTGCTCAAGGCTATTGATTTATCACTTAAGTCAACCACTCCATTTTTAACATTTTTAATGTTTCATTGGAGATAAGATTTTCACAGGCTTTCTTCCAATCCTCAGATCTCAGCCTCCTGTGTAGCTTTTTGTGACCAACTGGTTTCCACCTAAATATGATTGTGTTCCCCAAAGCTCTGTTCCAAATGTTTTTGTCCTAAGATTGATAAATGCTATCTTAACTTTGAGAAGTATTCCCTAGTTGAAAGTTACTTCAAAGTTACTGAAATTATATTGTCAAGATGGATTATAAAATTCTCTCTCTCTCTCTCTCTCTCTCTCTCTCTCTCTCTCTCTCTCTCTCTCTCTCTCCCTCTCTCTCCTCTCTCACTCTCTTCTCTCTCCTTCCATCCCTACCTCCCTCTCTCCTTGCTGGTTCCAAATATAAATACTCAAGTACATATTCCCATCCTTATGAAACCTTCATGATAGACCCAAAGCTTGCAGTGTGAAACTAATGTAGCACTTTATATAAAGCTCTGTACTAGGGATGGGGGGAGGGAAATGAGGACCAAGACATGAGAAAGGGTATCAATGATTGTGAAGTAATGCACCTTCTATCTGGTCAATATAATGTAACCCTCTATTAATTACAATAAATATATATATATGGATGAAAAAAAGCACTTCACTACTTAATTTCACATAAATATTCCCCTATTCATTCAAAGGAGTATTAAACATAGAGACAACATTTAAGAGAGTCATTTTATTTTAGGAGAAGTTTTTGTCAATTATCAATATCATTTTATGCTTTTCATTAAAGTAACATTCCTTAAATGAGTCTAACTAGTTTCTTTTTTATTTATTCTCATAACTTGTTATTCTTAAGGAATCACTGCTACTGAACTACTCAGGTGTCTGGGATCTGGGGATCTCTATTCAAAGCCAGAGAGTGCAGGAATGTCCATAAGTTTTACCTTCACTACCTGACAAATGTAACTGTATCCTCTCTATATATTACCCCTACAATAATATACAATTAGAAAAAAAGACTTACCTTCAATTACCTAGACAAAACCTAGGAGTGAAGGTATGACTGAAGTGGTTGAGTACAATCCATGAGCAAAATAGCTAAGGGATACTGCCCAGGCCGCAGTACTGACGGGACACAAAAACGATTTCAAAAATACCATTGGAGGTTATAGCTATGCAAGTATTTTTATTGTACTTTGTAGATTGTTCAGGTCAGGAAACTTTTTCAGAGAAACTTTGATTATAGATCCTTCATAATTTGCTGGCTGAGTTTAGATTCTAAGGCTCTAAGGAGAATATGACTCTTTTCTATAAGTACAAAACAGATCAGATTATATATATCTGATAAGAATGAGAAGGCAAGAAAAGAAACCCAACAAAGTAAAGATGCCTTTCTGGAAAAAAGGAAAGCATTTTATTTGAATCATTCATAGATGTCTGAAGGGTTTGTCATTTTAATAAATGAAACTTATGATCTCAATGCACCTCTGGAGTCTGTTACAACAACTTCTCTGAACTCACTTGGGCTGGAAACTTTATTTTTATTTTATTTTTTTTGTGCCAGTCTTTGCTAGAACTCAAGCATGGGCACTGTCCATATACTTCTTTTTGCCCAAGGCTAGAACTCTACCATTTGAGCGATAGTTCCACTTTTGGCTTTTTGGTGGATCTTTGCAGATATGAGTATCACGTACTTTCATGCCTGTGCTGGTTTCAAATCATGATCCTTGGATCTTAGGCCCCTTGAGAAGGATTTTGACCATTAGCCCCTGGCAAACATTGGAAATTTTTATTCACATATAATGCAACTATGTCATTTATATTATGTTGCATTTACTGTAAAAATCTGGAATATTTCTGAAAGACATTTGTCTTCTAACCAAATAATTCTCAAGTCTTCACTTTAAATGTAACACATTTCCCATTATCCCTGACCTAAATTCTGTGATCAACAGCTTTCTCCCTGAGATATTTCAAGTACCAGATGTTGATTCATTTAGGTAGAAGAGAATGTATAAAGTCAGCATATAATCAAAGAAACACAGCCAAGACAGATTTTGCTCATCTAGGAAGAAACTGCCAGGGCTTCCCTGACTGGAACATGAATTATAAACAACACAACTCAGTACATCTCACTTGCAATGGCATGTCGGTAAGAACAATTTTAGAAATGAATCTGTCATTGTAACATTAAGAGAAAATGAGTTCCAGGATTTTACCTCATTTTTGGAAAGTTGGAGCAGTAGACCAGGAGGGACCATTATGGAGCACAGGTAATTTTTCCATATTATGATAATAGAGAATAATGTTTCCAGTGACACAAAGATCACCCAACACACCCACACCCCCCCCCCACACACAGACAAAGACACACAAACACAATGCTAATATGAAGCAAAAAGAATCCCAATACCAGCTACTCATGGGTCATTTGAAAAGGCTAAACTATGTGTCTGGACAAAATTACCATAAAAGGTAAAAGAGGGGCTGGCAGTTTGGCCTACTGGTAGAGTACTTCCCTAGCATGAATGAAAACCTGGGTTCAATTCCTTGGTGACACAAACATAGAAAAAGCCACAGGTGGTGCTGTGGCTCAAGTGGTAAAGATCCAGGCTTGAGAAAACGCAAGAATAGTGCTTAGGCCCTGAGTTCAAGCTCCAGGACTAAGAAATATAATAAAATATATTTTATAAAGCAAAGAGATTTATAAAACACCATTCCTAGTTGATTATATGTCAAGAAGCATTGAACCATGGAATTATTTAATATCTGAATTGTTTGAGAACAGCAATAATTCAGGTATGTTTTCTAATAAATAATATCAAAAATATGTACCATATCACTTTTTAAAATTCATAAAGAAATATAGCCTTTGGGTAATCAGTAAAAATTATCTAGCATACCAACCTGAGACTTTCAACTGAATAGCAAAAAGAGATGATAGAAAATAAAGATGCACAGATAGACAAACAGATCGATCAAATGATAGATAGATATATTACATACATGCTTACATACATTCATACATACATAAATACATACATATATATGTACATATGTGTGTACATACAAACGTACATACATCGACAGGTACATAGATGGATGATAGGTAGATTGATTAAAGATAGATACCCAAAAGACTAATGATGAATGGTTGGGGGTGGATAATTGATAGATAGCAATAAGTAGAAGATAGTCAGATGTGGGGGATAGTAGACCAAGAATTTACTGTGTCACTTTAAGCTCCTGGGAAAAGAGGAAAAAAACCAATCCTAATTCCAGGACAAGGGAACAAATTATTAAAAGCAAAGCAGAATTAAATGGAGTCCAAAAAAAACTATAGAAAGAATCAACAAACCAAGGAGTTAGTTCTGTGAAAGAATTAACAAAATTGACAAACCCCTATCAAATCTTACCAAAAAAAGAGAGCATACTGAAATAAACAAAATCACATACGAAAATGGTAATATCACTACAGAAATTACCAAGATCCGCATTATCATGAGAGAATACTTCTCAAACCTTTACGCCAACTGAAGAACCAGATATTAAAGCACAGACCTATGGCCACCTAATCTTTGACAAGGGAGCCAAAAAAATAGAGTGGAAGAAAGATAGCTTCTTCAACAACTGGTGCTGGCAGAACTGGTTAAGCACCTGCAGAAAACTAAAGTTGGACCCTTCTTTGTCACCCTGCTTAGAATTATCTCCAAATTGATCAAAGACCTGGAGGTAAAAGGTGACACACTGAAAATTTTACAAGAAGGAATAGGAGATACACTAGGCCTCCTTGGCACAGGTCGAAAGTTTCTTAATAAGGACCAGGAATCACCACAAATCAGAGAAAGGCTGGATAAGTGGGACTGCATTAAACTGTAGAGCTTTTGTATGGCAAAGGACATAGCTAGTAAATTAATTAGGAAGCCTACAGAGTGGGAGAAGATCTTCACCAACCATAAAACGGACAAAGGCCTAATATCTAAAATATATCAACAGCTCAAAAAATTGAATCACTCCCAAACTAATCTCCAAAGTAACAACCATCCCATTAAAAAAGGACCAAAGACTGAAGAAGAAACAAAAATTGCCTATAGACACATGAAGAAATGCTAAACATCCCTGGTCATAAAAGAAATGCAAATCAAAACAACTCTAAGATTCCACCTCACCCCAGTTAGAATGGCCAGGATCAAGAAAACTAATAACAACAGATACTAGAGGGGATTTGGCCAGGAGGGATCACTACTACACTGTTGGTAGTAGTGCAAACTCATTCAACCACTATGGAAAGCAGCATGGCAGTTCCTCAAAAGACTAAACATAGAGCTCCACTATGACCCAGCAATTCCACTACTTGGCATTTACCCTATCATCCAGAAACAAGGACATACTAAGTCCACCAGCACAACAATGTTCATTGCAGCACTATTTCCCATAGCAAAGAAATGGAAACAACATAGATATCCCTCAGGTGATGAATGGATCAACAGAATGTGGTATTTGTATACAATCGAATTTTATGCTGCTGTCAGAAAGAACGACATCACCCCATTTGTTAGGAAATGGAAAGACTTAGAAAAAAATCATATTAAGTGAAGTAAGCCAGACTCAAAGGTACTTAGTCTCCATGTTTTCCCTCATTTGCCATAATCAGTAGAAACCTTGGGCTCTCCTAGCAGAGATTTGCAATAGAGCAAAACTTTGATACCAAAGGCCATATAGTATGATGCTAAATGAAAGGATCTCTAGGATATAGAATATAAGCCATATAATGAATGATTGTCGTCCTTAAGGAACTGTTATCTCTTATTTCTTTTGTTGTCCCTTGGTTATCTCATATAGTTACAGTATCTCGCTTTGTTACCTGATATATCGGATATATTTGTATTTGGTAAATTGAAATTGGATAGGGAAGGGGGGAAACAAGTTAAGGGGTGGGGGCTGGGGGGAGGGAAATGGGGGCCAAGACAGGTGGAAGGGAATCAATGTAAGTGAATTAATGTACCTTTTATCTGGCAAATAACATATAACCCTTTTATTAAATATAATAAAAATATATGAAAAAAAGAATCTTTCCCTGAATACTTATTTATTAAACATGAAAAAAGCAACCCACTTATTACTTGACTTCTATAACTAACCTCTCTGTATATAACCTGCACAATAAAAGTATTTGTAGCATGAAAAAAATTTAAAAAAAGAAGAAGGATTCATACAAACATCATATTCTTAGTTTTAGATCCATAACACACGTCTGTTATGCAAGTGTGTGTGTGTGTGTGTGTGTGTGTGTGTGTGTGTGTGTGTGTGTGTATGTCTGTGTCTGTGTGTGTCTGTGTGTGCCAGTACTGGAGCTTAAATTCAGAGCCTAAGTTCTGTCTCTTAGCTTTTTCACTCAAGGATGGTACTTCACTCTTGAGCAATAGCTCCACTTTAGGCTTTTTGATAGTTAGTTGTAAATAACAGCATCATGATCCTCTCTACCTGGGCTGGCTTTGTAATCAGATCCCTGCCTCCTTAATAACTACGATTACAAATATGAACCTCCAATGCCTGGCATTCCATGTACTTTCAAGAAAGTGAATTCATTTGTATTATGTCTTTAAGAAATGTCTAGTATGAGGATGTCTTTTAAAAGAAACCACACTAAGGGATAGCAAAAGTGATGAGAGAAAACATAGTACATTAAGGACAACAATCACACATCATATGGCTTTTGTTTCTATATCCTGGAAGTCTTTCATTTAGTGTCATACTATATGGCCTTATGTACCTAGGTTTTGTTCTATAGTAAATATCTCATAGGAGAGTCCAAGGTTTCTACTGATTATGACAAATGAGGGAAACCATTGAGCTTATGTTCCTTTGAGTCTGGCTTACTTCACTTAATATGATTTTTTCTAAGCCTTTCCATTTCCTTACAAATGGGGGGATGTCATTCTTTCTGATAGCAGCATAGAATTCCATTGTGAATAAATAACACAGCTAGCATTGTACCACTTGAACCACATATTCCTCTTTTCGTTTTGCTAGTGAATTAGGAATATATCTCTTGAGTAGCTAACATTCCACTTGTGAGCCAAAAGCACCAGCTCAACATGCCTTTATATTCTATTTTCATTTTTCATTTCCTAGTAATTTAAAGAAAATAATTGATAAAGCTAAAGCTTCAAAAAACTCCATTTGTATGCTCCACGTTTCCTTCATCGTTGCCAAGAAATTGGACAATATTGTCATTATCTTGAATTCTTATTTTTTAATATTACCAATTTGATATGCTCATAAATCCACTCTCTTTATATAATTTTCTAACACCAAATTTGACATTTAAACAATATCACTCCACTCCTCACACACTTTCTTTTGGAAAATGGTAGAGGTCCAAAAGTGTCCCAACTTGAGCAGTTGTTAATCTCGATGGTAGTGTAAGTGCTGCTAGAGATTTGATCTCTCTCTCTCTCTGTCTCTAATATGGGAGTAGTTTGGAATGTTTTTAAATGCTTTTCAAGCCTCACATTGCATATTACACACATCAAACACCAGACTCAAGTTATGTAAAGACCAGGGTTTTCATTGATCTCTTCATAGCAAAAGTCAAGGCTAAAGAAAATTGGTAGGTCTTAAAGATAAATCTGTGAACAGAGCACTGAAATTTAGAAGTACTTCAATAAAGATACATCTGTCACAGAGTATACAAATTTAGGAGTACTTCAAAGCTGATGATTTTGATGGATTGAATGTTTTCTCCTTTGCCGATGAGTATGTATAAACATGAACCAAAATGGGAAGGGAACATTAATGCAGTTTATATAGGATTATGTAAGGACTTGAAGAGTGTTGGGAGCCAGAGTGGAATCAAATTGTACCTTGATTTGCATCAGACAATGGCTTTATTGTCTTATTGTTTTCTGGCCTTATTCTGTTTAAATGACCTGAGATTTACCATATGAATGTAACACCTGGAAGTTCCCTGGGTCTCAAGGAGGGAAGAAGCTGGAGTGGAAAATAAACGCGGCAGTCTTTACCTGGACTGCAGACATCCCGGACCCGGTGTGTCTGTCTCTCTTCTTTTTCTTCCTAGTCCTTGCCCCCTATTTCAGGAACCCCAATCTGCGAACCCTGGTTTGCTGCCGGCTGGCCCCGGCAACTGGCGCCCGAATAGGGACCCTGAAAATCTGGGACGAATGTGAAGGACCCCTCCCTGTGGTGAGTAACACATCGTAGGATTATTAAGAGAGCATCTTCAGAGAGTGTATAGTCAGGAGTAAAAATTATGGGTCAAATTAGTAGCCATAGGTCATATGTACCGATCTTAACAGGCCTACTTGAAGCCCACGGAACGTGGGTGGAAAAAGCGGTGCATCAGAGTTTCCTACAGTTTGTCGAGGAGGCATGCCCGAGGTTTATAGAGGAGGAATTCCACAAAACCTGGCAGCAGATAGGAAAAAGAATTCAAGAATATTATAATGTATATGGCCCCGAAAAGACCCCAGTAGAGGCTATTGATGTATGGAATTTAGTAAGTGAATGCATAGATCCTCAACATGAGAATGCTGAACTTAATCTTGAATTAAGGGAAATTTATGAGTTAAAGGACCCTTCTGAAAAACCTGAGGCTGAGCCATATTCCGCAGCCCAAGAGAGTCTAAGTGAGATCTTGAAAAGGGAACAACAACCAGTAGATATTGAGTATCAGAATTCAGGTTTGAATATCAAGGAGGAAAGTTATGATGAGTCAATGGAGGGCTGGATGGCTATGATGGAGAAGAAGTTAGAAGAAATGCTATATTTTCTATCGAAAATGGGGATGGAGCAGAGAGCCTCCCCAGAAGTAGGAAAGAAAGATGACCCTCAGGCCACTATGGTGTCTGATTCTAAACCTTACCCCTCACACCGACCGCCTCCGGCTGCAGCCTTACAGCCTCAATCCCTTTTTCAACCTTTAGGCAAGCCTAAAGGCCCTAGCAACAAGTCCCTTTTAACAGGCACTACAACCAGGCACAGTGCATAGCAATTAAACCTGACTCAGGCTGCTAGAGAGAGGAAAGATATTTCAGGGCCTCGATGCTTCCCTAGTTTAGTTGATCATGATGAACAAGTATACCATCAACCTGTTCCTGTTAAACTATTACAGGATTTAAAAAGTGCCTGCTCCCAATATGGGCCAACTGCCCCTTTTACTCAAGTAATATTGGAGGCCGCGTGTGCTGGTATTGCATGCCCAAATGACTGGAAGCGGCTTGCCAGAGCATGCCTTAGTGCAGGAGAGTACTTATTATGGGAGACAGAGTTCACTGCACAGTGTCAGGCTAAAATTGAAACAAATGGGTCTAAGAACCTGCCTTACACTGTTGATCAGTTGTTAGGAGAGGGAACCTATAAAAACACCGAAGATCAATTGGGTTATGCAAAGGAGGCCTATTTACAAATAAATGCTGTGGCGAGAGAGGCTTGGAAAAGATTACGCAATTCCAATCGTACAAAAAATCTAGTAGAAGTTAAACAGGGACCGAATGAACCTTATCTAGAATTTTTGTCTCGATTAATGGAAACTGCAGACCGCCTAGTACAAGATGAGAACGCAAGGAAGATTATAGTTAGACACATAGCCTATGAAAATGCCAACGCAGCCTGTCAGGCAGCTATCAGACCCCATAGGAATAAGGGAGGAATCACGGACTTTATTTCACTGTGTGGTGATATCGGACCCTCCCATGTACAAGGCCTTACTTTAGGCGCCGCTCCTCAAGGAAAGACTGTTACTGAATTTCTAAAATATAGAGGTCAGCGGCATTCTCGGGATGCTAGACCCCCAGGGCGTTGTTTTTCTTGTGGACAAATAGGACATTGGATGACGCAATGCCCACGCCAGGCCAGGTTAAAGAGGGAAAAATCACCTGGCACATGTCCACGCTGTGGTAAAGGGAAGCACTGGGCTAAAGATTGCAAGTCAGCAACAAATCGCAATGGCTGCCTGTTTCGGGAAACTGGAGAAGGGGCCAGCCCCTGGCCCCGCAAAACCATGGGGCAGTCCCTCCCTCTTCTCGGCCACAAGTGCATCTTCTAACAACCCCCCAAGATCAGTCTCCAGCCTCCTCCGTGCCACTCCAGGCAGTGCAGGATGGGACCTCTGTTCCTCCACCTGCTCAGTATTGACCCCAGAGATGGGGACGCAAGCTCTCCCCATGGGGGTCTTCAGCCCCCTTCCCCCGGGAGTGGCTGGATTGCTGTTAGGGTGAAGTAGCTCAGCCCTTAAAGGGATACAGATTACACCTGGCAAAATTGACCAGGATTTTACTGGAGAAATCCAAGTTATGGCCTCTGCCCCAAAACACGTGGTATCAATCCCAGCTGGTCAAAAATTAGCAGAACTAATACTTCTGCCTTTACCTCCTGGGGAGACTGCTAATTCCCCATGTGGACAGAGAGGATTTAGATCTTCTGATATCTACTGGGTACAAAGCATAAAACAAGAGAGGCCTGAGATGACTATATTTATACAAGAAAAGCCCTTTAAAGGAATATTAGACACTGGAGCAGATGTGTCTGTGATATCTAAAAAACATTGGCCAGCCCAATGGCCCCTGACAACCTCTATGACTTCCCTACAGGGGGTTGGGCAATAAACTGACACACAGCAGAGCAGTGCGATCCTTGTTTGGAGAGATGAGGAAGGGTACTCTGGTCATTTTCAGCCATTTGTCTTGGATCATCTGCCAATTAATTTATGGGGTCGTGATATCATGGAAAAAATGGGAGTGTATATGTTTAGTCCTAGTGCTGCGGTCACTAAGGAGTTACTGGATCAAGCCTCCTCCCCTTTAGGGGACTAGGCCGAGCAGCACAGGGGGAGCTAGAGCCACTCCAACCCCAGTCTCACCCTACGAGACAAGGATTAGGGTATTCTTTAACAGGGGCTGTTTTTTGTCCTGCCCCTCATGCTGATCCCATAAATTGGCTCTCTGAAGAACCGGTATGGGTCGAACAGTGGCCTCTTTCACTAGAAAAGATCATTGCAGCTCAGCAGCTGGTACAGGAACAGCTGGACTTGGGACATGTGGCCCCTTCTAACTCTCCATGGAATTCTCCAATTTTTGTTATAAAGAAAAAGTCAGGTAAATGGAGGCTGTTACAGGATTTGAGAAAGATGAACGCAACCATGGAACTGATAGGGGCCCTACAGCCTGGCTTGCCTTCACCCATGGCAATCCCAAAGGATACTTATAAGATTATTATAGATTTGAAGGATTGTTTCTATACTATACCCATGGCGCCTCAAGACTGTAAGCGCTTTGCCTTCAGCGTCCCCTCTGTTAATTTTAAAGAACCCATTAAGCGATATCACTGGCTTGTGCTTCCACAGGGCATGGCAAATAGCCCAACTTTATGTCAAAGTTTTGTAGCTAGAGCCATTTCTTAGACTCGTGAAAAATTTTCTTCTGTTTATATTGTTCATTATATGGACGACATCTTGTTGGCTTGTTCTGACCCTATCGTCATATGACAAGCCTTTGGACAACTAAAGCAAGATCTGAGCCTCTTTGGCCTTATAATAGCAGCTGAAAAGGTTCAGGAACACTCCCCTTTTACATATCTAGGCCATATATTAGGCCCACAGTATGTTAAAAGCCAAAAAATACAATTAAAAACTTCACACTTAAGAACTCTTCAGGATTTTCAGCAATTCTTAGGAGATATAAATTGGCTTCGGCCTTATCTAAAGCTCTCCACAGGAGAGTTAAAACCCCTCTTTGATCTCTTGAAAGGAGATACCAACCCTACATCCTTACGCGAATTAAATCCTGACGCCAGGAGGGCCATCCAAATTGTAGAAAAGGCAATTTCCCAGCAACAAGTGACCTATTGTGACTATTCTAAACCATGGGGAGTTTACATTTTAGCTACTTCTCACTCCCCAACTGCTGTATTGTGGCAGGATGGCCCACTTTTATAGCTTTATCTACCATCAACACCCGGCAAAGTGCTGACCCCCTACTACGAATTGGTAGCTAATCTGATACATATGTGCCGAGTGGATTCCCGTAAATATTTAGGTCAGGAACCTCATTTTATCTGTGTCCCATATAATCTACAACAAGATTGGCTATTCGCCCATTGCGATCCTTGGGGCATTGCTTGGGCCAATTATACGGGAAAAATTTTGCATCACTACCCGTCTAACAAACTTCTCCAATTTGCTACATGTCATACGTTTCTATTTCCTTCCATAGTATGGGCCTCGCCTTTATCTTCTTCCGCTTTGGTATTTACAGATGGATCCTCTAATGGAACAGCTGCTTTGACCATTAATGGGAAAACTCAATCTTGGGTTACGGTTTTTCCTCCGCCCAAGAGGTGGAATTAGAGGCTGTTTTACAAGCACTCGTCCTGTTACAAGACGAGCCCTTTAACTTATACTCAGACAGCCAATATGTAATTCATGCTCTTCAACTCATAGAAACTGTTCCCTTTATTGGAACTACTAACTCCAATATTCAGACCCAATTTCGCCAAGTACAAACTTTGCTTTGTTCTCACAACCACCCTTGTTTTTTTGGCTTTGTTCGAGCTCACACTGATCTTCCTGGCCCTTTAAGTGAGGGCAATGCAGTTACTGACTCCGCCACCAGAGTTTACTTAACTCAGGTTGAACTTGCTAAGCAGTCACATGCCATCCACCATCAAAACAGTCGAGCTTTGCGCCGACAGTTTAAATTATCTAGAGAAGCAGCACGACAAATAGTTAAGACTTGCTCCAACTGTGTCCCTTTTTCACCAGCCCCCCATTTAGGTATAAATCCACGAGGACTGCTTTCTAATCACATTTGGCAGATGGATGTCACACATGTTCCATCATTTTATCATGGCCACTCCCCTTGCTAGGGAAGCCACTAAACACTGTATTTCTCACTGCATTCGATGTTTTGCTGTGATGGGGATTCCCTCGCAAATAAAAACAGATAATGGCCCTGGCTATGCAGGCCGAGCATTTCAATCCTTCTGCCATTCATATAATATCACTCATATTACAGGCATTCCTTACAATCCTCAAGGTCAAGGCATTGTGGAGAGAGCTAATGGATTATTAAAACATCAAATTGCTAAAATACAGAAAGGAGAGTCGTATCCCACTACCCCTGTGAATATATTTAATCATGCTTTATTTGTTTTAAATTTTTTGAATTTGGATTCAAATAATTTATCTGCTGCTCAGCGATTCTGGGAAAAAAGAGAGCAGCGTGCTTTTGCCTTAGTAAAGTGGAAGGATCCCCTAACTGGTGCTTGGCATGGACCCGATCCTGTTCTAACCTGGGGTCGAGGGCATGTATGTGTTTTTTCACAAGGAGAAAATGACGCCCGCTGGCTGCCTGAACGCTGCGTTCGGATCGTGGAGAGTGACAGTGGCCATCCAAGCAGCGACTCACTGGGCCTACACCCCCAACCCTCCAGTGGTGCATCCTGCGACGTGGGAAGGACCTGAGTTATTTGTGCATGTCAATTGGGACTGCTACTGATCCACTTGTTCCACACATTCATATGAGCTGTGTTTCTCCTCCTTTTACTATTATATAGGGACCTTTTAACATATTCATTGACTCTACACAATTTAATATGTGACATTCTTTTGTCTTTACCATCCCTCTTCTTAATAACCTTTTTTGTAAAAGATGCGCAGGTGAAAAGCAAAGGCCTCCAGAGGTAAGTAGAAGTCGGCCGACCCCCCTGTATGTCTGCATTTTATTTTATTTTATTTTTGTTTATTTGTTTGAAAAGGTGCACTGTGGGCCTAAAACAGGCCTGGGTGGTCAAGGGACTCCTTGACCCTCCCTCCCCTTCTGAGTTTCTTGTCGATAACAAGGCATACCTGAGAGTCCCACCAGCAAGACATGTCTAAATCTAAAAATAACTGTTTGGTGAAAACATTCATTTGAGCTCATGTTTTTTTTGTGTGTTAAGTGTATCTGATTGAGTCCAAGTTTCTTGTTATATGTCAATGTCTGATTATTTAAAAGTCTCCGTTTCTGTGTCTTGTTCGTGTTACATATTTTTCCTTGTCCAGTTTTGTCTTTAAAATTGGTACCATTTTTAAGTGTGGATCCTTATGGTTTTTCTATGCGTACTCAAGCACACATCCTTGTCATTTATTTGAAAATTTCTGGGCCTAGCATGGCCGCTCCCCCATGTCTGCAGTTGTAACAAGCCCTGGAAAAATAAATTCCAGCTAAGTTGCCTTGCAAAAAGTTTTGTTTTGAACCTGGTTCTCACCTGTAAGAGTAAATTTGGCAAAACTCTCTTGACACAAACTTCCGGAAAATGAATGGCTGATATTAATTTTGCACTCTTTATGATCTTTGAGTATGAATGTGTGTGAATGAGTGAGTGAACATGTTCAAGGTTAAATTGTCAGCATGCTGTATAAAACAATGGATAAATTTATACTTAAACACAAAGACAATTGGGTAAATCTAAGCTTAAAACTTCAAGAAAAATATTAGGTTTGAATGTTTTACAATGTCTCAAAGGATTATTACATTGGTTTAAAGAGAAATTGGTAAAAAAAAATCTGGTTTTGTAATACTTAGAGCTGTTTACATTGTAAACATTGTATGCTGTTTAACCCAGAGGTATTAGGGAATTTGGGATTTATTACCTTTAAAATTTGGAGACATGTGTTAGAGATTTAAATGTAAAATTGTTCATTAATGTCAGAAACTTTGCCTATCTGTCTTTTCTTGCAGAGTGACACTGGAAGTCTGATGATAACTTTTGGTGCACTGATGTTTGTAATTCTTCCATTAGGGAAAAACTGTTATTTGAGTTTAAACTGTTGATGGAGTTCTAGGCAGTAATAATCAAAACTGCAGAATAATACAAAAAGTCTCTTCAAAGGCAAAGGGAGTGACCTGGGCCCTAGGGGGCCTGGAGGCAAAGGGAATTCCTTCAGCCTTAAAGGTTTTTCAAATGCGAATAAAGACCAAAGTGTTAAGAGTTTAAGTTAAAAAGTGTAAAAGTTTTAAAGAAAAGTAGAAATGGTTTCTGAACAAAATTTAAAAGTAAAGTTGTCCTAAAGTTTTTTTTCTAAAAAAGGAAACAAGGAAAATTAGGACTATCAAAATGGTTGCTTAATTGCTATTTCAGCTTACTCTTGTAAGTTACTTTATAGTAATCTCCAGCAGGCCCATGGAGAAGGACAGCAGATCCTCATTCAGAGGATCTGAACTCACCAAGTTCTAGGTAGGCTCATGCTTAGAGACTATTTCTGTGTTGACCACCTTGTTGCTTTAATTGGAATAACGTGGCCTTTTGTAGGACTCATTGATCTGAAAGTCGCAGCTTTGAGCCTGCCCGGGCAAAGCAAAGTCTGTGCAAGACTGTGGTGTCTAATCTGCCAGCAGAATGCTGGGACAGAGTTGCTTTGGAGCTTGAAGTGGCAGAGTGCTAGCTCTGAGCTGAAAAGCTGGGGGGAAGCACTCAAGCACCAAGCTCGGGACTCATAGTGGTAGGGTGCTAGCCTTGAGCTGGAGAGCTGAGAGACAGTGCCCAGGCCCCGAGTTCAAGTACAGCAACCAACAAAGTGAAATGCCACTGGCATGTTTATCCCTGTGTGGAGAGACACTACTGGGACACGAAAGCCTCTGCTTGGATGGCAGAGATGGTGTCAGATCTTAGTCACTTGTGCTTGGCCAATGAAATTAATCAGAGCCGGGAGGTCATAGAATAGTTTGTAAGCATGCCTTACTAATGCCCGTGCCTTTCATAACTGGGCAGGAACTTGTCAATCTTCTGTGATAGTGGGTAGTTTAAAGTCCTAATTGAGGTAAATTTTTATTTTGACACCAGCCACAAATTCAGGAAAAGTTTGTGGATCTGAGGCTTGTGTCTCTATTAATCTGTTTAAATCTGACAACTGAAGCATTGTTAAGGTTGCAGAAATTTAGTTCTCCAGACAATCAAGAAAAAGCCTTTGCAAATGGGTGCTATGTAAGCTACACTATTGTAGCCAAAGATGGTTTGTGCAGTTGTTAAATGTTAAATATGATCTCTAGTTTGGAGTAAATTATTGTTCCTAATATCTAATCCTTGCAACTTCTTGATAAAACAGGCTAGGCTTCTTAAGGTCCCTGGTCAAGCACAGAGACAACGCCCCTGAGTCAGCTTGACGAAGTCACAGAAGCTGAATCTCCGCCCATCAATCCCCGTTAGACGAAGGGACCAAAGTCATTTTTGGAAAATGTGACAGGATAAATTAGAGGTATAGAAAAGAGTAAAAATTGCACTTGTGTTTCTTTTAAAATAAAAATGGGGGATATGTTGGGAGCCAGAGTGGAATCAAACTGTACCTTGATTTGCATCAGACAATGGCTTTATTGTCTTATTGTTTTCTGGCCTTATTCTGTTTAAATGAACTGAGATTTATCATATGAATGTAACACCTGGAAGTTCCCTGGGTCTCAAGGAGGGAAGAAGCTGGAGTGGAAAATAAACGCGGCAGTCTTTACCTGGACTGCAGACATCCCGGACCCAGTGTGTCTGTCTCTCTTCTTTTTCTTCCTAGTCCTTGCCCCCTATTTCAGGAACCCCAATCTGCGAACCCTGGTTTGCTGCCAGCTGGCCCCGGCAGAAGAGAATTTTTCATGAATGAGATTCAGAAACTGATTTCAGCAGAGAAAGTGCTCTATTAACAGATGCACACGCACAAAACCTGTCATCCATTAAAATTGGAGTGGGCTTTCAGCAGATACCATGTATTCTGTTACCATTATCTCAGAGTCATTAGCTCTACCTGTGTGAAAAATCTTGAGACACTCCAGTTTATGTTATGATGACATGAAGCCTATAAAAATGAAGAGATATGATCCCAGGTGGAGTTGCATGCTAGACACTAGGTATTTAAGTGCTGTTCCTCTGTTGTAGACGTTAAGGTGTATATATTTCTGGTATAGTATGCAATTTCTAATTAAATACCTGCAACCTCAAGTGAAGAAATAACATTGTAAGGAGAGAACTTGCTGATTAGTACCTCAAAGAGTCCCATAGAGATAGTATGAGTTTACATTTTCATTGCTTATTTACATGTAGGTAAATTTTGTCATGCAAATGCCATGAAAACTACAGGCTTCTCATTTCATTGATAACATTCATAGGTAGATAATTTACAGTCCAACTAGTCATTCATGCACATTTGTATCTGGAATTATCTCCATAAAATGAAACAGTCACTGTTCATGCTAATGTTCTGGATCACAGAGCTTGATTCTGAAAATCATTGCTTAATTTCTTTAATATAAAATATATGAAGGAGAAGGTAAATTTAGAAAGTAAATTTATTCCAAATGTACTAGACACTTCTGTGGAAAAAAATCACAATGGAACCCTTTAAAATATAATTTGTACTAAGTCACAGACAAAATAAAAATTATAAAAAAGAACTGAAGCTGTTTTGATGGTAAAAATTACAAATTGGGGATATATCAAGAAACTAAAACTATTTGTTCCTGTAATCATAGCTGACGAAGAGGATGATATCCAAAGAGCCTGAATGAAGACAAGCTGGAGCAGAAAATTACATGATATTCTTTTTTTTATTTTTTTAAAATTTTTTTCATACATTTTTATTGTAATTAATAGAAAGGATACATTATATTTGGCAGATAGAAGGTGCATTAATTCACATACATTGATACCCTTTCTCCTGTATTGGTCCCCATTTCCCTCCCCCCACCCTCACCCCTCATCTTGTTTTCCCCCCTTCCCTAACAAATTTCAAATAACCAAATACAATTATATCCAATATATCAGATAACAAAGTGAGATAGTGTAACAACATGAGATAACCAAGGGGCAGCAAAAGAGATGAGAGGTAACATAGTATATAAAGGACAACAATCACTCATTATATTGCTTTGTTTCTATATCCTAGAGGTCCTTTCATTTAGCATCCTATTGTATGGTCTTATGTATCTAGGTTTTGCTCTATTGCAAATCTCTCCAAGACACTCATATATGCAGTTAACCAATGGTAAGCCAGAAGTAGACTGGTGGCTCAAGCGACATGAGACAGAAAAAAGGATGTGTGACAAGGTATATATATGGCCATAAATACAATCAAAGTACATGGCATCTAAGGCAGAACAATATGAATCAGTTAGGTGGAAAAAGTACCCTATTGTATAAATATTGAGAAAAAATTTGGAGCATCAGCGGATTTAGAATTGAGTCAAATCTATAACTTACCAATTTCTAGTTGCAGCAATACACATATCTATATGAATATCTTCATGAATAAATACTCATGTCTGTAATCAATACCAAACATAAAATTTTACCTAACCCAGACCATACTTTTCTTCATTTCTGCAGATAGATAAGAAACATCAATCTGTTGAAACTATACTGCTTAATATGTCTACCTTAGCACTAATGTGCAAAAGGACTAAAATATGTTTGGGGAAATTTAAGAGAAGGAAAATTAGGAAAACATAGTCAGATAGTGGTGAATAAACAAAATAAACTAAGGCGAAGGTGTGTTATGTCTGTAAACTTAACTACTCAGAAATCTGAGATTTGAGGACCATGTTTGAACCCATCCTTAGTAGGTGTGTCTAAGAGACTCAATCTCTATTTAACATTCAAAATATGGC
This sequence comes from Megascapheus bottae, assembly GCF_031878675.1. Classification (NCBI taxonomy): domain Eukaryota; kingdom Metazoa; phylum Chordata; class Mammalia; order Rodentia; family Geomyidae; genus Megascapheus; species Megascapheus bottae. The sequence continues at coordinate 1,175,891 of NW_028327810.1, read as the reverse complement.
AGATGTGGTGCTGTGGCTCAAGTGCTAGTGCACTGGCCTTCATCCTAAAAGCTCAGGGAGAGTGTGCAGGTGCTAGGATCCCAGGGCCAGCACAAATAAATAAAGATAAGGAAGCATCAGTGACAAATAAGATAAAGACCTATATATAATATATCAGGTTTATCACTGCCATTTTAGCTCCCAAATGTGGGCACATACCCAATGACTCACTTGTCACCCAAGCAGTTGAAAAATAATGAAAATGATAGAGGCAGTGACATTTTTGCTTACAATACATGTGGAGTAGGCTGTTAGAGTTTCTTAGAGTTCCAAATAGACATTTTCTTATGCCTCTCCCTTCCCATACCCACCTCTCCCCTCCCCTTCTCTTCCCTTCCAGGACAAGAGCCAAGGATATCATAAAAGATCTTTTACAATGCCTGGTCATGCCTGGATCATGAAGCATATCTCACATGAAATAGTGTTACAGTGGTTAGTTTGTAAAAGTAACTATCTGTCTGCAGTAAAAGAGAATGTGTGTGTGTGTGTGTGTGTGTGTGTGTGTGTGTGTGTGTGTTAGGGCATGAAATCAGAGGCCAGATACTGTCTTTGAGCTTATTTTCTCAAGGCTAGAACTCTGCCACCTGACGCACAGCTCTCCTTCCAGATTTGGATTGTAAATTGGAGATAAAAGTCTCACGGATTTTTATGTTGGTGATTGCTTCAGACCTTTCTCCTCAAAGACCAGCCTCCAGCATAGACAGTCATGAGCCACCAGTCTACAACAAAAATTTTTATTGATGTCCACACAATACAATTTACCAAAGAGATCTTTTAGACCACTAGTCTGTGAGGAAGGAAATGTTTCTGAAGCCTTTTAATATAGAACTCATGCCACTGACTCTGGTTGGTAGTAATAACAAAAATTATTCCACTGCAATGATAACTTGGATGTAGTGGATAAAGCAATGCTGGAAGTGAGGAGCTTACAGATATGGAAGGGAAGGAAAACAGAGTGTTCTCCTACTAGCAGGCAGAATATTACCACAAATAGATTCAATATAAAATAATGAAAACAAACTGTTTCCAGTGCATAGGGAGTAGGTTGTCATAGTAGTACAGATGGATAACATCGTCTGTGTACCTAGACTTCCCTCACCTGCTTCACATCTTGAGAACAAAATGGTAAATGGAAATAAAATATTGAGTTACTTATGGTTTGTATGTTCATCCCTGGTAGCATCACTGTTACTGCCATCTGTTTCCCGACTGTAAAGAAGGAAAAACCCAGACATCATCACATTTCCATCCACATATGCTCAATATTTCATTGTAGAAAAGCAGCTAGTTCCAGCCAAGGACCTGACAGGAAGGGGAAGCTGGAGAAGACTGAGTGTAAAAATCAAAGGACACATCTCTGAAATATCTGTTCAGGTGAAATTCTGGCTAGAAGTTGCCCACAGTGTCAGGTATATATGCTCATATATCTTTGTATAAGTGCAGTTTTGTCTTTGTGTTGACACTGTAGCTCATCGTCCACCAAATCCTTTGGTGAAGCCACAGGCAGATTATGTAAAACTCTTTTATTGCTGCTCTGCAGCTGTGGCTATGCATCCTGGAGAATACGACGACTTGGAAAACATGTTTTCAGATTCTCCTTGTTCATCTCAGGTGATATGGATTTCCTCCAAGATCACAGTGAGGCCCCAGGAAGGAAGTTAACTTTGATAAATTTGGTTCAACATCTGTGCAAAGGAACTACTTTCACAAAAGCCATTTAGGATGATGCAACTGGATTGCATCAGAGGATGCTACGTCAGATGCACATAGAAATGGCTAGAAAAAATTCTTTCCCAGTCACATGTCAACCAAAGTTATTAGGGTATCATATATAGATGGTCAATTTGCACACCAAATTGCCATAAGATCCACAGATTACTATTTGATTCAAGCTATTGTACAGAGGCCTCCACAAAAGCAGCCATATGCTATTGCCTAATTCAGCAATGACATTGGGGAAACCAGCAATTTCATGTCAATAAAGTCATTGTCATAAATCTGTTGCATGTTTGTATTGTGAAATTGCTCCTTCAAATTGTGCCAGAGCCAGCCGGTATCAAGGCAGGATTCCTGATTTAGGGGGTAAGGATGAGAAGAAAAACACAAAAAACAGATGAGGTCGGGAGGTCTACAGCTTAAGACTGGAGCCTAAAGAGACTGCAGATGTATACTGTAGCACCATTTATTTTTGGTTCTACTCTTATATACTATCTTAGAAACAGGAAACATCCAAGGGTTACTTTCATGCAAAACAACAAGCAAGTTTCAGACATAGCACCCCAGCAAGAAGCGATAAAGCCAGAAAGTTCACAATACTGTTGACAAAGCTCAAAGTTGGTAATCATGGCGTCATTCATTATGATACAAGTTGTTTTTCCTGGCAGCTCATCTCCTGTGTGCTTAGCTCTAAGCAGTACTGCAGGTGCAAGCTCGGTCTGACTCCACACTCAGCCCCCAACAAACTGGTAACTTTTACTGAATTTCTACACACACAAATCAGTTTTTTTTCATGATGTACTTGTCTGTGAACATGTGATAATAGAAGAAAAAGTTCTCTATTACAATCCTTAATATTATAGCTAACTATGATTTCTACTTGTCAAAATATATTAGACACATTTTCAATGAAGACATCTCAATGGCCCTTGAAAACAGATTTACTTCGGGATTATAATCCCAATCTGTATTTCTAATGAGAATTCCATTCTATTGTAGTAGCCTATTCATTACATTTTGTATGATCATATTTTAGAGTCACAAATTTTTATGTCTATATAGTTGTGTTTATATTTGTAATACCTTGTCTATAGCAGTGAGTACAGAAATATGGAGTCACTACTCTTATACTATTTGGATCAAATAGCCCAATATTAAGGACAGCATGTGCCTTTTGTTCCTTTGGTCTTGACTTATATCACTCAACACGATTCACTCTAGATTCATCCACATACCTGCAAATTCCATTATTTTGTCTTGTCTGTTGGTTATGTAGTATTCCATTATATATATATATATATATATATCTCACATTTTTTATCCATTCATCTGCACTAGGGCACCTGGATTGTTTCCATCCCTTGGCTATTGTGAATAGTGGAGAAATGAACATAGCTGAGCAGGTGTCCTTATCATATCCTGGGTTATGATTTTCAGGATAGAAAACTGAGACTTACCAAAAGAAGAGTTTGAAATGGCAGAAAAAATATGAGAAAATTCTCATCATCCATGTTCATAAAGGAAATGCCAACAAAAACAACCCTAAGATACCATCTTACCCCAACAAGAATGGCCAGGATTTTGAACTCAAACAATGACAGATGCTTATGGGGTTGTGGAGATAAAGGAATCCTACTGCACTGCTGGTGGGATTGTAAGCTAATTCGGGTACTCTGGAAAGCAGTGTGGAGATTTCTTATAGGATCTTTTTATCACTTAAAAGTTTAAATTTTCATTATTGTAAGTTAACCATACAAAGAGCTTATATAGAAAAAATACATATATACATGCAATGGGCCTCATTCCCACAAGTTAGTTACCATGCTTAATATCATAAAGCTCTTTATACTTCCTTGTGTAACCTACTTGAATCATGTGTAATTGTTCCTTTGCCCTTAATTTCGGCAGCATTTGTTATTAGACTCCCTGAAAGACATCGTGATCAGAGTGAGAAAAAATTCAATGTCAAGTAGGAGAAGATGATGGAAAGAGCAGGGAAGAAATTATGTCTCCAATGAGCAACTAGTATCTCTCTATAGAAGAGTTTTAGGTAGGCATTCGGCTTTCCACTCTATGGAGTCACCTCAAGGAAGCTATAATGATACAGAGGTCTTATCCAAAGAAACGTTGAGCCAAGTCAGAGGTGGCAACAGTAGCAGAGTCAGCCCAGGTGGTGGGCTTTGCATGAATTTAAATGGGTGGAATAGGAGCCCACAGCTCAGTCATCCACAGTCCAACATAGAAACAGTTCAATTGTCCTGTGAGTACTATTTCTACAGATCATGGAGGTCTCAGTGTGAATCACGTGTATTTCCCTGATCAAGTGTTGTATCTTCCAATTCTGCTCTCCTACAATTCTCCACCCACTTCTGACATCTATCCAGGTCCTGTGGGATCCTGAAAAAAGCCAGGTCGGAGTGCAGGCTCTTCCTTGAACACTTGGGAGCCCTCCCAAAAATTCAGCATTGTTGCTGGCCTACTGCCAGCCTTGCTCTCCCCTCCCCACCACCGCGGGGACATTGGCCACCTGTTGGGGTCGGGGAGGGGAGCCAGGCCAGCTGGGGATTGAGCAACCAACTGTATGGATGAGCTTTGTTCTCCCTTTTTTCTAGTTAAATTCAAACTGAAGGAACAAATGAAGCCCAAATGCTAGGCCAATGTTGTCATGGTTACTTTCCCTGACTTAGCTCACCTATTCTTTGATTTATATCTGGAGAATTAAATCTTACTTGGTGTAAGTTCCCAGATGTATAAATCCTGAGGGGAAACTAAAACTCTGCTCTTGTGGAGAGAGTTTTACTTTTCCCTATTCTCCTTTGGCCATCATCTCCTACTCAACATTGAAATTTGTTTTGCTAGTCTAGTATTGAAATTTGTTTTGCTAGTATTACCCCACCTTCCATTTCCCCTATTCCCTCATTCCTACTATCCTCTCCCCAGATTGTAAACTTCATTTCTGACATAGAGTGTAGTGAGTATCAACATTCTGTTAGGGGATTTTATAGAGAAATAAATGAAGTATTTTCAGATCATTTTTGTAAAAGTCAAGAGCAGCTTCTTTTCTTTGTCAGTCTTGGGGCTTGAACTCTGGATGCTTTCCCTGAGCTCTTTTTCCTCAAGGCTAGAGCACTACCATTTTGAGCCACAGCTTTCACTACCAGGTTTTGAGTAGTTACTTGGAAATAGGACTCTCAAAGGGTCTTTTTTGACTGCGTTGTCTTCAAATTTCAATTCTCATATTTTAGCTTCTTGAGTAGCTAGGATGACACAAGGGTGAGACACTTTCAACTGACAAAAGATACTTTTATTTGTTTAAATATTTGAAGGTACTCCTAACCTGTGTTCATGTGCACTTAAAGACAAAATTAACATAAAAGAAATTAAAGTGACATTCCATTTAATTTTTTTGTGTTTCAAATGAATCAGCATGCTCACAGCTATTATATTCTAAATTATGTATCTGGCTGCAGTCTTTGAGTTTGTGTAATATTATCTGCAATTATAATCTATAATTATATATACCTTTAATAAGCCCAACTTTATTGTAAGTCATGTGGCTTTAACACAGCCTGGATAGTGTCCCTGTGCTCTTCATCTCAAGGATACCATCCTACTCCTGGGCCAGGGCATTTCCCCTGAGCTCTTAAGCTCAAGTCTACCACCCTACCATTCATCCAAGCCCCACTTCCCATTTTCTGGGTTAACTTGAGATAAGAGTCTCAGGCTGGCTTTGAACCTTAATTCTCAGATCTCGGACCCCTGAATATCTAGGATTACAGATGTGAGCCACCACACCTGGTTTAATAACTGTACCCTTTCTTTAAAAGAGCATCCAGTTTCACAATCTTGCTGGAAAAAATTATATTTTGGGTGAAGAAAGAAATTAAAGGCAGAGTATGATATTTTCAACATTTGGGATTTTCCAGAAGGTCTTCAATGTAAAGTGATGCCCCACATGGTCATCAGCTGTCATTATCAGAATATAGGATAGAGTGGGCCTTAGGAAGTACCGAGGTGGGTTTGATAAAAATCATCATAATTTCAATTACACAGAAGTAAGCAAAAATCTGAAATTTATGCCCCTCTTTCTCATTTATGCCCCACAATTGTACATTTAAGAATATCCAACTTCAAAAATTTTCTATTCTTGAGTCTTGGGTGGAAAGGACCAGTAAGTTTGGAAATGTTGAGGTATAATCAAAGATAAAGCCTGCTTTAACAAGTTTCCAACTTTGGGACAATATTCCTGAGTATAAATTTATAAAGCTGAAAGGTTCATTTCATTGCTTTTGTGGGCAAGTCATTCAGTGTTAGTTGGCCTGTTAAAAGGGTATCTGTGGTGACAGAAATTAATATAATGGCAAGATGGTGCTTGTGTTTGTACATATCTTCACGTGAATGGAATGCATGGGCCTTTTTGGAATTCTTGAAAACAAGTAAAATGAATTCCTCTGTCAAAAATGGAAGAAGTCCTCAGCAGTAGGGCATATTGATGTTTTCCTTGACTGTTCATGGCAGAATGTGTTGGTGAGGGCATTGGCTGACTGGCACATAGTCCCATCACATATGTCCATAGGGAAAGCAGTGGCCACCATTTTCATGCACACAAAGTCCACACTTGACAATGAAACCCTCTCAAAGCACAGACACTGATTTCTGAATTAGATTATAAATCAGTGCCACTGTATGTCTTTCAAAGTCCAGACGAAATCCAGCAAATGTGGCAATTCATTGAGCAGATGATGAGTCACTTAGAATCACTTTTCACCTGTGCATTTTTTAGCTATCATGGGACATGGATTTGTATTTGTATGTGATGCCAATTCAAACAAGACAGTTTATATACTTAAAGCACATAATAATGAAATTTCTTATGTTGACCTGAATAGTCAAATCAAAGTGCTATCTTGTGACTGCTTCCGCAGACAAATACATGAAGATTACAGACTTCTTAGGACACATGCCAAGTCTCACGCATTCCAGGAGCATGCAAATGGGAGTTCTATTCTCTATGTTGTCATAATCTAATGTTTATACTTTGTGAGGTCAGAAAGCATGGTTTCACCTCTAGAGTGTAACCATTATATCCAGAGTATTTGAAATATCTGAATGATGTGAGAATCCTAGTAATTCCCAAGGCTCATCAATTAGTAGACATCTGACGAGCATCAATTCACAGACACTAATGAAGTCTTTGTTAATGAAGATCACAGGATTTCCTTATGTTTAATCTGGCCTAACAATGTCTCATCTGTACCTAGAGCTGAGCAGAGGACCAGATATATAATTCATTTCATACTGCCTGGCGTGTATTTATGGGGGAAGATACTGATAATACAGACCTCGATTTTGTGGCTGCCATTACCTGGGTAGTATCTGCAGTGTTTGTTGGATTTCTTGTCCAAAAAAGACCAATCTCATCACATGGTAACTGAGAAGCATAAAGAAAGATATGAAGGGCCTATGGTTCATATACCACTATAAAAGTGATATCTGTGATTTAGAGCATGCTTTGAAAGCTTCAAATTGGGTTCTTTTTCATAGAACAAGTGTTATCCATTATCTTTAAAAGCTCCACTTTCCTCAATAGTTCAATAAGCTGAATGTCAAGACTGTTTTATACGAGTTATGTGGAATTTTTATTTTGGAATCTATAGCAGAATTTAATGCAATGATTAGATTTCGGCACGAAGTATTATGCTTGACAGTTGAATTATTTCACAACAGTGAACATTTGGGATTTCTAAGTAATTTCTAAGTAGCTACTGATATTTTTCTTCCTTTCTTTTTCTCAGATACCTCATTCAGTTTGTAGTGACCGTTTTGAATCTGGATTCAGGAAATCAGCCCAGGAGGGAAAGGCTACCTGTTGCTTTGATTGCATCCCTTGCCCAGAGAAGGAAATTGGTAATGTGACTGGAAAGCATATGTCCTATATAGTCATTCTCCAACTCTCCACATTTTTCTCAATTCAGCTAACTTGATAAAATAGTTCTAAATTACAATGGTAGGAAAAAATAGTTCTTTCCTTATGATATTTCTTCTTTGTGAGTGTGTGTGTGTGTGTGTGTGTGTGTGTGTGTGTGTGTGTGTTGTGTATGTGTGTCTACTGCCTGGGCACTGTCCCAAATTTTATTACTCAAGGTTAGTATTCTAACACTTGAGGCACAATTCTACTTACAGCCCTTTTGGTGGTTATTTGAGAATAATTCTCAGAGAATTTTCTGTCCACCTGAATTCCAACTGAGATCTTGAAAATATCTTTCTAAGTTTCCATAAGGCCTGAGCCACTGAAACTTGGGAAAACTGCTTTTTATAATAACACAAACTGCGGGGTTTGAATGTATAGGTATTTATTTCAAGAAATTCTCTCCTCTCTATTTTCAGCCAGTTGAGTTGAACCTCTATCAAAAATAATGTGAAGTATTATTTAGAATAGTGTCTCCATGTTTTTTTTAAATTAGGTTTCAACTACAATAAAACCCCAAAAAATTTATTCACACTGCTTACAACTGCTGTTTCCACAGAGCAAGTGATCAGAAAGCTGAATTTACTTTAACGAAGTAGATACAAGTGTTACGCATACATAACATGACTACAGAGCTTTAATAAGTTCTTTGGTTCTTGTTCTACAGTATGTGAGGTGAGAAATATAATGTGGTACATTCAAAGGAGGGCTAAAAGGCGTCTATTAATGTTAGCCAAAAACATAGGAAAGTGTAAATTTTATTATCGATAATTTTGAATGGTGTTCACTGATTTGTGTATACAGTAAAGAACATTAATATTGTAGCATCATAAATTGTAATAATTATTGTCAAGATACTAGAAATTACAAAACTATCACAATATCACTATGTATGTTAAGAACTAAAGGTAAAAAGGAGTTGCATTCAGAAAGTAAAAAATAGAGCATGGTGTCTCTCTCCCTTTGACAGCACCCAAACTCTGACAGAGTGTTGCCTTTCTGCTTATCCATGTGCTTCTTTGCTTACCTTTTTGCTTATTTATTCACTTAATAAAGATCCAGAAATGTTTCTTAACACTAAAAAATAGAACACAGGAATCAAGTTGAATTATGGTGGCAGAGAGAGATAGAAATAGAATAGCAGATATTTCTTGAAGTATCTGAGAATTCTTGCTTTTACCATCATAAATACTGCCATGTTAAATTTACTTCTAAATGGTGATTGTCAAATTTCATTTCAAGAAAGGAAACTATGGAACACAGGCTAATGATAATTCATATTCCTCACTAGATATGGAGCAATATGTGAGGTGTCAAGATAATCGCTATGCCAACAAGTGAGAAACCATTGCCTCCTAAAATCTGAAAGATTCATGGCTGATGGAGAAACCTTAGGGATGACCCAGGACTGTATGGCTGTTTGCTTCTCTATTCTCACTTCTATTGTTCTAAGAGTTTTAGTGAAAAACCACAACACTCCAATCTTTAAGGCCAATAACCAGGCTCTCATCTATATTCTGCTCATCTCCCTTACGTTCTGTTTCCTATGCTCCCTTCTGTTTATTGGCCATCCCAACCTGGTCACCTGCATACTGCAGCAGATCACATTTGGAATTGTGTTCACCTTAGCAATTTCCACAGTGCTCACAAAAGCTATGACTCTGGTCAAAGTATTCAAGGTCACTTCTCTAGGAAAAAGAATAAAGTGGCTGTTGTTATCAGGGGCTCTTAATTTCATTATTCCCCTCTGCACCCTTACCCAGGTGGCAATCTCTCTATTCTGGGTCACAGCCTCCTTCATTGACACAGATGCACACTATGAATATGGCCACATCCTCATCGTGTGCTATGAAGGTTCATTTGCTGCTTCCTATTGTGTTCTGGGATATCTTGGCTCCCTGGCCACGGCCAGCTTCTCTGTAGCTCTCCTTGACAGGATCCTACCTGATGCTTCCAGTGAACCCAAGTTCCTAACATTCAGCATGCTGGTGTTCTGCAGTGTCTGGGCTAATTTTCTGCCAGTATATCATAGCACCAAGTGGAAGAACGTGGTAGCTGTGAAGACATTCTCTATCTTGGCTTCCAGTGCAGGGCTCTTAGGCTGCATCTTTGCCCCCAAATGTTACCTCATCATGTTAAGACCAGAAAGAAATTCTCTCCATGGCTTCAGATATAAAACACATACTAGCAGAACAAAGCCTACCCTACATGACTAATGTGTATGGTCATGTGATAGAAGATCTGAACTTAACGTGTATTTCTTTCCTGGAATTACATTAGATAACATTATAGAAATTACTTCAATGAAGAGGAGATCGGTGGAAGATGGCGGCGGTTCAGTGTGAGTCGTTCTGAGCTCCCGCCAAGATACAACTTCTGGCTGCCTAGGGGACAGTTCTCTACCAAAAATTGATTGGCGCAGAACTGCTGAATGCAGACAGAGGCACACAGAGCCTGCGGGAGCCAAGAGTCGACACCTGGCCATGCACGGAGCTGCCAGCTTCACAGAACCGGAGAATCCAGCAATTTGTGAGTGCCTCTAGGAGAATTTTCCACTTCTGCTCACAGAACAGCATTGGGAGGGTGCCCCCTCAGGCACTAGCTGAGAGGAACACCATCTTGACTGCTTACAAAGACCCCGCCAAAGCAATTGTAGCCTGAGAGGTGGTGCTGGCAGTGCCACCATTGTAACAGACAAATTATTTCCCAGAGATACCTTAGCCGGAAATCTGACCCTGGTGCTTTGAAGTCCGTCCCTAGCCCTGCGACACAGACCTGGTAAACAAAGCCACCCGCAAGGGGCTGGGAGTTTGACATAGTGGTAGAGTGCTTGCCTAGCATGCACGAAGAACCAGGTTCGATTCCTCAGTACCACATACATAGAAAAAATCCAAAAGTGATGGTAAGGCTCAAGTGGTAGAGCTCGAGCCTTGAGAAAGTCCAAGGACAGTGCTCAGGCCCTGAGCTCAATCCCAGGACTGGCAAAAATAATAGGCGCCCACAAATCTTTCAGCTTGCTTTTCCCAGTCAAGCAATGTGATCCAAAAAAACAGCAAAGCCAAATCAGAAGAGAAAAAGACTTTTTGAAGTGTTGGGATCCCGAATTTAGTGTAGACACAAGTTTCCTAAACTGCCCACCACCCCCCCAAAAAAACCTGAAGAATACCCTTTTTTGTTGTTTTTGTTGTTCTTCTACCCCTATTCATTTACATTTTTAGGAGTTCTTATTTACTCTTTGCCATTTTACCTACACCTTTTATTAAACATTATTATTCATTCCTTTTTTTTCTTTTTCTATTTCTCGTCTCTTTTCCTGCATTCCTTCTGCCACTGAAGTCGTTCCTACAAACACATTGACAGCTCTGGGTGTAGTCTAAATAAAAAATGATATCTATATTGATACTGTCACCTGCTTTTTAATCTCCTGGTTCTCAACCCTAGAATCTCTTGGGTAAGAAGTCAAAATACTGAGGAGTCTCCCCCAACCTTTTTTTCTTTTTTGGTGTGTTCTCTTTTGTTTTGTTTTGGTTTTGGTTCTTTTTTCTTTTTAAAATTTGTATCATTGAAATCTCCAATATCTACCGCCCTCTTTTCTCTATATATTCTCTTATTACTCTTCTTATTTTCTTAAGTTTTATCTAAGTTCTTCTAAACTTTGAACAAAAATATTATAACTGTCTATCACCCTAGGTCAATTATCCTTACACTATACCTTTTATTCATTACTGAAATAACTTAAGTTCCTGCATTATTCTTTTTCTACCTCCCTTAATGTATTTCATATTATTTTGCTAACTCTGGTCCTCTGTTCATCCTTCAACTCTTATAATGCATGGATCTACATTTGCATGGATCTGCATTGTTGAGCAATGCAGTGTATCTAGGTGTTCCATTATATTCTAGGTTAAGAGGGACTTAAATACAATAGAGATTGGATTGAGGGGCTTACTGTTTTGGAAATAAATCGGTAATTTGTGGTTGTATTAGATTTGTATGTAAGTGTACAAAAAGGAAGAGAGAGTGATATTACCAATCTAAAAATGTGAACATCTATTGTCAGACAACTAAAAAGTTCTAGGTTGGTATATCTGAAAAATTATAACCTTGTTTAGCATTAATCATGCTCCCATTATCAAATGGACAGAACAAGAAAATTGTCAAATCAAGGAATAGCATCTCCCACCCAATCTAAACAGGCAATGGAGCCATCAGTGGCAAATCTAGAGGAGAGTATTCCAAATGCTATACAAATGCAATTGATAAACATCATTAATGAAAAGTGTGAAAAGATAAAGAAAGAGATAAGGGAGGAAGCCATAGCTAAACAAGAGGAAACCATAAACAAAGTGATATGTAAAAAGGGAAGCCAGAAAGGAGGCCATAATAAAGGTTGTTCAAAAAAATGGATGAATTCATAGAATCCAAAACAAAAAGGTGACCGAAATCCAACAAATGTCCAAAGAGAATAAAGCTGCTGAGATAACCATTCAAAGGAAAATTAAGGAGCTAAAGAAATCCATACATGATCTAAAACAAGCGATACAAGGCATCAAAAATGAGCAATTAGAAGCAAGGGAGATGAAGAATAAAGTTCAAATCACATTATACAATGGAGAAGAGAGAATTTGGGGGGTTGAAGATAATTTAGTTTTTATAGAGAAAGAACAGAAAATGAGTCAATTCAAATCTAAGAAATATGAGAAAATGCTTTAGGAGGTCCAAGATACAATTAGGAAGCCTAATTTAAAGATAATTGGTATTGAGGAGGGTCTAGAGAAAAAGGTCAATTGGACTGGAAATATACTTCAGAGAATCATCTCAGAGAACTTCCCAAATATCAGGAAGGGCAGGACCATCCAGATAGAAGAAGCTTTTAGAACCCCAAACAGACCTGACCAGAAAAGAACACCCACCACCACAGTATTATCCAAACTGAATCAATAGAGACAAAAGAAAGGATCCTAAAGGCAGCCAGGGAGAAGGGGTTAATCACCTACAAAGACAAACCGGTCAGAATAACCCCAGATTTCTCAACAGAGACCATGCAAGCAAGAAGAGATTGGAAGGATATATGTCATGCCCTGAAGTTAAATAACTACCAACCAAGAATACTGTACCCAGCTAAGCTCTCATTCATAACTGAGGGAACAATCAAAACATTCCATTCCAGGGAAAAGCTTCAACATTACATATCAACCAAATCAACATTACAGAAAATTCTTAAAGATGTTCTACACATAGAAAACCAACATAACTGTAATACGGAAAAAGAAATGGCACCTAAAACTGATACCATCTAAGTACCACAAGAACTGTCAAGACACAGTGCCTAATGAAAGCTTTCTAAAATGGAAGGAACTACTAAATAGTTCTCAATCCTGACTCTCAATATCAATGGACTTAACTCCCCAAATAAACGACATAGACTATGTAGTTGGAGCAAAAAGCAAGGCTCATCATGCTGTTGTCTTCAAGAGACACATCTTAACCAAAAAACAAACATTTTTGAAAGTGAGAGGTTGGGAGAAAGTTTATCACGCTAATGGTCCTCATAAACAGGCTGGAGTTGCCATCCACATATCAGATAACATGGACTTCAAACTTAAATTAGTGAGAAAAGAAAAAGAAGGTTACTACATACTACTAAAGGGGTCTTTCCTCCAGGAGGACATAACCATCCTAAATATCTACACACATAATCTCGGAACACCGAACTTCATCAACCATCCTAAATATCTACATACATAATCTCGGAACACCGAACTTCATCAAGCAAGCTTTACTTTCACTGAAAGCATACCTAGATTGAAGGACACGGATTATTGGTGACTTAACACACCACTCTCACTATGGACAGATCAACAAGGCAAAAAATCAACAGAGAAACCTTAGATTTGAACAACTGTATAGACCAACTAGATTTAACAGACATCTGCAGATTATTCCACCCAGCAACAACACAATATATGTTTTTGCAGCAGTACATGGAACATTTTCCAAAATAGACCACATATTAGGGCATAAAAAAACCCTGGGCTGAATCAGAAGCACTGAAATTATTCCCTCCACTCTCTCAGACCACAAGGGCATCAAATTGGAACTAAACACCCATCTCCACCAATGAAAACCCTGTAACTCATGGAGACCGAACAACACATTGTTGAATCACCAATGAGTCATCGAGGATATCTGAACAGAAATCCAACAGTTCATGAAATTTAAAAAAACGGAGCACACAAAATACCAGATCCTTTGGGACAGAGCAAAAGCAGTACTCAAAGGAAAATTTATAAATCTGAGAGCCTACAATAACAAATTGAATATATTGCAAACCAACAATTTAATGTGTCACTTTAAGCTCCTAGGAAAAGCGGAACAAACCAACCTGAATCCCAGTAGAAGGAAGCAAATTATTAAAATCAAAGCAGAATTAAATGAATTGGAGTCCAAAAAAACCTATAAAAAGAATCAACAAACAAGGAGTTTGTTCTTTGAACAAATTAACAAATTGACAGACCTTTAGCAAAAAAAGAAGAGAGCATACCAAAATAAACAAAATCACAGACGAAAATGGTAATATCACGACAGAAATTACCAAGATCCAGAGTATCATGAGGGAATACTTCTCAAACTTTTTTCCAACAAATTTAATAATCTAGAAGAAATGGATGAATTCCTATCCAATATTAACATACCCACACTGAACCAAGAAGAACTAATCCAACTAAACAGGCCTATTTCAAGCACTGAAATAGAAATGGCAACAAGAGACCTTCCACTTAAGAAAAGCCCAGGGCCAGATGGATTCACAGCTGAATTCTATAAGGTCTTCAATGCAGAGCTCACACCAATACTCTTCAAGCACTTCAATGAAATTAAAAATGAAGGCTCTTTACCAAGCTTATTCTGTGAAGCCAGTGTAACCCTCAGCCCCAATCCAGACAGAGATTCATCAAAGAAAGAGTACTATAGACCCCTTTCTTTGATGAACATTGATGCAATACTTCTCAACAAAATATTGGCCAAACATCTACAACAACTAATCAAAAAAAATTATACACTATGATGAAAGGGGATTCATCACAGGGAGGCAAAGCTAGTTCAAAATACACAAATCAATTAATACAATTCAACACATCAACAGGAGCAAGGACAAAAATCATATGATTGTCTTCAAAGAATCAACCATCCCATTAAAAGATGGACCAAAGAATTAAAGAGAGTCTTCTCTGAAGAATAAATAAAAAGGGGCTCTAGAAACATGAAGAAATGCTCAACATCTCTGGTCATAAAAGAAATGCAAATCAAAACAACTGTAAGATTCCACCTCACTCCAGTTAGAATGCTCAGGAACAAGAAAACTAATAACAACAGATACTGGAGGGGATGTGGCCAGGAGGGATCACTACAACACTGTTGGTCGGAGTGCAAATGCGTTCAAAACTATGGAAAGCAGTATGGCAGTTACTCAAAAGACTAAACATAGTGCTCGCCTATGACCCAGCAATTTCACTACTAGGCATTTACGCAATTGTTCAGAAAGAAGGACATAATAAATCCACTAACACAAAGATGTTTATTGTGGCACTATTAACCATAACAAAGATATGTAACCAACCAAGATGTCCCTCAGTTGATGAGTGTATCCACAAGATATGGTACTTGTACACAATGGAATGCTGCTGTCAGAAAGAATGACATCACCCCATTTTTAGGAAATGGAAAGACTTAGAAAAAAATCATATTAAGTGAAGTAAGCCAGACTCAAAGGAACATATGCTCAATGTGTCATAATCAGTAGAAACCTTGGGCTCTCTTACCAGAGTTTTACAGTAGAACAAAACCTAGATACATAAGGCCATATAGTATGATGCTAAATACAAGGGCCTCCAGGATGTAGAAACAAAATCCTTCTAATGAATGATTGTTGTCCTTAATGTACTGTGTTACCTCTCATCTCTTTTGCTGTCCTTTGGTTTCTCCTGGTTATCTGATATATTGTATATATGCACATTTGGATATTTGAAATTGGCTAGGGAAGGGAGGAAAAGAAAATACAACATCCATTCATGTTGAAAGAACTGGAAAAAATAGGAATATGAGGTACATTCCTCAAAATAGTTAAAGCCATATATGAAAAACCTACAGCCAGTATTATATTAAATGGTGAAACACTGGAACCATTTACCTTAAAATCAGGAACTAGAAAGGGATGCCCACTCTCTCCACTTCTCTTCAATATAGTGTTGGAACCCTTAGCCAGAGCAATAATGCAAGGAAAGGACATCAAAGGATCTACAAAGGGAAAGAAGAAATTAAACTATCCCTATTCACAAATACATTGATCCTCTACTTGAGTCACCCAACAACCTACAGTCTCAAACTCCTAGAATTAATAAACTACTTTAGCAATGTGGCAGGATACAAAATTAACCTTCAGAAGTCAGTAGCCTTCTTTTACACCAACAATTCACAAACGGAAGGCCAAATCAAGTAAATGAACCCTTTCACAATAGCCACCAAAAGAAAAAAATACTTAGGAATAAACTTAACCAAAGATGTAAAGGAATGATTCAATGAAAACTATAAAAGCCTAAGGAAAAAATTAAAGAGGACACTGGGAAATTGAAAGACATACCATGCTCATGGCTAGGGCGAACCAACATAGTGGAAATGCCTATATTGCCAAAATTGATATACAAATTCAATGCAATCCCTATCAAAATCCCGAAGACATTCTTTACTGAAATAGAGGATTCGTAAAATTTTTATCTTATATTTAACTTACGACAAATGACATTATGAAGTAGTTCGTTCATTATGTAGTAGTTCTATACATGTGCACACTACATTTGAACTAAATTTGCCTCCTCTTTCAGAGATTTTCTACTAAAGAAATCTAGCAGTGATTTTGAGTATCTACCTCTTTTTACAGAACTTTTGCATGAAAATTGGCTGTTTGGTTTTATACAGATGGAGATTCAGCATAAATGTGAATGGATTACAAATATGAACGTTTATTATCCAGGCTGGCACTCAGTCCAGACATCCAGCAGTGTGTATTCTTGGGGGAATATATTTTAGCCAGTCGTAGGGACTGACCTCAGGGCCTGAATACTGTTCTTGGCCTTTCTCAAGGCTAGAATCCCACCACGTGAGCCACACCACCAATACTGGCTTTTTTTTTATGTCTGTGGTGATTTCTGAATTGGGAATTCTACATTATAGATGTTCTGGTAATTAGGGGGTCTTAAAAAGAGCACAGAAAATTATTTTTCAATAATTATAGTAATCTGAGATAGTAATGAGGATGAGAGAAAAACAGAGAACAATCATAAAAGCAATCAAAATACATAAGTAAATAACAGAGATGTTACAGTGAAAATTTTTATTTAAGATATTAAGATGAAACATTAAAGGCAAACAAATCGGCAATGGCATTATAATCCTCCCATCATTTGTGATATTTTACATCTAAATTTATGCTGTTGTATAAAAATGTCCAAATATAGTTATATTAATATATAATATATAATTGTGTATGATTTTCTAGCGTATTTACAAAGTTAAAGTATTCTCAGCTCTTTTGTATACAAACTCTTACTAGTAAGTTTGACACATTCTTGTATATTCTTCTTGTTCATAAATGGTTCTGCCATTGGACAGGATAATTTCATATATCTTGTACAGGTCTGGTGAAATATATTCTCTTAACTTGTCTTGTCTGGGAATATCATTATCCATTTTACCTTCATTTTGAAATGATATTTCTGCTAGATACAGGGATCTTAGTGAATAGTTTGTAATTTTAACTTAGAGTTTTGCCATATATATATATATATATATTTAATTTTTATCTGAATACATGTCTTACAATGCTCTTCTGCTTCTGTGGTTTCTAGTGAAGAACCAACTGTTACAGACATAGGTGCATGTAATTGTTATCGCTCTCTTTACTCATCTAATCTAGAGAAGCTTCCATAAACATATATACATATAAGGCACCTTGCTGTAGATGTGTTCATGTCTTGGTTAAATACTTGATGACCTTTCAGCTTTAGACAGGTTATATAAGCATCCTTCTCTACACTGGGAATTCCAAATTTTGTCATTACTTATAATAAAAATCATTTCAACTTTTGCTTTCATAACCATTTACTGAATCTCCAAAACAAAAACGTTTGCTTTTTGAAATAATGTTGTCAGGTTGCTGTTCCACATGTGTATGTTCAATTAGTTTATCTTCACACTCACTATTTTCTTCTTCTTGGAATATATCATGAGAATGATAATCATTCATTTTGAAATGTGACATATTCATACCATTTTTGGAGCAAATTCATCCTCTCTCTTGCATTTCTATCTTGCCTCCATTGTTTTCTCTTTAAAAATGTGTTTTGATTTAATATTAATTTCTTCATCATGTGTGTGTATTCACACAAACCATTATACAGACAAAGGAAAGAAAAATGATATTTACTTCCTCTTTATTCAACTATTATTTTCATTCCATTTTCTCAATTGATAAATATATTATGAAGACAATAGGTTTCATTGCATTTTACAATGGTGACCATGGCACTGGGATTTCAATGTAAAGCTTACTTACAATTCTCTCTTCTTCCCACATGTTGGAGGCTCCTTTCTCTATAAGGAAATAATCAAAGTTGGATGAAAGTATTTTGTTTCATTAGATGAATAAAAATAAAATTCACTGGCCTGATATATAAATAATTTTTGTTGTTGATCTGGCAGGTAGAGTTGTTCAATAATTTGAGTCTGCTAGTACAGTTTTCTATAGACTCTTGCTTAAATGATACTTTACTTTTGAAAGCTGCTCTAAAAGTGAAGATTTGTTAATTAGCCTGGTCTGCCATATAACCACATAACATAAACTTTGATTCAAAACACAAGAGTTTTCACAGACTTGAGTTACTTATTACAAGGGAAAGACAAAAGTATATTTGGTGGTGTCTCTGGTGAATTATATAGTATTCTAAACATTCACACACAGAGGCTAAAGGGTCATACCTAATGGAGTGGTTGAAAAAGCCTTAGGAGATATGTTCAGTTGATGATATAAAATAATATCTTATGAAATTAACTCCAAAAATGAGACAACAGATATTTCAGTTGCCATTGTTGCCATTTTTTGCTTTCATTTCCTTTAACCTTGTTTATTCTACATAACCGTGTTTGTTCTACATAAATGGTAGAACAAATTTGAAAAACAAACTGTGTTACTCACTAAACACTATGTGGGAAATGAAGTGTATATCTTGTGGGTGGAGACAGGAAGGAAAACCAGGAGAGAGCAACAAAAGGGGAGAGATGGTTTAAACAGAATTATACTTCCTATTCACTTCCTGATTCATGTAACTAATCCCACCACATATCAACTCCACAATAACAATGAAAGCTACAAATCATTAAATAAATAAAAATGTATTATCTGCAGGGCAAAATTTCTGTACATGAAAGACTATTTTATGTTTAATACACAGCAGATTAATTGTAAAATGTAAGGTAGCAGGGACTAAGTAAGCTGTCTTTCTTGACTCAAGTTTTTTTCTGAATCCCGTTCATAACAAATTCTCTTCATGTCCTTACCTAATCATGTATACAAGGATAAGACACAACATTCCCCTTTGATCTTAATTGGGAGTAATGTTTTAATATTCCTTGGCAGAGAAGCAAGAATTCTATTCATCAAAATAGTAAGTTGTGAAATAATTTTCCTAAATTTCTATACTAATCACACAGGTTAATCTTTAAGAGCTACCAGTTTGTTTTGGCCTTGATATTTGCTATAGAATAGATCAACAAAAACCCTGTTCTACTACATAATTTGACTCTGGGATTTCATATCTGCAATATTCAATTTGTATTTCCAATGGCATTTAAAAATCCCTTCATTTGCCTCTTTGGGAAATACAATAGTCCAAACTAGTCCTGTATGAGCAACAGCAAGTCTATAGCAGTACTTACAGGACAATCGGGATTGCACAGATAGGAACACTGCTGGGTCTCTACATTTTTCCACAGGTGAGGGTGTGAAGAGTGGGACAATATTTAAAGGTGTCTAATTTGGTGCCATTTCAGGTGTTAGAAGACAATTAAAATAAGGGACCAGATTTACAAATCTAACAAATTTTATGATACCGAAGAGTGAGTATTCAAGGAAATGGGCTGAGTATGGTCCCATTCTTTGGAAAGAGATTGGAAATTTAGATCAGGCAAAGGGATTATTTGGAATCTTATGTCTTATCAATAATTTTCTTTAAAAAGAAAATGGCTTGATAGCATAAAGATATGCTGCTTTCTTACACAGGTAATCATAGCTACAAAGAATTATCTAATTAACTAACAAAAAGCAGGTAATAAAGTGTGGTATACCCTTGTAATGCGTTCTAACCTTGAGGGAAAAAGCAAAGAAACTGCATGAGGTTCTGAGTGTCAGTAGAGCTGTGCTAGCAAACACAAACACACATGTGTGCACACACGCACACAGAAACACACACAGGCTCAGAGGCACTTGCACAAGTTATTATGTTGAATGAAGTAAGTCAGGCTCCTATTATGTAAACATTAAATAAAAACCATGAGCATAAATTAGGATGTACATGCAGAACAGGGCCTAGTGGTAGAGTGCTTGCCCAGCATGCATGAACATCTGGGTTCACTTCTTCAGTATCATATACACCGAAAATAGCCAGAGGTGTTGCTGTTTTTCAAATTGTAGAGTGCTAGCCTTGAGAAAGCTCAAGGAGAGTGCCCAGGCCCAGAGTTCAAGCCCCAGGACTAGAAAAAATTCAGAGAAACATAAAATTTACATTAATAGGTATACACACACACATGTATGTATATGATTAATGTGGAAAGTATGTTACATATGGGGTGAAATTCCAGGGCATAATCTCTCCAATTAAATAACAAACAATATAAAAACAAACCAAACACCATATAAATGAGTCATATCTTATCTGAGGTAGGTTGGGGCTCATGGGTTGTGCATGGGGCAGAAGAATAGGGAATATATATGTTGGAAAATACAACATAATATTCAATGTACATATGTGAAAATGGAACTAGGAAAGTCAGGGAATAGGTTGGGTTGATATAGAAGGAAGGAGTTGGCAGAATCAGTGACAAAGTTCAAGAGACAATTTACATGCAAAGTAATATGTTGTAGAACTAAAACACTTTTTCATGTTTTTTGAAACCTGAAGGCAAAATCCAAATTTTACTTACTTTAACTGATTACTTAACATGTATCTTCACTGAGATTGTGTTGTATAGAAATTTTCTCATTCATTTACAATCCAATTTTCATTCCCTTTAACTTACCTTTGGGTCTTTTGATCATGCCCTGAGTGACCATCAAAAGTTTCCTGCTCTCTATCAGATGGTCTCAAAGGATACATGAATAGCTACGGCCATGGTCTCCTTATTGCTTCACTCACCTGGAACTGGGTGGGATTGTTAACTTTACAAGATGAGAATGGTTTGCGGATTGTTCTTGAGTTGAAAGAACAGATGGCCAACAACAGAGTTTGTGTAGTCTTTGAGCTAACAATCCCAAACTATACCCTGTCATTTAAAGTCATGGCACCTTATAACCAGATTAATAATACTTCAGCAAATGTCCTCATCATATATGCTGATAATGAATCGCTACTAAATTTAGTGATGTGTATTGAGCAGTATTTAATAAAAGGCAAAATTTGTATCATGATCTCAGAGTTGGATTTAACCACAAGGAGAACATATTTCATGCAAGGTTCATTTCATGCGCCATATATTTTTTCACACCATTCCCCAGAGCTTTCTGGATTCACAGATTTCATCAAGGCAGTTAGCCCTTCCAAATACCCAAAAGACTTGTTCCTTGCTAGGCTGTGATCTCTCTCTTTTAATTGTTCACATTCTGAGTCTGGAAAAACTGTCCTCACGAAGCTTTCTTGGGTTGGTTGCCAAGGCACATTTTTGTCATGACTATGTCTGAACACAGTAACAATATATACAACACTGTCTATGCTGTGGCCCAGGCTCTGCATGAACTCCTTCTAACAATGGGAAATAGGGAAGGGATAATATCTTCCTCTGTACAGGTAAGGCCTTCTCCTTTGTATGAATCAAACTATGAGCCAAGTCACTTCCTAGAGGTATTTCTTACCATATCACATTAAATATTTCAGATATTTTTCCAAAACTGAAGAAATTATACTTCGGTAAATGTTTGTTAAGCAATCTAAACATGTGTTCATGTGCTCTTAAGGAAGAACATGCCAGTGAAAAGGACCTAATGAATTCCATGTTTTACAAATTCTTTAAGTTACAAGTAGACTCAATATAATTGTAACTAATGTTTTGTAAAAGAACAAATGTATACACTTCCCTATTAGTTTCTACGGTCTGCTGAACAAAAGTTTCTACAGTCTGCTGAACAAAAAATATATATATATATATATGTGTGTGTGTGTGTGTGTGTATGCATATATATTTGTAAGTAACCTAGTTGCATTCTACTGTAGATATTACAATTTTGAGGAACTCAAACTATAGGCTCTGATAGAGTTTATGTTTGTGGCAAACTGGAAATAGCTATATGAGAAATGTCTCATTTATGATTATGTATGAGAAATAAGAGTCTCTTGAAAAATGCTTTCTATTCCTTTGCCAATTGATCGAGATTCAGAAATATTATTTTTACTCTTTCAAAAATTTTCCTCTGGAGTACTTCGTTAGATGTTTCTTCTATCCTTGAATTCTGAATCAGAGATTAAAAGCAATCAGAAAATTTTCTTAGTTCATGTTTTTTAACTGAACCATGGAATATACTTCACCATAAGATAATGTATCTCTTTCTGATACACTATTTTCTGAAAAATATCATTATTTTACCATCCTGGTGGAGATCAGGTGATTTTAGATAACAAGAGAAAATTGGGGGCAGAATATGACATTGTGAACATTTGGAGTTTTCCAGAAGGTCTTGATCTTGATGTGAAAACAGGAAAATTTTCTCCAAATGTTTTACATGATCATCAACTGTCTTTATCTGAAGATATGATAGAGTGGGCCATAGAATCAACAGAGGTGGCTTGCATTTAACAGCAATGTTTTAAGGATATAGAAGTTAACTTTCCCCTAAAAATGTATAGCTGATTGGATGGGAACAAGTGCTTCCTATAACGGTAGCTATTCAGGTCTGACTACTATGGGTTTGAAGTCAATCCAACCAGGAATACCTGGACAACCGTTATCTTAATTTAACCACCACAAATCAGGTCTGTGTGCTGGTGACTGATGCCTGTAATCCTATCTAATCAGGAGGCTGCCTTGCTCAGATATAAAACTACAGACGAATTTTAAGCCTAACAGGATAGAAGGTCTGTGAGACTCTGTCAATATATAACCAATAAAATAAGCTTGAGCTCTTGGTCAAAAGGCACAGTGCTAAATTTGAGTAAGAAAAGGTCAATTACACTGTCTGGACCCTGAATTCAAGCTCCAAAATCAGCATCCCCCTAAGAAAGTGTAAATTTGTTTCTAAATATTTATTCATCAAAAATACCATTTGCATAATTCTTAGCATGTTCTAACCTTTGATAAGTTATCTGAGGGATCACTTTATGTATTTGAATGGTTTATTTTGATCTCTTCTGTGGAAGTTCATTTAATTGTAGGTTGGCCTGCTTCACAGATATTTTTAAGAAAGGAATCATTGAATGAAATCATTGAATTTGTGAGAAAAATATTCTCCCAGTACAGATACTGGAAAAGTAAGAACATGTGGTTCACATGATCCTAAATAGGGAGCTCTGTGCTTTATGTTATAGCATATTTATTAATTCTTCCTCCTTGTTCTTTACCATTTCACAGATGAGTAGGAGACATTAAATGACATGAATTCAAGGATACTCCACAAAGATTTACATTCTCAATATTAATCTCTGAATTTTCAAAAGTTCATGTTTATCAGTAGTTCAACAGACTAGAGAACAACTCGATAGCACGTAAGCCTTTTTGGTCACCTGATGTGCAAATCATAACACCATTTAATTAACGGACTGGATTTATATGTGTAGAAATACTGTGTTTCATAGTCCAATTATTTCAAATAATAGAACTTTGGGAGAATTAGGAAAAAGGCTAAACAGATACTGGCACTCATTTGATATTTTTAGCCTACTCAATCTGCCTGCAGTGAGAGTTGTGCTCCTGGATTCAGGAAATCCTCTCAGAAGGAAAAGGCTGCCTGTTGCTTTGACTGTAATCCTTGCTCAGAGAATGAGACTGCTAATGAGAGAGGCATGTTCTCAGCATTGGGAGAAATTTAAACTATTGCCCAGTGCCCCCCCAAATCCATGCTAATGTGTGAGAATGGTGTACATTAAGAATCAATCTTTCTTCTTTTACTTAATAATTTAATTGTGACAATGGATGACACTGCTTTTTTTTGGCCGGTCCTGGGCTTGAGCTCAGGGCCTGAGCACTGTCCTTGCGTTTTGCAAGGCTAGAGCTCTTGAGCCTCAGCATCACTTCTGGCTTTTTGCTATATGTGTGGGGTACCAGGAATCAAACCTGGGTCTTCGTGTATGCTAGGCAAGCACTCTACCACTAGGTCAAACTCCTGGCCCCTAATACGGCTTTTTGAAAAAAATACAGTGGGTTCTGAATTACATATACAATTACCTTTTCTGGAGTCTATTGTATTCATGTTTATTCAACTACTCCGTAATTTAAATTTGATCTCTGTCATATTATGTGAAAAACCCATTTAATTACAAGGTCTCAGTTCTCTCCAAATTATTTTTATATTATAAAGGAAACACAGATCTTCCACAGCTTTGTTTCTTGTTGGCAGATATGTTCTTAAAACAGAGCAAGTGTTGTGTCAGGTTTGATGTAAGAAGTAGCTACAAATGTGGTACATATCATGAATTTATACCTTCAATAAATGATTTGGTTCTGGGTTTCTTACTGCATGACAGGTGAGTAGCTGAGACAAATATAACTGCAAGGAAGGGCCACAGGGCAAGTGTTCATGTCGCACATAGACATACAGGAGAGTACAAGCTTTCCTATTCACCTTGTTGAGTACATTGAGTTGTGCATGAAAGGATGAGAATTATGATGGAAGCATGAAGAAATATAGAGAATTATTGTTCGGTTATTAGATATGCAAGACACAACATGCATGCTAGTCATCTCAAGTAAACAAATTCAACTTGGATTGTGGCAGTCAATATGAGAACATATTAGATATAAAAATAGTAATGAGCATACCTTATAATATTTAGTAAAAATATTGTTTTTGCTGGTAATTATTGACATGTCAAAAACATATCTACATAAGGATTTATTAATTTCTTTTTAAATTCTTTAAGAGGGCCTGATTGTTATTTGAGTTCTGCACCATATGTGGAGCAATGTGTGAGTTACCCAGATCATCAGTATGCCAAGAGAGAGAAACAATTGATTCCAAAGAGCCACAATATTCTGGGTTATGGAGAGCCTTTAGGGATGGCTTAACATGTATATCTCTTGTTTTTTCTACACTCACAGCAGTTGTTCTTGGGGTGTTTGTGAAACATCAGAACATTCCTATTGTCAAAGGTAATAACAAGGCTCTCTACTACATCCTGCTCATCTCCCTCATCTTCTGATTTCTCTGTCTTTTGCTCTTTATTGACTGTCCCAACACAGTCACCTGCATTCTAAAACAAACCGTATTTGGAGTTGCATTCACTGTAACTCTTGCCGCAGTCTTGGCTAAAATTCTAGCTGTAGTTCTGGCTTTCAATGCCACTTCTTTTGGGAGAAGAATGAGGTGGCTGCTGGTATCAGGGGCACCTAACTTCATTTTTTCATCTGTACCCTGATCCAAGTGACTCTTTGTGGAATCTGGCTGGGAACCTCTCCTCCATTCATTGACACAGATATACACTCTGAACGTGGCCACATCATTATCTTGTGTAACAAAGACTCCCTCACTGTTTTCTTCTGTGTTCTGGGATACCTGAGCTCCCTGGCCATGGCCAGCTTCACTGTGGTTTTCATGGCCAGGAACCTGCTTGACACCTTCAGTGAAGCCAAGCTCCTGACCTTCAGCAGGCTGGTATTTTGCAGTGTCTGGCTCACTTTCCTGCCTGTCTACCACAGTGACAAGGGAAAGCTTATGGTGGCTGTAGAGGTCTTCTCCATCTTGGTCTCTAGTGCAGGGCTCCTGGGCTGATCTTTGACCCCAAATTCTACATCAACTTGTGAAGACCAGATAGAAATTTAGGAGCTGGATGTGCTGGGCACGCCTGTTTTTATCCCAACATTTGGGACTCGACCACATCTCAGAAGCAAAAGGAACGGTGGTACAGAGGTCATATTTAAGATCTCAATATTGCCCCTCTCATCTAATGAAACCAAAACAACATCAACCAAAGATACATATTAGGATTATTGGGGTAAATTAATACTGAGTTTTCCAAATTGCCCTCTCATGAAGATTCATGTTAGCTCAACAATGGCTTAAGAAAATAAATACAAGTCCTCACAAGTAAAAGGAAATGTGAAATTCTTTCAATGATTTATCAGTTGCTAAAGTATTGAGAGGCCTCCATCCCTTGAACTCATTTTTCCCTTCACTCAGGATACATTTATTAGAGGCTTCCAATCTCTGAAATTGTTCACATATAGGTTTTCAAGTTCTCTGCCCTTGTTAGCTCTAATGAGAAACCCGGGGCTGTGTCAAGGTTTAGGTTTCCTGTGGCAGCTGATGAACCCATTATGGCTTCTCATGAGGAGAACCACTGAACACAGGAAATGGCCAAGCATTTATTTCATGGCCTATGACAGGGACTCTGCTACAGTTACCATTACAGGGAAGAATTTTCTGAAATAAAATTCTTTTCTTGAAGCTGGCAGCATCCTATACTGGACATTTCTGTCCTCCCATCATTTTGTCCTCCCATAATTTCTCAGTGCTATGTCATTCTGCCTCTTGAAGAGTGGCTTATCCATTTGAGAATCTCCAAGTCTAGTGGAACAGCCAGGAATTCTCTGCCACAGATTGAAGACAACTAATGCCACTTATTATAAAATCAAGTTCTATCATTGCTGTTTCTCTTATCCTGTCCTCAGCAAAGTATTCACCTAACCAGACATTCTCCAACCGTCTGTTTGCCTACTACCCAAAGAAAGACTGCTGGGGTTCGAAGCGTGGCTCAGGTGGTTGAGCACTTGAAAGCATTTAATACAGAGTTCAAACCCCAGTCTTGGAGAAATAGTGGGGAAAGGGAGGGAGGAAAGGAAGGAAGGCAGGAAGTAATGAAAGAGGAAATGAAGGAAGGAAGGAAGATAGGAGAAGGGAAGGAGAAGGGAAGGAATAGGGAAAAAGAAGGGAAGGTGAAGGAAAGGGAGGAGTAGGAGGGGAGGGAATAGGAAGGGCAGGGAAGGGAAGGGAAGGGAAGCACGGGGGGGAGGGGTTGGGAGGGAGGGGGAGAAGGCTGCCACAACATGAAAAGGCAAAGTTACTGATTTGGAAACAGAGTTTTCTAAACATGTTCTTGGAATCATGTGAACATGAGCCACATGCTATATCTATACTTAGTCATACAAATAAAATACATATATTTTAATCTAGCAGCTATTTCTTTCCAGAGTGTGAGTAACATAGCAATCAAGTTATACCTGACTAAAAAAAATTTAAGACAGAATAACCTGCCTAACCCATAACAGAAGTACTTATGAATTATTCAGCCCACATTCCTATGTATATTTCATGACAGGCTGACTCCAGGTCGCTGCAGCCTAACTTTCCAAGTTTGTTTGGGACATATATATATATGTAGTACACATATTTGCCAGTGTGAGATGTTCATTAATGTCTGAACTGACATGCAGAACACTTCAGGGTAATAGAAAGTAACCTACCCAAACAAGTTTTTTTATATAACTACACCAGGATTTTAATGAGAAAATCTGTCGTATTTCAGAAAATGTAGAATGGAAACTATGTTTAAAAAATTCCTGAAAGATGAGATAGCTATAGTTAATATGGTTACTTAGTTGTAATTTTTTTCAAATTGAAATAGGTGTGTGATGTGATTCTAAAGCAGTGTGATTTTGTTGTGATTGTCTTCTACCGCCACCTGGTGGTAGTTATATGTACTGACATCGAGCCTGTTGGGATTGTTGGCAGTTTGTATTTCTGGAGCAGTCCACAGCCTATGGCTGTCATGGACAAGGCCACCTTTCTGGCAGGTTTCCGCCACTGATGGTGTACGGGGGATTTTATGTAGCTTTTGCTAACCAAAGGAACATATTCCACATCTTCTGAAATTATATGTGAACATATTCATCTTAATGATCACTAGGCTATACTACATTTTGTTTCCTGCCCTGTAATTTTTTCCAAACAACTTAGAATTATGCTGAATACATATTAATTCTACATATTTAATTTATACAAAATTTAATTTATAGTTGAGATGAGACATGTTTTTTCTTTTGTTTTCTTTTGAAAGAAACAACAGTGCAATATCATTCTTTCTGATGGATGAGTAGAGTTGCATTGTGTATACATATACACCACATTTTCTTGATCTTTTCATCCACTGAGGGAGCATCTAGATTGATTACATATCTTAGCAATGGTAAATAATGCTGCAATGTACCTGGTTGTGCTCTATTGGATAAATGCCCAGGTGGGGAATTACTGGCTCATGGGGGATCTCTATTATACCGTTCCTAAGGAAATGGAAAGACTAGAAAAAATGTACTAAATTGGACTGGCTTTTTGGCCTAATGGTAGAGTGCTTGCCTAGCATGCATGAAGGCATGGGTTCAATTCCTCGGTATCACATACATAGAAAAAAAGCCAGAAGTGGTGCTGTGGCTCGAGTGGTAGAGTTCTAGCTTTGAGAAAGCCCAAGGACAGTGCTCAGGCACTGAGCTCAAGCCCAGGACTGGAAAAAAATTATGCTAAATGAAGTAATCTAGACACACTTATTTGTGATGGCTACAATGGAAGTAAGCCAAACACACTCATTTGTGGTAGCTAGATCGTGCCTATAAACCTACAAGTAAATATGCTGGGTGGTTTTCAAAAAAATACATTGGGGCATAATAAAATACCTAAGATTCTATGCAGTAATACAGTAACATGATAGGAGGATATTCTTTGTAGAGGAACACAAAACAACTCCAGGAAATGTAAGCAAGAGGTTTTTTGCTTGTTACCATTTTTTCTTTTTGTGTGTTTGTTCCTTTATCTGTCTTTGGAGTGTAAGAGGAGGCACAGAAATGGAAGGACAAATAGTGAAAAAATGCCACAGTGATACTCAATACACATTATGTTGAACATGAGCTATACAACTTGTGGGTGGGAATGGGAGGGAGAAACTGGGAAAGACTAGGAGAAGGAGTGATGTTGCTCAGAAACAATTGTACAAGCTGGGTGTGGTGGCTTACACTTGTAATACTAACTATTCTGGAGGCTGAGATCTGAGGATCAAGGTTCAAAGACAGCCTGGGCACAAAAGGATCTGAGACTTTTATCTCCAATTAAGCTCTGGAAAATGAGAGTGGGGCTTGGCTCAAGGGTTTGGCGATAGCCTTGAGCTGAAGAGCTCAGGGACAACATCCAAGCCCAGTTGAAGCCTCATGAACCACAAAACAAAAGCTAATCCAAAAAAAACCCCAACTGTTTATGTGACTTAGATAACTTTAACACCTTTATAAAATCAATAAAAATGCAGGAAAAAGAAAAAAAAGAAACAAAGGTGTTGAACTAGTCTTTGTATGAGTCTCTCATATGACTTACAAGAGCTAGGAGAGTCTGCTCTTAACCACACAGCCTTTCTCACTACCTTTCTCCTCTGCAAGGATTACACTTAACAGGAAGAAATAAAATAACCTCTGCTTTATCTCTATGGTGATAATTCTAAAATTTCAGCATAAAACTCCAATTTCTTTCACAGCTATGAGCCTTGCATGTCTTGCTTCTGTCTGTCTCATACATTTCCACTTCGTTCCTTGCTCTGTGCCAGGTACCATCACCACGGCCTGCTGTTCCCTGACCATTCGCCTGTTTTTATTTTTCCTTTTTTTCCATTACCAGAGAGTTACACCCTTGCTCTACTTTTATAAATTCATGTCTTGTGCTGTACAACTTGAGCAATACCTCTAGGAGAGCTATTTTGCTAGCTAAGTAGCGATCAAATCTTGCAGATTTTTCTGCCAAGGTTTGGTTTTGAATTGTGATACTCAAATCTGAGCTTCCAAATATCTAGGATTCAAGGGGTGAGCCACTTGCACCTGGTTTTGAATCCAGGAGTTTCATGACCACCCAAACACAGCTTTACTCCAACTTCATCTCCAGACTTTCCATTGCTAGCCTTGTCAGCTACTGACTGAGCATTTGTAACATGTTTGTGTGAACTAAATGTGATCAGAGTATATTTTGCATAAAAAATATAAGAGTTAGTAGGAATTTCAACATAAAACCCCGCCCGGCACAGATGGCTCAAGACTGTAATCCTAGCTATTCAGGAGCCTGAGATCTGAGAATTGTCATTCAAAGTCAGCCTGGGAAGGAAAGTATATGAGACTCCAGAAAACTGGAAGTGGCTCTGTGGCTTAAAAATGTAGGGTGGTAGCCTTGAGCTCTTCAACTCAAGGACAGTGCATAGGCCCAGAGTTCAAGCCCCAGGACTGACAGGAAAAAAAAGATATTACTGATAGACTCATATTGATTACATTTTTAAAAAAGAAATGATATGTAGCTAGGTCTGGGAGTGTGACCTAGTGGTAGAGTTCTTTCCTAGAATGCATCAAGTCCTGGGTTTGATTCCTTAGTAACACATATATAGAAAAAAAGCCAGAAGTGTTGTCGAGGCTCAAGTAGAGTGCTAGCCTTGAGAAAGCTCAAGGACAGTACTCAGGCCCTGGGTCCATGCCCCAGGACTGACAATAAGGAGAAGGAAGAGGAGAACAAAAAGAAGAAGAAGAAGAAGAAGAAGAAGAAGAAGAAGAAGAAGAAGAAGAAGAAGAAGGAGAAAGAGGAGGAGGAGGAGGAGGAGGAAGGGGAAGAAGAACAAGAAGAAGAACAAGAAGAGCAAGAAAAGCAAGAAGAAGTATTACGCTTAATGGTGAAAATCTAAAGCCATTCCCTCTAAAATCAGGAATGAGACAAGGATGCCCACTCTCTCCACTCGTCTTTAACATAGTAGTAGAATTTCTAGCCAGTGCAATAAGGCTAGAAGCAAGCATAACGGGGATCCAAGTAGGGAAAGAGGAAATAAAACTATCCCTCTTTGCAGATGACATGATTCTGTATTTAAACAATCCTATAGAATCTACTCCCAAGCTCCTTGAGCTGATTCAAAACTTTGGAAGACTTGCAGGCTATAAAATCAACCCTCAAAAATCAGTTCCCTTCCTTTATGCCAACAGTGAGAGGAACGAGGCAACTATCAGGAAAGCAACTCCTTTTGCAATAGCCTCAAAGAAAATAAAGTACCTAGGAATTAGCTTAACTAAGAATGTAAAGGACCTTTTTGATGAAAACTTTAAAACCCTAAAAAAGGAAATTAAGGCAGAACTAAGAAAATGGAAAAACCTCCCATGCTCCTGGATTGGAAGAATCAACATCGTGAAAATGACAATCTTGCCAAGGGCTGTCTACAAATTCAACGCAATACCCATCAATATCCCAATGGCATTCTTTAAAGAAATAGAAGAGGCAATCCAAAATTTCATATGGAATAGTAAAAGACCCCATATAACAAAAACACTTCTTAGCAGAAAGAACAACGCTGGAGGAATTTCAATTCCAAACTTTAGACTCTATTTGAGGGCTATAATTATCAAAACAGCTTGGTACTGGCACAAGGACAGGCCTGAAGACCAATGGAATAGAACTGAGGACCCAGATATTAAACCACAGACCTATGGCCACCTAATCTTTGACAAGGGAGCCAATAAAATAGAATGGTAGAAAGACAGCCTCTTCAACAAGTTGTGCTGGCAGAACTGTTTAAGCACCTGCAGAAAAAGAAAGTTGGATCCTTCTTTGTCACCCGGCAGTACAATTAACTCCAAATGGATCAAAGACCTGGAGGTAAAAGCTGACACCCTGAAAACTTTACAAGAAGGAATAGGAGATACACTAGGTCTCCTTGGCAGAGGTCGAAACTTTCTTAATAAGGACCAAGAATCACAACAAATCAGAGAAAGGCTGGATAATTGGGACTGCATTAAACTGCAGAGCTTTTGCATGGCAAAGGACATAGCTACTAAACTAATCAGGAAGCCTACAGAGTGGGAGAAGATCTTCCCCAACCAAACAAAGGACAAAGGCCTCATATCTAAAATATATCAACAACTAAAAAAATTGAATCACTCCAAAACTAATCTCCAAAGTAACAACCATCCCATTAAAAAATGGGCCAAAAATGACCTATAGACGCATGAAGAAATGCTCAACATCTTGGTCATAAAAGACATGCAAATCAAAACAACTCTAAGATTCTACCTCACTTCAATTAGAATGGCCAGGATCAGGAAAACGAATAATAATAACAGATGCTGGAGGGGATGTGGCCAGGAGGGATCACTACTACACTGTTGGTGGGAGTGCAAACTCGTTCAACCACTATGGAAAGCAGTATGGCAGTGCCTCAAAAGGCTAAACAAGAGCTTCCCTATGACCCCGCAATTCCACTACTTGGCATTTAGCCAACCATCCAGAATCTAGGGCATACTATATCCCCTAGCACAACAATGTTCATTGCAGCATTATTCACCGTAGCAAAGAGATGGAACCAACATATACGTCCCTCAGTTGATGAGTGGATCAACAAGTTGTGGTATTTGTACACAATGGAATTCTATGCTGCTGTCAGAAAGAATGACATCGACCCATTTGTTAGGAAATGGAAAGACTTAGAAAAAATCATATTAAGTGAAGTAAGCCAGACTCAAAGGAACTTAGGCTCAGTGGTTTCCCTCAGTTGTCATAATCAGTAGAAACTTTGTGCTCTGCTAGCAGATATCTGCAATAGAGCAAAACCTTAATACATAAGGCCATATATTATGAAGCTAATTGCAAGGACCTTCAGGGTATTGAAACAAAAGCCATATAACGAATGATTGTTTTCCTTAACATACTATGTTATCTCTCATCTCCTTTGCTGTCCCTTGGGTATCTCATATTGTTACAGTATCTCACTTTGTTATCTGATATATTGAATTTATTTGTCTTTGGTTATTTCAAATTTTATAGGGAAGGGGGAAAACCAAGACCGGGTTTGGGTGTTGGGTCGGGGGGAGAGTAATGGGTACGAAGACATGTGAAAGGGTTTCAATGTATGTGAATTAATGTACCTACTATCTGGAAATATCATGTAACCCTTTTATTAATTATGATAAAAATATAAAAAAAGAAAAACAAGAAGAAGAAGAAGAAGAGGAGGAGGAGGAAGAGGAGGCAAAGGAAGGGGAGAATAAATAGAAGAAGAACAGAAAGAAGAGGAAGAAGAAGAAGAGGAAGAGGAGGAGGAGGAGGAGGAGGAGGAACAAGAAGAAGAACAAGAACTAGAAGAACAAGAAGAACAAGAACAAGGAGAAACTAGTTTATTATTTACAAACCAAAACACCACAACCTGTCTGAACGGTTATGATGTGACTAAGTTGCATGTTTAAATATAATCCTGCTCCTGGTTCTCTTCCTGGGCCTGGAGTGCAGCTGGAAACACCTTGTTTGTTTATAACGGTACTAGTCTTAAGACCTAGGGCCTCCAACCGCTGAGCTGCAGGCCCCACTCGAGTGTGCACACGAGCGCGCACCCCCGGCCTGGGCTCTCTCCTCTATCTGTGTCACTCAAGGCTAGCTGTCTACCACGAGGGCCTCAGCGTCACTTTCGCCTTTCTCTTTCTGTTATTTAATTGGAGAGAAGCATCTCCCAGGCTGGCTTCGAACCCTGATCCTCAAGTCCCAGCCTCCTGAGTAGCCAGGATTACCCAGGCAGGGCCCCGGAGTCTGGCCATTTCTCGGGTTTTCATTCCCTATTTTTGTTTTCTGTGTCCTCATGATTAACCATTATCACAAATGTTTTCATGAATGACCTTACTGTAACTCGACTGGAGACGGTGGGCTGCACAGTGGGTCTTCGAGTCTGAGGCCTCTGGGCTGCACCTGCTGCTCAGACTACACCCGAGAAAATGTTCGTTTTTCTGTCACCAGAACAAGTTCCAACCAGAAATGGGCTTCGGGCTTCCAGAGGGCCTGCGGACCCTCGGCTTGCCCTGCGCCTGTGGCCTCCGGCTGCACAGCAGCAGGCAAGAGTGCTGCTGCAGATTGTACCATCCACTGGCACATGCCTCCCACTGCACCCTGTGGCAATGGGTCCTTCAGGCCATAGAAAAGCATTCTGAGAAGGGCGCATGCCTTTCCTCCTTTCAGTGGCAGCGATGGTGCTGTGCGCGTCTGGAACGGTGTGTTCCCTGAGGCCTTCCACACTTGGGCGCTGGCCGGGATAGCCCCCCTGCCCGGAGCCCGGCTTTGCAACCTGGGGCCTAAGTCCGTGGTTTTCTCCCAAGCAGTCCCGGAGGGCCGGAGGTGGCCTGCGGCCTGTGCTAGCTCGAGTGTGATGGATGGCGGACGGCCTGCTGGACCAGTGCGGATGCTTCCCTCCTGCTGCAGCTGCCAGGGCCCAAACCCGGCCTGACAAGGTGCAGCTGAGGATGTCGGTCATTACTCCTGCTTCCTGGGCCCGGACGTGACAGGAGAGTGTGTGCGTGCACACCACCATCTTGGCAGGCAAGTCTTTATGCACGCGCGGCTGCAGCCCAGGCCGCAAGCAGCTTTCCTGCTAGCCTTTGTGTTGCCCGTTCACTTTCGCGAACTAGTGAATGCGGTGTCAAAAAAGGCGCAAATAAATGCTTTGCAGCCTTTTCCTGACCTCAGATTTTTGGTATCTTTGGTGGTGGAGCTGCACAAGTGACAGTGCGTGCATTTATGTTCATCTGCATGAATAAGTGGTCTATGAGATGGCCCGAGATTGGTGTGTGGTTCCCTTAACCAGTTTGAACTAAAAGTTCTCCAGGTGAAAGATGAATGCTCCAGGAGAGTTGTCCTGGTTGAAAACCATGTGGCACTTCAGGTAAGGTGATAAGGGAGTTGCACGGAGGGGCGAGGGGGAGCGATTTTTCAATACTGTGGTTCATCATTAGTACATCTGCCACAAAGTTAGCAAATAAAATTGTGTAGGAGAGAAATAACACAAAATAGGGGCTTTCTAGATTGCTTAGATTCGTTCTCATTGGCTAAATGTAAAGGTGTGTTGTTATTCAGAGCTGAATACAGTAATAGTGTTAACTTTTTTTGGTAAAGCAGCATGCACTGTCTAGTAAAGATCTGGCACTTGTTTTCAAAAGTTGTTGCTTTTTCCTTTTAGGGCATCCATGTTGAGGATTTTAGGTGTTGGATCTTCATAAGTTGCACGGAACACATAAATGCCTATCCAGCATCCTCTACTATATGTTTAAGACAGATTATGAATAAATGTTTTAATGTTTGACACCTGTGTTTTAAGTCTTTTACTCACCATAAAACAGTCTTCTGTTACTGAAAACTCTAAGGGAAGGTTCAATCTTTACCACCAGTAACTTCAAATCTTTCTGAAGTCTCATCAGCATGTCTGATAGCCTTGGGATCGCTCCTAGCAAGGTTTTCTTGCAAATAATCACACTAGCTACCTCACAGTTAAACTCCCATGTGTGCTTTACTATATTCACTGGGGTGGTTGTATGTGCATTTGGTATTTTTCTGTGCACCATTTCAAGGGTTTGAACTCACAGTTTATACACTGTTCCTAAGGTTTTAGTGCCCAAGACTACTGTTCAGCCACTTATGCCACAGCTTAATTTCCAGCTGTTTTTAGTTAATTGGAGATTGTAGATTCTCAAGGGCTTTTTTGCCCTGTCTGGCATCAAACAACAGCCTTCAAATCTTAGGCTCCTGAGCAGCTAGAATTGAGTGTAAAGCACTGTACTAACAGCTGGAAACAATACCTAAAACATTGCTCCTCTGGGAGGATATATAGCTGGTGAAGAAATATGTCTGACTTTTCTTTCTTACATGAATTCCGTCATGTGATTTGAGTCTGAAGCATGAGCTAGTCAGGTTGGGACTAAAAAGGTACCTTTTGGGATAGTAGGGGCAAGAAAAATAAACCCCTTCTATGGCTTATGCTATTTTCCCTTTTGTAAGCTAGCTGGTTATTAACAGGGGCTGAGGGGTGGTAAGGCTGAAGAGATGGGTAGAAAAGGCTAGACCACTTAGGGTTTGGGCTTTGTTATACCAGGAAATTAAGTCAGGTAGCAAGCAGACCAGTGCAGGTAGGATTTAGTCTGGCTTGGACCAGATAAACAAGGATATTTAACTTGCCACAGCTTACTGGCCCCAAATGTAGCTGTAGGGCATCAATTTTCTTGTCATAGAAACGGCTCTGGAACTGGAGAAATGAACCATAAGGCATCAGGTATAAATCTGATCTGGGGTAGCGGTCCTAGGTAGGTCTGAGGTAGCAAGGTGGCCAAAAGTGAAATGAAAAGTAGAGGGAATTGTTTACTGTAGCCCAGATGACTAAAAGGAAGAGTGTAACTACACACTAGAGCAGAGGCAGTAGTCTGAGAGAAAACCCTGGAGCCAGGAAGGATGTCCAATTTTCCCTGGTCATGTGAAGAGCCAGGTAAGCTTGGTAGCCAGAGAGTAGAAGGACAACAATTGGCATGTAGCTTGCCTCCCCCAATTCAGAAAACAAGGACATTTAAAAAGTAACACTGAACATGAGAAATGGTTTCAATGTATGTGAATTAATGCACATTCTATCTGGAAAATATCATGTAACCCTTCTATTAATTATAATAAAAATACATAAAAAAGTAACACTGAAAAACAGATTTTACATCATTTGTAAATAACCAGTGGGACTTAATGCCACAATACAATATTAGAGTGAGCTTCATGTGAATAAAAACAGTCTGAGGGTGATGCCTCAATATGGATCACTAGTTTTAAACTACTTGGAGCTGGGAAGATGGTTTTCTGCCCACTTTTCATTCTATTGCACAGCAAAAGCCAGCTGCAGGCCAGGACTCCTGGAGGCTGATGAGAAGAAGCATCTGGTCTGGTTGTGCTTGTGGGCAGATGTGTGGATGGTTTCCAGTTTCAGAAAGGAAGACATGACATCGAACTTACAAGGTTACCCTTCAGTCCTGTTCAGCAGAAGAAGTGAGGATGCTTTCTCTTTGTACTTGGGAGACAAAGGTCCAAAACACTTGAATAGTTAGCTGATTCACAGTTTGGCAAGTATCAGTGATACACCCTTCCCAGCCCACTCCTGGCTCTTCATTAGGATCACGTCTCTATCTTGAGGTGGGCAGCTTGAACAATTTTCAATGTTTTTGCTGTGTGCTTTCCAGTCAGATTGCTTGTAGATAGATGAGGTTTTTCTTCAATCAGGCTGTCTTTGGACCCATTTCTTTTCTGAAAGAAAACAGTTTTACATGTATATGCTAGAGTCAGCAAGTAGTTTTTGTAAAAGGACAGAATGTGTACAATACTAATTATTTAGAACTAGACACTAGTTATTGGGGCAGTATAGTAGATGAAGTGATCCACCAGGATGTACTGACTGCTCAGGATGGTGGGTACCCTTCCCTGCGGTGCTCAGTGGATAGCTGTTTCATTTGAAAGTAGGCTTAGGATCACCACAGCTGACAAAAGATGCTCTAGATTTGCATACATCAAAATGAGAGCTATTTGTTCTGTATAATTTGCTTTTTGGGGGGCGGGGGGTCTTTGAACTTAGGGCCTGAGCACTGTCCTTGGGCTTTCTCAAGTCTATTGCTCTACCATTGAGCCACAGAACTGGTTCTAGCTATTTTCATGTATGCTAGGAACGCTCTACCACTAGGACATGCTCCTGGCCTAACTTGCCATTTTTGAAATTCTTCAGTGATGCTGATAAATCACATGGATTGTTATAGAATCTGTGTGTGTTGCTCAGATTTCCATTCCAGGCTGGGGATTGTTGGAAATTCTGGTTTGCTACACAGCTCAAATTTGAGATCCTCTGGGAACTACCGTAGGCTGAAAAGAGCAACCCTATCCAATCCCAGGAGCCTTCGAAAAACAGCCCTCAACCACAACAACCTTTTTAGCTCAAGACAGGATGACTGAAGTTCCAGAGCTTCCCATAAGATCCCATTGGGGGACTGAGCTACACAGTTTAGTTTGTACCTCTGCCCACATCTCTCTTCTTTCACTTCCCAACATGTACCACAGGGTATTTCCCAATAAACTGGCACATAAGTCCATCTGTGGATCTGTTTCATTAGAAAAAGATCTTTAATCAAATAATTGATAACAAAGGAGCAGGGCAATGGAAAATAGCATAACAGCTTTGTAGGTAATGTATGAACTCCCAAGTTTATAAGGTATAAAACTGCATAGCTAACATGATTTTATGGGAGAGACACAGTACTTTTAATTGGATTCTATTGTAGAGAATGGGATGAAAACCACACAACGACAGGCTGGCACTAGCCAATCATAAATGTCAACGTGTGCATCTATAAGTTCATCCAGCTGTCTTTAAGTTCATATCATCTTATTAAACTTCTGCCATGAGAATGATGTCAAACCCTGCAGAATGACATTCAAGGCTATCTGATACCGAATTCAGGAGAGTTAAATTGAATATGTTAAGGCCGCGGGACACTATGTCCTTCTGTTGTCTTTAACCATATTTGTACCCAATTTCAAGGATGTACATACCTCCTTTTGAAGGGAAAAATAAATTCGGATTTGAGTAATTCTTCTGTGTGCCATTGTTAACAATAATATATTTCCCCATTTTGACTTTGTTTCTCTGGCTTGACAAATACTTGAAACTAGGCACCAGTGCTTCTGTATTCCTAGAAATCAGGAGGCTGAGATCTAAAGGTCATGGATGAAAGCTGGCCTGGGCAGCAGAGTCTATACAATTTTTATCCAGAGTTAACCACCAAAAAGTTGGGAGTAGAGCTGTGGTTCAAGTGGTAGAGTGCCAGCCTTGAGCAAAAAGCTAAGAAGACTCAGCCCATAAGTTCAAGTGTCAGTATTTTCACTGGAAAATGAGATAAAAGGTATTGTTTCTTCATTTCACACTGCCAATAATTTAGGCATTATCTTAATGTCAGATCACTTTAGGCCTTGTACTGCCTTGAGCTTTAAATGATTCCATCTACTGGCTCTTCATCACACACTCCTTCCTTCTCCTTTTCCTGTAGATGGTAATTAACACATAGAATCTTGGAAGCATAGCTCAAGTCGCAGAGCACTTGCCTCCCAAGCCCATGCCCCGAGTTCATATCCCAGTGCCATCAAGAAAAAGACAGAATCTCCGGATATACTTAATGATCGATTACTTACCAAACGGAATTCACCAAAGCACAAGAAGCCTCTGAAATTTGCCAGCAGTAGTATACTTTCTAAAACTTCATTATTACTAACATGATGAGCTGCAGAGCCACCAGCACCCTGAGCATCTGAGGATAGGGTCACAGGAAGAGGTGGTACCAAATCTGTTTTTGAAATGCAAGGGAGATTTAGAATTAATAAACAGCCTTGGCATGGTGGCTCATGCCTGCCTTCCCAGCTATTTGGAAAGTAGAAACTGGGAGCATCAAGGTCCAAGACCATGTTCAAAAGGAGAAAATTCCCCAGATACTATCAAAAACTTAACTAAAACCAAAAAAGGCTGGAGGCTAGACTTGAGTGGTTTTGAGTGCTTGCCTTGCAAGTGTGAGCTCCTGAGTATGAACCCAATAACCACTCCCTCCTCACAAAATAGAATAGGTTACTAGCTAGACACAGAACTTAAGAGAAAGAAGGCTCTTTCTCTCATTGAAAAAAGGCTGCTTTGGAACCACAGGCTAATGTATTTAGACCTGCCCACTTACTTACTTCACTTCTGAAAGAACTGATCGCTCCCCATCTGAACACTGGGGACCTTTGTTATTGGCGGTAACTTCTTGGTGAATGAGAACGCCTGGTGCGGACTGGGTCACCCTGGGTCCTGAAGGAGAAACAACAAGAAGAATGAGGTGGGGAGGAGAAGAAGAGAGGGAGGGAGGGAGGAAGAAAAAGGGAGGGACGGAAAGAAAAGAAAGTAAAAAGAAAAGAAGAAAGCAAACAATAAGAGAAAAAATCAGGATGATTCAAAATTCTTTCTGAATGCTAAAACTGCAAAATGAGTTCTTACAGGCTGAAAGACTTTGGTGACTTAAACTTCATGATATAATAATAATAATAATAATAATAATAATAATAATAATAATAATTACAACAGTATTTCCTCAGCTATCCACGAAACAAGAACTGTTTGGAATATTTGCATGTACATGTGATTATTTAACCACCAATCTAAATTCAGTACAGGTGAGTATTTAACCACCAATCTAAATTTTAGTTAAACTCTGTTCAGGAGTATGGAAGACAAATATACAATGAAGTCAAAATAGGATGTCATTCCTATCAGAAAGCAGTCATCGTTCTCCTGTCTGCTTTTTACTAGCCTCCCATGAAGAGTTCAATCTTGCCAAGCTCTGGTGGGCTACACCATCTGTACTTAGGCTGAGATCCACAGAACTTAGGTTCAAAGCCAATCTACAATGAAAAGTCCACAGTACACTTCCAGCTGTTTGGGTGGTTCATTAGAGATAAAGTGCCTCATGGTCTTTCCTGCCCAGGCTACCTATGAGCTGCAGTCTTTACATCTCAGCCTTTGAGAAGCTAGAATTACAGATGTGAGCTACTACCACCTAGTCCATATTCATTTCTTCTGTTAGAATTTTAAGCACTACAAGGAACCCAACTGAAAAGGAAAAATGAACTTCTCCCTTAGCATTAATAAAACATTAATGAAAATATTTTCAATGACCATACTCACTCTATTTTAGTGTAAGGAATCTCTTTCAATTGCTCTTTTGACAATCCAGATGGGTCAACCAATTCCTTTCCTGAAGGGAATAATCATGTAAGAAAATGCTGCAATGTCAATATATACATACTGATATCTCTCAAAATATGTTTTTTCCCTTTATAATCTTCTTCTGAAATGTAAGTGGGGGGTATGGATGAAAAAACTAGAATGTTTTTTGGCTGGGAGTTTGGACTAACACTACAGTGTTTGGCTAGCATACATGACGTCCTGGGTTTGATTTCTGGGTACCACATACACAGAAAAAGCTACAAATGGTCCTGTGGCTCAAGTAGTAGAGTGCTATCCCTGAGAAAGCCCAAGGACAGTGCCCAGATCCTGAGTGGAAGCCCCAGCACTGGCAACAAAATAAAAAGAAAAAAAACCTAGAATGTGTTTAAATAAAAACAGAAAGAAACCCTTCAGTTAGCTCTGTACATGCAGACAAACTAAAGAAAGACGCTCTCTTCTGCTTTCTTTAGTTGGTCTACATGTGCACTTTTGCCATCCCTTGCTTTCTACAACAGACCTGCTTTTTTCCCTTGTGGTAAAGGTGCTCGTTTCCTTCTGGACTGGTTTTCCTTGGTATTATTCATAAGCTGTGGGCATTTTTGAGGTTTGTTTATTAATGAGGTAAGTGACATCAGAAAGGAGTTATGTGGAGCTGCTCTCTGAGACTGCTGCTGATGCCTAGGACTCTGCCATCAGCCTGGACGGCACACAGTAGCCCACTGGTAAGCTGCAGACCGAAGCTGCCTCTCAGTTGCTCTTCATGGGATTGCATTAAAACTCCCTGTATTCTAGAACAAGGAAGTAAAGACCCCAATACTCACTGAATATGCTTCCATAACTCTTCTTTTGCTGAACATCGGGGCACCTTCTATAGATAAGGAAAACACATCTCTGGAACTATGCTTCATTTATAAACTAAAGTGCTCAGACTTCAATCTACAGACTTAAAAATCTTATTTGACATCTGAGAACAGACCAGAAAGGATTGGTTATTTTTTATTTCATACATGTATTTTTTTAAAATATTTTTTATTGTGATTAATAGAAGGGTTACATTATATTCACCAGATAGAATGTGCATATCTTCCTAAACAATGATACCCTTTCTAATGACATGATCCCCATTTCCCTCCCACCGTCCCCCCACTTATCTTGATTTCCCCCTTCCCTAATCAAATTTCAAATAATTTATAAAGAGCATATAAAATATATCATATAACAAGGTGAAATATTTTAACAATATGAGATAACCAAGGGATGGCAAAAGAGATGAGAGATAACATTGTACATTAAGGAAAACAGTCACTTATTATATGGCTTTTGTTTACTTCTCCTGGTAGTCCTTACATTGAGCGTCATACTATTTGGCCTATTGGCTCTAGATTTTGTTCTATGGTAAATCTCTACTAGAAGAACCCAAGGTTTCCACTGAGGGAGACTATTGGGTCTAGGTTCCTTTGAGTCTGGCTTACTTCATTTGATACGTTTTTTTATAAGTCTTTCCCTTTCCGTACAAATGGGGCGATGTTGTTCTTTCTGACAGCAGCATAGAATTTTATTCTGCATAAATAGCACATCTTGTTGATCCACTCATCAACTGAGGGATATCTGGTTTGGTTTCATATCTTTGCTATGATAAGTAGTGCTGCAATGAACATCATTGTGCTAGTGAATTTGGTATGCCCTTGTTTCTGGATGGTTGCGTAAGTGCTAAGTAATGGAATTGCTGGGTCATAGGGGGGAGCTCTATGTTTAGTCTTTTGAGGAACTTCCATACTGCTTTCCAGAGTGATTGAATGAGTTTGCACTCCCACCAACTGTGTAGTAATGATTCCTCCTGGCCACATCCCCTCCAGCATCTGTTATTATTCATTTTCCTGATCCTAGCTATTAAAACTGGAATGAAATAGTATCTTAGAGTTGTTTTGATTTGCATTTCTTCTATGACCGGAAATGTCGAGTATTTCTTCATGTGTCTATAGGCCATTTTTATTTCTTCTTCAGAGAAGGTCTTTGGCCCATCTTTAATGTGATGGTCGTTACTTTGGAGATTAATTTGGAGTGATCCAATTTTTTTGAGCTGTTGATATAGTTTACATATGAGACCTTTGTCCATTTTATAGTTAGTGAAGATCTTCTCCCATTCTGTAGGCTTCCTA
Organism: Megascapheus bottae; assembly: GCF_031878675.1. Lineage (NCBI taxonomy): Eukaryota > Metazoa > Chordata > Mammalia > Rodentia > Geomyidae > Megascapheus > Megascapheus bottae. The sequence continues at coordinate 1,132,968 of NW_028327810.1, read as the reverse complement.
ATTAATTGACTAGCTATGTCCTCTGCCTTACAGAAGCTCTACAATTTAATGCAGTCCCACGTACCAACCTTTCTCTGCCTTCTTGTGACCCTTGGTCCTTATTGACAAAGTTTCGACCTGTGACAAAGAGACCTAGTGTATCTCCGATTCCTTCTTGTAAAGTTTTCGGTGTGCTGACTTTCACCTCGAGGTCTTTGATCTATTTGGAGTTAATTCTAGTGCAGGGTGACAAAGAAGAATCCAACTTTAGTTTTCTGCAGGTGCTTAAACAGTTCTGCCAGCACCACTTGTTGAAGAGGCTGTCTTTCTTCCATTCTATTTTTCTGGTTCCCTTATCAAAGATTAGGTGGCAATAGGTCTGTGGTGGATTGGTTATTTTTAATGATCATCAAGTAAATTTTTGGCTGGGGCCACTGAAGAAAAACCACATATGTTTCATTGATACCTGGACCAGGTATCAACAGTTCATAATTTTAAAAAAAGTAACATATTACAACCACAAGAGGGAGACCGAGCCCACTCATTGAAACTTTCAGCGCTATTGTTTGAGTTCCAATGCCTCCTCAGCATAGCTCAGTGAATAAAAATACCTTCCATGGATTCTTGGCGAAACATAAAAGTGGAATGAGTTACTTTCATTTATACTAACTTTTCCCCTAACAATTGTAAACACAGTGTATATAAACCTGAAAAATGTACCAGATAGTACTACAACTTCTTCATGTTTTAACAGGCAAGATCCAAACATGTTGCTGATGAATGCTTTATAGGATAGTAGGTTTTGTATTTCATACATTATGTCTCAAGTACTTAATAATGAATATACTTCTCTAACTACTGGGGATAGAAAAGAGCATAATGAATGAATAATTATTACATTCTGGCCTTCACGGGCTAATTGTATATGAGAGATTCAAACACAGTAAAGCAGCAATTTAAGAACACAGGCGTAATGGAGAAACCCATAGCTCACTATATTATCTGAGATGTCGAATACACACATACCTAAGGTATGTTATATATAATACACATAATTTATACATACCAGAATGATGTAATTTTCTGCAAAGAATATTTTTAAGTACTTTTCTCCGTTATTTCCCCTCTTCCCTGGGGCTTGAACTCAAGGTCTGGGGCTGTCCCTGAGCTTCTTTTGCTCACAGTGTCACTTCTCCTTGGCTAGTTTTGAATCTTGATATTTGGATCTCAACCTCCTGAGCAGCTAGGATTATAAACTTGAGCCACTAGTGCCTAGCTGAGATAATACTTCTACAAAGTTGTTCGTATAACATTTCCATATGACTATCTACTTGGTATCTCAAAATAGTTAAACAGAAATTTGGTTCCCCCACTTCCACCCTCACATTCTCAGCTCATTCCTTCATATCTCAATAAGTGGCATGGCTACCCACACAGCAAACATGAGTTCCTGAGTTCAATCCCGGGTACAAAAAGAAAATAGACTTAAAATACCATTCTTCTCTGATATCAGTTGATCAAATAGAAGCTATTCTCAACTCAGAGATATGTATTTACTTCCAAAGAATATTTCTTAGGGAGGCAGTAGGGGAATAGAGAGTGAATACCACAGGGTAATAGAATGGATAGGAACAACCTCCGTTATGAACATGTGCAACATGTCAACATGAAACCCATCATTTTCTACAATTAACGTCTGCTAGTGGAAGGGGAAGAAAGAGCTTTCCTCTGGCCACCATGGAGTAAGTAGCATCAGATGAACCTTTCATCCTCACTAACCTCTCCACATGCAGAGCACGCACAAGTGTGTTCAGGAACCAGGCAGACAGGATTTGTGAGAGAAAGGAAGCATAAGGCAAGTCCTACTTCTCCAGCTCTCTGCCTGGGGCATCTAGGCTGCAGTTCTGGGTTGGTGTGGCTCAGGACTCAGCAGCAGTCTTGGGAGCTGAGGAACACAGAGGTCATAGATGGAGGCTGTTGACCAGGGTGGAACTGAAGCTTGGGAGGAAAGAGTCAGGAAAATGCAAATTGAACTAGGCAGTGGGACAAAAACGGTCAAGAGAAACAGCCTTTGTGAAGATCTCGACTCATGTATCTCAATTCTTTTACGAACATAAATCATCGCAACCTAGACATAACAAGTAGGAAATACTAAGTGTCATGTGTGAATGAAAGGCAGTTTGTAATTTAAAATATTCCATAAAGAAAAATCCAGAGATGGTTTCACTAGTGAATTATATAAAAATATTTCAACATTAAGAAGAAAAAGCTGGGTGGTAACTGTTACCAAATGGCAAGCAAAAATATTACAATAAAATTATGGACCAATATTTTCTATAAACAGTAAAACTATTTTAAAACATCAAATAGAATGTAGTAATGTACAAAAAAGATAGCACATATGATTCAAAACTGACTCGGTACAATCCTTCCAGTAACAAAATAAAGAAGTAAAATGCAAATGTAAACACCTCAGTAGGTATGAAAAGACAATATTCAAAACTCATTTCATATAGAAACTCTTCATTGCCCTGGGTGATGTTATCTCACACATGTAATCCTAGCTACTCAGAGGGCTAAAATCTATGGATCACAGTTCAAAGCCAGCCAGAGCAAGAAAGAATCTCTATCTCCAATAAACTACCAAAAAGCCACAAGTGGATCTGTGGTTCAATTTAAGTGCTACTTTTGAGCAAAAAAAATCTCAGGGACATTGCCCAGGCCCTTGGTTCAAGCCCTAGGACCACCACATGCACGCACACACACAGACACACAGACGCACACTTCTTCACCTACTCCACTAATCGAGTCTAAGAGGAAAAGAAGAGATTTTCCTCAATATTCATCCCTATAAGGGAGAACAAGCTAGGAATATCTGCTTTCTACCATGACTCCTGCTCCACATCATAATTCAGTTTGCTATAGGAGCTAGGTAGTACACAATGGTAGAAAAAGAATGAAAAGATAAAGGTTTAATAGAAAGATATGGAACCAACCCAGATGCCCCTCAGTAGATGACTAGATCAACAAGATGTGTTATTTATACACAATGGAATTCTATGCTTCCATCAGAAAGAACGATATCACCCCATTTATGAGGAAATGGAAAGACTTGGGGAAAAAATCAAATTAAGTGAAGAAAGCCAGAATCAAAGGAACATAGTCCCAATGGTTTCCCTCATTTGTCATAATTAGTATAAACCTCGAACTCTCCTAGCAGAGGTTTACAATAGCACAAAACCTAGATATATAACGCTATATACAATGAGGCTAAATGAAAGGACCTCCAGTTTATGGAAATAAGAGCTATATAATATGTGATTGTTGTTCTTAATTTATTGTGATATTTCTCATCTCTTTTGATGTCCCTTGGTTATTCTCATATTGTTACAGTATCTTACCTTGTTATCTGGTATATTGTATGTATGTTTATTTGTTTATTTGAAATAGGATAGGGAAGGGGGTAAACAAGATGAGGGGAAGAGGTAGGGGCAGGGAAATGGAGATGAAACCATGAGAAGGGGTATCCATGATGTTTAAGTAATGCACCTTCTATCTGGCGAATATAAGGTAATGCTATTAATTACCATTAAAAAACAGAATTAAGTTAAAAAAGATTAAGGTTTAAAATAAATTTACCATTGTTTGTGGTAAAATGTGGTTGTACCTGTAGCAAATTCACAAAATAATGGTCCCACATGTGTGGTGTCTACAGTTAAGTAAATTTAACAATGTTGAAGTGGAAATATACTACAGAAGGATTTTTGTTTGTTTTTATTTGTTGTGGTTTGAGTGGATGACTTTGCATGTCACCTATGCTGGCATGGAACTCCTTACGTAGCCCTAGACAGCACTCAAATTCACGATATTCCTGCCTCAGGTTTCTTTCTCAGTGTTCTGATTTCACAAGGACAACCATGTCTATGTTTTTCTATATACTAAAAATAATGGGGGAAATTTTAAGACTACAAATTCTAGATCCAAAAGAACTTCATATTTAGGATTGCCAACCTCCCAGCCGGTAATCCAAGCTGCTCAAAAGAGGATCGAGGTTAAAGTTAGCTCAGACAGAAAAGTCTACAAAACTACATCTCTAGTTACATCATCTAATTACACAGCAAAAACCCAAGCTGGAGTTATGGTCAAGTGTTAGAACAGAATCTGTGGGCAAAAAGCCATGTGAGAGTTTGAAGAACTAAGTTCATTCCCTCCTACTGGCAAAAATAAATAAATGAATAAGTAAAATACTAAATGTCTTGGATTAAAATTAACAAAGTATTACAAACACAGTACCTGCCATAATTGTAAAATGCTGCTGAAATCAGTTAAGTAAATGGATGGATTAGATACTGATTTTCTCAAACTGGGCTCTGAAATTACTAATAACCCTAATTTAAAACCTGTAGTCTTTTCTAGATGTGTAGAAAAGTCTTGACATCCTGGTTAAACATTTTTTATAAAATACAAGGAGGGCCAGGAGCATGGCCTAGTTGTAGCATGCTTGCTAACATGCATGAAGCCCTGGGTTCAATTCCCCAGAACCACATACAGAGAAAATGCCAGAAGTGCTGCTGTGGCTCAAGAGGCAGAATGCTAGCCTTCAGCAAAAAGTGTCCATCCCCCCCCTCCAGACATACACACAAGACCTACTTACAATGGTTCAAACCTATCATGACAAAGAATGATGTTGTAGAATGTGGGTTGCCTCATTCAAGTATTACTACAAATTACAGTACCCAAGACAACATTGTGGCTTAGAGATGGACAAAGAGATAAATAAAACAAAATTGGCTCACATACAGGTTGCCAACTGATTTTCAATGAAGGCTCTACCATATTTCAATGAAGATGGTCTTTGCAACAGACAGTCTGATACAACCAAATAAATACCTAAGACGGATCTCACACGTTCTAGATAATATACACACACGAAATGATTCTAGATATGAATATAAGAAAAAAATCTAGAAGCTGCTAGAAAAAGATAGGAGAAAGGAAAATATCTTTTAAAATAAAAAAATAAATAAGAACTAGGTGTCATGGCACATCTCTGAAAATCCAGATTCACATAAATGAAGAATTCTCATCATAGATCAAACTCACAAGACATTATATAAAAATTACAAAAACAAAAGAGGGTTTGGGGCATTGTCCAGGTAGTAGAGCACCTGCTTAGCACTTCAGTTCAAAATCACCATCGAAAAAAGAGGGCTAGGATTGTGGCTTAGTGGTAGAGTGCTAAATGGGCAAGAATCCCTAGGTTCAATTCCTCAGTACCACATACACAGAAAAATGCTGGAAGTGGTACTGTGGTTCAAGAGTAGAGTACTACTTTTGAGCAACAGAAGCTCAGGGACAGCGCTCAGGCCCTTAGTTCAAGCCCAGGATTGGTAACAACAGAATGCATTCTTTAGTTGGGTGCAGGTGGTGGCTCACAATCGTGTCATCCTCGCTACTCAAGAAGTTTGAGATGTGAGGATTGTGGTTTAAAGCCAGTCCAGATGGAAAAGTCCATGAGAATCTTATCTCCAATAAACAAAGAAAAAGCAGTAAGTACAAGTGTGTCTCAATTGGTAGAATGCCCAACTTAAGAAAAAGAAAAAGAAAAGAACAGAACAGAAAAGGCAAAGTGAGAGTATGCATCCCTGAGTTCAAGTCCTAGTATTGGCATGAAAAAGATATTTACAATATATGTCCATACACCTGAAAAAACAAAGAACTTATGTCCAGAATACATAAAGGACTTACAGTAAAATATTAGCTTAAAAAGACAAAAGACCTTTGAACTGTTTTAAATCAATTGTTTAATTGATTTCCTAGTAGAATCATTACTGGCTGATAAATACAGCTATAATGGTATGTGGTGCTTAGTGGCTTCTTTGAGGATTTCATCCATTTCTCACTCTGATACACTACTTCTATAAGCACAGTGTGTGTAAGGTTCTAATTTAAAGGTATACATCCTAGACTGAGCTATCCTCCTTTGGGTCCCAGAGCACTCAGGTTCCTGGATTGTAGACTTGGGAGCTTCCTGGCCTTTGTTAGCCTGAATTAAAACTCTTCTGCCCAGCTCCCTCAGACCTCTGGATGGACCTGACTGGTTTGTTTCAGCATCCTAGCATCCTAGCATCCCTCCCTTGCTGAACTCTGTCCTCCCCACAAAGCCACACACCACACACCTAACCACCCACTGAAAATCACACTGGTATCTGCACTTAGTCTCAGCTCATTTGAAACAAAGATATGCTTTCTTAAATCAAATGGATCTGTAGGGCCCAAATCATGATGCATAGAATACCACACACACACACACACACACACACACACACACACACACACACACACTTTATCAACTTAAAATTAATTTGAGGGATGGGTAGCATCACTGTTATGGGGCAATTGTGCTAATACATGGCATTGCCTAGCAAGGAGAGGCATGCAAGCCCCAACAATGGGGTGTAATGAATCACTGCCTGACTGCTGCTCACAAATGCTAATTTGATGGGAAGACATTCCCATCTGGCTCAGTCTAGAAGAATTGAGAGAACTCTGCAGACTGGAATTGAGAGGAGCAGCAGGTACTTTATCAACAACCAGGCTTCAGAACAAAGGAGCCTATTTCTATTTATCCAGCTGGATGTCTACATCTTTTAAAAAATAATACACAAAATATGTGGTTTTGACAGCCTTGTTTCTCTGACATTTTGTTTTGGCAGAGCTCCAGAGGCTGCAACTATAATTCATGAATGCAACAAACATAAGACAGTACGTATGACAAATAAGCAATGGGGCTGAACTAAACTCCTTGGAAGGCCCGAGCACCCACGTGCTACTTCAAGCTAGTGTTTGAAGGTATGAAAGGTGGCACATAAGAGCGTGATCTGTGTCTGGATCACCTATTGTTGGGGTCCCCTTGATTTTTTTCCTTTTGTCTCCTGAATACAGCTTTCCACTGCGGTACTGAATCACTCATATCATTCTCCTGTCATATTCAAAAAAGAAAAAGCATATATCTAAAGTTAACTTCCAAGTGGCACAGTTGTTGTAGGTGCCTCTAATCCCAACATGAACAGTGAGGTAACATGATCAAGAGTTCAGGGTCACCTTAGCCTGTATAATACGACCCCAATATTGAAAAAAATAAAACCCAAACAATGAAAGTTATACATTCATACAGGATGCCTTCTTACCTGGTCTTAAACATGCTGTTACTTAACAAGTAACTTTATTTTTTTCTTTTTGGCAGTACTGGGGTTTGAACTCATGGCCTCCAGCTTGCTCAACTTGCTTGCTTGGCTGGTGTCCTGCCAATTGAACCATGACTCCAGTCAGACTTTTGCTGGAAATTTTGGACAGAGTGAACGTTCCTATTCCTTGGGCCACGAAGCACTATCCTCTACACCTCAAATGCCTTAAGCCACTAGTGTACTGACAGCAATAACATTTTTACTGAAACCACTGAAAGCTGAACATATTAACTAAATTAATATATCCTTAAATACTGGTAGGCTGGGTCACTTCCCTCTTTAGAAAAGTATCGACTGATTACCCATGCAAATTTGCCCACGAAACAGATTGTTGAGGGAGAGAAATCCGGTATGGAGACATCAGGGTTCTTCGTGCTCTGCTCAAATCACTAACAGTTGATAAATTATCAAAACAGCTACATTCCATAAGTAAAACAAGTTACAGAAAACCCAAGAAACTGAAAGCTGATGGTTAAAACATGAAGTGTGTGGAGAGAGGCTGAATGTGCAGGCATGCACGTGGGAACACACACACACACACACACACATACACACACAAACAAACCACAAAAGTTGTCTTAATGACCTAAAGCCACCTAGTCTTTGATAAGGGAATCAAAACTCAGAATGGAGGAACAACACCCTCTTCACCATATGATACTGGCAGAACAGGTTAAACACCTGCAGAAAATTAAAGTTGGATTCTTCTATGTCACCATGCACCAGGATTAGTTCCAAATGGATCAAAGACCTTGAGGGAAAGGCAGATACTCTGAAAACTTTACAAGAAAGAACAGGAGATACATTGGGTCTCCTTGAGGAACATTGAAACATACTAAATAAAGGACCAGAAGCACAGCATATTAAAACAAGTTTGGAAAAATGGTCTGCAATATACTCCAGAGCTTTAATATGGCAATGGACATAGCTAGCAAGTTAGAGAGCCCACAGATTGGGAGAAGATCTTCACTAGCCATAGGACAAAGGCCTCCTATCTAAAATATATCTACATTTAAAAGAACAGACCTGAAGACCAATGGAATAGAACTGAGGACCCAGATATTAAACCACAGACCTATGGCCACCTAATCTTTGACAAGGGAGCCAGAAAGATAGAATGGAAGAAAGATAGCCTCTTCAACAAGTTGTGCTGGCAGAACTGGTTAAGCACCTACAGAAAACTAAAGCTGGATCCTTCTTTGTCACCTTGCACTAGAATTAACTCCAAATGGATCAAAGACCTGGAGGTAAAAGCTGACACACTGAAAACTTTACAGGAAGGAATAGGAGATACACTAGGCCTCCTTGGCACAGGTCGAAACTTTCTTAATAAGGACCAAGAATCACAACAAATCAGAGAAAGGCTGGATAAGTGGCACTGCATTAAACTGCAGAGCTTTTGTATGGCAAAGGACATAGCTCATAAACTAATCAGGAAGCCTACAGAGTGGGAGAAGATCTTCACCAACCAAACAACGGACAAAGGCCTCATATCTAAAATATATCAACAACTCAAAAAATTGAATCACTCCAAAACTAACCTCCAAAGTAACAACCATCCCATTAAAAAATGGTCCAAAGACTTAAGGAGAGTCTTCTCTGAAGAAGAAACAAAAATGGCCTATAGACACATGAAGAAATGCTCAACATCTCTGGTCATAAAAGAAATGCAAATCAAAACAACGCTAAGATTCCTCCACACTCCAGTTAGAATGGCCAGGATCAGGAAAACGAATGACAACAGATGCTGGAGGGGATATGGCCAGGAGGGATCACTACTACACTGTTGGTGGCAGTGCAAACTCATCCAACCACTATGGAAAGCAGTGTGGCAGTGCCTCAAAAGGCTCAACATAGAACTCCCCTATGACCCAGCAATTCCACTACTTGGCATTTACCCAACCATCCAGAAACAAGGACATACTAAACCCACTAGCACAACAATGTTCATTGCAGCACTATTCACCATAGCAAAGATATGGAACCAACCCAGATATCCCTCAGTTGATGAGTGGATCAACAAGTTGTGGTATTTGTACACAATGGAATTCTATGCTGCTGTGAGAAAGAATGACATCGCCCCATTTGTTAGGAAATGGAAAGACTTAGAAAAAATCATATTAAGTGAAGTAAGCCAGACTCAAAGGAACTTAGGCTCAGTGGTTTCCCTCATTTGTCATAATCAGTAGAAACCTTGGGCTCTACTAGCAGAGATTTGCAATAGAGCAAAAGGCCATATATAAGGCCATATAATGTGAAGCTAATTGAAAGGACCTCCAGGATATTGAAACAAAAGCCATATAATGAATGATTGTTTTCCTTAATGTACTATGTTGTCTCTCATCTCCTTTACCGTCCCTTGGTTATCCCATATTGGTATAGTATCTCACTTTGTTATCTGATATATTGAATTTATTTGTATTTGGATATTTGAAATTTGATAGGGAAGGGGGAAAAACAAGACGGGTGGGGAGTGTGGGGGGGGAGGGAAATGGGTACCAAGACATGTGAATGGGTATCAATGTATGTGAATTAATGCACCTTCTATCTGGCAAATATCATGTATCCCTTTTACTAATTACAATAAAAAAAAACAAAACAAAACAAAAAAAAGAAATGAAATCTCTGCAAAAGGAATCTTCAAAGAAACAACCATCCCTTTCAAAGATGGGCAAAGACTTAAACGGAGATTTCTCTGAAGAAGAAATAAGAATGGCCTCTAGGCACATGAAGAATGCTCATCATCTCAGGCCCTAAAAGAAATGCAAATCAAAACAACTATGAAATTCCACCTCACTCCAGTTAGAAAGGCCATAATCCAGAAATCGAATAACAACAGATGCTGGCAGGGATGTGGCCAGGATGGATCACTACCGCAGAGTTGGTGGGAGGGTAAACTCTTTCAACCACTGTGGAAAGCAGTATGGTGGTTTCTCAACGGGGGAAACTTTGGGATCGGGACTTTGGCCTAGTGGTAGAGTGCTTGGTAGTATGCAGGAAGCCCAGGGTGTGATTCATTGATACCACATACATACAAAAGGCCAGAAATGGTGCTGCGGTTCAATAGGTAGAGCCCTAGCCTTCAGGAAAATAAAGAACCCAAGAACTGTTCTCAGGTCCTGAGTCTAAGCACAGGATTGGGAAGAAAAAACAAGAATAAACATAGAGCTCCCCTATGACCCAGCAATTCCAGTACTTGGCATTTACCCAATCTTCCAAAAACAAGGACATACTAAAGCAACTAGCACAATGATGTGCACTGCAGCACTATTTACCATAGGAAAGGTATGCAACCACCCCTGGTGCTCCTCCCATGCTTTGTCTTTGAACTAGTGTTTGATAAGAGAAGTCCTGTAGAGCAAGGTAGCACGAGTGACATACCAGGATGTCTTTGGCCTTGGGTCCTCCAGTTGGCACCTAGTATTCAGCATGGGTTAATGGGGAGTTCAGCAGGCTTCATAGGGCATATTGTTTGAAAGTTAGACCTCAACTTTGAAGTGTGGATGTCATAGCTCATCACATTCATGCCAGCCACTTTCTAAGCAAGGTTCGCAGATTGAATAGTGCAGGTTTCCGGAATAACATTCTCTAGCACAGGGCCAAGCATGGACTTCTCCTGAACTGCATGGAGTTTCCTTTCGGCTGACCCTACAGACTTCAATTTTTAAATGTACAGTAAAGTGTTTGGATAAGAATCTGCATACAGGGAGCATTACTGCTGTGGGAATATTCTGTTGACCAGAGTGATCTGGCAAAGCTTATTCAAGAATTTGAATAGGCTTTGAATGGCAAGTGCAATTGTACTGAGAGTCTAGAGAAGTGAGATGGGATTAAAGCGAAACACAAGATGTTGCTTAGAAAGGATAGCATGAGCACAGCATCATGATAGCACCATCTTGGGCCAATGAAATTGGTGACTGATCAGAGGATCTTCAGATTGCTAAAGACTTTATAAGGCCTAGATTCAAGATACAAACAATCATGGAACATTTCTAAGAAATGACCCAGGAGTCTTGTGATAGATTGCTTGCAGGAATGAATGTGATGATCTCAGGACTCCACTGAGAAGATGAATAGGCCATGGAGAGGGCACTGGCTGGAGAGGACTTCACATGTTCCTAGGTGGCCAGTCGCCGGGTGACCTTCTTTTACACACTCCCCTTTCACCAGCGATTGTGTTTCTGAATCCTCTGAGATCACCACACACAGTGTGTGAAACACGTCCTGCCCTAGACATGGTGGAGGAGAGCAGGACAGCCAAATCACATGGAGAGGAGTCCTGGTCCTGTGATGTCCCTCAACTCCAGTCCCTAGGGACTGGAAGGGAGGCCATATCAAGAACATCGTGAACCTCACGAACCCCTGGTCAGAATGCAAGTGTCAGCAAATATGGTTACAAAGAGAGAGCTTCTTCTTCATGGACTGAACACAGGAAGACATTGGAGGTGGGAAGATGTTGTGCTTCTTGGTGTCACTTCCAAGATGACAACTGAAGGCCTGGGGGGTATCTCTAGAGGCCACAGTTGTGTGGGGGAAGACAGGAGAGCTGCATGTAAAACTGTGCATCTGGGAGCCAGGAGAGTGGCCTGGGAGTAGATTGGCTGCCTAGCATGCAGGATTCCTCAGTACCACGTAAACAAAACAAGCCAGAAACTTTCTGTGGTTCAAGTGGTAGAGCCCTAGACTGGAGAGAGCCCAAGGATAGCACTCAGGGCCCGAGTTCAAGGTCCCGGGTCTGCAAACAGATATTCTTTAATAAAAATAAAGGGGAAAGAAACTGCACCCGTCCAATTGCAGCAAGTCCCACAGTGGTCCAAAACTAGACAGCACAGATTTAGATGGGGCTGGGACCTAAGGGGAAGACTCCACCAACTTTGCCTGAATCCCCAGATTCTGGCCACACCCCCTATTCCTTCCTGTTTCTTGCTAACAAATGGTATCCGAGAATTGATGCCACGCCCATATTCCACGCTGCCTGGCAACACTGGTGTGGTCTCTGTAGGCTTACACAACTACCAGCAGCTGATGGAGGTAGAGGTGGCTGAGTGGTGAGCCAGAGAATCCAGGTGATTTGGCGATATACCGAGGAGACAGGAATACTTTTTGGTGAATGGGAAAGTACAGGAGACTTCAAAGAGCCTGGGAATGTGGCCCATCTATTTTTACCATCCCAGAGCTGGCAGGTCACAAAGAACAAGAGCAAGAAATAAACGAGGGCAGGAACACCAGCAGCAGAACTGTGCTCATGGAACTGAAGAATTCAAGAGCAACAGGAAAAAGAAAAGGGGAGGCAAGCCCAAGCCCAACACCAACACCACTGGGCTCTGTAATCCACGTGAGGGTGCAGCCAGAGATCACGCTGACCCTCAGCCTCACCTGCCTTGGGACAAATTTGGAGCAGCCAGGGTCAAGAGGGCCCCCGGTCCCAAGAACAATGAGGATCTGGAGAAGCGCTACCAATGCTTGCTGCTGGCCCTGGACTGGAGCAAAGTAAGATAGCAACAGCTCTTCAGTGAAATCCACCAACTGAAGCAGCTAAAGCAAGACCTGCAGGAACAACAGCAGGAAGAAAAGGAGAAGATGGTCCAGGTGCAGGAATCACCGAAAGCAGAGTTAGAAGACCACAGGTGCAAGAAACACTGAAAGCAGAGTTAGAAGACCACAAGTTAGCCATCCAGATGTTGCTTTCAGAGAAAGGCCACTTACAATCTGGCCTGGCCCACACGGAAAGGAAGCCAATCAAAGTCAAGTGGAGCATGAAAATCTCATCAGCCACCTTCAGGCTTCTCAGCAGCGTAACTTAGACCTAGAGATGGCCCTGCCTGCATTCTTCATCACGCAGAAGGACACTGAGCAGAAGAACAGACAGCTCATCCAAAGTGTGGGTGATGTGAAGCTGCAGCTCGAGGCAAAGCGCAGAATTTGGGAAAACCTGCAGGAACTGAATGCAGCCTTGCAGGGGAAGCTGGAAGTGCTTCGGATCCAGAAGTCCAACATGAAGTTTAGATAGGAAAAATTCCAATGAGCACTAGGGGAGGGGCCAGTCCTGAAAAGAAGACTACAGAATGTACAAAGTGTGGTGAGTGCATTAAGGTTGGAGAGGGATAAGTGTGCGGAGGACCTGAGGGTGGAGAGGTCCACGTGGACGGAGAAAGTGCGGTGGCTCTCACAGAAGATGAACCAACTCACAGACGAGCGTGAGGAAGACCTGTGGCCGATGGTGTATCTAGAGAAGAAGCTGGCAGAAATGGAGAAGAAGCTGGCAAAGGCGCAGTGCCCTGCAGGACCATCTCAGGCTGAGCAGCAGAACCAGGCCCACGCCTGCCACACGAAGGAGGACTTCAAGAACCTGGAGTCACAACTCCAAACACAGGCTCAGGAAAACCAAAGCCTCAGTGTCTAGAACCTGGAGCAGCAGGAATGGCTGCTGATACTGCAGAAGCAGGTGGAGGAGTGGAATCGGCATGACGAGGCTCAGTCCAACTTCACTGACACCCAGAGATGCACAGCCCTGACTACCAGAGAGCTGAAAGAGCAGCAGGAGCAGCTGCAGGAAGGTGTCCACAGGCTGAGCATTGAGAAGGAAAGCTCACCAGCCTCCTGAGCTCAGAACAGCCAGAGAAGAAACATCTCCAGGAGAAGCTGGAGCAGCGAGACATGGAGTTAGGAGAGTGGAAGGAGGTGGCTGAAGGAAGTTGGCAAGCAGCCCAGAGTCTACAGGAGCTCAATGCCCAGTACATGGCCCAGCTGCAGGAACTCAGAGGCACCTGTGAAGATGACAGGGCCTCCATTCAGCAGCTGAGTGCAGAGAACGAGGAGCTGCAGCAGCATCTGCTGAGGCACACCCAGCTGCTGGAGCAGCAGGAGCAGGACCTGACCTTGACCCAGTGTCTGGAAGCCAGGAAGCAAGAGAAGGAGCAAGTCCAGGCCCAGCTGAGTTTCCTGGCTTTCCCCTGAGAAGACTGGGAATGGGACAAGGAAGAAGCAATGGCTGAGGCGACAATTCCAGCGGCCGGGACCATTCCAGAGGCTGTGGACAACCAACAAGTCAAGCAGGCCCTTTAGGATAAAGCCCAATTAGGTGCCGAGGTGACCAAAGTGAAACTCAGCCAGCAGCTGCAGGAGCAGCAGGCCGCTGCTAGTGCCTGACCAACCTGGCAGCCCAGTGCCAGACCAAGCTGGAGTAGCAGGACCTGTTCCCAGAACGCAGGAACCATGGTTCATCAGGGGACAGCAAGCAGGACACGCGGGTGTCTGAGAAGAAGATGAAAACCTGCTCCTGCAGGCCGTGCCTGACAAGGTGGAGCACCAGAGTCCAGTGGGGGACCACCAGCTACGGTGCGCCCAGCTGTCCACGCCCATCAGCACCCTGGACAACCCCATAATGCGGTGCAAAGAACACATGGAAGTCCTGGATCAGCTGTGTAAGGAGAAAGAGGAGTGTGTCAAGCAGCTGACCCAGGAGAAGGTGCAGAAGAAGAAAGAGCTGCAGGAACTCCTGGTGCTGCTTTTAGGGGAAGGCAAGGAGTGCCAGGGCCAGATGCCAGCACTCCCGAGACCCCTGCTGCTGAGGCCACTTCACACCTTCCAGGCCCTTCCACCACTGAAGAGAGCAAGGAGCAGAAAATCTTTGCCGATGCCTGACTCCAAGAGAACCTGCAGCCTTCCCAGGTATAGGCAGGGGGGCCCTGTCGCCAAAAGGCCTCCACCACAGAGCCCACTGTGATGCGGATGCCTCATACCAAGCCGCTGAAGAGCTTTCTGGCCTGGGTAACCAGCGATCCCGGTTGGTTCCTTTCTTCTCCAGGCTGATTAAAATGATGTGCTGCCGATAATGACTCTCAAAAGACTTGTCAGCCACCATGACAATCTCTTAAGCCTGGACCTGAGTGGTCAGGACTGGACTCCAACCACATAGGACAGACACTGCGGGAGCTGGCCCTAACTCGAAGTCATCAAAACAGCCACTTCTTGCCTGGGAAGAGGGACCTTGATAGATTTTTCACAAACAATACATTTGTAGAAGCGAACATGCAGTGTCATGGTGTAATATTCTAGTACAATATGGTATCTGGGATTTTATTTTAGTCAGGAATTCCAAGTTATCATACCCATTATCATTTTCTGACATTATCATGCTGATTTATGGAGTAGTTTCCAGAATTTAGGGGACGGGAAAAATTCATTGCTCAGATGACTTATTTTCTGAAGTTTATAGATTGGTGCATTTGTGAGCTTTAAACTTGTACTCTATCAGGAACACTCAATTTTCTCATTTGTATTTTCACACACCACAATCTTTGCAAACTGTGGTGAAATAAACACTACAAATGGAAAAGTTTATTAAATTTGAGAGTTTGGAAAAAGATATTATTAGAACATCCGATAGGGGTAAAACATAGATCAATGAAATGCAGAAAGGAAATGTACACTACTCTACACAATTATAGGACACCTATAGATACAATATCGGACATCTCAATATCAGAAATCCATCAGCATGAGTAAAAGGCAAGTAAGGAGTTATCAGAAACCCAGAAACCAAAAAGAAAAAAATCAGATCACATATAACTCAGAGATTTATTTGCTTAGACATCTTAAATTTATCATGTAATGCCTAATAGTTCAAAGCCAGCTTAGGTAGAAATGTCCTTCAGATGCTTGTCTGTGACTGAACAGCAAAATGCAAAAAAAAAGTAGGTCAAGTCTTTGAATGCCATATTTGAATGAAAAAGGTAAAGGAGAATGCTCTTTTTCTACTTTTAAGACATTGATGAACTTTAGAATGTACAGCTAATGGAATATTGTGTGAGAAGAATAAAGAACCACCAAGCATCAACCATCTGGTGGCCATTCAGGGACCAAATGGTAAGTCAATTAAGGAGCAGCCCTAATCAGAAGTTTTTCTCAAGGTAGATGAGACCTTAAAAAGAAATACCTCTCATCTCCCTCCTCTTTCTGAAGACAAGAATCATTTTGAACACAAATCTCTCCAAGAAGGGAATCAGGCGAAAGGGTACTTCCTTTACCTCTAAAGTTGTAGATGTATGATTCTTCACAAACAAGGAATGCAGGCTGTACAAACCCTTCCTTCACTTCCACCCATCCCACTGCTATTCCTGGGTTAACATTTGCTTTCTAACAGTTTCCAATCCACAGGAGCACAGCCCCCTCTTCTGTACTTGTCTTTGTGAACAGCCCTGTTTTCCTCCTCTTCACAGCTTAACTACCAACTTGAATATATATACCAGTTTCTTCACTACTATCATTTTGGAGCTAATAGTTTTTTGTTGGTTGAAGGAATGCTTTAAGAGGTATTGTCCAGTGCATTATGGAATGTTTAGTGGCATCCTTGATTCTCTTGAATCAGTGCCATACTCTCCTATCATCCTGATCAACAGAATTGTCTGTAAACATTACCAAATATACCTACCGTGCAAGAATACTGTTACAAATTCTCTCTCTGACTCATTATAGAGTTATATAGATTCCTTCCACCTCCATTTCCTGCATAATGCCTGTCCTCTGGGGAAAAACATTCTTTTACTCTAAAAAGGAAAATCTTCAGTACCCGTAGATGATAAAGCTTAATAAATATAATCCTGATTTGTTTTTTTAATGCTCCCAATCTTGCCTTGTTCTCTAGAGTCTAGGAAAGTTTGAAGTGAAAGGGGGCTGCAGTTCTGCCTCCTTCCCTCCCCACCTTACATCTGGCCTTCCTTCTCTTGTATTGGCTGCAGCCATTTAATGGTGAGCCTGGCTGATGGAGCTACGACACAGTCCAGTTGGACACAGACACAAATGGCATGACCACTGGGTCTGGTAAGTTTGGAAGGACAAATCCCAGAAGACTTTGACACACCACTTCTCTCCTCTCCCTTGCTTGCTTGTGTTCCTGAGACAGTCGCAAAATGTGCTGAGAATGCAACACCTGAGACAAGAAGGGACGGGCCAGAACTCTGACCTAGTCCCCTGTGCCCGTTAAAAGTTGTCCTCTGGTGTTTCTGCTTCCTTGGGTGTAAGAATCAGAGCAGAAATCTTACAGTCCCTCAGTTATGGGGCAAATGGGGCATTGAGATGGAGATTCTACCCATCCCAGGAAGCTTACTTCATTTGGTGGTACTGGTTCACAACGAATCCTAGGCCGGTTTTCCCAGGCTGCCTATTGGTAAGTAATAACTTGTTTTACATAACTTTGTGCATGTGTGTTATGGCTCACTGAACTGAGACAAATTGGTACCCAGTGACCACTGATGAGATTGGGTGTCTTCAGGGTGGTATGGCCATAGACTAAAGTGCCCATTGAATTGCTTCACATATTTACTTCATCTCATTGTCAAATTTTAGCTGCTAAAAATCACAGTGCATTTTCTCTGTCATCTGTTCTTATTCTGCTTCCGCTACCCAACACAAACCGTTATATATGCATCTCACAGGTTTTTAGTCTACCTTTTTACTGACCTTGCATCATACTGGAAGACATTTATGATTCCACCCTTCTCTGGACTGTTGGGTGAAGAATTTGTCCTCTCTTTCCAACCTTCCTGTTTGTCTCATGCTCTCTCAACCCTAGTCCTCCTGAAGATCTTCACAGCTTGGGGTAAGTTGTTTGTCTTTAGCTCACTTCTTCCATTTTTCTCAACACATTTGATTTGCCTAAAATAGCTTGTTATTTGAATAGCAAGACATACAAGAAATTCTCATTATCCAAGAACAGCTTCAGTCCTTTTCTCACGTGAAAAGAAATGTCAGATATTCTCTTCATTGTCAAAAATTTGCTGATAGATACAATAACTTTGCCTACTTTTCAAAAGCCTCCTTTACTCATTATCTATGCCTTTCTCCTCATCCGTTAAGGAAGTGGTTCTTTACCAGATTAAGTCATTTTACATATACAGTAACACTGATTGGTAGAGGTGACTTAGGAATGTATCTCTGACCTAACCAGAATGGATATTCAAAAGCCTTGCTTTGAAACTTATCATCCATTTCTTCCCATAGATATATTTATACAAGATTGGCATGTTGATGAATGCTATATAATCTAGTACTCAGTAGGCTAAGGTAGGAGGAACACAAAAAATCAGCATGGGGTTAGGAAGAAGGAAGGGAGAAGAGAAGAAAGAAAACTCTCCTTGCTATTAAAAAAAAGTATGCCAGTACTGGGGGTTCAAGCTCTTGCTCAGCTTTATTACTCAAGACTGGTACTCTGCCACTTGAGACATACTTCCACTTGCGGCTTTTTACTGTTTAATCCCTCTGCTATGTCTTCCTCGGCTGATCCTCCTATCTCAGCCTCTTGAGTAACTGGGATTTCGGGCATGTTTTGATCACAATAATGTTGTGCATATTTATAAGGTTTACTGTACTGATTCTTCTATAGGTAAAGATCAAATCAACACAATTACAGTATCCATCATCTTAAGAGGTTATCCTTTCTTCATAGCGAATATTTTGAAATCGTAATTGGTTGAGATATAAAATCATTTTGACTGGCCCTACCCGAAAGAAAAAAACACATAGTCTATTTTTTGTTACCTTAAGGACAGTTAAAATGTACTCAATCTACTCTCAGCATTGCTCTACAAGTAGCATCTAGGTTGACATGCCTATGAATGTCTTGCGTTCTGCCCTCTGCCCTCAAGTAAGCACCAAGAGAAATGAATAACTATTTTATTAGCTACTTTATTGCTAATCATTTTATTCCTGACTACAAAAATTTCTGTAAGGGTTACATTCCCAAATCCTTTCCAAATTCCTATCCAGTTCTCTTCTGAAACTGTACAGTCCTGGGGCTTGAACTCAGGGCCTGAGCACTGTCCTGGGGCTTACTCAAGGTTAGAGCTCTACCACTTGAGCCACAGCATCATTTCTGGCTTTTTCTTTTTCTATGTGTGTGGTATCAGTACCAAGGAATGGAACTTGGGGCTTCGTGCTTGCTAGGCAGGCACTCTACCCTTAGACCAGACCCTCAGCTCCTATTCAAGCCTATTCGAGGCTATTCAAGGCTATTCAAGCCTATTCAAGGCTTTAAAAAAACACCTATCCTATTCTTGTTTTAGGCTTCTCTCTCTACATATTGCTGCTGTGATTTGAGTATTGTATGTCCCCTCTGAAATTCATATTGAAGTTGAACCTACACTGAGAAGTATTTAGCAGGCAGAAACAACCCTATTGTAGTTTCAAAGGTGGGGCCTTTGGGAATTAATTAGGATTGGATAAGATCATCATATTGAGTCCCAGTGATTCCATACTGGGGGATTTCTAAGAAAAGCAAGAGATAAAGAAACAAAAGCAGAAACCACAGAGCATATGAACACACTTGAGTGTACATACACATTGAAGATAATTATCTATAAGCCATGGAGGGAGTCCTGGAACAGGTCTTACCTTGTGGCCTCAGAAAAATCCAGCCGTGCTGATATCCAGATCTCAGACTTTTAGTTTCAACTACTATGAGAATAATAACTGACTGACCTGGGCACAGTGGCTCAAGCCTATAATCCTAGCTAATCAGGAGTTTGAGATCTGAGGATCAAACTTCTAAGCCAGTCTGGACACACTGGAGAGACTCTTATATCCAATTAACCATCATAAAATGGGAAAGGGGGCTGTGGCTCAAAAGGTAGGGTTATAGCCTTGAGCTGAAGAGCTCAGAAACAATGCCCAGGCCCAGAGTCCAAACCCCATGACTGACAAAAAAAAATTTCTGTTACTTCAGCCTACCCATCTTTAAGTAAATATAGGCACCAAAAGAAGTGTGTAGAAAGTTTTAAAGATGCCAAAAGGACAGACTGTAATACAGCAGGAAATATGGAAGTTCATTAAGAGGATATATGGAAGCCAAAGCTTACCTACTAGTATAGCTGCCACAAACACCTGGTATGGTAAAGGAAAGGATTAATGTTAGGTCCTGCTGAACCATACAGAAGGTGTAAATTAAAGACCAATTAACTCACCATTCCTAATATCAAAAAAGAAATAAATGAAAAAGCACTGAAACAGATGAACCTTTAAAAAAATCTGCCATAATGAAAGTAAATGAGGGTACTATGTTAAAATAAATACTTCTAATATTTGAACATATATGATATTTAAGTCTTTGAAACTCACATTGGCAAATTCAAACATCCTTATAATACTTTGCTTTGCTGTTTGAAAAATCATGCAAAAAAAGAAGAATGTAACACAGGGCACAAAAGTTCAGAGGAAAGAATTTCAAAAAATTAACCAAATCATTGATCACGGTATATATTTCTGTGTCAGTTTTTTAAATTATCAAATGCCTTCAAATAAATACTAATATTAAATAACAACGTGAAAAAAGTCAGTGATAAAATTTGGCCTATTGTTCCTCATTTACAAAGTAGAAAATACATGGGTTATATATTTATCTTAGACACTCAGGTTGAACTTTGTATCTTCCTGGATAAGACTGACAAGAGATAATACAAGAAAAGAGCATAAAATATTCAGGTTTCACTTGTTTTTGCTCTGTCATCTTCATTGCACTATCCTGCTTATCAGAGCAGTACAATCTTTCATCTAATGTCTCATGGAAGAAAATACAACTATCTTTCATTTATACTGGATTTAACCATCCATTGTAATTTCAGACTAAGGATCAACTCTCTGCTTGTTTCCTTGCTGGTTGAATTAATTATTTTTCTGTAGATGCATTCTTCCTCAAGGTTTGGTATTATTTTTATTACTTTAAATTCTCTAAAAGAAAAGAAACAGAACCTACATAGGTGATGAATAAGGTTAAGGTCACAAGGTCTAACAAGTTGTGTCAGAAGTTACTGCTGGGTGATATGTGCATAAATTGTAGTAAAGCTCGTGGGAAGGGACGAGGCATCCTGGAGCAGTTAGCAGGACAACAGGCAGTCTAAATTACATCACTCATTTGGTCGTTCTAACATATGACAGTGATTGGCTCTCCAAAAACAAATGCAAGACTAACTAGTACTCTCATAAAAATGAAGCTCCCATTCTTAAGATTTCAATCCTACTTGCTTTGAATTCCAATACAATAAATAATAATAATAATAATAATAATATAGATAGTTATACACAATAATAATATGAATTGTAAAGATTATTGATTTCACTTAACAATACACAAAATGTTAAATATTCTTACTTTTGTGCCTTTTGCCATTTTAAGGTGATCTGCAGGAACTCATTTGGACAATTTATTCATGTTAGATAGCAGTAAAACTCTGGAATTTCTGAGTCAGCTAATAATTGTTTTCAGAATGAAGGATACAAACGCTCTACATTAATAATCTGGCCTTTGCTCAAAACATATAAACCATATCTCTGATTCTGTCATTTTCAAATTAATTTCAATTTTACTACTCCAAAACAAAGGAGGAAGCTCCTATAATCTTTGGAAGATCTAATGTCTCTCTTATTCTATACGTTTTTAAAAATGATTACCCCAAGCCAGAAAGAAAGAGAGAACCTAAAAGAGAGCAAGGAATAACGTACTATCATGAGTAATCATCACTGGAAATCTGCTATCATGCTTAGGTAAAACTCTTTAGATGTGCGCTCTAGAAGTGGGCTTCTTTTACATTCTCAGGTCCTCTGAATATTGCAAGACAGTAAAAAGCCTTGGACTAACAATATTTTTTAAAAAAATCTTTGCAAGGGGGCTGGAGATTTAGCTCAGCGGAGAGTCCTTGCCAGGCAAGTGCAAGGCCCTGAGTTCAGTCCTCAGCTCTGGAAAAAAAAACTTTGTAAGGACTATGTTAATCAGTTTTACATTGCTGTCAAAAAGCAAGTGCTGAGACAATTACTTATAAAAGGAAAGGTTATTTTGTGAGTTTCAGCCCTGTTCCGTTGACCCATCAACTCTGCATCTTTTGGTGAAGCCACACAAAATAGCAGAAAAATGTGGCATAGGAAACCCATCCACGTCAGGGCTGAGATTTAAGAGAAAGAGGAAACAGAGTGCCTAGTATCCCAATACTCTCTTCAAGCTTCAATAAGCTTCCTTCACTAGGCCTCACCTCCTAGGGATTATAATACCTCTAGCACAGGCTCAATACATGGGCCTATAAGGAACATTCTGATACAAATTATAGTAAGAACCATAAGTAAATTCCTTACTGCCAATATTTAGGTCTACCTTTATTCATATCACATCAGGCTGTCCTAAGTGTACTGCCCTTCTGTCCATTGGATTGAAACCCACTTAAGTTAGCCTTTACCTCTCTCATCTCACTTCTCTTACCTACATGTTTTTAAAAGTCATCTAAAATACCTTGCAGAATATAATTTGTGTGTGTGTGTGTGTGTGTGTGTGTGTGTGTGTGTGTGTGTGTGTGTGTGTATGCTGGGGTTTAAACTCTAGGCTTCTCACTCTTGCCTCTCATCTTTTTCCCTCAAGGTTGACATTCTACATGAGCCACTTCCATTTCTAGCTTTCTTCTGATTAAATGGAGAGAAGAATCTCTCAGTATGGCTTATAACCTTGATCCTCAGATCTCATCCTCCTGAGTCACTAGGAATTACATGGGTTAGCCACCAGCACATGCCTCGGAATGTCACTGTTGAAACTAGTATTCATTTGCCTTTTTCAAGATTTCATTATTCCAGTATTTTTTGTGAAATAATTTTTTATCCTGTGCAGGTGCTTGTAATAAACTTACTGCACACCTGTCTCTGGTGGTCCAGAAACAACTGAGACAGGATCCATCAAAAGAATTACACTGCATTTCTCCCTATCGAGACAGTTTTACTCTCCAAGATTTCAAAAACCTATAATGCAAAAACCTAAGTGGAAAATCCCAGAAATAGATCACTAATAAATAAATCACTAATCAAAGCTAAGACTTAAATTATAGCATTCTGATTAGCTTAATTAAATGTCACCATTATGCTCCTTTCCTTGAACCTGAATCACCCATTTGACCATGGTATCCACCCCACATACACCATAAGCTATGTACGAACATATTGGTTACTTGGTAGCCTGATATTTACCAGGTACACTGCCACAGTGATGGGGTGATTGTGTTCAGTAACCCTTAGTTAGGAGCCCAATGCCTCATTATAATGCCTATATATTTACTTCATTTCAACTCACTATGGAGGCATACCATCAAAAGAAGAAGGGTGTATACAATATAGTCAGGTTACACCACATACAGATACCATGGACCAAAAATATTGTAGGCAGAAAATTCATCTTTAATGAATATGAACAGTTTTTTTCTTTTTTATTGTAGCTCTCTAAACCACAGTGTAATAACTATACAGCATTTGCATTGTATTAGGTATATCATGCAACCTAGAAATAAAGTGCATTGGTGCCTCCATGAAATTGGAGCATCTATGGATGTTTATGTTCTCAAAGGATTCAGGAAACAATCCTCTATGAATAATGAGGAACAAAAAAGACAGACAGTCAGACTGAAAGCAGACACAGTGGCAGAGGCAGAAGCAGAGGCAAGACAGAAAAAGAGACCACATTCATATAGCTCTTACAGCAATATAATTATAATTACTTTATTTTTAGGTGCTGGGGTTAATATCTTACTGTTATAAATTAAGCTTTGTTTTAGGTAGTTATATATAGGAAAACACAGTATTTACAGAAAATTTTTGCGACTACCGAGGTCTCCAGTATCCACTGGAGGTCTTGGAAAGTGTCCTGGCAGATCAAGGGATACTACTGTATTCCACAATCTTCTTCTTACTATCTATTTCCTCCACCACTCACGGTGAATGATGGTCCTTACAAGTTGCAGTGAAATGCAAGATACTCTGGACCTCCTCCCAAAGACAATCCCCATTCCACTGGACTCAGCATGGACGATGTGGACCTAGTATCGACAGTCATATTGCTAACCCATGAAATCTGAGAATGAGGCCACCGTGAATGATTTGGAGCAGAAATGCGGTGCAAAGTCATGCTGAGATCTCTATACTATCACTTTTCTTATGCTGTCATGAGTGACACTGTACATACTCTGAGAAGAAGTTCCTGGATATTTCACAATAGTTCCAATAGTGTCTAACACAGTTCTAATATTGCTCTAACAAACGAGGAAGAGAGATTTTATATAGAGATTCCCTTCTTGATTACTCGTTTGTTAAACATGTCATTTTAAATATGATTCAAAAATCAATGTTAATAAATTCTTTAATAAACAATAGATCTAAAATAAAAGATTGCCATCATGAAAAGGGAGAACGAGAGAAAACTACGTAAGTAATAAATATGTCTTTGATCCACATTCTGTTCATACTACCAAACGAGGAAATATATAATCTGGAAGGTATATATTGTTTCTCCTTTCCGGTGGCTCAAGGATTTTAACAAACTTTTTCTGTCCCAACACACAGTGTACTTTTTCATATGCTATTCAACTGAAGATTTAAGAAAGATTCTTTTTAAAGAAAGTTTTACCCTAACTTTCACAGAGTTTCATTAAGCGTTGATTTCATGGCTATCTGACATGAAGGTCTCTTTGTATGACTGTGTTGCATGAACTATGGTCAGAGGAAAAGAGAGATTATGATTCAAGTGTCTGTATCAGATTGATACATTTCCTGGGGAAAATGTTTTAGTCTAGCGGGATTTGAGCACGTCTCAGAGGAATGCCCCAAGTGCTACTACAATGAACGTGAGTCACGTTTGCCTCAGCAACATGATGTCAGGCTCTGGTCTTCACAAAGTGTCATAAAATTGATGGGGGTTACAGAGAATTTCTAATGCCGGTATGAAAATATATAAACCTTTATGTTATGTTCTTATAAAAATTTACCCTGTTTAAACAAAGCCTTCTGATTTCTGAGCCTCATTGTAGTTTCCACTGAAGCAAATAAGAGGAAGGACCTGTTGGTCCCCATGCCTGGAACCAGAGCAGGACCTCAGAGACCATTGTGACCTCAGATACATTTACATTGTAGCCATACTGATATCCAACCATGATTCAGGCTAAAGGATTCCTTCCTCCTCTAGCCTGTCACTGTAGATAGCCACCTGAGTGCAAGGGGCCATGGAGCTCACTCACTGGGAAGAATGTGTTGGTGGCGACCTGTATCCATCAATGGCCATAGGCCAACTGGGACAATGTGGATGTAGGGAGCACCGCATGAGAACATTGCTGCTTCAGGTCCCCAGGTTCCCCTTGTGTATGGAAAGAGCTGAGAGGTCATCCATGGACCCACTGGGTGGCATCGACTAGAGAAGACATTCCTCCAAGAGGACATCCAAGCAACCAGGCTCAGAAGTCCTGTCTGCAAGCTACCAGTGGCTCAGCTAGTTCTGCCTCTCCACTCTCCAGTCTAGGGAAGTTTTTGCTAATCTTAGGGAAATCCCAGTTCTTCTCCGAGCTTCTAATTATTCCTTTCATTCCTCAAATACTTGGAGTCCTCTAAAGACTAAGAATTTTGGAACACAATTCTGGGGAAGCTTTCTACATTAACACTTCCCTTCCCTGAAGTGATGAGCTCAGAATTGTCCATCTGCTCCAATGGAGAGTGGAAAGGGTTGCCAAAGAAACAGAAAATAAGCAATTATATTGGTATATTATTTCAACTATATTACTCCACCACCTTCTCCTGTGGAATTAAATGTTTACATTAATTCAACAAAATTTTACTCAGCATCCAGGTATTACTTCTCACTATACATTCCTTCCAAATATACCTGCACCTCAGGCAGAGACTTGAGTGCAAACTCTAATTAGATGCATAAAGCAGCCCCCAATGACAGGAGTAAGGATCTACAGAGATCCTGGCAAAAAGTGGGTCCAGGTGAGTTCTTCCCCTCAGAATTCCCATCTGGGGCTACTCATGAAATTCTCCCACAGCCAATCACCAATGGCCCTTCAGACTCACCCATTATTCACTGCACAAAGAGGAGGCCTTGAATGACTCCCTGTGTGGGACAGGAGAAGAATTGTTGCTGACTTTACTCAGAAAGCAAGTGATAGGAACAGAGTACCTGGTCTGAATCTCCATCCTAATGTCTGTACTGAATCTGTGACACTGGAACAAAGCTATAAAGATCTGTAAAAACAAAGTGAATTGGAAATTACAGGGACCATACTCATAAATAAACTGATTTGTTTGAAGTTTTATCTGTTTATTTTGAATGGACTAGAACCCAAGGCCTCATAGATGGGAAGTGCTTGCTCCACTACTGCACTCCTAATCTAGCTCCTAGGCCTAGACTCTTGAAGATGTCCATGTCTCCATGTGTCTGGTCTTCTCTTTTCTGGGATGTATTTCTAGTAACCTAATGAGTCACGTATTCCTCCAGTGATCTTTCCTAGGTGAAAGTTGTCACTAAAATGTTATTTTCCTCAAGATGTTTGGGAGGGGGTGGGGGGAGGAAAGCGGGGACAAAAACATGAGAAGGGGTATCAATGTGTGAGCAGTAATGCACCTACTACCTGGCAAATATACCTGTAACCCCTCTATACATTATCCCAACAATAAAAAATAAAATGATATATTTAGCAAAAAAAGAATATATGGAAACAATAGTTATATATTGTGTGATTGTTGTTCTTAATACACTACGTTATTTATCTTTTTTTCTGCCCTTATGTCTAATCTCATAATGTTACTGTATCAGACTTTGTTACCTTTTATATTGTATATATGTTTATTTTTTCATTTGAAATAGGGAAGAGAAGGGGGGGAAACAAGATGATTGGGAGGAGGTGAGGGCAGGGAAACCAGGTCTAAAACATGAGAAGGGGTATCAATATACGAGAAGTAATGTACCCACTACCTGATGAATGTAACTGTAACCCCTCTATACATTATCCTGACAGTGAAATTTTAAAAAGGAAGAAAAAATTGATATTTTCTTATAAGTGTAATAAGATGGGAAATGTGCTTTTGCTTCTCTGGAGTCTTAATGTGTCACCATCATGCTCTCCTAAGGTTGAGAGTAGTCTTATCTCTTTCCTCAAAAGAATGGCCACTGGCTATGTCCCAGGGCAGTGCACGGAGTCATTGCACATTAAGAGGATGTCCTTTTGGCAGGACTCCAGGATCTTCCTGTCAGGGGAGCTGCCATAAAAGCTGCCTAAGTGAAGGCATCTGAGAAGGATGACAGGGAGTAGGACCTAAATACGCATAGACAATTGTTCTCCAAAAAGCTCATATAGCCCACATCCTACATTGGAAATGTCATATCTGCCTGGAAGCTTCTTATCATGTACTCTTGAAAGAGTGAATGAAGAAACTCAAGAAGCAAATAAATATGTAAATTACCAATAAGAAGAACAAGAGAGAGAAACCATGTAGTTCAGTGACAACATATCCAGCGTTATTAGAAGTAAAGCAGTTAATCTATTCGCTGATTGTTTTGATGCGTCCCACTTCATTTTTTCCCTCTGCCCATTCCAATTAACTGAAGCAATTCAATGGGACTGTCAAGTACTGCGTGTGGTGGGTGGCCTTTAAAGTAGCCCGCTATGATTCTTGCCTCCTCACACTCATCCCTTTTTTAATCCTCTTTCTTTGAGTGTAGGCTGAACTAGTGACTCACTTGTGACAAATAGAAAGTGCCAAAAGTGATAAGATGTCATGTCCATCATTTGGTTACAAAATGACTATGATTTCCCTTTTGGGTACCATCTTTCCCTCTCATTCTGAGAAGACAAATGTCATGAGCTCTTCTTTGAATAGGTTTACATAGCAATGAACTAAATGATGTATTTGTAGCCAGTGAGGTTCTAAGGGCTACCACTAGCCATGTGCGTGATCCTGGAAGATTTTTCCCTACCAAGAACTGAAATACAATAGCCAAAAAATGGAAACAACTTAGATGCCAAACTACAGATGTACAGATAAATGCATACAAAAAATGTCAGATACACACACAGACACACACACACACACATACACACACACACACAAAGGAATTTGACATAGGCAACAGAAAAGATAAAATAATGGCATTCACTGGGAAATGGATGAAACTAGAGCAAATCAAATCATGTTGAATGAGGTAAGTCAAGACCAAAGGAACAAAAGGTGAATGGTCTCCTTGATATGTAGATATGAGATCCAAACAGTACAAGAGCAATGACTCAATATTCAGGAACCCAGGGTCATTGACACAGTCTTGGAAATAAAAATATAACTACTACATATAAAAATCTATGATAGGATATATACTCTATAGACAGAATGTTATATACATCAATCTGTATCCATGACATACAAACTCTCAGCTGAATTTTAATTATATTCTAAAATTTATGTGTCAGTGATAGCATACAGAGATTCCCTTCTGGAATGATTGTTAAACATGACATTTGAAATATGATATAAAAAAGTCAATGATAATAAAATCTTTTAAAATAAAAAAGGAATTGAAATAATTACAGTTCTTACTGGCACCTTCATGGCAGAATTGTGTGGGACCCAATAAGCCAGAGGTATCCAGTAAGCTATACACAGCTTCTAGAAATACGGAAATGAAAAAACCATGTTTGCTATTGTAAACCATTGACTTTGGGAGCAATTTATTACAGAGTAATAGGTTATTAATAAGTTTGAGAACAGAATGAAAATTAAACCAATACTATATTACAAAAAAAGTTTTGGGATGTAGCTCAGTGGCCAAGCACTTGCCTACCACGTGCAACATCCTGGGCTCAATAACCAGTACCAAAATAGAAAAGTAGGGCAGGAAGATGGCAGCGGTTCAGTTGGAGTCTTTCTGAGCTCTCGCCAAGATACCAGTTTTGGCAGCATAGGGGACAGTACATACCTCAATTCGAGCCTAAGTAAGCTTTAGCGACACACAGATCTCAGTCACAGAGGAAAAAGGCAGAAATCCGGCACAAAGAAGATAGCGGGGACCGGTTCCAGCCACTTGGAGCGGCCGTGGAGACAAAGCGGCTCTTCTGAATCTGAGCAGCAGTGCTTCTTGACGCCTTCACTAGCCGGCTGCAGACAGAGCCATACAGAGCCTGCGGGAGCCCAGAGCCAACAACCGGCTGTGCATGGACCTGCCAGCTTCACGGAACCGGGGAATGCAGCCATTTGTGAGTACCACCAAGGAGAAGTTTCCACTTCTACTCACGGATCGGCATTGGGAGGGAGTCCCTCCCCCACAAGCTGAGCACAGCTCCATTTTAACTACTGGCAACGACCAGTAGCCAGCAATAGGAACCTGAGAGGTGGTACTGGCGACGCCATCTTTCTTACTGGCAAAGGATTTCCCAGAGATCCCTTTGCCAGAAATCCGGCCCCAAAGCTGCTGAAGTCCATCCCCTGCGCCAGCCACAAGCCTGGTAAACAAAACCCACCCGCCAATCTTTCATCTTCTTTTTCCCAAACAAACAATCGGATCTGAAAAACCCCATACCAAATCACAAGAGAAAAAGACTTTCTGAACTGTTTAGATCCCGAATTTACTCGAGACACAAGTTTCCTATCCTGACCTGAGCCCCCCCCCCAAAAAAATATCCTGAAGAAGACCCTTTTTTTTATTCTTTTTTTTTGGTCTTTTTCTTTGTTTTTTTTCTGTTTTTTTTCTTCCACCCCTTCTTTCATTTGCATTTATAGGTGTTCTTATTTTATCTTTACCATCCTACCTACACTTTTTTTTCTCTTTTCTCTCCTGCATCCCTCTGTCACTGTGGTCAATCCTGGAAACATAGTGACAGCTCTAGGTACAGTCTGAATAAAATGATATCTATATTGATACAGTGACCTGCTTTTTAATCTCCTGGTCTCAACCCTAGTATTTCTTAAGTAAGAGCTCACAATAGTGAGGAAAATCCCCCCCACCATTTCTTTCTCTTTTCTTTTTTTTTTGATTTTTTTTGTTGTTGCTCTTTTTGCTTTTTTCTTTTCTTTTTTGTTTCTCTGTTGTTTTGTTCTTTATGGTTTTTTTGTTTTTTGTGCTTGTGGTTGTCTTACTTTAATTTTTTTCTTTCTTTCCTTTTAAAATTTTCCATCATTGAAATCTGCTATATCTACTTCCCTCATTTCTCGATATATTCTTCTTATTACCCTTCTTACTTTCATAAGTTTTACCTAATATTTTCCAAACTTTACACTCAAATACACTACCTGCTAATCAACTTAGGTCAGATATCCTTACGCTATACCTTTTCTTCATTACTATAATAAACTTATACTCCTACATTATTCCTCTTGTACCTCCCCTGATCTCTCTCTTACTTTTTTTCTATCTCTGGTGCTCTGTTCATCGTTCAACCCTTATAATGCATGGATCTACAGTTGATGGCTGTTGAGCAATACTGTATATGTAGATGTTCAATGATACTCTAGGTCCAGAGGGATTCAATACAATAGAGATTGGATTGAGAAGCTTATTGTTTTGGTCATAAATCAGTGACCAGTGGTTGTATTAGACTGGTCTGTAAGTGTACAAAAAGAAAGACTGATAATACCAATCAAAAATTGTGAAAATCTAGTGTCTGCCAGCTAAAGAGTTCGAGGTTGGTTATATCTGAAAAACTATAATCGTGTTTAGCATTAATCGTGCTCCATTTTCAAATCAGCAAACCAAGAAACTCAAGAAAAATGTCAAATCAAGAAATAACATGCCCCACCCAATGTTAACAGACAATGTAACAGTCACTGGCAAACCTAGAGGAGAGTCTTCCAAGTGCTTTGCAAATGCAAATGATAATCATCATTAATGAACAACATGAAAATAAAAAGAAAGAGATAAGGGAGGAAGCCATAGTTAAACAAGAGGAAACCATAAACAAGTTGTTAAGTGAAAAAGGAGAAGCCATAAAGGAGGCCATAATAAAGGTTTTTCAAAGAAAAATGGATGAATTCATAGAAACCACAAACCAAAAGGTGACTGAACTCCAGCAAATGTCCAAAGAGAATAAAGCTACTGAGCTAACCACTCAAAAGGAAATAAAGGAGCTATAGAAATCCTTACATGATCTAAAAAAAGAGATGCAAGGCATCAAAAATGAGCTATTAGAAGCAAGAGAGACGAAGAATAAAGTAGATAGCTTTGATAGCAGATTAGAAAATGCAGAGGAGAGAATTTCCGGGGCTGAAGATAATTCAGTTGTTCTAGAGAAAGAACAGAAAATGAGTCAATCCAAATCTAGGAAACATGAGAGAGCACATCAGGAGGTCCAAGGTACAATTAGGAAGCCTAATTTAAGGCTAATTAGTGTTGACGAGGGTCTGGAGAAAGAGGTCAATGGTATTGGAAATATACTTCAGGGAATCATCACAGAGAATTTCCCAAATATGCAGTAGGGCAAGCCCATCCAGGTACAAGAAGCTTTTAGAACCCCAAACAGACCTGCCCAGAAAAGAACATCCCACCGCAACATTGTAAACCGAACTGCATCAATAGAGGCCAAAGAAAGGTTCCTAAAGTCAGCCAGGGAGAATGGATCAATAACCTATAAAAGCAAACCAATCAGAATAACCCCATATTTCTCAGCAGAGACTATGCAAGCAAGAAGTGTCTGGAAGCATATATGTCATGCCCTGAAGTCAAATAACTACCAACCAAGAATAATGTACCCAGATAAGCTCTCATTCATAACTGAGGGAACAATAAAAACATTCCATTCCAGGGAAAAGCTGCAACAATATGTAGCAACAAAACCAATACTACAGAGAATTCTCAAAGATGTTCTACACATAGAAAATCAAAATGAATGCAATATAGGGAAAGAAATGGCACCTAAACAGCATATCATCTAAGTACCACAAGAACTGTCAAGACACAGGCCCAAATAAAAGCTTTTAAAAATGGTAGTAACTAATAAATATCTGTCAATCCTAACGCTCAATATCAATGGACTTAACTCTCCAATTAAACGGCATAGGATGTCTAGTTGGATTAAGAAGCAAAATCCATCATTCTGCTGTCTTCAAGAGACACATCTTACCCAAAAAAACAATCATCTTTTGAAAGTGAGAGGTTGGAATAAACTCTATCAAGCTAACAGCCCCATAAACAGGCTGGATTTGCCATCCTCATATCAGATAAAATAGACTTCAAACTAAAATTAGTGAGAAAAGACAAAGAAGGTTGCTACATACTACTGAAGGGATCTTTCCTCCAGGAAGACATAACGATCCTAAATATCTACACACCCAATCCCGAAGCTCCAAACTTCATCAAGCAAACTTTACTTTCACTGAATCCATACATAGATCGGAACACAGTGATTGTTGGTGAATTTAACACAGCACTCTCACCTACGGACAGATCAACAAGGAATAAACTCAATAGAGAAACCTTAGAATTGAACAACTATATAGACCAACTAGATCTAACAGACATCTGCAGAATATTCCACCCAGCAACAACACAATATACGTTTTTTTCAGCACCACATACAATATTTTCAAAAATAGACCACATCTTAGGCCATAAAAAAAACCTTGACAGATTCAGAAACACTGAAATTATTCCCTGCATGCTCTCAGACCACAAAGGCATCAAATTGGAACTGAACACACATCTCCACCAATGAAAATCCTGTAACCCATGGAGATTAAACAACACATTGTTGAATCACCAATGTGTCATCAAACAGATCAGAACAGAAATCCAACAGTTTATGAAATTTAACAATGAGGAGCACACAAAATACCAACTCCTTTGGGACACGGCAAAGGCAGAACTCAGAGGAAAATTTATAGCTCTGAGTGCTTACAACATCAGGTTGGAAAAATTGCAAACCAACAAGTTAATATGTCACCTTAAGCTCCTGGAAAAAGAACAACAAACCAACCCTAATCCCAGTAGAATGAAGCAAATTATTAAAATCAAAGCAGAATTAAATGATTTGGAATCCAAAAATGCTATAGAAAGAATCAACACAAGAAGCAGTTGGTTTTTTGAAAGAATTAACAAAATTGACAAACCCCTAGCAAACCTTTCCAAAAAAAGAAGAGAGCATACCGAAATAAACAAAATCACAGACGAAAATGGTAATATCACGATGGAAATTATCAAGATCCAGAGTATCATGAGGGAATACTTCTCAAACCTTTACGCCAACCAATTTGAGAATCTAGATGAAATGGATGAATTCCTAGCCAATATTAACATACCCACACTGAACCAAGAAGAAGTGACCCAACTAAACAGGCCTATTTCACGCACTGAAATAGAAATGGCAATAAGAGAACTTCCACCTAAAAAAAGCCCATGGCCAGATGGATTCACACCTGACTTCTATAAGGTCTTCAAAGCTGAACTTACACCAATATTCCACAAGCTCTTCAACGAAATTGAAAATGAAGGTTCTTTACCGAACTCATTCTATGAAGCCAGTATAACCCTCATCCCCAAAGCAGACAGAGATTCATCAAAGAAAGAGAACTATAGACCTACTTCATTGATGAACATCGATGCAAAATTTCTCAACAAAATATTGGGTATCCATCTACAACAACTTATCAAAAAAATTATACACTATGATCAAACAGGATTCACCACAGAGAGGCAAAGCAGGTTCAACATATGCAAATCAATTAATATAATTCAACACATCAAAAGGAGACTCAATAGATGCAGAAAAGGCATTTGACAAGATGCAACACTGCTTAATGTTAAAAGCTCTGGAGAAACTAAGAATCAACGGAACATTCCTGAATATAATAAAGGCTGTGTATGACAAACCCACAGCTAGTATTATACTTAATGGCGAAAAGCTAAAGCCATTCCCTCTAAAATCAGGAATGAGACAAGGATGCCCACTCTCTCCACTACTCTTTATCATGGTATTAGAATTCATAGCCAATGCAATAAGGCAAGAAGCAACCATAAAGGGGACCCAAATAGGGAAAGAGGAAGAAAAATATCCCTCTTTGCAGATGACATGATTCTGTATTTAAATCATCCTATAGACTATACTCCTAAGCTCGTTGAGCTGATTCAAAACTTTGGAAGGGTATCAGGCTATAAAATTAATCCTCAAAAATCAACTTCCTTCCTCTACGCCAACAGTGAGACGTACGAGGCAACAATCAGGAAAGCAACTCCTTTTACAATAGCCACAAAGAAAATAAAGTACATAGGAATTAGCTTAACTAATAATGTAAAGAATCTTTTTGATGAAAACTTTAAAACCCTGAAAAAGGAAATTAAGGCAGAACTAAGGAAATGGAAAAACCTCCCATGCTCCTGGATTGGAAGAATCAACATCGTGAAAACGACAATCTTGCCAAGGGCTATCTACAAATTCAACGCAATACCCTTCAATATTCCAATGTCATTCTTAAAAGAAATAGAAGAGGCAATCCAAAATTTCATATGGAATAATAAAAGACCCTGTAT
Source organism: Megascapheus bottae (assembly GCF_031878675.1). NCBI lineage: Eukaryota > Metazoa > Chordata > Mammalia > Rodentia > Geomyidae > Megascapheus > Megascapheus bottae. The sequence goes on along the minus strand of NW_028327810.1, from coordinate 1,098,450 downwards.
AGCAAAAACACTTCTTAGCAGAAAGAACAGCGCTGGAGGAATTTCAATTCCAAACTTTAGACTCTATTACAGAGCAATAATTATCAAAACAGCTTGGTACTGGCACAAGACCAGGCCTGAAGCCCAATGGAATAGAACTGAGGACCCAGATATTAAACCACAGACCTATGGCCACCTAATCTTTGACAAGGGAGCCAAAAAAATAGAATGGAAGAAAGACAGCCACTTCAACAAGTTGTGCTGGCAGAACTGGTTAAGCACCTGCAGAAAAATAAGCTGGATCCTTCTTTGTCACCTTGCACTAGAATTAACTCCAAATGGATGAAAGACTTGGAGGTAAAAGCTGATACACTGAAAACTTTACAAGGAGTAGGAGATACACTAGGCCTCCTTGGCAAAGGTCGAATCTTTCTTAATATAGATGGAGAATCACAACAAATCAGAAAAAGGCTGGAAAAGTGGGACTGCATTAAACTGCACAGCTTTTGTATGGTAAAGGACATAGCTAGTAAATTGATTAGGAAGCCTACAGAATGGGAGATCTTCACCAAACATACATCGCACAAAGGCCTCATATCTAAATATATCAACAGCTCAAAAAATTAAATCACTCCAAAACTAATCTCCAAAGTAACAACCATCCCATTAAAAATGGGCCAAAGACTTAAAGAGAGTCTTCTCTGAAGAAGAAACCAAAATGGCCTGTAGACACATGAAGAAATGCTCAACATCTCTGGTCATAAAAGAAATGCAAATCAAAACAACGCTAAAATTCCACCTCACTCCAGTTAGAATGGCCAGGATCAGGAAAACGAATGACAACAGTTGCTGGAGGGGATGTGGCCAGGAGGGATCACTACTACACTGTTGGAGTGCAAACTCGTTCAACCACTATGTAAAGCAGTATGGCAGTGCCTGAAAAGGCAAAACATAGAGCTTCCCTATGACCCAGCAAATCCACTACTTGGCATTTACCCAACCATCCAGAAACGAGGGCATATTAAATCCACTTGCACATCAATGTTCATTGCAGCATTATTCACAATAGCAAAGATATGGAACCAACCTAGATGTCCCTCAGTTGATGAATGAATCCACAAGATGTGGTATTTGCACACAATGGAATTCTATGCTTTTGTCAGAAAAAAAGGCATCCCCCCATTTTTTAGGAAATGAAAAGACTTAAAAAAAATCATATTAAGCAAAGTAAGCCAGACTCAAAGGAACGTAGGCTCAATCGTTTCCCTCATTCATCATAACCAGTAGAAACCTTGGCCTTTAATAGCAAAGATTTGCAATAGAGCAAAAACTTGATACATAAGGCCATACAGTATGAAGCTAATTGAAAGGACCTCTAGGATATTGAAACAAAAGCCATATAACGAATGATTGCTTTCCTTAAGGTGCTATGTTATCTCTAATCTCTTTTGCTGTTCCTTTGTTATCTCATATTGTCACAATATCTCACTTTGTTATCTGGTATATTGGACACATTTGTTTTTGGTTACTTGAATTTGGACAGGGAAGGGGGGAAAATCAATGGGGGGGTGAGGGGGAGGGTATTGGGGACCAAGACTTGTGGAAGTGTATCAATGTATGTGAATTAATACACCTTCTATCTGGCAAATATCATGTAACCCTTCTATTAATTACCATAAAAAATACATGGAAAAAAAGCAAAAAAATAAATAAATAAAACACAAGTGACATAAAACGAACAATTTTAGGGTCCAATTAGTATTGTAATAGATTATTGGATTATGGTAAATGTATTATATTATAAATATGCATACATTGATAGTGGCAAATTATCTACAGAAAGAAAGAGAAAGGAAACAACAAAAGGAGGTAAGGCAGAAAGATAAATACAATTTTCTTACAGAAAATGTCCATACACTATGCATGAGTATGCATGCATACACATGCTGAGCATAAGATTAATAATTTCTTATTTTACTGAATATCAGCTGTACTTGAGTTGGTTTTGAGCAATGGAGTATAAAAGAGTAGATATTACCTTTACAGTGGATAAACTTGAAAACTTTCTCTTATCTCAGGAACTGAAATTAAGATCACCGATGATAAATCATGGAGATCATCCTTTACTTTGGTATAGTAACAAGGGCACTTTCTGGTATTTGTCTCCCTAATTCAATTCCAATCTAATTATGAATAAAGGGGCAGAGTTAACCAGGGTCACTGTGCAATGTACCTCTAGACTATCAATGGCGTGACAAAGAGAAAGCCTGGGAAACTCAGTATTGGAGACTATCGTCAATGACAACCAAGCACTGGGTGATCCCTTGAAATAGATCCAAGAACCAAAGAGGGACATCAGTAGAAAGACCACTCCCTCCACTCTCGAGGTATTCCTCTCCTACATGTGTCTAATGTGGATGCTTGTTATTTTCTTTAAGATTCTCTGGGATAATTCAGAATAATCACATTCTGAGATTCTTAAACTATTTACATTTACAAAAATTCTTTTGCCAAATAAGGTCTTAGTCATGGATTCTGGTGATTAGGCTGTGGGCACTTCCAAGGCCTCTGTCCAGACCACTACAGATGTTAAGAGGAAGGAGAGATGCATGAAGCATCAATTGGGAATGTGCTCTACTGTCTTTCAACATTGTTCTGACCATCTGTTAATCAAAATAAAAGCCTTATTTCTAAAAAGTAAGATATTTAAGTGAAGTTGGCCTGGGGCCAGTCAGAGAAATTCAGGGATTCAAGTACTAAAGGGAAACAGCCACAGCCAGCTTTCCTTTTGTGGACAGCAAAAGTAAATCTTACCATCGAAAAATTTGTAAAGATTAACACTCTAATTGATTAACAAGACTGCAGAAGGAATCTAGAATACATTTTGGTTTTGAAAACATGTCTAAGCCATTGCTCTTATTTGGATAAGTGTTCCCCAACGTCCCATGAGTTAAAATCTTGACCCCTGGCCTGCCTGTGGAACCTAAGAGTGCAGAAACCCTGAAAAGCCTTCTCATCATTGGCTGTATTTTCCTCGAGGAGACTTTGAGACTCCAGTCTCTTCTTCTTCCTCTTTTCACCATGAGGTGAATGGTTATGCCTCATGCTGCTGCTGTGATGGCCCCAAACAATGAGATCAACCAATCATGCACTAACATATCCAAAACTGTAAGCAAAAATAACCTTTATTTTTATAAGCTGATTGTCTCCAATAGTTGTTACAGTAACTGAAAAATTGCTAACACAACCACAAAAGATAGGAAACCTTTCCAAATAACGGTCTTTAAAAACTCTTTAGCTCGAACTTGAAAATAAAAATGTAATATTCTTTAATGATTGTTTTTTTTTCTTCTCTATGACTACAAATTTAAAAGGCTTTGGCCAATCACTGCAAAAAAAAGTATTTGCATACTTAGTGATTATTTGGTTGTCTCTGAGTACTTGACACATCATAGTAAAATTCCAACCATTACAAAATGTCTTCTAATTCATTTAGTGCACTGGACAAAACTGTAAGTGAAACTGCTTCCATCACCTGGAAGTAAACAAAGGCATTCCTGCAGCTCATATCTGTGATTAAATGGGGTTGCCCTTACCTTCACTGGGGAAAGGAGGTTTCAGAAATGAGTTTTTACTTATCTAATGGTTACTAGTCTAGTGTCTTCTAATTTCCTTGAGGTTTTTTTCTTTAATATTATACTATGACATCTATAATTCCAATTGTCTGTATTGATAAGTGATTTCGGGGTTTTACACTGGTAGTTACAATATATACCTTTCTGATAGCGGAAAGAATTGGTGTTTGATGACACGTAGCCTAGGAATGTCAGTACTACCACCCTATACTAAAGGCTCAACTAAAGCGTCAATGAAAGACCGAACTACCCTGTACAGGTTCTCCTCTACCAGAATGCATATGGAAACTAGCAGTAAAGAGGGGAATAAAGTGATTCTACAATACTCTTTGTAAGAATGCACAATCTTTCAAACTAAATCACTTAAATCCTCCAGGAGAGTTTAATCCTAGACTGGTTCTGAAGGGTGAGGAATATACTGAAGCTCTTCCCATCCCCAGGCTTCCACACCCCACACTACAACATCAGCACCTCTGAAGGTGCTCACGGCAACATCTTTACCCATATGGTGAAAGGACATGAAAATGGGTGGCAGTGAGGCATTTTATTTTTTTTTAATTTTTTTATTGTAATTAGTAAAAGGGTTACATGATATTTGCCAGTTAGAAGGTGCATTAATTCACATACATTGATACCCTTTCACATGTTTTGGTACCCGTTTCCCCCCCCACACCCCCCACCCATCTTGGTTTTCCCCCCTTCCCTATCAAATTTCAAATATCCAAATACAAATAAATTCAATATATCAGATAACAAAATGAGATACTATACCAATATGAGATAACCAAGGGACAGCAGATGAGATGAGAGACAACATAGTACATTAAGGACAACAATCATTCATTATATGGCTTTTGTTTCACTATCCTGGAGGTCCTTTCAATTAGCTTCACATTATATGTCCTCATGTATCAAGATTTTGCTCTATTGGAAATCTCTGCTAGTAGAGTCCAAGGTTTCTACTGATTATGATGAATGAGGGAAACCATTGAGCCTAAGTTCCTTTGAGTCTGGCTTACTTCACTTAATATGGCGCCGAGACAATAGGGACGCTGCCTAGCTTTCTCTGACAAAAAGAGAGAACCAGGGAGTCCTAGTAGCCAACTATCTAAAGAAATCCACAACAACAAACTCAAAAAGCAACGGGGAAGGACTCAAACTGGAAAAGAAATCCAGATAAAGCTCACATCCAACTTTCTCAAAGAATTTGGAACGCGAGGACCCTCCCCCCACCTCTCGCCCAAAGCCGCGGAAAGCCCCCAAAAAGCGGCAGCTGTCACCGGACCAAGGCGCGAAAAGCGGCTTGAGTGGGCACCGGCTCCACGCGGGGAAAGCGGGGGTGGGCACCGGCTCTAATCCACGAAAAGCGGCAGCAGTGGAGGGCACCAGGCTGGGAGCCCAACGGCTGCAGAAACCAGCACAGAACCGGGCCAGCGAATGGCAGAAGCAGCGGAACCCAGACGGGGAACCAGAACAGCAAGCAGCGGGACCCAGACGCAGAACACAGGCGGCGGCGGAGACCCGAGGGGAGTGAAAAACTCCCCACCACCGTGGAGCATCCGCAGACGGACGAAGAGGCCTGAGTAATACAGCGCATCCTCAAACACATCGGGAAAGCGGAGCGGGTGCCAAGCAATAGAACTTAACTCAGACTCCAACACCCCGCCCGAGAAAGACTGGCGGGAGCAGGGGGGCAAGGAATTTAGAATCCTGTCCCTCACCTCAACAGCCCCCTCCTTCAAGCCATTGACTGGAGATTGACAGGCGGGCTACCCATAAGACCCAGCACCCCACCAAGGGAGGCGGGGCTGCCCCAACTCCCACCCGCCCTACGGGCTCAACCCCCAGCCCTCTCACTGGAGACTGACAAGCGGGCGGACCTTAAGACTCAGCACCCCACCAGGGGAGGCGGAGCTATCCCAGCTCCCACCCGCCCACCAGGCTCCTCACCAAGGCCACTGGATCTGGAGAGTGGGGGGCTTTGGGACCCTGCCTTACAACAGTGGGTAGGGGGTGCGGGTAAATAGGAGCCAGTATATGCCCCCCCTCAATTCTCGAGCGGGGCATCCTCCAGCTGGGAATCGTGAGCAAGACACCAACGAGGGCCCCCCCGTAGTCACAGATTCTGGCAAAGCAGTGGAAACACAGGAGGGATCTGAAGAGCCGACCAGCAGCCAAGCTCCCCTTCTGAGAACCAAAAAGGCGCGGCTCCGCCCTTGGAGCCCACGTCCCCAGCTGGGCCCCGCCCCTGGGAACAGAGGGGCCTCCTGCTGGCCCTGCTTAGAGCTCCTGAAACTCTCAATCCCCAGACCCTTGGCTTGGGGCCGCCCCTGGAAACAGCACAGGAAAATGTCAGCCAACCACGCTCAGACAGAAGCTCGCATATCCATCCCATGGTTCACTGTGAGGCCACTGGTTGGGCTAAGAGCTACTCGCGCAGCAACACATAAGTTTTATTCTAATACTTTCCAAACTTTGTACTCAAACACTCTACCTACATACCCCCTGACCTCTCTCATTCTATTTTTCTATCTCTGGACCTCTGCTCCTCTTTCAACCCTTATACTGCAAGGATCTACACTTGATGGCTGTTGAGCAACATTGTATATCTAGGTGTTTAATTATTTTCTAGGCTCAGAGGGATTTAAAGACAATAGAGATTGGATTGAGAGGCTTATTGTTTTGGATATAAATCGCTTATCAGTGAATAATTAGACTAGACGGTAACTGCACAAAAAGAAAGAGTGATAACACCAATCAAAACTTGTGAACATCCAGAGTCTGCCAGCTAAAGAGGTCTAGCTTGGTTATATCTGAGAAACTATAATCGTGTTTAGTATTAATCTTGCTCCCATTTTCAAATGGGCAGAACAAGAAACTCAAGAAAAATGTCAAATCAAGAAACAACATATCCCACCTCCCCCACCCAATGTAAACAGCCAATGGAACAGTCACTGGCAAACCTAGAGGAGAGTCTTCCAAGTGCTGTACAAATGCAATTGATAAGCATCATTAATGAAAAATGTGAAAATATAAAGAAAGAGATAAGGGAGGAAGCCATAGCTGAACAAGAGGAAACCATAAACAAGGCGATAAGTGAAAAAGAAGAAGCCATAACGGAGGCCATAATAAAGGCTGTTCAAAGAAAGATGGATGAATTCATAGAATCCACAAATAAAAAGGTGACCAAACTCCAGTAAATGTTCAAAGAAAATAAAGCTACTGAGCTAACCACTCAAATGGAAATCAAGGAGCTAAAGAAATCCATACATGATCTAAAAGAAGAGATGCAAGGAATCAAAAATGAGCAATTAGTAGCAAGGGAGATGAAAAATAAAGTAGATAGCTTTGATAGCAGGTTAGACAATGCAGAGGAGAGAATTTCCGGGGCTGAAGATAATTTAGGTATTATAGAGAAAGAACAGAAAATGAGTCAATCCAAATCGAGGAAAAATGAGAGAGCGCTCCATGACGTCCAAGACAAAATCAGGAAGCCTAATTTAAGGCTAATTGGTATTGAGGAGGGCGTGGAGAAAGAGGTCAATAGTATTGGAAATATACTTCAGGGAATCATCTCAGAGAATTTCCCAAATATCCAGGAGGGCAGACCCATCCAGATACAAGAAGCTTTTAGAACCCCAAACAGACCTGACCAGAAAAGAACATCTCACCGCCACATCGTAATCTGAACTGGATCAGTAGAAACCAAAAAAAGGATCCTAAAGGCAGCCAGGGAAAAGGGTTCAATAACCTATAAAGAAAACCAATCAGAATAACCCCATATTACTCAGCAGAGACCATGCAAGCAAGAAGTGACTGGAAGCATATATGTCATGCCCTTAAGTCAAATAACTACCAACCAAGAATATTGTACCCAGATAAGCTCTCATTCATAACTGAGGGAACAATAAAAACATTGCATTCCAGGGAAAAGCTGCAACAATATGTTGCAACAAAACCAACACTACAGAGAATTCTGAAAGATGTTCTATACCTAGAAAACCAAAATAAATGCAATATAGGGAAAGAAATGGCACCTAAACAGAATACCACCTAAGGACCACAAGAACTGTCAAGACACAGGCCCTAATAAAAGCTTTTAAAAATGGTAGGACCTAATAAACATCTCTCAATCCTAATGCTCAATATCAATGGACTCAACTCTCCAATTAAACGGGAGAGGCTGTCTAGTTGGATCAAAAAGCAAGAGCCATCATTCTTCTGTCTTCAAGAGACACATCTTACCCAAAAAAACAAGCATCTTTTTAAAGTGAGAGGTTGGAATGAACTTTATCAAGCTAACGGCCCCCATAAACAGGCTGGAGTTGCCATCCTCATATCAGATAAAATAGACTTCAAACCAAAATTAGTAAGAAAAGACAAAGAAGGTTACTACATACTACTAAAGGGATCTTTCCTCCAGGAAGACATAACCATCCTAAATATTTACACACCCAATCCCGGAGCTCCAAACTTCATCAAACAATCTTTACTTACACTGAAACCATACATAGATCGAAATACAGTGATTGTCGGTGACTTTAACACACCACTTCCACCTATGGACAGATCAACAAGGCAAAAACTCAACAGAGAAAACTTAGAACTGAACAATTATATAGACCAACTAGATCTAACAGACATCTGCAGAATATTCCACCCAGCAACAACACAATGTACGTTTTTTTCAGCAGCACATGGAACATTTTCCAAAATAGATCACATCTTAGGCCGTAAAACAAACCTGGACAGATTCAGAAACACAGAAATTATCCCATGCACACTCTCAGACCACAAAGGCATCAAACTGGAACTGAACACACATCTCCACCAACGAAAACCCTGTAAGTCATGGAGACTGAACAACACATTGCTGAACCACCAATGGGTCATCGAATAGATCAGAACAGAAGTCCAACAGTTTATTAAATTTAACAGTGAGGAGCACACAAAATACCAACGACTTTGGGACACAGCAAAGGCAGTACTCAGAGGAAAATTTATAGCGCTGAGTGCCTACAACAACAAGTTGGAAAAATTGCAAACCAACAAGTTAATGTCTCACCTTAAGCTCCTGGAAAAAGAGCAACAAACCAACCCTAATCCCAGTAGAAGAAAGCAAATAATTAAAATCAAAGCAAAAATAAATGATTTGGAATCCAAAAAAACTATAGAAAGTATCAACAAAACAAGGAGTTGGTTCTTTGAAAGAATTAACAAAATTGACAAGCCCTTAGCAAATCTTACCAAAAAAAGAAGAGAGCATATCGAAAAAAACAAAATCGCAGATGAAAATGGTAATATCACGACAGAAATTACCAAGATCCAGAATATCATGAGGGAATACTTCTCAAACCTTTATGCCAACAAATTTGAGAATCTAGATGAAATGGATGAATTCCTAGCCAATATTAACATACCCACCCTGAACCAAGAAGAACTAAGCCAACTCAACAGGCCTATTTCAAGCTCTGAAATAGAAATGGCAATTAGAGAACTTCCACCTAAGAAAAGTCCAGGGCCAGATGGATTCACAGCTGAATTCTATAAGGTCTTCAAAGCAGAGCTCACACCATTACTCCTCAAGCTCTTCAACGAAATTGAAAATGAAGGTTCCTTACCAAACTCATTCTATGAAGCCAGTATAACCCTCATCCCCAAACCAGACGGAGATTCATCAAAGAAAGAGAACTATAGACATATATCTTTGATGAACAGTGAGGCATTTTAAAACAATATAGAGCTATGGGTAAAATTCAGTTGCAAAGTACATGTTTTGCATGTACAAGACACTGGGATCCATTTTCAACGTGCACACATGAATGCATGCACACAAACACACACACAAATACACACACACACACACACACACACACACACACACACACACACTACTATCACCTTTTCCACCATAGGTAGCTTAAACTCACAATCTTCTTTCCTTAACAACCTCGTCCTTGTCTCATTTAAACATTTGAACAACTCTTTCTCATGCTTACATCCCAAAGGTAAGTTTTGAGACATCTCACCTTAAACAAATGATCTTTGAGATGTCCCCAAGTGCTCAGTTCTACTTGCCAACTTTTACCTTCTAAGAGAAGATCCTACTTAAGTAAAAGGAAAATTCCTGGAAGCTGCTTTCTTGGTACAGACTTTAACTTTTTTTTTCTGGTCCTGGGGCTAGAACTCTGAGTCTTGGAGCTGTCTCTGAGCTTTATTCTGCTCAAGTCTAGCACTCTCCCACTGGTATCACAGGTCCACTTATTGCTTTTTCTGTGATTAACTGGAAATAAGAGTCTCAGGGACTTTCCTGTCAAGACTAGCTTTAAATCCTCATCCTCAGATCTCAGTCTACAAAATAGTTGGGATTATAGACATGAGCCACTGTCATCGGGCTTCCACTGTAACTTTCTGTGCCCTCCTGATTTTCCTTTCTTCCCCCAAATCTATGCATGTTTCTATTTTGTTCCTACGGTTGCCTATGTTACCACCACCCACAAATAACATGAGGATTAATCTAGGAGAATGTACATACCAGTGTTAGCACTGTTGAGCCAAGTATGACAGAGTGATTTGAGCGAAATTGTTGTAATAGTGACAAAATGATTTTGATTGAGGTTCCATTAAGACTTGCAATGCAGTTCCAGGCTCTGTGGGCCTTGGATCTGTTACACTTGCTCTGCTTCTTTGCAATGACTTGGAGAAAGCTTGCTCTGGAATGAGCCTAGAGCCTTGTCCACGGGCTGTCAAGGTTTTCAGTGGAAGCCACTGCCATGGCTGCCTTCCTTAGGATCCCAGGAGTGAGGCCCAACACCATATTTCTTTCCCCTGTTGTAGACAACATCCTTCCTCATCTACAGATTCCACCTCCCCCAGCTTCCAGCTTCCAGTTGGCATGTGCTCAAAAGTATCATTTCTTTCCTTCCTCTATTGCTGACAAGTTAACTAGGTACTCCATGTTACTCTATATGCCTTTCTAAAATACCTCCTGGTATTTCTCCTTATAGCTATGATATGGATGGAATTGGGAACCTCGGGTTTGTCGTGGATCTAAATAAGTGTCAACTTGCTTATGTAGTGTAAGCCAAGCATGCCCCATTAGTAGACAGTGGAGATCTTTATTATAACAAAGGACACTCAGAATAACTCCCAAGTCATTCAAAAATAACCTAAGGATAAGAATTTGGAAGCTAATTCGATTGTGACACATGGACCACATGGATCTATTGGCAAGTCTCAAGGTAAAGGTTGAAGAACATTGAATTTTCAGTCAAAAGAATAACTCTCAAATCCAGTCTCTGCTGCTTTGTAACTGAATGACCTTCAATGAAGTTTGTGCATTAATAGATGAGTTATCCCATGCCGTCCTGCATCTGTTTACTTCTGGTTTCCGCTCCTCCCAATAAGAACAAGATTACTGCGTGTAAACCTAGCACCCCGGATACAGAGACAAGAGGATCACAGGTTTAAGGCCCAGGCCTTCTATCAAAATGAAAACAAAATGCAAACAAACAAAAACCCACCAAAACAAAGATTCCCATTCCTTCCAACTGAAACAAACAGAATAGTGCAGAAGGACTGATGTGCCAGGAACAAGTGTGAACCTTCAGAGAATTTCCAGCTCTCCATCACTCAGTCTCAGTCTCACTTACAACGTTCATGTGACCGAGCCAGGGCTAGCCTAATGGTAATGCATGGCCAGTCACTTCTGTGTATCCTTCCACTAAGACCAGCAAACTCCAGGCCTCTGAGTGAGGCTGCCCTACACTGGCCAGCTCTGAGAAACCCAACAACACACTCCAGACCCTCAAGCAGGGCCATTGAAAATTAGCTCATCCTAATTTCAGATCAGAATTACCCAGACAAGACAAAGACAAACAAATTAAATTCTTGTTGCTATGAAAAGCCACTATGATATTTTTCTTTTTCTTTCATTATTTATTAACTTTGATTTTTACATCATATTTCAAATGTCATGTTTAACAAACAAGTATTCAAGAAGGGAATCTCTATATACAATCACTGGCATTTAGATTTTAGAACATAATTAAAATTAAGCTGAGGGTTTGTATGTTGTAGATACATAATAATCTAGGTAATAAAACATTATATCTAGGGCAGAAGTTTGCCTACTGGTAGAGTGTTTGCCTTGCATGCACAAGACCTGGGATCAATTCCTCGGTACCACACACATAGAACAAAGCAGGACCTGGTGATGTGACTCAAGAGCTAGAGCTCTAGCCTTGAGAAAGCCCAAGGGCAGTGCTCAGGCCCTGAGTTCAAGACCCAGGACTGGCAAAAAAAACCCAAAACCCCAGAAAACAAAAACAATAATAAAATAAAACATTATGTCTATAGAGCATATAGCCCATCATATATTTTTATGTCTATGTAGTTATGATTATATGTCCAATACCATGCCCATAACATTGGGTACCCAAATATTGAGTCATTGCTCTTGTACTGTGTGGATCTAATATCCACATATTAAGGATACCATGTGCCTTTTGTTCATTTGGTCTTGACTTACCTCACTCAACATTATTTGCTCTAGCTTCATTCAATTCCCAGCGAACGCCATTCAGTCACTATGTTTTACAATAGGTATCTACTCAGAAAAATCTTGGTATATACAGATAGATAGATAGACAGACATACATACAGACAGACAGACAGATAGATGACTTGGATTACTATAAAATCTATTTTTTAAAGAAATGCATAGTACATGTCAGGTGGAAGTACATAGTAGACACATTTTACAGCAAAACCTTCTCTAATATTTTTTGAAGGCTGTATGTGTTGGGACAAATAAAAGAGATACAAATGAAATAAACAAAAACAGGAGATGCACAGCAGAGCTGAAGTCAGACCTAGGTCCAGACCTAAAGCAAAACCAGCAGTTGTCCCCTGTCATGTCTCTGTCCTGCCTCCTGATCTATTGCAGGTACATTGCTCAGATCTCCTCCCACTGTCAGAACACATAGACAGAAGAAGTTTTCTTGACCCAAGTAGAGGCAAGTCCCACGCAAGGGCTGCACCGGGCCCAGGTTGGGGCCAGTTTGTCCTGAGTGAACCAATCACAATGACCACATAGATGGGTCTCTTGCCCCTTTAAATCACATGTGGCTCCTTGGCTACACTAATCCATGGAAAATGTGCTATTTGGCCACAAATAAAACCAGCAGAAATCTAGAATAAAGAATCGTGCTCTGGCGAACTTCTAATTCACTGTAAGAGTCACTTAAGAGTCCAGTAAGGCTGAAAACAAACTCCTCTCAGAAACAGCTACTTGACCCTATCCAACTGTTCCTCATTAATCACTGTTACATGGAGCAAATTTTGGGGCCCTAAGGAAAATGGAACTAATAGGCACAGATTTCTGAAAAGGCATTTTATTATATTTGACTTCCCAACATATTGTGTTCCAATGGGGCATTGGGTGTTGGATACTGAGATTTCTGAGACTTTGGTTTCGATGGTGAATTTATAGATGATATCTGGTGAGAACTAAACCATTAGGTTAGAGAGAGTGAAGGAAAGTTTGTGATTATTTAAATGAAAAGTAGATTAAAATAACAAGTCTATCTCTGGTTATGGGCATTGCAGTAGTATAGCTTTTGCTACTGTTGCTCTAGTTTAACATGACAGGTGCTCTGCGTATGAATGAGTAGTTTGTGCACATTGTTAAACTGAAAACCTTTTATTTGAAAAAAGATTGAATGTTTTACCGAATTTAAAACTAATATACACCCAAACAATTAAAGATGTATAGCAAACCATTTCTATTATAATACTTGAGCTTTTAGGAAGTCTAGCAAAGCAGCAAGCAGATTAAAATGTCTGCTGCCCACTCCTTCTGTCTGCTTTATGCCACTCTAATCACGCTGTCATTTCTGGTGAACTAAAATGCACACCTTTTGGTATCATGTAAAACAGCTCAACGAGTTAAAGACATGATGTGGTCGTGTCGACTCTTTCCGGGGCATACAGAGACACACAGGAATGAATTTACAGACAATTATGTAACCTTAGACAGCAGCTGCATTCGGAAGCAAATTAAAATTCAAAAAACAAACTGGAACTATTTTTGATGCATATGAAATAATGCAGAATTGTTTCGTGAATTCTAAAATGTCTGAGAGTTCAATAATATTTGATTACATTAAACTGGTTATTCCTTTTACTTTCTGGAACTTAATTTGCCTGTGATTTTTCTTCCAGAAAGTATAAACACCACATGTTGACTGAATCAGCAGAATTTATATGGGGGGTCAGAAAATACATGTGCTCAAAATGCTGCACCTCACTAAGCTTTTGTATAGAAAGTTTAGCAAAGAGGGAAACTACTGGAGAAACAAGCAAACCTTAATGCTAGACTTAGTGCAATACACAGAAAAAGGCTAATGGAACATGGAGGTTTGGTTAATTTTCTCCCCTCTGGAAATTGTTTAAGTGTAAATAAAATTTACAAATATGAATTCTATGTGCATATTATACTTGGCTAAGCCATAAAATGGAATCACAGAACTACAAAGGTAAAATGAACCAGGAGATCTTCTATGGGAGGAAAGGTTTAAGACTCAAATGGAGTGGGTAATGGCCTGAGAACACTGCTGATGGGTAATGAAATCATGGTTAGAATCCATCCACGGTTATGGGCATTCCCACATATTCCAATGGACAGGTTACTGAGTGGTTCATTTGGTCCACACAAGATGTGAGGAGAAAGTAGGTTTATTCTATTCTCTGACACTTCAGATCAGCTTCCTGGATTCCTTTTCTATCACTGGATAAAAATATGAGAAAGTGTCATGGCTCTTGCTGTACCTTTACATTCTAAGAGTAGAAGGCATACTAGCACAATGATGTTCATTGCAACATTATTCACCACAGCTAATATATGGAATCAACCCAGACGCCTCTCAGTACATGACTGGATCAAGAAGATGTGGTATTTATACACAATGGAATTCTATGTTGCCATCAAAAAGAATGACATCATCCTATTCATACCAAAATGGAAAGACTTGGAAAAACATAATATTAAGTGAAGAAAGCCAGACCCAAAGGAACATAGGCTCCATGGTTTCCCTCACTGTAATAATTAGTACACAGCTAGGATTCTCCTAGCAGAGGATTGCAGTAGCTCAAAACCTAGTTACAGAAGGTCTTATAGAATGGGACTATGTGAAAGGATCTCTAGGATGTGGAAACAAGAGCTGTATCTTGTGTGATTGTTGTTCTTAATGTACTATGGCATTTCTCTTCTCTTTTGTTGCCCTTTGGTTAATCTCAAATTGTTACAGTATCTTACCTTGTTACTTAGTATATTGTATATATGTTTATTTATTTATTTGAAATAGGAAAGGGAAGGGGGAAACAAGATGATTGGAAGGAGAGGATGGAAGGGGAATGGAGACCAAAACACGAGAAGGGGTATCAATTTGTTAGAAGTAATGCACTACTACTTGATGAATGTAATTATAACTCCTCTATACATTATCCCAATAATTAAAAAAAGAGAAAAACAAAACAAAAAATAGAAAGTGTGTGGGGTAGCACAGAAATGGATGGAGAGAGAGTGGACAAAGGCAGCAGTGGTACTCACTAGACTAGGTTGAAAATGAACTGTACCGTGGGTGGGTGGGAGCAGGAGGGAAACACTGGGAGAGAACAAAGGAAGGGGTGACATTTTCCAAAAAGAAATGTACTCTTTACCCGATGTAACTATACCCCTCTGTTCATCATCTTTATAATAACATTTTTTGCCAGTCTTGGGGCTTGAACTCGGGGCCTAAGCACTGTCCTTGAGCTTTCTCAAGGCTAGTGCTCTGCCACTTGAGGCACAATGCCACTTCTGGCTTTTTCTGTTTATGTGGTACCAAGTAGTCGAACCCAGGGATTTGTGCATGCTAGGCAAGCACTCTACCAGTAGGCCATGCTCCTGGCACTATCATAACAATTTCTGAAATTTGTAAGAATATTCTTACTTCAGTGAGGTAGTGGTGAGTCTTATCTGTAATCTTAGATACTGATTCACCTGAACTTGGAGAATTACAAACCCAGCCTGGGCAGAAAAGTCTGTGAGACTTTTACCTCGATTATACACTAGAAGTTAATCAAAGTGGAATCTAGCTCAGTTAGTTCTAGCTCAATTTATTTCAACTCAATTAATCTAGAAGTAGAGGTGTGGCTCAAATGGTAGAGCACCGTACTTCAGCAAGAAAGCCAAATTAGAGCAGGAGTCACTGAGGTCAAGCCTCAATAAATAACACACACACACACACACACACACACACACACACACACACAAACACACACACACAAAATTTAACCAGCTTCCCTTATGGAACTTTCTACAATTCAGTTGGTAATGTGAGCTCACTTTCCTCTACCATTCTCACTCTAGTCCCTCTCATGGTCACCAAGTGATCAGAACAGTTGGGATTTGAACAATGTGCAGGAGGATCTCTTAAATCTCTTCACTTGGGCCTACTCTTTATTGTCCCTGCCACACACCACCACCGCTACGCCCACTCCCCCCCCCCGCCACCCCAATCCAGTAAAGGCAACCATGTTCCACACAAAGTCTCCTTTAAAAGGATCTCACTTCTTTGCAAGCCTAGTGGTACATGCCTGCAATCCCAGTACTAAGAAAGTTGAGGCCGGCTGATCACAAGTTCAATGCCAGCCTGAGGTGCATTGGGAGATCCTATCACAACTTTTTTTTAGTCTCACTTCTGATGTAGGGAAACTTTTGCCACAGGTGACATGCCCATGTCCCCACCAAAGTCCTTTCTCCCACGGGCACCACTGCCAGACCGCGGCAGCTCCAGCTAGTCCAGTCCAGTGCATTTTACTATTCCCCTAGTCTCTCACATTGTAATATACATAAATCAACTGGTCTCAGGCTTTCCTCATGGGGGAAGGGCCACCTTGCCATCCACCAAGGACTCACTCTCTTGCTCACATTCTCTTCACTCCACCACTCTCATTCAGAGATGTGCTCATTCAGGTGGAGCTTACTGCACCACCACAGAAAATAACATGCCCAGGCAATTCCTTGAGGAGCTGGATGTTCTGGGCACAACTGTGTTTATCCCAATATTTGGGACTCGACCACATCTCAGAAGCAAAAGGAACGGAGGTACAGAAGTCACATTTAAGATCTTAATATTGCCTCTGTCATCTAACGAAACCAAAACAACAACAACTAAAGATAAGTATTAGGATGATTGGGTAAATTAATGCTGACTTTTCCAAACTGCCCTCTCATGAATATTCATGTTAGCTCAACAATAGCTTAAGAAAATAATTACAAGTCCTAACAAGTAAAAGGAAATATGAAATTCTTTCAATGATGTATCAGTTGCTAAAGTATTGAGAGGCCTCCATCCCCTGAACTCACTTTTCCCTTCACTCAGGATACATTTATGAGAGATTTGCAATCTTTCAAATTGTTCAAATGCAGGTTTCCACGTTCTCTGTCTTTGTTAGCTCTAAAGAGAAACCCTGGGCTGTGTCAAGGCTTACGTTTCCTGTGGCAGCTGATGAACCCATTGTGGATTCTCATGAGGAGAACCACTGAACAGAGGAAATGGCCAAGCATTTATTTCGTGGCCTCTGACAGAGATTCTGCTATAGTTACCATTACAGAGGAGAATTTTGAAATAAAATTCTTCTTTTACCGAAGGTGGCAGCATACTATACTGGACATTTCTGTTCTCCCATCATTTTGTCTTCTCATCATTTCTCAGTGCTACTTCGTGAGGCCTCCTGAAGAGTGGCTTATCCATTTGAGAAACTCCAAGGCTAGTGGAACAGCCATGAATTCTCTGCCACAGATTGAAGACAACTAATGCCACTTATTAGAAAATCAAGTTTTATCATTGCTGTTTCTCTTATCCTGTCCTCACGAAAGTATTCACTTAAGCAGACATTCTCCTACCGTCTGTCTGCCTGCTTCCCAAAGAAAGAATCCTGGGGTTCGAAGTGTGGCTCAGGTGGTAGAGCACTTGAAAGCATTTAATACAGATTTCAAACCCAAGTCTTGGAGAAAGAGGGGGAAAGGATGGGAGGAAAGGAAGGAAAGCAAAACTAATCTCCAGAGTAACAACCATCCCATTAAAAAATGGGCCAAAGACTTAAAGAGTCTTCTCTGAAGAAGAAACCAAAATGGCCTATAGACACATGAAGAAATGCACAACATCTCTGGTCATAACAGAAACGCAAATCAAAACAACTCTAAGATTCCACCTCACTCCACTTAGAATGGCCAGGATCAGGAAAACGAATGACAACAGATGCTGGAGGGGATGTGGCTAGGAGGGATCACTACTACACTGTTGGTGGGAGTGCAAACTCATTCAATCACTATGGAAAGCAGTATTGCAGTGCCTCAAAAGACTAAACATAGAACTCCCCTATGACCCAGCAATTCCACTACTTGGCATTTACCCAACCATCCCAAAACTAGGGCATACTAAATCCAGTAGCACAACAATGTTCATTGCAGCACTATTCACCATAGAAAATATATGGATCCAACCTAGATGTCCCTCAGTTGATGAGTGGATCAACCAGTTGTGGTATTTTTACACAATGGAATTCTATTCTGCTGTCAGAAAAAATGACATTGAACCATTTGTTAGGAAATGGAAAGACTTAGAAAAAATCATATTAAGTGAAGTAAGCCAGACTCAAAGGAACTTAGGCTTAATGGTTTCCCTTATTTGTCATAATCAGCAGAAACTTTGTCCTCTACTAGCAGAGATCTTCAATAAAGCAAATCCTTGATACATAAGGCCATATAGTATGAACCTAATTGAAAGGAACTCCAGGATATTGAAACAAAGGCCATATTATGAATGATTGTTGTTCTAAATGTAGTATGTTATCTCTCATCTCCTTTGCTGTACCTTGGGTATCTCATATTGTTACAGTATCTCACTTTCTTTTATGATATATTGAATTTATTTGAAATTTGATAGGGAAGGGGAAAACCAAGACGGGGAGATGGGTCGTGGGTGGGGGGGAGGGTAATGGGTAACAAGACATGTGAAAAGGTTTCAATGTATGTGAATTAATCCACCTTCTATCTGGCAAAATCATGTAACTCTTTTATTAATTACAATAAAATTTATAAAAAATTTCTGAAAGATGAGATGGTTATAGTTAATATTGTTACTTAGTTGTATTTTCATTCAAATTGAAGTGGGTGTGTGATGTGATTCTAAAGCCGTGTGTTCATTTTTGATGCCTTGCATCTCTTCTTTTAGATCATGTATGGATTTCTTTAGCTCCTTGATTTCCATTTGAGTGGTTAACTCAGTAGCCTTATTTTCTTTGAACATTTGCTGGAGTTCGGTCACCTTTTTATTTGTGGATTCTATGAATTCATCCATCTTTCTTTGAAAAACCTTTATTATGGTTTCTTCTTTTTCACTTATCACCTTGTTTATGGTTTCCTTTTGCTCAGCTATGGCTTCCTCCCTTATCTCTTTCTTTATATTTTCACATTTTTCATTAATGGTATTTATCAATTGCATTTGTACAGCACTTGGAAGACTCTCCTCTAGGTTTGCCAGTGACTGTTCCATTGGCTGTTTACATTGGGTGGGGGGGGTGGGGTTTGTTGTTTCTTGATTTGACATTTTTCTTGAGTTTCTTGTTCTGCCCATTTGAAAATGGGAGCAAGATTAATACTAAACATGATTATAGATATTCAGATATAACCAACCTAGACCTCTGTAGCTGGAAGACTCCGGATGTTCACAAGTTTTGATTGGTGTTATCACTCTTTCTTTTTGTGCAGTTACTGACTAGTCTAATTATTCACTGATAAGCAGTTTATATCCAAACCAATAAGCCTCTCAATCCAATCTCTATTGTCATTAAGTCCCTCTGAGCCTAGAGAATATTGAAACACCTAGATATAGAGTGTTGCTCAACAGCCATCAAGTGTAGATCTATGCAGTATAAGAGTTGAAAGAGGAGCAGAGGTCCAGAGACAGAAAAATAGAATGAGAGAGGTCAGGGGGTACGTAGGTAGCGAATTTGAGTACAAAGTTTGGAAAGTATTAGAATAAAACTTAAGTGTTGCTGCGTGACTAGCTCTTAGCCCAACCAGTGGCCTCACAGTGGATCATGGGATGGATCTGCAAGCAATTAGTAGCAAGGGAGATGAAAAATAAAGTAGATAGCTTTGATAGCAGGTTAGACAATGCAGAGGAGAGAATTTTCGGGGCTGAAGATAATTTAGTTATTATAGAGAAAGAACAGAAAATGAGTCAATCCAAATCGAGGAAAAATGAGAGAGCGCTCCATGACGTCCAAGACAAAATCAGGAAGCCTAATTTAAGGCTAATTGGTATTGAGGAGGGCGTGGAGAAAGAGGTCAATGGTATTGGAAATATACTTCAGGGAATCATCTCAGAGAATTTCCCAAATATCCAGGAGGGCAGACCCATCCAGATACAAGAAGCTTTTAGAACCCCAAACAGACCTGACCAGAAAAGAACATCACACCACCACATCGTAATCCGAACTGGATCAATAGAAACCAAAAAAAGGATCCCAAAGGCAGCCAGGGAAAAGGGTTCAGTAACCTATAAAGGAAACCCAATCAGAATAACCCCAGATTACTCAGCAGAGACCATGCAAGCAAGAAGTGACTGGAAGCATATATGTTACGTCCTTAAGTCAAATAACTACCAACCAAGAATACTGTAGCCACCTAAGCTCTCATTCATAACTGAGGGAACAATAAAAATATTGCATTCCAGGGAAAAGCTGCAACAATATGTTGCAACAAAACCAACACTACAGAGAATTCTGAAAGATGTTCTATACATAGAAAACCAAAATAACTGCAATATAGGGAAAGAAATGGCACCTAAACAGCATACCATCTAAGGACTACAAGAACTGTCAAGACACAGGCCCTAAGAAAAGCTTTTAAAAATGGTAGGAACGAATAAATATCTCTCAATCCTAACTCTCAATTCCAATGGACTTAACTCTCCAATTAAAAGGCATAGGCTGTCTAGTTGGATCAAAAAGCAATAGCCATCGTTCTCCTGTTTTCAAGAGACACATCTTACTCAAGAAAACAAGCATCTTTTGAAAGTGAGAGGTTGGAATAAACTCTATCAAGCTAACGGCCCCCATAAACAGGCTGGAGTTGCCATCCTCAGATCAGATAAAATAGACTTCAAACCAAAATTAGTAAGAAAAGACAAAGAAGGTTACTACATACTACTAAAGGGATCTTTCCTCCAGGAAGATATAACGATCTTAAATATTTACACACCCAATCCCCGAGCTCCAAACTTCATCAAGCAAACTTTATTTACACTGAAACCATACATAGATCGAAATACAGTGATTGTCGGTGACTTTAACACATCACTCTCACCTATGGACAGATCAAAAAGGCAAAAACTCAACAGAGAAACCTTAGAATTGAACAACTATATAGACCAACTAGATCTAACAGACATCTGCAGAATATTCCACCCAGCAACAACACAATATACCTTTTTCTCAGCAGCACATGGAACATTTTCCAAAATAGATCACATCTTAGGCCATAAAACAAACCTGGACAGATTCAGAAACACTGAAATTATTCCATGCACACTCTCAGACCACAAAGGCATCAAACTGGAACTGAACACATATCTCCACCAACGAAAACCCTGTAACTCATGGAGACTGAACAACACATTGTTGAATCACCAATGGGTCATTGAAGAGATCAGAACAGAAATCCAACAGTTTATGAAATTTAACAGTAAGGAGAACACAAAATACTAACTCCTTTGGGACACAGCAAAGGCAGTTCTCAGAGGAAAATTTATGGCGCTGAGTGCCTACAACAACAAGTTGGAAAAATTGCAAACCAACAAGTTAATGTCTCACCTTAAACTCCTGGAAAAAGAGCAACAAACCAACAATAATCACAGTAGAAGAAAGCAAATAATTAAAATCAAAGCAGAATTAAATGATTTGGAATCCAAAAACACTACAGAAAGTATCAACAAAACAAGGAGTTGGTTCTTTGAAAGAATTAACAAAATTGACAAGCCCTTAGCAAATCCTACCAAAAAAAGAAGACAGCATATCAAAATAAACAAAATCTCAGATGAAAATGGTAATATCACGACAGAAATTACCAAGATCCAGAATATCATGAGGGAATACTTCTCAAACCTTTATGCCAACAAATTTGAGAATCTAGATGAAATGGATGAATTCCTAGCCAATATTAACATACACACACTGAACCAAGAAGAACTAAGCCAACTCAACAGGCCTATTTCAAGCTCTGAAATAAAAATGGCAATTAGAGAACTTCCACCTAAGAAAAGCCCAGGGCCAGATGGATTCACAGCTGAATTCTGCAAGTTCTTCAAAGCAGAGCTCACACCAATACTCCCCAAGGTCTTCAACGAAATTGAAAATGAAGGTTCCTTACCAAACTCATTCTATGAAGCCGTATAACCCTCATCCCCAAACCAGACAGAGACTCATCAAAGAAAGAGAACTAAAGACCTATATCTTTGATGAAAATCGATGCAAAACTTCTTAGCAAAATACTGGCCAACCGTCTACAACAACTCATCAAAAAAATTATACACTATGATCAAACTGGATTCATCACAGGGAGGCAAAGCTGGTTCGACATACGCAAATCAATTAATATAATTCAACACATCAACAGGAGCAAGGACAAAAATCACATGATTGTTTCAATAGATGCGGAAAAGGCATTTGACAAGATCCAACAGCCCTTTATGTTAAAAGCTCTGGAGAAACTAGGAATCCATGGAACATTCCTCAATGTAATAAAGGCTGTGTATGAGAAACCTACTGCTATTATTACACTTAATGGTGAAAATCTAAAGCCATTCCCTCTAAAATCAGGAACGAGACAAGGATGCCCACTCTCTCCACTCTCTTTAACATAGTACTAGAATTCCTAGCCAGTGCAATAAGGCAAGAAGCAAGCATAAAGTGGATCCAAGTAGGGAAAGAGGAAATAAAACTATCCCTCTTTGCAGATGACATGATTCTGTATTTAAAGAATCCTATAGACTCTACTCCCAAGCTCCTTGAGCTGATTCAACGCTTTGGAAGAGTAGCAGGCTATAAAATCAACCCTCAAAAATCAACTGCCTTCGTTTACGCCAACAGTGAGAGGAACGAGGCAATAATCAGGAAAGCAACTCCTTTCGCAATAGCCTCAAAGAAAATAAAGTACCTAGGAATTAGCTTAACTAAGAATGTAAAGGACCTTTTTGACGAAAACTTTGAGACCCTAAAAAAGGAAATTAAAGCAGAACTAAGGAAATGGAAAAACCTCCCATGCTCCTGGATTGGAAGAATCAACATTGTGAAAATGACAATCTTGCCAAGAGCTATCTACAAATTCAACACAATATCCATCAATATCCCAATGTCATTCTTTAAAGAAATAGAAGAGGCAATCCAAAATTTCATATGGAATAATAAAAGACCCCGTATAGCAAAAACACTTCTTAGCAGAAAGAACAGCGCTGGAGGAATTTCAATTCCAAATTTTAGACTCTATTACAGAGCTATAATTCTCAAAACTGCTTGGTACTGGCACAGGAACAGGCCTGAAGACCAATGGAATAGAACTGAGGACCCAGATATTAAACCACAGACCTATGGCCACCTAATCTTTGACAAGGGAGCCAAAAAATTAGAATGGAAGGAAGACAGCCTCTTCAACAAGTTGTGCTGGCAGAACTGGTTAAGCACCTGCAGAAAACTAAAGCTGGATCCTTCTTTGTCACCTTGCACTAGAATTAACTCCAAATGGATCAAAGACCTGGAGGTAAAAGCTGACACACTGAAAACTTTACAGGAAGGAATAGGAGATACACTAGGCCTCCTTGGCACAGGTAGGACCAAGAATCACAACAAATCAGAGAAAGGCTGGAAAAGTGGGACTGCATTAAACTGCAGAGCTTTTGTATAGCAAAGGACATAGCTAGTAAACTAATCAGGAAGCCTACAGAATGGGAGAAGATCTTCACCAACCAAACAACGGACAAAGGCCTCCTATCTAAAATATATCATCAACTCAAAAAATTGAATCACTACAAAACTAAGTTTCAAAGTAACAGTCATCCCATTAAAAAATGGGCCAAAGACTTAAAGAGAGTCTTCGCTGAAGAAGAAACAAAAATGGCCTATAGAAACATGAAGAAATGCTCAACATCTCTGGTCATAAAAGAAATGCAAATCAAAACAACTCTAAGATTCCACCTCACTCCAGTTAGAATGGCCAGGATCAGGAAATCGAATGACAACAGATGCTGGAGGGGATATGGCCAGGAGGGATCACTACTACACTGTTGGTGGGAGTGCAAACTCATTCTACCTCTATGGAAACCAGTGTGGCAGTGACTCAAAAGACTAAACAAAGAACTCCCCTATGACCCAGCAATTCCACTACTTGGCATTTACCCAACCATCCAGAAACAAGGACATACTAAACCCACTAACACAACAATGTTCATTGCAGCACTATTAACCATAGCAAAGATATGGAACCAATCCAGATGTCCCTCAGTTAATGAGTGGATCAACAAGTTTTGGTATTTGTACACAATGGAATTCTATGCTGCTGTGAGAAAGAATGACATCGCCCCATTTGTTAGGATATAGAAAGACTTAGAACAAATCATATTAAGTGAAGTAAGCCAGACTCAAAGGAACTTAGGCTCAGTGGTTTCTCATTCGTCATAATCAGTAGAAACCTTGGGCTCTGCTAGCAGAGATTTGCAATAGAGCAAAAGGCCATATATAAGGCCATATAATGTGAAGCTAATTGAAAGGACCTCCAGGATATTGAAACAAAAGCCATATAATGAATGATTGTTTTCCTTAATGTACTATGTTGTCTCTCATCTCCTTTGCTGTCCCTTGGTTATCTCATATTGGTATAGCATCTCACTTTGTTATCTGATATATTGAATTATTTGTATTTGGATATTTGAAATTTGATAGGGAAGGGGGGAAAACCAAGATGGGTGGGGGTGTGGGGGGGAGGGAAATGGGTACCAAGACATGTGAAATGGTATCAATGTATGTGAATTAATGCACCTTCTATCTGGCAAATATCACGTAACCCTTTTACTAATTAAAACAAAAAAAAAATTAAAAAAAAAAAGCCGTGTGGTTTTTTTTTTGTGCTTGTCTTCTTCAACCACCTGGTGGTAATTTTAGGTACTGACATCAGGCCTGTTGGGATTGTTGTTAGTTTTTATTTCTGGAGAAGTCCATTAGCCTATGGCTGTCATGGACAAAGCCACCTTTCTGGCAGGTTTCCTCCACTGATGGTGCATGGGGGATTTTATGTAGCTTTTCCTAACCAAAAGAAGACAATCCACGTCTTCTGAAATTATATGTGAACATATTAATCTTAATGATCACTAGGCTATACTACATTTTCTTTCCTTCCCTGTAATTTTTTCCAAACAACTTGGAATTATGCTGAATATATATTAACTCTAAATATTTAATTTATACAATATTTAATTTATAGTTGAGATGAGACATGTATTTTTCTTTTCCTTTTGTTTTCTTTTAAAAGAAAGAACAGTGAAATATCATTCTTTCTGATGTATGAGTAGAATTGCATTGTGTATATATATACACCACATTTTCTTGATCTATTCATCCACTGAAGGAACATCTAGATGGATTACCTATCTTGCAATGGTAAATAATGCTGCAATGAACCTGGTTGTGCTCTATTGGATAAATGCCCAGGTGAGGAATTCCTGGGTCATAGGGGATCTTTATTGTACTGTTCCTAAGAAAATTGAAAGATTAGGAAAAAATTGTACTAAATGGGGCCGGCCATTTAGCCTAATGGTAGAGTGCTTGCCTAGCATGCATGAAGGTGTGGGTTCAATTCCTCGGTATCACATACATAGAAAAAAGCCAGAAGTGGTGCTGTGGCTCGAGTGGTAGAGTTCCAGCTTTGAGAAAGCCCAAGGACAGTGCTCAGGCACTGAGCTCAAGCCCAGGACTGGAAAATAATTATGCTAAATGAAGTAAGCCAGGCACACTTATCTGTGCTGGCTAGAATAGAAGGAAGCCAGACACACTCATTTGTGGTAGCTAGAACGTGCCTATAAGCCTAAAGTAAATATGCTGTGTGGTTTTAAAAAATACATTGGGACATGATAAAATACCTAAGATTCTATGCAGTCATACAGTAAGGATATTCTATGAAGCAGAACAAAAGCAACTTCAGGAAATGTAAGCAAGGGTTTTTTTGCTTGTTGCCATTTTTTCTTTTTGTCTGTTTGTTCCTTTATCTGTCTTTGAAGTGTGAAAGGAGGCACAGAAATGGAAAGACAAATAGTGAACAAATGCTACAGTGATACTCAATTCACATTATGTTGAACATGAGCTATACAACTTGTGGGAGGGGATGGGAGGGAGAAACTGGGAAAGACTGGGAGAAGGAGTGATGCTGCTCAGAAACAAATGTACAAGCTGGGTGTGGTGGCTCACACCTGTAATCCTAACTATTCTGGAGACTGAGATCTGAGGATCAAGGTTCAAGGACAGCCCAGGTACAAAAGCACCTGAGACTCTTATCTCCAATTAAGCTCTAGAAAATGAGAAGTGGGACTTGGCTCAAGGGTTGGGTGATAGCCTTGAGCTGAAGAGGTCGGGGACTAGACCAGGCCCAGTTCAAGCACCATGACCGACAAAACAAAAACTAATCCCCCCAAAAAACCCCAACACTTTATTTGACTTAGATAACTTTAACACGATATAATGGCAATAAAAATGCATGAAAAAGAAAAAAAGAAAAAAGGTGCTGTACTAGTCTTTGGATGAGTCTCTCATAAGACTTACACGAGCTAGGAGAATCTGCTGTCAACCACACAGCCTTTCTCACTACCTTTCTCCTCCACAAGGATTAAACTTAGCAGGAAGAAACAAAATAACCTCTGCTTAATGTCTATGGTGATAATTCTAAAATTTCAGCATAAAACCCCAATGTCTTCACAGTTATGAGCCTTGCATGTCTTGCTTCTGTCTGTTTCTTACATTTCCACTTCATTCTTTGCTCTGTGCCAGGTACATCACCACAGCCTGCTGTTCCCTGATCGTTCTCCTTTTTTATTTTTCCTTTTTTTCCATTATCAGAGCCTTACACCCTTGCTCTACTTTCTTAAATTGATTTCCTGTGCTCTACAACTTGAGCAATACCTCTAGGAGAGCTATTTTGCTAGCTAATTACAGATCAAATCTTGCAGATTTTTTTTGCCAAGGTTAGGTTTTTGAATTGTGATACTCAAATCTCAGCTTCCAAATGTCTAGGATTCAAGGGGTGAGCCACTTGCACCTGGTTTTGAATCCAGAAGTTTCATGACCACCCAAACACAACTTTACTCCAAGTTCATCTCCAGACTTTCCATTGTTAGAATTGTCAGCTACTGAGTAAGCATTTGAAACATGTTTGTGTGAACTAAATATACTCAGAGTAAAGATGTGACACATGTTTTCAAAAGTTGTTGCTTTTTCCTTTTAGGGCATCCATGTTGAGGATTTTAGGTGTTGGATCTACAAAAGTTGCACGGAACACATAAATGCCTATACAGCATCCTCGACTATATGTTTAAGGCAGTTTATGAATAAATGTTTTAATGTTTGACACCTGTGTTTTAAGTCTTTTATTCACCATAAAACAGTCTTCTGTTACTGAAAACTCTAAGGGAAGGTTTAATCTTTACTACCAGTAACTTCAAATCTTTCTGAAGTCTCATCAGCATGTCTGATAGCCTTGGGATCGCTCCTAGCAAGGTTTTCTTGCAAATAATCACACTAGCTAGCTCACGGTTTAACTCTTGTGTCGGCTTTACTGCATAACCTGGGGTTGTTGTATGTGCATTTGGTATTTTTCTGTGCACCATTTCAAGGGTTTGAACTCACAGTTTATACACTGTTCCAAAGGTTTTAGTGCCCAAGACTACTGCTCAGCCACTTATGCCACAACTTAATTTCCAGCTGTTATTAGTTAATTGGAGAAAGTAGATTCTCATGGGCTGTTTTGCCCTGGCTGGCATCGAACCACAACCTTCAAATCTTAGGCTCCTGAGCAGCTAGAATTGAGTGCAAAGCACTGTACTAAGAGCTGGAAACAATACCTAAAGCATAGCTCCTCTGGGAGGATATATAGCTGGTGAAGAAATAAGTCCAACTTTTCTTTCTGACATGAATTCCGTCATGTGATTTGAGTCTGAAGCCTGAGCTAGTCAGGTTGGGCCTAAAAAGGTACCTTTTGGGATAGTGGGGGCAAGAAAAATAAACCCCTTCTATGGCTTATGCTGTTTTTCCCTTTTGTGAGATAGCTGGCTATTAACAGGGGCTGAGGGGTGGTAAGGCTGAAGAGATGGGGAGAAAAAGCTAGACCACTTAGGGTTTGGGCTTTGTTATAGCAGGAAATTAAGTCAGGTAGCAAACAGACCAGGGAAGGTAGGATTTAGTCTGGCTTGGACCAGTTAAACAAGGATGTTTAACTTGCCACAAGCTTACTGTCCCCAAATGTAGCTGTGGGGCAGCAATTTTCTTGTGATAGAAGTGGCTCCAGAAATGGAGAAATGAACCATAAAGCCTCAGGTATAAATCTGATCTGGGGTAAAGGTCCTAGGTAGGTCTGAGGTTGCAAAATGGCCAAAGTGAAATGAAAAGTAGAAGGAATTGTTCACTGTATACCAGAGGACTAAAAGGAAGAGTGTAACTACACACTAGAGCAGAGGCAGTAGTCTGAGAGAAAACCCTGGAGCCAAGAAGGATACCCCATTTTCCCTGGTCATGTGAAGAGCGAGATAAGCTTGGTAGCCAAACAGTGGAAGCACAACAATTGGCATGTAGCTTCCCTACCCCAACTCAGAAAACAAGGACACTTAAAAAGTAACACTGAACATGTGAAAGGGTTTCAATGTATGTGAATTAATGCACATTCTATCTGGCAAATATCATGTAACCCTTCTATTAATTACAATTTAAAAATACATAAAAAAGTAACACTGAAAAACAGATTTTACATCATTTGTAAATAACCAGTGGGACTTAATGCCAAAATACAATATTAGAGTGAGCTTCATGTAAATAAAAACAGTCTGAGGGTGATGCCTCAATATGGATCACTAGTTTTAAACTACTTGGAGCTGGGAAGATGGTTTTCTGCCCACTTTTCATTCTATTGCACAGCAAAATCCAGCTGCAGGCCAGGACTCCTGGAGGCTGATGAGAAGAAGCATCTGGTCTGGTTGTGCTTGTGGGCAGATGCGTAGATCGTGTCCAGTTTCAGAAAGGAAGACATGACATCGAGCTTACAAGGCTACCCTTCAGTTCTGTTCAGCAGAAGAACTGAGGATGCTTTCTCTTTGTACTCGGGAGACAAAGGTCCAAGATACTTGAATAGTTAGCTAATTCACATTTCGACAAGTATCAGTGATACACCCTTCCCAGCCCACTCCTGGCTCTTCATTAGGACCAAGTCTCTATCTTGAGGCAGGCAGCTTGAACAGTTTTCACTGTTTCTCTGTGTGCTTTCCAGTCAGATTGCTTGTAGATAGATGAGGTTTTTCTTCAATCAGGCTGTCTTTGGACCCATTTCTTTTCTGAAAGAAAACAGTTTTACATGTATATGCTAGAGTCAGCAAGTAGTTTTTGTAAAAGGACAGAATATGTGCAATACTAATTATTTAGAAGCAAGACACTAGTTATTGGGGCAGTAGAGTAGATGAAGTGATCCACCAGGATGTACTGACTGCTCAGGCTGCTGGGTAGCATTCCCTGCGGTGCTCCCTGGATAGTTGTTTCATTTGAAAGCAGGCTTAGGATCACCACAGCTGACAGAAGATGCTCTAGACTTGCATACAGCAAAATGGGAGCCATTTCTTCTGTATAATTTGCTTTTTTGGGGATGGGAGGTTGTAGAACTTAGGGTCTGAGCACTGTCCTTGGGCTTTCTCAAGGCTAGTGCTCTACCATTGAGCCACAGCACTGCTTCTAGCTATTTTCATGTATGTTAGGCACGCTCTACAACTAGGACACGCTCCTGGCCTAACTTGCCATTTTTGAAATTCTTCAGTGATGCTGATAAATCACATGGATTGTTATAGAATCTGTGTGTGTTGCTGAGATTTCCATTCCAGGCTGGGATTGTTGGAAATTCTGGTTTGCTACACAGCTCAAATTTGAGATCCTCTGGGAACTACCGTAGGCTGAAAAGAGCCACCCTATTCTATCCAATGAGCCTTCCAAAACAGCCCTCAGCCACAACCTCCTTAGCTCAAGACAGGATGACTGAAGCTCCAGAGCTTCCCGTAAGATCCCATTAGGGGACTGAGCTACACAGCTTAGCTTGTACCTCTATCCACATCTCTCTTCTTTCACTTCCCAACAAGTACCACAGGGTACTTCCCAATAAACTGGCACATAAATCCATCTGTGGATCTGTTTCCTTAGAAAAAGATCTTTAATCATGTAATTGATAACAAAGGAGCAGGGCAATGGAAAACAGCATAACAGCTTTGTAGGTAATGTATGAACTCCCAAGTTTATAAGGTATAAAACTGCACAGATAACATGTTTTTATGAGACAGACACAGTAATTTTAATTGGCTTCTCTATAGGATTCATGATGGGATGAAAACCGCACAATGACAGGTGGGCACTAGCCAATCATAAATGCCAACTTGTGCATCTATAAGTTCATCCAGCTGTCTTTAAGTTCATATTATCTTATTAAACTTCTGCTGTGAGAATGATGGCAAACCCTGCAGAATGACATTCAAGGCTCTTTGAGACCGAATTCAGGAGCGTTAAATTGATTACATTAAGGCAGCTAGATACTATGTCCTTCTGTTGTCTTTAACCATATTTGTACCCAATTTCAAGGATGTACATACCTCCTTGTGAAGGGAAAAATAAATTCGGATTTGAGTAATTCTTCTGTCTGCCATTGTTAACAATAACATCTTTCCCCTTTTTAACTTTATTTCTCTGGCTTGACAAATACTTGAAGCTAGGCACCAGTGGTTCTGTATTCCTAGAAATCAGGAGGCTGAGATCTAAAGGTCATGGATGAAATCTGGCCTGGGCAGCGGAGACTATACAATTTTTATCTACAGTTAACTACCAAAAAGTTGGGAGTGGAACTGTGCCTCAGGTGGTAGAGTGCCAGACATGAGCAAAAAGCTAAGATAACACTGCCCATAAGTTCAAGTGTCAGTACTGGCACAGGGAAATGAGGTAAAAGGTATTGTTTCTTCATTTCAAACTCCCAATAATTTAGGCATTATCTTAATGTCAGATCACTTTAGGCCTTGTACTGTCTTCAGTTTAAAATGATTCTATATACTGGCTCTTCATCACACACTCCTTCCTCCTCTTTTTCCTGTAGACAGTCTTTAAAACATAGAATCTTGGAAGCATGGCTCAAGTCGCAGAGGACTTGCCTACCAAGCCCATGCCCTGAGTTCATATCCCAGTGCCATCAAGAAAAAGAAAGAATCTCAGGATATACTAAATGATAGATTACCTACCAAGCAGAATCCATCAAAGCACAAGGAGCCTCTGAAAATTTCCAGCACTAGTATACTTTCTAAAACTTTAGTATTACTAATCTGATGAACTGTAGAGCCACCAGCACCCTGATCATCTGAGGACCGTGTCACAGGAAGAGGTGGTACCAAATCAGTTTTTGAATTGCAAGAGAGTTTTAGAATTAATGAACAGCCTTCGCATGGTGGCTCATGCCTGCCTTCCCCGCTATTTGGAAAGTAGAAACTGGCCAGCTTGAAATGGCCAAAATTCTTCAGACCCTGACAAAAACTTAACTAAAACCAAAAAAAGCTGGAGGATAGACTTGTGTGGTTTTGAGTGCTTCCTTCCAAGTATGAGCTCCTGAGTATGAACCCAATAACCACCCCCCTCCTCACGAAATAGAATAGGTTACTGGCTAGACTCAGAACTTAAGTGAAAGAGGGCTATTTCTCTCAATGAAAAAAAGGCTGTTTTGGAACCACAGGCTAATGTATTTAGACCTGCCCACTTACTTACTTCACTTCCGGGAGAACTGATCGCTCCCCATCTGAACACTGGGACCTTCAATATTGGCGGTAACTTCTTGATGAATGAGAATGCCTGATGTGGACTGGGTCACTCTGAGTCCTGAAGAAGAAACAACAAGAAGAATGAGGTGGGGAGGAGAAGGATAGAGGGAGGGAGAGAGAAAGAGGGAGGGAGGGAAAGAAAAGAGAGAAAAAAGAAAAGAAGAAAGCAAACAATCAGAGAAAAAAATAAATCAGGATGATTCAAAATTCTTTCTGAATGCTAAAACTTCAAAATGACCTCTTACAGGCTGAAAGACTTTGGTGACTTAAACTTCATGTTATCATCATCATTATAATAATATTAGTATTTCTTCAGCTATGCATGAAACAAGAGATTTTTGGAATATTTGCATGTACATGTGAGCATTTAACCACCAATCTAAATTCAGTACAGGTGAATATTTAACCACTAATCTAAATTTTAGTTAAACTCTCTTCCGGAGTATGGAAGATAAATATACAATGAAGTCAAAATTGGATCTCATTACTATCAGAAAGCATTTATTATTCTCCTGTCTGCTTTTTACTAGCCTCCCATGAAGAGTTCAATCTTGCCAAGCTCTGGTGGGCTACATCATCTGTTCTTAATCTGAGATCTACAGAACTTAGGTTCAAAGCAAACCTACAATGAAATGTTCACAGCTCCACTTCCAGCTGTTTGGGTGGTTCATTAGAGATAAAGAGCCTCATGGTCTTTCCTGCCCAGGCCACCTTTGAGCTGCAGTCTTTAGATCTCAGCCTTTGAGAAGCTAGAATTCCAGATGTGAGCCACTACCACCTAGTCCATAATCATTTCTTCTTTTAAAATAGAAATTCAAGAACTACAAGGAATACAACTGAAAAGGAAAAATGGACTTCTCCGTTGGCATTAATAAAATATTAATGAAAATATTTTCAATGACCATACTCACTCTATTTTAGTGTAAGGAATCTCTTTCAATTACTCTTCTGACAATCCAGATGGGTCAACCAATTCCTTTCTAGAAGGGAATAATCATGAAAGAAAATGCTGCAATGTCAATATATACATACTGATATCTTTCAAAATATGTCTTTTCCCTTCATAATCTTCTTCTGAAATGTAAGTGGGGGGTATGAATGAAAACACTAGAATGTTTTGGGCTGGGAGTTTGGCCTAACAGTATAGTGTTTGGCTCGCATACATGACGTCCTTGGTTTGATTCCTGGGCAACACATACACAGAAAAAGCTAGAAATGGTTCTGTGGCTCAAGTAGTAGAGTGGTAGCCCTGAGAAAGCCCAAGGACAGTGCCCAGACCCTGAGTGGAAGCACCAGCACTGGCAAGAAAAAAAAGTATAAAAACTAGAATGTGTTTAAATAAAAACGGAAAGAAACCCTTCAGGTAGCTCTGTACATGCAGACGAACTAAAGAAAGACGCTCTCTTCTGCTTTCTTTAGTTTGTCTACATGTACACTTTTGCCATCCCTTGTTTTCTACAACAAACCTGCTTGTTACCCCTGTGGTAGAGGTGTTCGTTTCCTTCTGGACTGGTTTTCCTTGGTATATTTTTATACTCTGTGGGCATGTTTGAGGTTCATTTATGGATGAGGTAAGTGACATCAGAAAGGAGTTATTTGGAGCTGCATTCTTGGGCTGCTGCTGATGCCTAGGACCCTGCCATAGGCCTGGACAACACACAGTAGCCCACTGGTAAGCTGCAGACCAAAGCTGCCTTTCAGTGGCTCTTCTTGGGATTGCATTAAAACTCCTTGTATTCTAGAAGAAGGATGTAAAGACCCCAATACTCACTGAATATGCTTCCATAACTCTTCTTTTGCTTTAACATCGGGGCTCCTCCTATAGATAAGGAAAACACATCTCTGCAACTATGCTTCATTTATACACTAAAGTGCTTAGACTTTAATCTACAGACTTAAAAATCTTATTTGACATCTGAGAACAGACCAGAAAGGATTGGTTATTTTTTTATTTCATACATTTATTGTTTTTTAAAAATACTTTAATTGTCATTAAAGAAGGGTTACATTATAATCACCAGATAGAAGGTGCATAATTTCACAAACATTGATACGCTTTCTCATGTCATGGTACCCATTTCCCTCCCGCCCTCCCCCCACTTATCTTGATTTCCCCCTTCCCTAATCAAATGTCAAATAACTTATTAAGCACATATAAAATATATCAAATAACAAGGTGAAATAATGTAACAATGTGAGATTACCAAGGGATGGCAAAAGAGATGAGAGATAACATAGTACATTAATCACAACAGTCACTTATTATATGGCTTTTGTTTTCTTCTCCTGGAAATCCTTACATTGAGTGTCATACTATTTGGCCTATTGTCTCTAGATTTTGTTCTATTGTAAATCTCTACTAGGAGAGCCCAAGGTTTCTACTGATTATGACAAATGAGGGAGACTATTGGTCCTACCTTCCTTTCAGTCTGGCTTACTTCAGTTAATATGTTTTTTTATAAGTCTTCCCATTTTCTTACAAATGGGGCGATGTTGTTCTTTCTGACAGCAGCATAGAATTTTATTCTGCATAAATACCACATCTTGTTAATCCACTCACAAAGTGAGGGATATCTGGGTTGGTTCCATATCTTTGCTATGATAAGTAGTGCTGCAATGAACATCATTGTTCATGTGGATTTGGTATGCCCTTGTTTCTGGATGGTTGCGTAAATGCTAAGTAGTGGAATTCTGGGTCATAGGGGAGCTCTATGTTTAGTCTTTTGAGGAAATGCCATTCTGCTTTCCACAGTGGTTGAACGAGTTTGCACTCCCACCAACTGTGTAGTAGTGATCCCTCCTGGCAACATCCCTTCCAGCATCTGTCATAAGTTTTCTTTATCCTGACCATTCTAACTGGAGTGAAGTGGAATCTTAGAGTTGATTTGATTTGCATTTCTTCTTTGACCGGAAATGTTGAGCATTTCTTCATGTGTCTATAGGCCATTTTTATTTCTTCTTCAGAGAAGACTCCCTTTAAGTCTTTGGCCCATCTTTTAATGTGATGGTTTTTACTTTGGAGATTAATTTGGAAGTGATTCAATGTTTTTGAGCTGTTGATATATTTTAGATATGAGACCTCTGTCCGTTGTATAGTTAGTGAAGATTTTCTCCCATTCTGTAGGCTTCCTAATTAATTGACTATCTATGTCCTCTGCCTTACAGAACCTCTACAATTTAATGCAGTCCCATGTACAAGCCTTTCTCTGGCTTCTTGTGATACTTGGTCCTTATTGATAAAGGTTTGAACTGGGCCAAGGAGACCTACTGTATCTCCGATTTCTTCTTGTAAAGTTTTCAGTGTGCCGACTTTTACTTCGAGGTCTTTGATCTATTTGGAGTTAATTCTAGTACAGGGTGACAAAGAAGAATCCAACTTTAGTTTCCTGCAGGTGCTTAACCTGTTCTGCCAGCAGCACTTGTTGAAGAGGCTTTCTTCCATTCTATTTTTCTGGTTCCCTTATCAAAGATTAGGTGGCCATAGGTCTGTGGTGGATTGGTTATTTTTTAATGATCTTCAAGTAAATTTTTGACGGGGCTACTGAAGAAAAACCACATAAGTTTCATTGATACCTTGACCAGGTATCAACAGTTCATAATTTTAAAAAAAGTAACATATTACAACCACAAGAGGGAGACCGAGCCCACTCATTGAAACTTTCAGCGCTATTGTTTGAGTTCCAATGCCTCCTCAGCATAGCTCAGTGAATAAAAATACCTTCCATGGATTCTTGGCGAAACATAAAAGTGGAATGAGTTACTTTCATTTATACTAACTTTTCCCCTAACAATTGTAAACACAGTGTATATAAACCTGAAAAATGTATCAGATAGTACTACAACTTCTTCATGTTTTAACAGGCAAGATCCAAACATGTTGCTGATGAATGTTTTATAGGATAGGAGGTTTTGTATTTCATACATTATGTCTCAAGTACTTAATAATGAATATACTTCTCCAACTACTGGGGATAGAAAAGAGCATAATGAATGAATAATTATTACATTCTAGCCTTCACGGGCTAATTGTATATGAGAGATTCAAACACAGTAAAGCAGCAATTTAAGAACACAGGCGTAATGGAGAAACCCATAGCTCACTATATTATCTGAGATGTCGAATACACACATACCTAAGGTATGTTATATATAATACACATAATTTATACATACCAGAATGATGTAATTTTCTGCAAAGAATATTTTTTGAGTACTTTTCTCCGTTATTTCCCCTCTTCCCTGGGGCTTGAACTCAAGGGCTGGGGTTGTCCCTGAGCTTCTTTTGCTCACAGTGCCACTTCTCCTTGGCTAGTTTTGAATCTTGATATTTGGATCTCAACCTCCTGAGCAGCTAGGATTATAAACTTGAGCCACTAGTGCCTAGCTGAGATAATACTTCTACAAAGTTGTTCGTATAACATTTCCATATGACTATCTACTTGGTATCCCAAAATAGTTAAACAGAAATTTGGTTCCCCCACTTCCACCCTCACATCCTCAGCTCATTCCTTCATATCTCAATAAGTGGCATGGCTACCCACACAGCAAACATGAGTTCCTGAGTTCAATCCCGGGTACAAAAAGAAAATAGACTTAAAATACCATACTTCTCTGATATCAGTTGATCAAATAGGAGCTATTCTCAACTCAGAGATATGTATTTACTTCCAAAGAATATTTCTTAGGGAGGCAGTAGGGGAATAGAGAGAGAATACCACAGGGTACTAGAGTGGATAGGAACAACGTCTGTTATGAACAAGTACAACATGTCAACATGAAACCCATAATTTTCTACAATTAACATCTGCTAGTGGAGGGGGAAGAAAGAGCTTTCCTCTGGCCACCATTGAGTAGGTAGCATCAGATGAACCTCTCATCCTCACTAACTTCTCCACATGCAGAGCACACACAAGTGTGTTCAGAAACCAGGCTGACAGGATTTGTGAGAGATAGGAAGCATAGTGTGAGTCCTACTTCTCCAGCTCTCTGCCTGGGGCATCTAGGCTGCAGTGCTGGGGAGGTGCGGCTCAGGACTCAGTAGCAGTCTTGGGAGCTGAAGAACACAAGGGTCATAGATGGAGGCTGCTGACAAGGGTGGAACTGAAGCTTGGGAGGAAAGAGTCAGGAAAATGTAAATTGTACTAGGCAGTGGGACAAGAACGGTCAAGAGAAACAGCTTTGTGAAGACCTCGACGCAAGTACCTCAATTCTTTTATGAACATAAATCATCGCAACCTAGACATAACAAGTAGGAAATACTAAGTGTCATGTGTGAATGAAAGGCAGTTTGTAATTTAAAATATTCCATAAAGAAAAATCCAGAGATGGTTTCACTAGTGAATTATATAACAATATTTAAACATTAAGAAGATAATGCTGCGTGGTAACTGTTACCAAAATGACAAGCAAAAATATTACAAGAAAATTATGGACCAATATTTTCTACAAATAGTAAAAGTATTTTAAAACAGCAAATAGAGTGTAGCAATGTACAAATAAGATAGCACATATGATTCAAAAACTGACTCGGTACAATCCTTCCAGTAACAAAATAAAGAAGAAAAATGCAAATCAAACACCTCAGTAGTTATGAAAAGACAATATTCAAAACACATTTTAGATAGAAACTCTTCATTTCCCTGGGTGATGTTATCTCACACATGTAATCCTAGCTACTCAGGGGGCTAAAATCTGTGGATCACAGTTCAAAGCCATCCAGAGCAAGAAAGACTCTCTATCTCCAATAAACTACCAAAAAGCCACAAGTGGATCTATGGTTCAAATGGAGTGCTACTTTTGAGTATAAAAAATCTCAGGGACATTGCCCAGGCCCTTGGTTCAAGCCCTAAGACCAGCACGTGCACACACACATACACACACACACACACACACACACACACACACACACACACACACTTCTTCACTAACTCCACTAATCCAATCTAAGAGAAACAGAAGACAGTTTCCTCAATATTCATCCCCATAAGGGAGAACAAGCTAGGAATACCTGCTTTCTATCATAACTCCTGCTCTACATCATAATTCAGTTTGCTATAGGAGCTAGCTAGTACGCAAGGGTAGAAAAAGAATGAAAAGATAAAGGTTTAATAGAAAGATATGGAACCAACCCCGATGCCCCTCAGTGGATGACTAGATCAACAAGATGTGGTATTTATACACAATGGAATTCTGTGCTGCCTTCAGAAAGCACGATATCACCCCATTTATGAGGAAATGGAAAGACTTGGGAAAAAAATCAAATTAAGTGAAGAAAGCCAGAATCAAAGGAACATAGGCCCAATGGTTTCCCTCATTTGGTATAATTAGTATAAACCTCTGACTATCCTAGCAAAGGTTTACAATAGCACAAAACCTAGATACATAAGTCTATACACAATGAGGCTAAATGAAAGGACATCCAGTTTATGGAAATAAGAGCTATATAATATGTGATTGTTGTTCTTAATTTACTGTGTTATTTCTCATCTCTTTTGTTGTCGCTTGGTTATTCTCATATTGTTACAGTATCTTACCGTGTTATCTGGTATATTGTATGTATGTTTATTTGCTTATTTGAAATAGGATAGGGATGGGGGTAAACAAGATGAGGGGAGGAGGTAGGGGCAAGGAAATAGGGACAAAACATGAGAAGGGGTATCCATGTTTTTTAAGTAATGCACCTTCTATCTGGCGAGTATAAGGTAATCCTTCTATTAATTACAATTAAAAACAGAATTAAGTTTAAAAAAGGTTAAGGTTTAAAATAAATTTACCACTGTTTGTGGTAAAATGTGATTGTAAGTTGATGAGTGGATCAACAAGTTGTGGAATTCTATGCTGCTGTCAGAAAGAATGACATCGCCCCATTTGTTAGGAAAAGGAAAGACTTAGAAAAAATCATATTAAGTGAAGTAAGCCAGACTCAAGGGAACTTAGGCTCAATGGTTTCCCTCATTCGTCATAATCAGTAGAAACCTTGGGCTCTACTAGGAGAGATCTGCAATAGAGGAAAATCTTGATACATAAGGCCATATAATGTGAGGCTAATTGAAAGGACCTCCAGGTTATTGAAACAAAAGCCATATAATGAATGATTGTTGTCCTTAATGTACTATGTTGCGTCTCATCTCCTTTGCTGTCCCTTGGTTATCTCATATTGTTATAGTATCTCACTTTGTTATCTGATATATTGAATTTATTTGTATTTGGATATTTGAAATTTGATAGGGAAGGGAGGAAAACCAAGATGGGTGGGGGGTGTGGGGGGGAGGGAAATGGGTACCAAGACATGTGAAAGGGTATCAATGTATGTGAATTAATGCACCTTCTATCTGTCAGATATCATGTAACCATTTTACTAGTTACAATAAAAAAATGTGATTGCAACTGTAGCAAATTCACAAAGTACTGGTCCCACATGTGTTTTTATACAGTTAAGTAAATTTAACAAAGTTACAATGTGGCAAGACACTACAGAAGGATTTTGGTTTGTTTTTATTTGTTGTGTTTTGAGTGGCTGACTTTGCATGTCACCTATGCTGTCATGGAACTCCTTATGTAGCCCTAGACAGCACTCAAATTCACAATCTTCCTGCCTCAGTTTTCTTTCTCGGTGTCCTGATTTCACAAGGACAACCATGTCTATGTTTTCCTATATACAAAAAAATAACTGGAGAAAATTTAAGACTACAAATTCTACATCAAAAAGAACTTCATATTTAGGATTGCCAACCTGCCAGCCGGTAATCCAAGCTGCTCAGAAGACAGAGCTGGAGGAACGAGGTTAAAGTTAGCTCAGACAGAAAATTCTACAAAACTACATCTCTAACTACATCATCTAATTACACAGCAAAGCACCAAGCTGGAGTTATGGTTTAAGTGTTAGAACCAAATCTGTGGGCAAAAAGCCATGTGAGAGTTTGAAGAACTGAGTTCATTCCCTACTACTGGCAAAAATAAATGAATAAATTAGTAAAATACTAAATGTCTTGGATTAAAATTAACAAAGTATTACGAACACAGTACCTGGTATAATTGTAAAATGCTGCTGAAATCAGTTAAATAAATGGATGGATAAGATACTGATTTTCTCAAACTGGGCTTTGAAATTACCAATAACCCTAATTGAAAACCTGTACTCTTTTCTGCACATGTAGAAAAGACTTGACATCTTGGTTAAAAATTTTATATAAAAACACAAGGGGGGCCAGGAGCATGGCCTAGTTGTAGCATCCTTGCCTACCATGCATGAAGCCCTGGGTTCAATTCCCCAGAACCACATACACACAAAACACGAGAAGTGCTGCTGTGGCACAAAAGGCAGACTGGTAGCCTTCAGCAAAAAGTGTCCAACCCCTCCCACACACACGTACACACAAGACCTACTTACAATGTATCAAACGTATCATGACAAAGAATGAAGTTGGAGAATTTGGGTTGCCTGATGCAAGTGTTACTACAAATTACAGTACCCAAGACAACATTGTGGTTTAGAGATGGACAAAGAGATAAATAAAACAAAATTGGCTCACACACAGGTTGCCAACTGATTTCCAATGAAGGCTCTACCGTATTTCAATGAAGATGGTCTTTGCAACAGACAGTCTGATACAACCAAATAAATACCTTACGGACCTCTCACTTTCTAGATAATATACACACACGAAATGATTCTAGATATGAATAAAAGAAAAAATCTAGAAGCTGCTAGAAAAACATAGGAGACTATCTTTGTAATCTTGAGAAAGGAAAATATCCTTTAAAATAAAAAAATAAATAAGGACTAGGTGTCATGGCACATCTCTGAAAATCCAGATTTACAGAAATGAAGAATTCTCATCATAGATCAAATTCACAAGACATTATATGAAAATGACAAAAACAAAAGAGGGCTTGTGGCATTGTCCAGGTAGCAGAGCACCTGCTTTGAACTTATGAGGGTCTCAGTTCAAAATCACCATCGAAAAAAGAGGGCTAGGATTGTGGCTTAGTGGTAGAGTGCTAAATGTGCAAGAATCCCTGGGTTCAATTCTTCAGTACCACATATATAGAAAAA
The DNA here is from genome assembly GCF_031878675.1 of Megascapheus bottae. Lineage (NCBI taxonomy): Eukaryota > Metazoa > Chordata > Mammalia > Rodentia > Geomyidae > Megascapheus > Megascapheus bottae. Next base: position 1,057,594 of record NW_028327810.1, on the reverse strand, counting down.
AGCTGGAAGTGGTGCTGTGGTTCAAGTGTAGAGTGCTACTTTTGAGCAACAGAAGATCAGGGACAGCGCTCAGGCCCTTAGTTCAAGCCCAGGACTGGTTACAAGAAAATGCATTCTTTAGTTGGGTGCAGGTGGTGGCTCACAATCGTGTCATCCTCGGTACTCAAGAAGTTTGAGATCTGAGGATTGTGGTTTAAAGCCAGTCCAGATAGAAAAGTCCATGAGAATCTTATTTCCAATAAATCAGGAAAAAGCTGTTAAGTAGAAGTGCGTCTCAATTTGTAGAATGCCCAACTTAAGAAAAAGGAAAAAGAAAAGAACAGAACAGAAAAGGCAAAGTGAGAGTACGCATCCCTGCGTTCAAGTCCTAGTATTGGCATGAAAAAGATATTTACAATATATGTCCATGCATCTGAAAAAACAAAGAACTTATGTCCAAAATACATAAAGGACTTACAGTAAACTAATATGAGCTTAAAAGACAAAAGACCTTTGAACTGTTTTAAATCAACGGTTTAATTGATTTCCTAGTGGAATCATTACTGGCTGATAAATACAGCTATACTGGTATATGGTGCTTAGTGGCTGCTTTGAGGATTTCATCCATCTCTCACTCTGATACACTACTTCTACAAGCACAGTGTGCGTGAAGTTCTAATTCAAACGTATGCATCCTAGACTAAGCTATTCTCCTTTGGGACCCACAGCACTCAGGTTCCTGGATTGTAGCCTTGGGAGCTTCCTGGCCTCTGTTAGCCTGACTTAAAACTCTCCTGCCCAGCTCCCTCAGACCTCTGGATGGACCTGACTGGTTTGTATCAGCTTCCTAGAATCCTAGCATCCTGGCATCCCACCCCTGCTGAACTCTGTCCTCCCCACAAAGCCACACACCACAGACCTAACCACCCACTGAAAATCACCCAGGAATCTGCACTTAGTCTCAGCTCATTTGAAACAAAGGTATTCTTTCTTAAATCAAATGGGTGTGTGGGGCCCAAATCATGATGCATAGAATAACACACACACACACACACACACACACACACACACACACTTTATCAACTTAAAATTAATTTGAGGGATGGGTAGCATCACTGTTATGGGGTAATTGTGCTAACACATGGCATTGCCTAGCAAGGAGAGGCATGCAAGCCTCAACACTGGGGTGTAATGAATCACTGGCTGACTGCTGCTCACAAATGCTAATTTCATGGGAAGACATTCACATCTGGCTCAGTCTCGAAGAAGACTTGAGAGAACTCTGCAGTCTGGAATTGAGAGAAGCAGTAGGTATTTTAGCAACAACCAGGCTTCTGAACAAAGGAGCCTATTTCTATTTATCCAGCTGGATGTCTACATCTTTTTTAAAATAATACACAAAATATGTGGTTTTGTCAGCCTTGATTCTCTGACATTTTGTTTTGGCAGAGCTCCAGAGGCTGCAACTATAGTTCATGAATTCCACAAAATTAAGACAGTACATATGCCAAATAAGCAATGGGGCTGAACTAAACTCCTTGGAAAGCCCGAGCACCCATGTGCTACTTCAAGCTAGTGTTTGAAGATATGAAAGGTGGCACATACGAGTGTGATCTGTGTCTGGATCATCTGTTGTTGGGGTTAGGTACCCTTGGTTTTTTCCTTTTGTCTCCTGAATACAGCTTTCCACTGAGGTGATGAATCAATCATATCATTCTACTGTCATATTCAAAAAAGGAAAAGCATATATCTAAAGTTAACTTTCAAGTGGCACAGTTGTTGTAGGTGCCTCTAATCCCAAGCATGTAGAGTAAGGTAAGGTGATCAAGAGTTCAGGGTCACCTTATTCTGTATAATAAGACACATATATTGAAAAAATAAAACCAAAAAATGAAAGTTATACATTCATATAGGATTCCTTCTTACTTGGTCTTAAACATGCTGTTTCTTAAGCAGTAACTTTATTTTTTTCTTTTTGGCAGTACTGGGGTTTGAACTCATAGCCTCCAGCTTGCTCAACTTGCTTGCTTGGCTGGTGTCCTGCCCATTGAACCATGACTCCAGCCAGATTTTTGCTGGTAATTTTGGACAGAGTAAATGTTCCTGTTCCTCGTGCCATGAAGCACTATCCTCTACACCTCAAATGCCTTAAGCCACTAGAGTACTGACAGCAATAGCAGTTTTACTGAAACCACTGAAAGCTGAGAATATATTAACTAAATTAATATATCCTTAAATACTGGGAGGCCGGGTCACATTCCTCTTGTAGAAAAGTATTGACTGATTACCCACGCAAAGTTCCCCACGAAACAGATTGATGAGGGAGAGAAATCAGCTAGAGAGACATTCAGGGTTCTTCCTGCTCTGCTCAAATCACTAACAGTTGATAAATTATCAAAACAGCTTCATTCCATAAGTAAAGCAAGTTACAGAAAACCCAAGAAACTGAAAGCTTATGGTTAAAACTTGAAGCGTGTGGAGAGAGGCAGAATGTGCAGGCATGCACATGCGAACTCACACATGCACACACACACACACATACACACACACACCACAAAAGTTGTCTTAATGACCTAAAGCCACCAAGACTTTGATATGTGAATCAAAAATCAGAATGGAAGAACAACAGCCTCTTCAACATATGATACTGGCAGAACAGGCTAAACACCTGCAGAAAAATAAGTTGGATCCTTCTATGTCACCATGCACCAGGATTAGTTCCGAATGGATCAAAGACCTTGAGGGAAAGGCAGATACTCTGAAAACTTTACAAGAAAGAACAGGAGATACATTAGGTCTCCTTGGGGAACATTGAAACATCCTTAATAAAGGACCAGAAGCACAGCAAATTAAAACAAGTTTGGAAAAATGGTCTGCAATATACTCCAGAGCTTTAATATGCAATGGACATAGCTAGCAAGTTAAATAGAACCCACAGACTGGGAGAAGACCTTCACTAGCCATAGAACAAAAGCCTTCTATCTAAAATATATCTACAGCTAAAAGAATTGGAATCCCTCCAAAAGGAATCTTCAAAGAAACAACCATCCCTTTCAAAGATGGGCCAAAGATTTAAACGGAGACTTCTCTGAAGAAGAAATAAGAATTGACTCTAGGCACATGAAGAATGCTCACCATCTCAGGCCCTAAAAGAAATGCAAATCAAAACACCTCTGAGATTCCACCTCACTCCAGTTAGAATGGCCATGATCCAGAAACCTAATAACGACAGATGCTGGCAGGGATGTGGCCAGGAGGGGACACTACTACACAGTTGGTGCGAGTGTAAATTCTTTCAACGACTGTGGAAAGCAGTATGGTGGTTTCTCAACAGTGGAAACTTTGGGGTTGGGACTTTGGCCTAGTGTTAGAGTGCTTGGTAGTATGCAGGAAGCCCCGGGTGCCATTCCTTGGTGCCACATATGTAGAAAATGGCCAGAAATGGTGCTGAGATTCAATAGGTAGAGTCCTAGCATTCAGGAAAATAAAGAACCAAGGGACTGTTCCCAGGTCGTGAGTCTAAGCACAGGACTGGGAAGAAAAAAAAAAGACTAAACATAGAGCTCCCCTATTACCCAGCAATTCCAGTACTTGGCATTTACCCAATCTTCCAAAAACAAGGACATACTAAAGCCACTTGCACTGCAGCACTATTTACCATAGGAAAGGTATGCAACCACAACTGGTGCTCCTACCATACTTTGTCTTTCAACTAGTGTTTGGTAAGAGAATTCCTGTAGAGCAAGGTAGCACGTGTGACATACCAGGCTGTCTTTGGTCTTGGCCCTCCAGTTGGCACCTAGTATTCAGCATGGGTTCCTGGGGAGTTCAGCAGGCTTCAAAGGGCATATTGTTGGAAGCTAGAACTCAACTTTGAAGTGTGGATGCTATAACTCATCCCTGTCATTGCAGCCACTTTCTAAGCAAGGTTCTCAGATTGAATAGTGCAGGTTTTGGGAATAACATTCCCTACCACAGGGCCCAGAATGGACTTTGTTAAGTCTGCCTGGAAGAAATGACTTCTTCCCTTGACTCTCCCCTCCTGCACCCTGGAAATCCCCACCACGCAACTGTAACCCTGGCAACTGGCATGCCTGGGTGGAGTGGGAGGTCCCCACTGAAGTATTTCCCCATCCTCTGAGGTCATATCCACTTCTGCTGTGTCTATTCCCCTCCCCCTATATAATCTCTCACTTCACACCCTAAGCTCTCTTGCTTACAAGGACTCCATTTTGGGTGGCAGGAGTCTGCTCTTTCCTCATGCAATAAACCCTCTTTTCCTGAACTGCGTGGAGTATCCTTTCGGCTCACCTTACATTTGTTGCCGTGACTCAGATTGGGGAGAGGGTCAAGAGTGGCTGGATCCCCTCCGTTTCTCGAGGGTTAATCCACCTTCTGCCCCCACCCACTTCAGAGAAGAGAAAGGAACCTCCACTCCAGGGCCTGTGTCTCTCCCATTGCTGGAGGTGCATTTGCTACAATGTTTCCTGTCTGCACCTGGTGAGTGACTCTTGTCTGCAGCCCTCTTTTCTGTCTCCTTTAACCACCCCTCTCTAGGGCTCCCTCCCAGTATCTAGTTTAAGACCCCCCACCCCCCAATCTGTTCTGGTGAGATTGGATTCCCCCTCCCCCCACATTCTACTTTCCCACTCAACATCCTTATTGAATCTATCCATTGACATTGTCACTGACTCCACCCCCAGTCACCACTGACTCCACCCCTCCCCTGGTATCCTCACTGACTGGGCCCCCCACCCATGTCCTCATTAACTCTTTCCCTACCTCCTCCCTGACCACCCACCACCCTCACAGACTTCACTTCCTCTTAGTGTTTCTTATTACAATGGGTCTCATCAGTCTCACCCAAGCCAGGACACCCCCTTGGGATATCTTTTACGCTCTTTAGAGGTTCTTCTACTCAGACACTCCATAAAGCCAAAACTGCTCATCTTTTATTGCAATTGTGTCTGGCCAAAGTATAGGCTAGAAAATTGCTCTCAGTGGCCCCCAAATGGGACTTTGGATGATAATATCCTCAGGAATTTAGACAGTTTCTGTCGAATCAATGGTACATGGTCAGAGGTTCTATATGTTCAGGCATTCTTTGCTCTCCATGCTTGCCCTTCTCTCTACCAATCCTGTTCAACTTCCCCTATACTACTGGCACAGAGGCATCCTGTCCCTGCCAAATCACCTAAGAGCCTGGAGTCTCTTCCTAAACCTAAAGTGCCTGATCCCCTACTCAACATTGAAGATTCTGCTCTCCTCCCCAAACGGAACCTTTCCTTCCTTCTCCTCCCCCTTCATCTCCTTTTGACTCACCTCCTGATACTCATATGCGATCTTCTACTGGTAGGTCACAGCGTCCACCAGCCTCCTTATATCCTCTGCGGGAAGTGGCAGGGGCAGAAGGGGTCATTCGTGTGCATGCCCCCTTTTCAATAACAGATCTTTTCCAGACTGAGAAGCAACTATGATCATACTCCCAAGACCCCAATAATTATACCAAAGAATTTAAATACCTTGTTCAGACTTATGACCTCACCTGGCATGAGGTTACACAGAGACCCACTGAAAACCCAGCCAAATTTCTTGATCGCCTTAGAGTGGCACTTCAGCGTTATACTAAGCTGGAACCGGAGTCAAATGAAGGTATAGTTGTCCTTAATACCCATTTCATTTCCCAATCATCTCCTGATATTAAAAAAATTGAAATAGTCTGAGGATGGCCCTCAAACCCCTGAAGGAGATCTGATGACCACGGCCTTTAAGGTTTTTAACAACATGGAGGAACAGAAAAAGTCTGATAAGGCAGCCCATAATAGGAAAAATTGCCAGCTCCTGGCTGCTGCCCTTCGGGCTCCTCAAAGAAGAAGCACCTAATGCACACCACCCACACCATGCTTTAAGTGTGGGTAGAAGCCACTGGGCAAGAGCTTGTCCTACTCTAAAACCACCATCTGGACCCTGTCAATATGTGGGTAGCCGGGACACTGGGGAATTGACTATCCCTCATCATCTCTACAAGGTGGGCCAGTCACTCCCATACCCCAAACACATGGTGAGGAGCTCAACTTATCTGAGATACTCAGCTTGTCAACGGAAGTGCGATGCTGCCCAGGGCCGCTGGATCCCAAACGATCACGATGGAGGAGCCCAGATTATGTCTCCAGATTGCAGGCAAGCTACTTGTATCCTTTCTTTTGGATATGGGAGCCGGTTATTCGTTATTACCTGAGTATTCCAGACTGTCTTTTCCCTCCCAGATCTCAGTGGTAGGTGTAGATGGCCTTACTTGTACTGTAACTACCCATGTACAATAGATAACTTTCCTTTTATAAATTCCTTTCTAATCTTACCCCACTGTTCTATATCCAAGACTCCCTCAGCTCCTTAAAGCCCTTTTCCTTCTCCCCCAATTTTGCCTGCAGATCGAGTCTTTCTTAAGACCCTTAATCTGTCTGGTTTACATCCTAAGTGGACAGGCCCTCATCAGGTCCTGCTGACTGCTCCCACTGCAATTTAGATCAAAGGACAGCCACAGTGGTTTCTTCTGTCAAGAGTGAGAAAAAGGCTCCTGCTCTTGCCCCTTCTATGACGCCAAGGTATCTCGCATCCCTGAAGAAGATGGCACACCACCTCTTAAGACTTCTTTTGAATTTCATTCAAGGACACATATGCACATTCACTAACAGGGAACTTTTACTTCTCCTTCTGGATGGACAGAATCCTTGTCTTCTACCCTCAATGTCACTGCCCCTTCTCAGCAGGAAGTACCAGAAAGAGTCGGCGCACATTTACAACTATCAGAAGGTGAGAATGCTAAGTCTGCCTGGAACAAATGACTTCTTCCCTTGGATCTCTCCCCATGCACCCTGGAAATCCCCTCCCAGCACCAGTAACCCTGGCAACTGGCATGCCTGGGGACAGTGGGAGGTCCCCACAGAGGTAGTTTCCCATCCTCTGAGGTCATATCCACTTCTACTGTGTCTATTCCCCGCCCCCTATATAATCTCTCACTTCCCACCCTAAGCTTTCTTGCTTGCCCGGACTCCATCGTGGGTGGCAGTAGTCTGCTCTTTCCTCACACAATAAATGCTCTTCTCCTGAACTGCGTGGAGTTTCCTTTCGGCTGACCTTACAGACTTCAATTTTTAAATGTACACTAAAGATTTTGGATAAGAATCTGCATACAGGGAGCATTACTGCAGTGGAAATATTGTGTTGACCAGAGTGATCTGGCAAAGCTTATTCAAGAATTTGAATAGGCTTTGAATGGCAAGTGCAATTCAACTGAGAGTCCAGAGAAGTGAGACGGGATTAAAGCGAAACACAAGAACGATGGGCTTGGAAAGGATAGCATGAGCACAGCATCATGATAGCACCATCTTGGACCAATGAAATTGGTGACTGATCAGAGGATCTTCAAATTGCTAAAGACTTTATAAGGCCTAGGTTCAAGATACAAGGAAACATGGAACATTTCTAAGAAATTACCCAGGAGTCTTGTGATAGATGGCATGCAGGAAAAAATGTGATGACCTTAGAACTCCACTAAGAAGATGAATAGGCCATGGAGAGGGCACTGGCTGGAGAGGACTTCACTTGTTCCTAGGTGGCCAGTCGCCGGGTGACCTTCTTTTACACACTCCCCTTTCACCAGCGATTGTGTTTCTGAATCCTCTGAGATCACCACACAGAGTGTGTGAAACATGTGCTGCCCTAGACACGGTGGAGGTGAACAGGACAACCAAACGGATGGAGAGGAGCCCTGGCACTGTGATGTCCCTCAATTCCAGTCCCTAGGGACTGGAAGGGAGGCCATATCAAGAACATCGTGAACGTCAGGGACCCCTGGTCAGAATGCAAGTGTCAGCAAATATGGTTACAAAGAGAGAGCTTCTTCTTCATGGACTGACTACAAGAAGACATTGGAAGTGGGAAGATGTTGTGCTTCTTGGTGTCACTTCCAAGATGACAACTGAAGGCCTGGGGAAATCTCTGGAGGCCAGAGTTGTGTGGGGGAATCCAGGAGAGGTGCATGCAAAACTGTGCATGCGGGAGCCAAGAGAGTGGACTGGGAGTAGATTGGCTGCCTAGCATGCAGGATTCCTCAGTACCACGTAAACAAAACAAGCCAGAAAGCTTTCTGTGGTTCAAATGGTAGAGCCCTCGACTGGAGAGAGCCCAAGGACAACACTCAGGGCCCGAGTTCAAGGCCCTGGGACAGCAAATAGATATTCTTTACTAAAAATAAAGGGAAAAGAAACTGCACCTGTTCAACTCCAGCAAGTCCCACAGTGGCCCAAAACTAGACAGCACAGAGTTAGTTGGGGCTGGGACCTTAGGAGCACACTCCACTCATTCTGCCTGGATCCCCAGATGCTAGCAACACACCCTATTCCTTCCTGTTTCTTGCTGACCATGGGATCAGAAATTGGGGACACGCCCACAGTGGACTCTGCCTAGCAGCACTGGTGTGGTCTCTGTAAGATTACACCACTACCAGCAGCTGATGGAGGTAGAGGTGGTTGAGTGGTGAGCCAGAGAATCCAGGTGATTTGGAGATATACCGAGGAGACAGGAATACTTTTTGGTGAGTGGGAAAGTACAGGACACTTCAAAGAGCCTGGGAATGTGGCCCCTCCATCTTTCCCATCCCAGAGCTGGCACATCAGAAAGAACAAGACCAAGAAAGAAACGACTGCAGGAACACCAGCAGCAGAACTGTGCTCATGGACCTGAAGAATTCAAGAGCAACAGGAAAAAGAAAAGGGGAGGCAAGCCCAAGCTCAACACCAACACCACTGGGCTCTGTAATCCACGTGAGGGTGCAGACAGGGACCACGCTGACCCTCAGCCTTGCCTGACTTTGGGCACAGTCGGAGCAGCCAAGGTCAAAAGGTCCCCTGATCCCTAGAACAACGAGGATCTGAAGAGCTGTTACCAATGCCTGCTGCTGGCCCTGGACTGGAGCAAAGTAAGACAGCAACAGCTCTTCAGTGAAATCCACCAACTGAAGCAGCTAAATCAAAACCTTCAGGAACAACAGAAGGAACAAAAAGAGAAGATGGCCCAGGTGCAAGAAACACTGAAAGCAGAGTTAGAAGACCACAAGGTAGCCATCCAGATGTTGCTTTCAGAGAAAGGCCACTTAAATCTGGCCTGGCCCACATGGAAAAGGAATCCAATCAAAGTCAAGTGGAGCATGAAAATCTGACCAGCCGCCTGCACGCTTCTCAGCAGCACAACCTAGACCTGTTGATTGCCTTGTCTGCATTCACCACCGCGCAGAAGGACACTAAGCAGAAGAACAGACAGCTCATCCAAGGTCTGGGTGATGTGAAGCTGCAGCTCGAGGCAAAGAGCAGAAGCTGGGGCAACTTACAGGAGCTGAATGCAGCCTTGCAGGGGAAGCTGGACCTGCTCCAGACCCAGAAGTCCAACATGAAGTTTAGATTGGAAAAATTCCAATGAGCACTACGGGCGCGGGCAGTGCTGAAAAAAAGACTACAGAATGTACAAAGTGTGGTGAGTGTATTGAGGGTGGAGAGGCACAGTGTGCAGAGGACTTGAGGGTAGAGAGGTCCACGTGGAAGGAGAAGGTGCGGCCGCTCTCACAGGAGGTGGACCAACTCACAGATGAGCGGGAGGAAGACCGGTGGCAGGTGGTGGATCTAGAGAAGAAGCTGGCAGAAATGGAGAACAAGCTGGCAGAGGTGTAGCACCCTGTAGGACCATCTCAGTCTGAGCAGCAGCACCAGACCCAGGCATGCCAGACGAAGAAGGACTTTAAGAAGTTGGTGCCATAACTCCAAATGCAGGCTCTGGAAAACCAGAGCCTCAGTGTCCAGAACCTGTAGCAGCAGGAATGGCTGCTAATACTGAAGAAGAAGGTGGAGGGGTGGGATCGGCATGACGAGGCTCAACCCAAGTTCCCTGACAACCAGAGGAGCTCAATGGCCAGTACATGGCCCAGCTGCAGGAACTCACAGCCACTTGTGAAGACGACAGGGCCTCCATTCAGCAGCTGAGTGCAGAGAAGGAGGAGCTGCAGCAACACCTGATGAGGCACATCCAGCTGCTGGAGCAGCAGGAGCAGGACCTGACCTTGACCCAGTGTCTGGAAGTCAGTAAGCAAGAGAAGGAGCAAGTCCAGGCCCAGCTGAGCTTCCTGGCTTTCCCCAGAGAAGACAGAGACAGGGACATGGAAGAAGCAATGGCTGAGGTGACAACTCCAGCGGCCATGACCATCCCAGAGGCTGTGGAAAAGCCCCAAGTCACGCAGGCCCTTTACGTTAAAGCCCAATCAGGTGCTGAGGTGAACAATGTAAAACTCAGCCAGCAGCTGCAGGAGCAGCAGGCCCACTGCCCATGCCTGCACAACCTGGCAGCCCAGTGCCAGTCCAAGCTGGAGCAGCAGACCCTGTTCCCAGAGAGCAGGAACCATGGCCCATCAGGGGAGAGCAAGCAGGACACGCGGGTGTCTGAGAAGAAGATGAAAACCTGCTTCCTGCAGGCCGTGCCTGACCAGGTGGACCACCAGAGTCCAGTGGGGGACCACCAGCGCCGGTGCGTCTAGCTGTCCAAAACCAACAGCGCACTGGACTAACCCTAGTGCTGTGAAAAGCAAACATGGAAGTCCTGGACCAGACGTGTAAGGAGAAAAGTGAGTATGTATAGCACCTGACCCAGGAGAAAGTGAAGAAGAAGAAGGAGATGCAGGAACACCTGGGGCTGCTTGTGGGGGAAGACCAGGAGTGCCAGGGCCAGATGCCAGTAATCCCCAAGACCCCTTATGCTGAGGCCAATTCACAGAGCAAGGAGCAGAAAATCTTTGCAGATGCTCAACTCCAAGAGAGTGTGCAGCCTGCCCAGGTAGAGGCGGGGGGGGGGGGAGGGAGAGCCTGTCGCCTAAAGGCCTCCACCACAGAGCCCACTGTGATGCGGATGCCTGATACCCAGCCCCCTGAAGAACTTTCTCTCCTGGGTAATCAGCGATCCCGGTTGGCTCCTTTCTTCTCCAGGCTGAGGAAAATGATGTGGTGCTGATAATGACTCTCAAAAGACTTGTCAGCCACCATGACAATCTCTTAAGCCTGGACCTGAGGGGTCAGGACTGGACTTTAACCACATAGGACAGACACTGTGGGAGCTGGCCCTAACTCGAAGTCATCTAAACAGTCACTGCTTGCCGGGGAAGGGGGACCTTGATAGAGTTTTCACAAACAATACATTTCTACAAGTGAACATGCAGTGTCATGATGTAATATTCTAGAACTATATGGTATCCAGGATCTTATTTTAGTCAAGAATTCCAGGTTATCATACCTGTTGTTATTTTCTGACATTATCCTGCTGATTTGTGGAGTAGTTTCCAGAATTTAGGGGACGGGAAAAATCCATTTCCTCAGATGACTTATTTTCTGAAGTTTATAATTTGGTGCATTTGTGAGCTTTAAAATTTTACTCTAGGGGCCCGGGAGTTTGGCCTAGCGGTTAAAGTGCTTGCCTAGCATGCACAAAGACCCGGGTTCGATTCCTCGGTATCCCACATACACAACCAAGCCGGAAGTGGCAGAGACGAGACGGCAACAGCGACAGAGAGCGAAAGAAGCGAGCTGAACTGAACCAGCAAAAAGCCGGAGCAAGCAAGCAGAGCCCAACCGAGTGGTGGCCGGAGCGAGCGGGGCCGGAGCGAGCAGGGCCGGAGCGTGCGGGAGCGAGCCGAGCCAGAGCCAGCGAGGCCGGAGCGAGCGGGGCCAGAGCGAGAAGGGGCCGGAGCGAGCAGAGCCAGGAGCAAGCAAGAGCTGGCAGGGCTGGAGCGAGCTGGGCGGAAGCGAGCAGGGCCAGAGCGAGCGGGGCCGGAGCGAGCGGGGCCGGAGCGAGCGGAGCCGGAGCGAGCGGGGCCTGAGCTAGAAAGGGGGCCTAGCCGGGCCGGAGCGAGCGGGGCCGGAGCGAGCGGGACCGGAGCGAGCGGGGCCGGAGCGAGTGGGGCCAGAAAGAGAAGGGGGCCAAAAAAAAATTTTTACTCTATCAGGAACACTCAATTTTCTCATTTGTATTTTCACACACCACAATCTTTGCACACACTGGTGAAATAAACACTACAAATGGAAAAGTGTATTAAATCTGAGAGTTTGGAAAAAGATATTGATAGAACATTCCATAGGGTAAAACATAGACCAAGGAAATGCAGAAAGGAAATGTAGACTACTCTATACAATTATAGGACACCTGTAGTGACAATATCAGACCTCTCAGGTTTTCCATTAAGAATTTTTCAAGTGATAAATGTGGCAACCTCTATTAAATCTCATATTCAGAATTTTATAAAGGTAAATAATTAGAAGAACATCATAAGGCGTATTAATCAGCTGTGTAAATGATAGAAAAACAAATCGCAATACACTGGACAAGTTAGTATGTGTAACCAAACACTTGGCAGAAATATGAGGATCATAGTTCAAAGCCAAAGCACTACATGTGCAAGAGAAAAATACCACCATGAAACTCATTTGAACAATGAGCATATCCCGAAAGGGCTGATGACAGGTCATCCGGAGTGTGTGCCAGTACAAGGGGACAAGGAAAACGGAATATAAACAAGTTCCAAGCAGTTTGCATACAAGTGCAATAATAGATCATGAAGCCTGAAGAGATTAGAGGGAATGGGAGGGCGGCAGGAGAAAGAATGCTGGAGGAACGCAGATCCATTGCAGACAGGTATGCCCATGGCAGAATCACACCTCCCTGTCCCCACTCGTGCCCCTCTCCTGAACTAATGGATGGTTCTTAAGTGTAGGCAGAGAACACAACAAGAAATTTATAAAAATCTAACTAATGGACAAATGAAACAATTCACAGAACCCAAAGTACAAATGACTAACAACTTCCTGAAGTCCATTAGTAACAAAGAAAGAGAAATGGATTGACATTTAACTCCCTCTCACCCCAATCACAATAGCTACCATTTAAAAACAAATTAAAAATATGTGGGGAAGGGAACAGAATTGTGCTTAGAATTATAGTCATTTCCTTGCATGCACAAAGCCCTGGGTTCAATTCCTAGGTACCACATGAACACACAACAAAGACAGAAGTGTTGCTGTAGCTTAAGTAGTAAAGCTCAATCTGTCGGAAACCTCAAGGATAATACCCTGGAATAGAGTTCAAGCTCCAGGACTTGCAACAAGGAAAAAAGAAAATTATGCTGGTGAAAATGTGGGGGAAAAATCCTTGTGTACTCTTGGCAGAAAGGGATACATTTGAAGAATCAGCATGGATGTTCCTGAAAAAATTAAAATAGGCCTACCATGTGATCCTCCTATACCACCATTGGGCCTATTTCCAAGGGAATACAAGTGAGCATACAGTAGAGACATGTGAATATGCAGTTTGTTGTGACAGTATTCGCAATAGCCAAACTAGGAGGGCCAGCCTAGATGCACAACAACTAAGAAATTCATAAAGAAAAATGAAAAAAATAGCATTTGCATAAAAATGAATAAAACTGGACATCATCATGTTGAGCAAGATAAACCAGACTCAGAAAGGCAAATGCCACTAGATAGTGATGATGATAATTCTCTATGGAGGAGAATTTGGGGGAACACCATTTGATCGGAAAGGAAGGAGTGAGTGTGGTGGGGACAAATGTGGTGGAACGGTCTTGTAAGGATGAGTGCAAATAACTGAATGAAACCAAATAAATTGTAAAATAAAGGGAAGAAATGAGGAGAAAAGCAAGGGAAAATGATGTAAGAGGTGAATTTCATCCAAGCAATTCTATGATTGGGCCTGCTCTATGGGTCCTGAGTGACTGCCTGGCAAGTATAAGACCATAGTTTCAATCACCAGTACTGGGAAAACAAAGAAGCAAGCAAGCAAAGAAACAAAAAGGAAAAATGCAATCACCAGACATCAAAAGTAGGATATCAGAAGAGATAATAAACTAGGTTTCAGAGAAACAACTCTCTATTAACACTGGAGTGCTTCCGGTTGGTATTTGTCTTTTGAAGTTCTCCCATTCAAAGTCATCAAATTCATTTCTATGGGGGTAGTTGTGGGGTCTTGTCATAAACATGGATCCATGAGTCCTGTCCTTTCTGGACCCCAGAATTATTGCAGGACTGGCATACATGCAGGCACACTCACACACACACGCAAACACAGAGAGGGGGTGATTGAGTGTGTGTATGTGTGTCCTTATAAAGGAGACTGGTTAAAAAAAAGAAACGCATGGAGAAAGAGTTCACAAGACTCCACTGCAACCAATAATGCCGGGCTATGGCATGCTCATCATCTCAGCTGTGTATGAGCGTCAACAGTAAGATCATGGACAAAGCTGGTCAGGGCATAAATACAAAACTCTCCCCTCTCTCCCCAACCCCAAGTAATGCCAAGGGTGCTATGCAAGCTTGGACAGAAAGCACCAGGCCGTGTTCTCAAATACCAGTAACACATCTGTTGCACACCCTATGGAAAATGAAACACACACACTTAAACTTTATCCAAGTGTCACTGTCAGGTCTCATAAGAGACTTCCAAAGTGAAACCAACCAAGTCATAATTTATCCTATCAGATGGACAGATGCAAAACATTGGACAATTTACTCTTGAAATACAAGATGAAATATTCCTGAATTTACCAGTAGAAAGGAGCACTGGTGGAAATTGTTTGAAGAGCAATATATTGCTATTGTGTCTCAAAACACGTAAAATGCATAAATCTATGGTTAAGTAAATACACTCTTCACGTGATTTTATTGTGAACTTGCTCATGTGAAAATTGATGTATGTCAATGTAAAGTGGGGAACATATTTGGCAACACATAAATGCTTGGAACAAATGGAACCTCTTTAGTAACAATGGGCTAAATCACTGGGAAAAAGGTACCGAATGTCATGCAGCTGTTAACAAGAATGAGCAAAATGAAAGCACGTTTAAAAACTGGCAGGCAATGTTTATGAAAGGAAAACAAATGTCAGCCTCATGATCCAGTCTGCTCTTTGGCACATAACCAAGAGACACGATCACGTGCATCACCAAGAGATGCATGCTGGTCATTCCAAAGTCTCTGTGTTGGTAAGATCTCTAGAGTGGGAGCATCTCATGTTGCCCATCCCGAGGAGAATAAGTAAGGGAATACTAGAATAGTCACTTGACGGCATAACACTGAGCAACGAAGGGAAGAAACAAGTGGAAATATCAGTCTACAAAATCACATCGAAATATCACTCTGATGTGAAGAGGGAAAGGAGAGAGAACCAAACATGTTTAGCTTGTAGGAGATTTCTGTGTTTATTTTTCTCCCTAAGTTATTGCAAAGGTGATGAACAGGTAGGTTACAGTTGCAGAAATAAGGTCATGAGAACTTTTCTTTTCACACAGCGTTACCCGCTCCTTCAATTTCTTCCATTTTCCCTTTCTCATCCCCTTCCCACCCTCAAATTGTAAAGCTCTTTTCCAACTTACTATCTAGTGAGTCTCATTCTCCTGTTATTCTGTCCTTTTTCCTGCTGATTCTGTGATTTCCTTTTCTTTCTGCGGGTCAGGTGCACTCGAAGGCAATTTCTAGACAATCTTCCATCATTGCAATTCAGGTCTACAATGACAGATGTTAGACAAGAAGCAAAACTAATGGAAAGAGGGCAAGTTAGAGTAGAAACTCCTTCTGGGGAACAAAAGAAACTCCTCATAACGTGATGGAAATGTTCTACATCATGAGAGAAATGGGCAAATATGTGAATATATGAAGATACAAAATGTATCATGGATACTTTGAAGATTCATGCAATTCCCAGGCAGGTGCTGTATCACCTGAGCCACACTCTCAGCCCTTGATTCAGGTACTCATTTAGAAGGCATTTGAAAAGGAGGCGATAACGCGACAGAGAGAAATCTCTGAGAGAAGAAAAAAAAGAGGACGGCTGCTCTCTACATACTCAAACATGTATAGGTTTGAGATATGTGTATTTCTCTCTCTCCAAATTCATATATATAAACATATACAAATCATGTGTATAATCTATATGCTTAAGCATAGACATAGTTGCATAGATAAATATGTATAGATACACATTGACATTTACATGCAAGTGTCTGTGTGTGAGAAAGAATCTGCAAAGTAGACTGTTCATTGAGAGCCTTTCCTAAAGTTCTCCTTGAAAATCTGAATACATAAATTTGTGTTTCCACACTTCTCCCATGTAACACATAATTAATACCATTCCTAATGCTTAAGAGAAAAATTAATTTATGACACACAATGGAAGCCTTAGTGTATGGGAGCTTCATCTTCTCCAGGTACCCTCAATATGAACATGCATTCTGCTGCATTTGATGTTGGTGTGTTCTCACATGTGTAGTTATCACAAGAAACTAACAGCAGCTATCTCTTGAGAGGCACCTACTTACTAGTTCCCTTTTCACCAGGGCCCTGGGTATAATTCTAATCATGCACCCTGTGTGTCTCAATTCACCGTCATTTCCTTTCACCTAAGATAGGGAAAAGACATCAAGGAACAGATAAAATGACGCTTTGGGGTAGTTGCACATCAAAATGGTGATGTGTGTGTTTGTGACATTTATCAATGAGAGTGTGTTATCTCATATTTTTATGAAAGAATTGATTAACAGTGATTTTTACATCATATATCAACGGACGTATTTAACAAACAATTATTCAAGAAGGGAAACACTATATACAATCGCTGGTACTTAGATTTTAGAACATAATTTTTTTCAGTTTTAAGGCCAAAATAATATTTATATGGATTTGAGTCATTGAATTTTTAAAAAATAAGCATGATTCGGGAATGGAGCGTGGTTTCAGATTAGAAAAGTTGTAGAAATTGTAAGTGAGAGTGAAATGGAGAAAGCATGACAAGTTTCCAACAATACAGTACTGGCAGGCCGGGGCATATTCCTCTTGTGGGAGAGTGTCCTCTGATTGCCCATGCAAAGGTCCCCACGAAACAGATGGATGAGGGAGAGAAATGGGGAAGGAAGACGTCCAGGATTCTCTTTGCTCTGCTTATAACTCTAACAGTTGATATAATATCAAAAGAACTTCTATCCATAAGTGAAGCTAGTTACAGAAAACCCAGGAAACTGAAACCTGATGGTTAAAACTTGAAGTGTGTACAGAGAGATTTAATGGGCAGATAAATGAGCACGTGTGTGCACACGTGCACACACACATGCACACACACACACACACACACACACACACACACCACAAAAAATGTCTTTAAGACTGATATCCACATACTTTTTGATAAGGGACCCAAAAAGCAGAATGGAAGAAGAACAGCCTCTTCAAGATATGATACTGGGAGGAGAAGGAAGATGGCGCCGAGACAATAGGGACGCTGGCTGGCTTTCTCTGACAAAAAGAGAGAACCAGGGAGTCCCACGAGCCAACTATCTAAAGAAATACACAACAACAAACTCAAAAAGCAATGGAGAAGGACTCAAACCGGAAAAGAAATCCAGATAAAGCTCACATCCAACTTTCTCAAAGAATTCGGAAAGCAAGGACCCCTCCCACACCTCTCGCCCAAAGCCGCGGAAAGCCACGCCGGACCAAGCCACGAGAAGCGGCTTGAGATGGCACCGGCTCCACGCAGAGAAAGCGGGGGCGGGGGCGGGCACCGGCTCTAATCCACGAAAAGCGGCGGTAGTGGAGGGCACCAGGCTGTGAGCCCAACGGCTGCAGAAACCAGCACAGAACCAGGCCAGCGAAAGGCGGAATCAGCGGAACCCAGACGCGGAACACAGGCGGAGGCGGTGACCCAAGGGGAGTGAAAGACTCCCCACCACCTTGGAGCACCCGCAGAGGGACGCAGAGGAGTGATTAATACAGCGCATCCTCAAACACATCGGGAAAGCGGAGCGGGTGCCAAGCAATAGAACTTAACTCAGACCCCAACACCCCGCCCGAGAAAGACTGGCGGGAGCAGGGGGGCAAGGAATTTAGAATCCTGTCCCTCCCCTCAACAGCCCCCTCCCTAAGGCCATTGACTGGAGATTGACAGGCGGGCTACCCATAAGACCCAGCACCCCACCAAGGGAGGCGGGGCAGCCCCAACTCCCACCCGCCCAACGGGCTCAACCCCCAGCCCTCTCACTGGAGACTGACAAGAGGGAGGACCCTAAGACTCAGCACCCCACCAGGGGAGGCAGAGCTGTCCCAGCTCCCACACGCCCACCAGGCTCCTCACCCAGGCCACTGGATCTGGAGAGTGGAGGGCTTTGGACCCGGCCTTACAAAAGTGGGTAGGGGGTGTGGGTAAATAGGAGCCAGCATCTGCCCCCCCCTCAATTCTCGAGCGGGGCATCCTCCAGCTGGGAATCCTGAGCAAGACACCACCGAAGGCCCCCCCCCCACAGTCACAGACTATGACAAAGCAGTGGAAACACAGCAGGGATCTGAAGGGCCGACCAGCAGCCAAGCTCCCCTTCTGAGAACCAAAAAGGTGCGGCTCCACCCTTGGAGCCCATGTCCCCAGCTGGGCCCAGCCCCTGGGAAGAGAGGGGCCTCCTGCTGGTCCTGCTGAGAGCTCCTGATACTCTCAATCCCCACACCCTTGGCTTGGGGCCCCCCCCTGGAAGCAGCACAGGAAAACGTCCGCCAACCACGCTCAGACGGAAGCTCGCAGATCCATCCCATGGTCCACTGTGAGGCCACTGGTTGGGTTAGGAGCTAGTCGCACAGCAACACATAAGTTTTATTCTAATACTTTCCAAACTTTGTACTCAAATACTGTACCTACTTACCCCCTGACCTCTCTCATTCTATTTTTCTATCTCTGGACCTCTGCTCCTTTTTCAACCCTTATACTGCATGGATCTACACTTGATGGCTGTTGAGCAACATTGTATATCTAGGTGTTTAATCATTCTCTAGGCTCAGAGGGATTTACAGACAATAGAAATTGGATTGAGAGGCTTATTGTTTTGGATATAAATCTCTTATCAGTGAATAATTAGACTAGTCGCTAACTGCACAAAAAGAAAGAGTGATAACACCAATCAAAACTTGTGAACATCTAGACTCTGCCAGCTACAGAGGACTAGGTTGGTTATATCTGAAAAACTATAATAGTGTTTAGTATTAATCTTGCTCCCATTTTCAAATGGGCAGAACAAGAAACTCAAGAAAAATGTCAAATCAAGAAACAACATCTCCCATCTCCCCCACCCAATGTAAACAGCCAATGGAACAGTCACTGGCAAACCTAGAGGAGAGTCTTCCAAGTGCTGTACAAATGCAATTGATAAACATCATTAATGAAAAATGTGAAAATATAAGGAAAGAGATAAGGGAAGAAGCCATAGCTGAACAAGAGGAAACCATAAACAAGGTGATAAGTAAAAAAGGAGAAGCCATAAAGGAGGCCATAATAAAGGCTGTTGAAAGGAAGATGGATGAATTCATAGAATCCACAAATAAAAAGGTGACCAAACTCCAGCAAATGTTCAAAGAATATAAAGCTACTGAGCTAACCACGCAAATGGAAATCAAGGAGCTAAAGAAATCCATACATGATCTAAAAGAAGAGATGCAAGGCATCAAAAATGAGCAATTAGTAGCAAGGGAGATGAAAAATAAAGTAGATAGCTTTGATAGCAGGTTAGACAATGCAGAGGAGAGAATTTCCGGGGCTGAAGATAATTTAGTGATTATAGAGAAAGAACAGAAAATGAGTCAATCCAAATCAAGGAAAAATGAGAGAGCGCTTCAGGAGGTCCAAGATACAATCAGGAAGCCTAATTTAAGGCTAATTGGTATTGAGGAGGGTCTGGAGAAAGAGGTCAATGGTATTGGAAATGTACTTCAGGGAATCATCTCAGAGAATTTCCCAAATATCCAGAAGGGCAGACCCATCCAGATACAAGAAGCTTTTAGAACCCCAAACAGACCTGACCAGAAAAGAACATCTCACCGCCACATCGTAATCCGAACTGGATCAGTAGAAACCAAACAAAGGATCCTAAAGGCAGCCAGGGAAAAGGGTTCAGTAACCTATAAAGGAAAACCAATCAGAATAACCCCAGATTACTCAGCAGAGACCATGCAAGCAAGAAGTGACTGGAAGCATATATGTCATGCCCTGACGTCAAATAACTACCAACCAAGAATACTGTACCCAGCGAAGCTCTCATTCATAACTGAGGGAAAAATAAAAACATTCCATTCCAGGGAAAAGCTGCAACAGTTTGTCGCAACAAAACCAACACTACAAAGAATTCTGAAAGATGTTCTATACATAGAAAACCAAAATAAATGCAATATAGGGAAAGAAATGGCACCTAAACAGTATACCACGTAAGGACCACAAGAACTGTCAAGACACAGGCCCAAATAAAAGCCTTTAAAAATGGTAGGACCTAATAAATATCTCTCAATCCTAACTCTCAATATCAATGGACTCAACTCTCCAATTAAATGGCATAGGCTGTCTAGTTGGATCAAAAAGCAATAGCCATCGTTCTTCTGTCTTCAAGAGACACATCTTACCCAAAAAAACAATCATCTTTTGAAAGTGAGAGGTTGTAATAAACTCTATCAAGCTAACGACCCCCATAAACAGGCTGGAGTTGCCATCCTCATATCAGATAAAATAGACTTCAAACCAAAATTAGTAAGAAAAGACAAAGAAGGTTACTACATACTACTAAAGGGATCTTTCCTTCAGGAAGACATAACCATCCTAAATATTTACACACCCAATCCCGGAGCTCCAAACTTCATCAAGCAAACTTTACTTACACTGAAATCGAAATAAAGTGCTTGTCGGTGACTTTAACACACCACTTTCACCTATGGACAGATCAACAAGGCAAAAATTCAACAGAGAAAACTTAGAACTGAACAACTATATAGAACAACTAGATCTAACAGACATCTGCAGAATATTCCACCCAGCAACAACACAATATACGTTTTTCTCAGCAGCACATGGAACATTTTCCAAACTAGATCACATCTTAGGCCATAAAACAAACCTGGACAGATTCAGAAACACTGAAATTATTCCATGCACACTGTCAGACCACAAAGGCATCAAACTGGAACTGAACACACATCTCCACCAACGAAAACCCTGTAACTCATGGAGACTGAACAACACATTGTTGAATCACCAATGGGTCATTGAAGAGATCAGAACAGAAATCCAACAGTTTATGAAATTTAACAGTAAGGAGCACACAAAATACCAACTCCTTTGGGACACAGCAAAGGCAGTACTCAGAGGAAAATTTATAGTGCTCAGTGCCTACAACAACAAGTTGGAAAAAATGCAAACCAACAAGTTAATGTCTCACCTTAAGCTCCTGGAAAAAGAGCAACAAACCAACCCTAATCCCAGTAGAAGAAAGCAAATAATTAAAATCAAAGCAGAATTAAATGACTTGGAATCCAAAAAAACTATAGAAAGAATGAACAAAACAAGGAGTTGGTTCTTTGAAAGAATTAACAAAATTGACAAGCCCTTAGCAAATCTTACCAAAAAAGAAGAGAGCATATCGAAATAAACAAAATCGCAGATGAAAATGGTAATATCACGACAGAAATTACCAAGATCCAGAGTATCATGAGGGAATACTTCTCAAACCTTTATGCCAACAAATTTGAGAATCTAGATGAAATGGATGAATTCCTAGACAATATTAACATACCCACCCTGAACCAAGAAGAACTAAGCCAACTCAACAGGCCTATTTCAAGCTCTGAAATAGAAATGGCAATCAGAGAACTTCCACCTAAGAAAAGCCCAGGGCCAGATGGATTCACATCTGAATTCTATAAGGTCTTCAAAGCAGAGCTCACACCAATACTCCTCAAGCTCTTCAACAAAATTGAAAATGAAGGTTCCTTACCAAACTCATTCTATGAAGCCAGTATAACCCTCATCCCCAAACCAGACAGAGATTCATCAAAGAAAGAGAACTATAGACCTATATCTTTGATGAACATCGATGCAAAACTTCTCAACAAAATACTGGCCAACCGTCTACAGCAACTCATCAAAAAAATTATACACTATGATCAAACTGGATTCATCACAGGGAGGCAAAGCTGGTTCAACATACGGAAATCAATTAACATAATTCAACACGTCAACAGGAGCAAGGACAAAAATCACATGATTTTCTCAATAGACACGGAAAAGGCATTTGACAAGATCCAACACCCCTTTATGTTAAAAGCTCTGGAGAAACTAGGAATCCATGGAACATTCCTCAATGTAATAAAGGCTATGTATGAGAAACCTACTGCTAGTATTACACTTAATGGTGAAAATCTAAAGCCATTCCCTCTAAAATCAGGAACGAGACAAGGATGCCCACTCTCTCCACTCCTGTTTAACATAGTACTAGAATTCCTAGCCAGTGCAATAAGGCAAGAAGCAAGCATAAAGGGGATCCAAGTAGGGAAAGAGGAAATAAAACAATCCCTCTTTGCAGATGACATGATTCTGTATTTAAAGAATCCTATAGACTCTACTCCCAAGCTCCTTGAGCTGATTCAAAGCTTTGGAAGAGTAGCAGGCTATAAAATCAGCCCTCAAAAATCAACTGCCTTCCTTTACGCCAGTAGTGAGAGGAACGAGGCAATAATCAGGAAAGAAACTCCTTTCACAATAGCCTCAAAGAAAATAAAGTACCTAGGAATTAGCTTAACTAAGAATGTAAAGGACCTTTTTGACGAAAACTTTGAGACCCTAAAAAAGGAAATTAAAGCAGAACTAAGGAAATGGAAAAACCTCCCATGCTCCTGGATTGGAAGAATCAATATTGTGAAAATGACAATCTTGCCAAGATCTATCTACAAATTCAATGCAATACCCATCAACATCCCAATGTCATTCTTTAAAGAAATAGAAGAGGAGAGGGAAGATGGCGCCGAGACAATAGGGACGCTGCCTTGTTTTCTCTGACCAAAAGAGAGAACCAGGGAGTCCCAGGAGCCAACTATCTAAAGAAATCCACAACAACAAACTCAAAAAGCAACGGAGAAGGACTCAAACCGGAAAAGAAATCCAGATAAATCTCACATCCAACTTTCTCAAAGAATTCGGAACGCGAGGACCCCTCCCCCACCTCTCGCCAAAGCAGCGGAAAGCCGAGCCAGACCAAGCCGTGGAAAGTGGCTTGAGCTGGCACCAGCTCCACGCGGGAAAAGCGGGGGGCGGGCACCGCCTCTAACCCCCGAAAAGCGGTGGCAGTGGAGGGCACCAGGCTGGAAGCCCAACAGCGGCAGAAACCAGCACAGAACAGGGCCAGCGAACGGCGGAAGCAGAGGAACCCAGACGCGGACCAGAACAGCAAGCAGCAGAGCCCAGACACAGAACACAGGCAGCGGCTGAGACCCCAGGGGAGTGAAAGACTCCCCACCACCTTGGAGCACCCGCAGAGGGACGCAGAGGCGTGAGTAATACAGCGCATCCCCAAACACATCGGGAAAGCGGAGCGGGTGCCAAGCAATAGAACTTAACTCAGACCCCAACACCCCGCCCGAGAAAGACTGGCGGGAGCAGGGGCAAGGAATTAGAATCCTGTCCCTCCCCTCAACAGCCCCCTCCCTCAGGCCATTGACTGGAGATTGACAGGCGGGCTACCTAAGACCCATCACCCCACCAAGGGAGGCGGGGCTGTCCCAACTCGCACCCACCCAACGGGCTAAACCCCCAGCCCTCTCACTGGAGAAAGACAAGCGGGCGGACCCTAAGACTCAGCACCCCACCAGGGGAGGCAGAGCTGTCCCAGCTCCCACACGCCCACCAGGCTCCTCACCCAGGCCACTAGAGCTGGAGAGTGGAAGGCTTTGGGATCCTGCCTTACAAAAGTGGGTAGGGGGTGTGGGTAAATAGGAGCCAGCATCTGCCCCCCCCTCAATTCTCGAGCGGGGCATCCTCCAGCTGGGAATCCTGAGCAAGACACCACTGAGGCCCCCCCCCACAGTCACAGACTCTGACAAAGCAGTGGAAACACAGCAGGGATCTGAAGGGCCGACCAGCAGCCAAGCTCCCCTTCTGAGAACAAAAAAGGCGCGGCTCCGCCCTTGGAGCCCATGTCCCAGGCTGGGCCCTGCCCCTGGGAACATAGGGGCCTCCTGCTCGTCCTGCTGAGAGCCCCTGAAACTCTCAATCCCCAGACCCTTGGCTTGGGGCCGCACCTGGAAGCAGCACAGGAAAACGTTCGCCAACCATGCTCAGACGGAAGCTCGCAGATCCATCCCATGGTCCACTGTGAGGCCACTGGTTGGGTTAAGAGCTAGTTGCGCAGCAACACATAAGTTTTATTCTAATACTTTCCAAACTTTGTACTCAAATACTGTACCTACTTACCCCCTGACCTCTCTCATTCTATTTTTCTATCTCTGGACCTCTGCTCCTTTTTCAACCGTTATACTGCATGGATCTACACTTGATGGCTGTTGAGCAACATTGTATATCTAGGTGTTTAATCATTCTCTAGGCTCAGAGAGACTTAAAGACAATAGAGATTGGATTGAGAGGCTTATTGTTTTGGATATAAATCGCTTATCAGTGAATAATTAGACTAGTGGCTAACTGCACAAAGAGAAAGAGTGATGACACCAATCAAAACTTGTGAACATCTAGACTGCCAGCTACAGAGGTCTAGCTTGGTTATATCTGAGAAACTATAATCGTGTTTAGTATTAATCTTGCTCCCATTTTCAAATGGGCAGAACAAGAAACTCAAGAAAAATGTCAAATCAAGAAACAACATCTCCCACCTCCCCCACCCAATGCAAACAGCCAATGGAACAGTCACTGGAAAATCTAGAGGAGAGTCTTCCAAGTGCTGTACAAATGCAATTGATAAACATCATTAATGAAAAATGTGAAAATATAAAGAAAGAGATAAGGGAGGAAGCCATAGTTGAACAAGAGGAAACCATAAACAAAGCGATAAGTAAAAAAGAAGAAGCCATAAAGGAGGCCATAATAAAGGCTGTTCAAAGAAAGATGGATGAATTCATAGAATCCACAAATAAAAAGGTGACCGAACTCCAGCAAATGTTCAAAGAAAATAAAGCTACTGAGCTAACCACGCAAATGGAAATCAAGGAGCTAAAGAAATCCATACATGATCTAAAAGAAGAGATGCAAGGCATCAAAAATGAGCAATTAGTAGCAAGGGAGATGAAAAATAAAGTAGATAGCTTTGATAGCAGGTTAGACAATGCAGAGGAGAGAATTTCCGGGGCTGAAGATAATTTAGTGATTATAGAGAAAGAACAGAAAATGAGTCAATCCAAATCAAGGAAAAATGAGAGAGCGCTTCAGGAGGTCCAAGATACAATCAGGAAGCCTAATTTAAGGCTAATTGGTATTGAGGAGGGTCTGGAGAAAGAGGTCAATGGTATTGGAAATGTACTTCAGGGAATCATCTCAGAGAATTTCCCAAATATCCAGAAGGGCAGACCCATCCAGATACAAGAAGCTTTTAGAACCCCAAACAGACCTGACCAGAAAAGAACATCTCACCGCCACATCGTAATCCGAACTGGATCAGTAGAAACCAAACAAAGGATCCTAAAGGCAGCCAGGGAAAAGGGTTCAGTAACTTATAAAGGAAAACCAATCAGAATAACCCCAGATTACTCAGCAGAGACCATGCAAGCAAGAAGTGACTGGAAGCATATATGTCATGCCCTGACGTCAAATAACTACCAACCAAGAATACTGTACCCAGCGAAGCTCTCATTCATAACTGAGGGAAAAATAAAAACATTCCATTCCAGGGAAAAGCTGCAACAGTTTGTCGCAACAAAACCAACACTACAAAGAATTCTGAAAGATGTTCTATACATAGAAAACCAAAATAAATGCAATATAGGGAAAGAAATGGCACCTAAACAGTATACCACGTAAGGACCACAAGAACTGTCAAGACACAGGCCCAAATAAAAGCCTTTAAAAATGGTAGGACCTAATAAATATCTCTCAATCCTAACTCTCAATATCAATGGACTCAACTCTCCAATTAAATGGCATAGGCTGTCTAGTTGGATCAAAAAGCAATAGCCATCGTTCTTCTGTCTTCAAGAGACACATCTTACCCAAAAAAACAATCATCTTTTGAAAGTGAGAGGTTGTAATAAACTCTATCAAGCTAACGACCCCCATAAACAGGCTGGAGTTGCCATCCTCATATCAGATAAAATAGACTTCAAACCAAAATTAGTAAGAAAAGACAAAGAAGGTTACTACATACTACTAAAGGGATCTTTCCTCCAGGAAGACATAACCATCCTAAATATTTACACACCCAATCCCGGAGCTCCAAACTTCATCAAGCAAACTTTACTTACACTGAAATCGAAATAAAGTGCTTGTCGGTGACTTTAACACACTACTTTCACCTATGGACAGATCAACAAGGCAAAAATTCAACAGAGAAAACTTAGAACTGAACAACTATATAGAACAACTAGATCTAACAGACATCTGCAGAATATTCCACCCAGCAACAACACAATATACGTTTTTCTCAGCAGCACATGGAACATTTTCCAAACTAGATCACATCTTAGGCCATAAAACAAACCTGGACAGATTCAGAAACACTGAAATTATTCCATGCACACTGTCAGACCACAAAGGCATCAAACTGGAACTGAACACACATCTCCACCAACGAAAACCCTGTAACTCATGGAGACTGAACAACACATTGTTGAATCACCAATGGGTCATTGAAGAGATCAGAACAGAAATCCAACAGTTTATGAAATTTAACAGTAAGGAGCACACAAAATACCAACTCCTTTGGGACACAGCAAAGGCAGTACTCAGAGGAAAATTTATAGTGCTCAGTGCCTACAACAACAAGTTGGAAAAAATGCAAACCAACAAGTTAATGTCTCACCTTAAGCTCCTGGAAAAAGAGCAACAAACCAACCCTAATCCCAGTAGAAGAAAGCAAATAATTAAAATCAAAGCAGAATTAAATGACTTGGAATCCAAAAAAACTATAGAAAGAATGAACAAAACAAGGAGTTGGTTCTTTGAAAGAATTAACAAAATTGACAAGCCCTTAGCAAATCTTACCAAAAAAGAAGAGAGCATATCGAAATAAACAAAATCGCAGATGAAAATGGTAATATCACGACAGAAATTACCAAGATCCAGAGTATCATGAGGGAATACTTCTCAAACCTTTATGCCAACAAATTTGAGAATCTAGATGAAATGGATGAATTCCTAGACAATATTAACATACCCACCCTGAACCAAGAAGAACTAAGCCAACTCAACAGGCCTATTTCAAGCTCTGAAATAGAAATGGCAATCAGAGAACTTCCACCTAAGAAAAGCCCAGGGCCAGATGGATTCACATCTGAATTCTATAAGGTCTTCAAAGCAGAGCTCACACCAATACTCCTCAAGCTCTTCAACAAAATTGAAAATGAAGGTTCCTTACCAAACTCATTCTATGAAGCCAGTATAACCCTCATCCCCAAACCAGACAGAGATTCATCAAAGAAAGAGAACTATAGACCTATATCTTTGATGAACATCGATGCAAAACTTCTCAACAAAATACTGGCCAACCGTCTACAGCAACTCATCAAAAAAATTATACACTATGATCAAACTGGATTCATCACAGGGAGGCAAAGCTGGTTCAACATACGGAAATCAATTAACATAATTCAACACGTCAACAGGAGCAAGGACAAAAATCACATGATTTTCTCAATAGACACGGAAAAGGCATTTGACAAGATCCAACACCCCTTTATGTTAAAAGCTCTGGAGAAACTAGGAATCCATGGAACATTCCTCAATGTAATAAAGGCTATGTATGAGAAACCTACTGCTAGTATTACACTTAATGGTGAAAATCTAAAGCCATTCCCTCTAAAATCAGGAACGAGACAAGGATGCCCACTCTCTCCACTCCTGTTTAACATAGTACTAGAATTCCTAGCCAGTGCAATAAGGCAAGAAGCAAGCATAAAGGGGATCCAAGTAGGGAAAGAGGAAATAAAACAATCCCTCTTTGCAGATGACATGATTCTGTATTTAAAGAATCCTATAGACTCTACTCCCAAGCTCCTTGAGCTGATTCAAAGCTTTGGAAGAGTAGCAGGCTATAAAATCAGCCCTCAAAAATCAACTGCCTTCCTTTACGCCAGTAGTGAGAGGAACGAGGCAATAATCAGGAAAGAAACTCCTTTCACAATAGCCTCAAAGAAAATAAAGTACCTAGGAATTAGCTTAACTAAGAATGTAAAGGACCTTTTTGACGAAAACTTTGAGACCCTAAAAAAGGAAATTAAAGCAGAACTAAGGAAATGGAAAAACCTCCCATGCTCCTGGATTGGAAGAATCAATATTGTGAAAATGACAATCTTGCCAAGATCTATCTACAAATTCAATGCAATACCCATCAACATCCCAATGTCATTCTTTAAAGAAATAGAAGAGGAGAGGGAAGATGGCGCCGAGACAATAGGGACGCTGCCTTGTTTTCTCTGACCAAAAGAGAGAACCAGGGAGTCCCAGGAGCCAACTATCTAAAGAAATCCACAACAACAAACTCAAAAAGCAACGGAGAAGGACTCAAACCGGAAAAGAAATCCAGATAAATCTCACATCCAACTTTCTCAAAGAATTCGGAACGCGAGGACCCCTCCCCCACCTCTCGCCAAAGCAGCGGAAAGCCGAGCCAGACCAAGCCGTGGAAAGTGGCTTGAGCTGGCACCAGCTCCACGCGGGAAAAGCGGGGGGCGGGCACCGCCTCTAACCCCCGAAAAGCGGTGGCAGTGGAGGGCACCAGGCTGGAAGCCCAACAGCGGCAGAAACCAGCACAGAACAGGGCCAGCGAACGGCGGAAGCAGAGGAACCCAGACGCGGACCAGAACAGCAAGCAGCAGAGCCCAGACACAGAACACAGGCAGCGGCTGAGACCCCAGGGGAGTGAAAGACTCCCCACCACCTTGGAGCACCCGCAGAGGGACGCAGAGGCGTGAGTAATACAGCGCATCCCCAAACACATCGGGAAAGCGGAGCGGGTGCCAAGCAATAGAACTTAACTCAGACCCCAACACCCCGCCCGAGAAAGACTGGCGGGAGCAGGGGCAAGGAATTAGAATCCTGTCCCTCCCCTCAACAGCCCCCTCCCTCAGGCCATTGACTGGAGATTGACAGGCGGGCTACCTAAGACCCATCACCCCACCAAGGGAGGCGGGGCTGTCCCAACTCGCACCCACCCAACGGGCTAAACCCCCAGCCCTCTCACTGGAGAAAGACAAGCGGGCGGACCCTAAGACTCAGCACCCCACCAGGGGAGGCAGAGCTGTCCCAGCTCCCACACGCCCACCAGGCTCCTCACCCAGGCCACTAGAGCTGGAGAGTGGAAGGCTTTGGGATCCTGCCTTACAAAAGTGGGTAGGGGGTGTGGGTAAATAGGAGCCAGCATCTGCCCCCCCCTCAATTCTCGAGCGGGGCATCCTCCAGCTGGGAATCCTGAGCAAGACACCACTGAGGCCCCCCCCCACAGTCACAGACTCTGACAAAGCAGTGGAAACACAGCAGGGATCTGAAGGGCCGACCAGCAGCCAAGCTCCCCTTCTGAGAACAAAAAAGGCGCGGCTCCGCCCTTGGAGCCCATGTCCCAGGCTGGGCCCTGCCCCTGGGAACATAGGGGCCTCCTGCTCGTCCTGCTGAGAGCCCCTGAAACTCTCAATCCCCAGACCCTTGGCTTGGGGCCGCACCTGGAAGCAGCACAGGAAAACGTTCGCCAACCATGCTCAGACGGAAGCTCGCAGATCCATCCCATGGTCCACTGTGAGGCCACTGGTTGGGTTAAGAGCTAGTTGCGCAGCAACACATAAGTTTTATTCTAATACTTTCCAAACTTTGTACTCAAATACTGTACCTACTTACCCCCTGACCTCTCTCATTCTATTTTTCTATCTCTGGACCTCTGCTCCTTTTTCAACCGTTATACTGCATGGATCTACACTTGATGGCTGTTGAGCAACATTGTATATCTAGGTGTTTAATCATTCTCTAGGCTCAGAGAGACTTAAAGACAATAGAGATTGGATTGAGAGGCTTATTGTTTTGGATATAAATCGCTTATCAGTGAATAATTAGACTAGTGGCTAACTGCACAAAGAGAAAGAGTGATGACACCAATCAAAACTTGTGAACATCTAGACTGCCAGCTACAGAGGTCTAGCTTGGTTATATCTGAGAAACTATAATCGTGTTTACTATTAATCTTGCTCCCATTTTCAAATGGGCAGAACAAGAAACTCAAGAAAAATGTCAAATCAAGAAACAACATCTCCCACCTCCCCCACCCAATGCAAACAGCCAATGGAACAGTCACTGGAAAATCTAGAGGAGAGTCTTCCAAGTGCTGTACAAATGCAATTGATAAACATCATTAATGAAAAATGTGAAAATATAAAGAAAGAGATAAGGGAGGAAGCCATAGTTGAACAAGAGGAAACCATAAACAAAGCGATAAGTAAAAAAGAAGAAGCCATAAAGGAGGCCATAATAAAGGCTGTTCAAAGAAAGATGGATGAATTCATAGAATCCACAAATAAAAAGGTGACCGAACTCCAGCAAATGTTCAAAGAAAATAAAGCTACTGAGCTAACCACGCAAATGGAAATCAAGGAGCTAAAGAAATCCATACATGATCTAAAAGAAGAGATGCAAGGCATCAAAAATGAGCAATTAGTAGCAAGGGAGATGAAAAATAAAGTAGATAGCTTTGATAGCAGGTTAGACAATGCAGAGGAGAGAATTTCCGGGGCTGAAGATAATTTAGTGATTATAGAGAAAGAACAGAAAATGAGTCAATCCAAATCAAGGAAAAATGAGAGAGCGCTTCAGGAGGTCCAAGATACAATCAGGAAGCCTAATTTAAGGCTAATTGGTATTGAGGAGGGTCTGGAGAAAGAGGTCAATGGTATTGGAAATGTACTTCAGGGAATCATCTCAGAGAATTTCCCAAATATCCAGAAGGGCAGACCCATCCAGATACAAGAAGCTTTTAGAACCCCAAACAGACCTGACCAGAAAAGAACATCTCACCGCCACATCGTAATCCGAACTGGATCAGTAGAAACCAAACAAAGGATCCTAAAGGCAGCCAGGGAAAAGGGTTCAGTAACTTATAAAGGAAAACCAATCAGAATAACCCCAGATTACTCAGCAGAGACCATGCAAGCAAGAAGTGACTGGAAGCATATATGTCATGCCCTGACGTCAAATAACTACCAACCAAGAATACTGTACCCAGCGAAGCTCTCATTCATAACTGAGGGAAAAATAAAAACATTCCATTCCAGGGAAAAGCTGCAACAGTTTGTCGCAACAAAACCAACACTACAAAGAATTCTGAAAGATGTTCTATACATAGAAAACCAAAGTAAATGCAATATAGGGAAAGAAATGGCACCTAAACAGTATACCACGTAAGGACCACAAGAACTGTCAAGACACAGGCCCAAATAAAAGCCTTTAAAAATGGTAGGACCTAATAAATATCTCTCAATCCTAACTCTCAATATCAATGGACTCAACTCTCCAATTAAATGGCATAGGCTGTCTAGTTGGATCAAAAAGCAATAGCCATCGTTCTTCTGTCTTCAAGAGACACATCTTACCCAAAAAAACAATCATCTTTTGAAAGTGAGAGGTTGTAATAAACTCTATCAAGCTAACGACCCCCATAAACAGGCTGGAGTTGCCATCCTCATATCAGATAAAATAGACTTCAAACCAAAATTAGTAAGAAAAGACAAAGAAGGTTACTACATACTACTAAAGGGATCTTTCCTCCAGGAAGACATAACCATCCTAAATATTTACACACCCAATCCCGGAGCTCCAAACTTCATCAAGCAAACTTTACTTACACTGAAATCGAAATAAAGTGCTTGTCGGTGACTTTAACACACTACTTTCACCTATGGACAGATCAACAAGGCAAAAATTCAACAGAGAAAACTTAGAACTGAACAACTATATAGAACAACTAGATCTAACAGACATCTGCAGAATATTCCACCCAGCAACAACACAATATACGTTTTTCTCAGCAGCACATGGAACATTTTCCAAAATAGATCACATCTTAGGCCATAAAACAAACCTGGACAGATTCAGAAACACTGAAATTATTCCATGCACACTGTCAGACCACAAAGGCATCAAACTGGAACTGAACACACATCTCCACCAACGAAAACCCTGTAACTCATGGAGACTGAACAACACATTGTTGAATCACCAATGGGTCATTGAAGAGATCAGAACAGAAATCCAACAGTTTATGAAATTTAACAGTAAGGAGCACACAAAATACCAACTCCTTTGGGACACAGCAAAGGCAGTACTCAGAGGAAAATTTATAGTGCTCAGTGCCTACAACAACAAGTTGGAAAAAATGCAAACCAACAAGTTAATGTCTCACCTTAAGCTCCTGGAAAAAGAGCAACAAACCAACCCTAATCCCAGTAGAAGAAAGCAAATAATTAAAATCAAAGCAGAATTAAATGACTTGGAATCCAAAAAAACTATAGAAAGAATGAACAAAACAAGGAGTTGGTTCTTTGAAAGAATTAACAAAATTGACAAGCCCTTAGCAAATCTTACCAAAAAAGAAGAGAGCATATCGAAATAAACAAAATCACAGATGAAAATGGTAATATCACGACAGAAATTACCAAGATCCAGAGTATCATGAGGGAATACTTCTCAAACCTTTATGCCAACAAATTTGAGAATCTAGATGAAATGGATGAATTCCTAGACAATATTAACATACCCACCCTGAACCAAGAAGAACTAAGCCAACTCAACAGGCCTATTTCAAGCTCTGAAATAGAAATGGCAATCAGAGAACTTCCACCTAAGAAAAGCCCAGGGCCAGATGGATTCACATCTGAATTCTATAAGGTCTTCAAAGCAGAGCTCACACCAATACTCCTCAAGCTCTTCAACAAAATTGAAAATGAAGGTTCCTTACCAAACTCATTCTATGAAGCCAGTATAACCCTCATCCCCAAACCAGACAGAGATTCATCAAAGAAAGAGAACTATAGACCTATATCTTTGATGAACATCGATGCAAAACTTCTCAACAAAATACTGGCCAACCGTCTACAGCAACTCATCAAAAAAATTATACACTATGATCAAACTGGATTCATCACAGGGAGGCAAAGCTGGTTCAACATACGGAAATCAATTAACATAATTCAACACGTCAACAGGAGCAAGGACAAAAATCACATGATTTTCTCAATAGACACGGAAAAGGCATTTGACAAGATCCAACACCCCTTTATGTTAAAAGCTCTGGAGAAACTAGGAATCCATGGAACATTCCTCAATGTAATAAAGGCTATGTATGAGAAACCTACTGCTAGTATTACACTTAATGGTGAAAATCTAAAGCCATTCCCTCTAAAATCAGGAACGAGACAAGGATGCCCACTCTCTCCACTCCTGTTTAACATAGTACTAGAATTCCTAGCCAGTGCAATAAGGCAAGAAGCAAGCATAAAGGGGATCCAAGTAGGGAAAGAGGAAATAAAACAATCCCTCTTTGCAGATGACATGATTCTGTATTTAAAGAATCCTATAGACTCTACTCCCAAGCTCCTTGAGCTGATTCAAAGCTTTGGAAGAGTAGCAGGCTATAAAATCAGCCCTCAAAAATCAACTGCCTTCCTTTACGCCAGTAGTGAGAGGAACGAGGCAATAATCAGGAAAGAAACTCCTTTCACAATAGCCTCAAAGAAAATAAAGTACCTAGGAATTAGCTTAACTAAGAATGTAAAGGACCTTTTTGACGAAAACTTTGAGACCCTAAAAAAGGAAATTAAAGCAGAACTAAGGAAATGGAAAAACCTCCCATGCTCCTGGATTGGAAGAATCAATATTGTGAAAATGACAATCTTGCCAAGATCTATCTACAAATTCAATGCAATACCCATCAACATCCCAATGTCATTCTTTAAAGAAATAGAAGAGGAGAGGGAAGATGGCGCCGAGACAATAGGGACGCTGCCTTGTTTTCTCTGACCAAAAGAGAGAACCAGGGAGTCCCAGGAGCCAACTATCTAAAGAAATCCACAACAACAAACTCAAAAAGCAACGGAGAAGGACTCAAACCGGAAAAGAAATCCAGATAAATCTCACATCCAACTTTCTCAAAGAATTCGGAACGCGAGGACCCCTCCCCCACCTCTCGCCAAAGCAGCGGAAAGCCGAGCCAGACCAAGCCGTGGAAAGTGGCTTGAGCTGGCACCAGCTCCACGCGGGAAAAGCGGGGGGCGGGCACCGCCTCTAACCCCCGAAAAGCGGTGGCAGTGGAGGGCACCAGGCTGGAAGCCCAACAGCGGCAGAAACCAGCACAGAACAGGGCCAGCGAATGGCGGAAGCAGAGGAACCCAGACGCGGACCAGAACAGCAAGCAGCAGAGCCCAGACACAGAACACAGGCAGCGGCTGAGACCCCAGGGGAGTGAAAGACTCCCCACCACCTTGGAGCACCCGCAGAGGGACGCAGAGGCGTGAGTAATACAGCGCATCCCCAAACACATCGGGAAAGCGGAGCGGGTGCCAAGCAATAGAACTTAACTCAGACCCCAGCACCCCGCCCGAGAAAGACTGGCGGGAGCAGGGGCAAGGAATTAGAATCCTGTCCCTCCCCTCAACAGCCCCCTCCCTCAGGCCATTGACTGGAGATTGACAGGCGGGCTACCTAAGACCCATCACCCCACCAAGGGAGGCGGGGCTGTCCCAACTCGCACCCACCCAACGGGCTAAACCCCCAGCCCTCTCACTGGAGAAAGACAAGCGGGCGGACCCTAAGACTCAGCACCCCACCAGGGGAGGCAGAGCTGTCCCAGCTCCCACACGCCCACCAGGCTCCTCACCCAGGCCACTAGAGCTGGAGAGTGGAAGGCTTTGGGATCCTGCCTTACAAAAGTGGGTAGGGGGTGTGGGTAAATAGGAGCCAGCATCTGCCCCCCCCTCAATTCTCGAGCGGGGCATCCTCCAGCTGGGAATCCTGAGCAAGACACCACTGAGGCCCCCCCCCACAGTCACAGACTCTGACAAAGCAGTGGAAACACAGCAGGGATCTGAAGGGCCGACCAGCAGCCAAGCTCCCCTTCTGAGAACAAAAAAGGCGCGGCTCCGCCCTTGGAGCCCATGTCCCAGGCTGGGCCCTGCCCCTGGGAACATAGGGGCCTCCTGCTCGTCCTGCTGAGAGCCCCTGAAACTCTCAATCCCCAGACCCTTGGCTTGGGGCCGCACCTGGAAGCAGCACAGGAAAACGTTCGCCAACCATGCTCAGACGGAAGCTCGCAGATCCATCCCATGGTCCACTGTGAGGCCACTGGTTGGGTTAAGAGCTAGTTGCGCAGCAACACATAAGTTTTATTCTAATACTTTCCAAACTTTGTACTCAAATACTGTACCTACTTACCCCCTGACCTCTCTCATTCTATTTTTCTATCTCTGGACCTCTGCTCCTTTTTCAACCGTTATACTGCATGGATCTACACTTGATGGCTGTTGAGCAACATTGTATATCTAGGTGTTTAATCATTCTCTAGGCTCAGAGAGACTTAAAGACAATAGAGATTGGATTGAGAGGCTTATTGTTTTGGATATAAATCGCTTATCAGTGAATAATTAGACTAGTGGCTAACTGCACAAAGAGAAAGAGTGATGACACCAATCAAAACTTGTGAACATCTAGACTGCCAGCTACAGAGGTCTAGCTTGGTTATATCTGAGAAACTATAATCGTGTTTACTATTAATCTTGCTCCCATTTTCAAATGGGCAGAACAAGAAACTCAAGAAAAATGTCAAATCAAGAAACAACATCTCCCACCTCCCCCACCCAATGCAAACAGCCAATGGAACAGTCACTGGAAAATCTAGAGGAGAGTCTTCCAAGTGCTGTACAAATGCAATTGATAAACATCATTAATGAAAAATGTGAAAATATAAAGAAAGAGATAAGGGAGGAAGCCATAGTTGAACAAGAGGAAACCATAAACAAAGCGATAAGTAAAAAAGAAGAAGCCATAAAGGAGGCCATAATAAAGGCTGTTCAAAGAAAGATGGATGAATTCATAGAATCCACAAATAAAAAGGTGACCGAACTCCAGCAAATGTTCAAAGAAAATAAAGCTACTGAGCTAACCACGCAAATGGAAATCAAGGAGCTAAAGAAATCCATACATGATCTAAAAGAAGAGATGCAAGGCATCAAAAATGAGCAATTAGTAGCAAGGGAGATGAAAAATAAAGTAGATAGCTTTGATAGCAGGTTAGACAATGCAGAGGAGAGAATTTCCGGGGCTGAAGATAATTTAGTGATTATAGAGAAAGAACAGAAAATGAGTCAATCCAAATCAAGGAAAAATGAGAGAGCGCTTCAGGAGGTCCAAGATACAATCAGGAAGCCTAATTTAAGGCTAATTGGTATTGAGGAGGGTCTGGAGAAAGAGGTCAATGGTATTGGAAATGTACTTCAGGGAATCATCTCAGAGAATTTCCCAAATATCCAGAAGGGCAGACCCATCCAGATACAAGAAGCTTTTAGAACCCCAAACAGACCTGACCAGAAAAGAACATCTCACCGCCACATCGTAATCCGAACTGGATCAGTAGAAACCAAACAAAGGATCCTAAAGGCAGCCAGGGAAAAGGGTTCAGTAACCTATAAAGGAAAACCAATCAGAATAACCCCAGATTACTCAGCAGAGACCATGCAAGCAAGAAGTGACTGGAAGCATATATGTCATGCCCTGACGTCAAATAACTACCAACCAAGAATACTGTACCCAGCGAAGCTCTCATTCATAACTGAGGGAAAAATAAAAACATTCCATTCCAGGGAAAAGCTGCAACAGTTTGTCGCAACAAAACCAACACTACAAAGAATTCTGAAAGATGTTCTATACATAGAAAACCAAAATAAATGCAATATAGGGAAAGAAATGGCACCTAAACAGTATACCACGTAAGGACCACAAGAACTGTCAAGACACAGGCCCAAATAAAAGCCTTTAAAAATGGTAGGACCTAATAAATATCTCTCAATCCTAACTCTCAATATCAATGGACTCAACTCTCCAATTAAATGGCATAGGCTGTCTAGTTGGATCAAAAAGCAATAGCCATCGTTCTTCTGTCTTCAAGAGACACATCTTACCCAAAAAAACAATCATCTTTTGAAAGTGAGAGGTTGTAATAAACTCTATCAAGCTAACGACCCCCATAAACAGGCTGGAGTTGCCATCCTCATATCAGATAAAATAGACTTCAAACCAAAATTAGTAAGAAAAGACAAAGAAGGTTACTACATACTACTAAAGGGATCTTTCCTCCAGGAAGACATAACCATCCTAAATATTTACACACCCAATCCCGGAGCTCCAAACTTCATCAAGCAAACTTTACTTACACTGAAATCGAAATAAAGTGCTTGTCGGTGACTTTAACACACTACTTTCACCTATGGACAGATCAACAAGGCAAAAATTCAACAGAGAAAACTTAGAACTGAACAACTATATAGAACAACTAGATCTAACAGACATCTGCAGAATATTCCACCCAGCAACAACACAATATACGTTTTTCTCAGCAGCACATGGAACATTTTCCAAAATAGATCACATCTTAGGCCATAAAACAAACCTGGACAGATTCAGAAACACTGAAATTATTCCATGCACACTGTCAGACCACAAAGGCATCAAACTGGAACTGAACACACATCTCCACCAACGAAAACCCTGTAACTCATGGAGACTGAACAACACATTGTTGAATCACCAATGGGTCATTGAAGAGATCAGAACAGAAATCCAACAGTTTATGAAATTTAACAGTAAGGAGCACACAAAATACCAACTCCTTTGGGACACAGCAAAGGCAGTACTCAGAGGAAAATTTATAGTGCTCAGTGCCTACAACAACAAGTTGGAAAAAATGCAAACCAACAAGTTAATGTCTCACCTTAAGCTCCTGGAAAAAGAGCAACAAACCAACCCTAATCCCAGTAGAAGAAAGCAAATAATTAAAATCAAAGCAGAATTAAATGACTTGGAATCCAAAAAAACTATAGAAAGAATGAACAAAACAAGGAGTTGGTTCTTTGAAAGAATTAACAAAATTGACAAGCCCTTAGCAAATCTTACCAAAAAAGAAGAGAGCATATCGAAATAAACAAAATCACAGATGAAAATGGTAATATCACGACAGAAATTACCAAGATCCAGAGTATCATGAGGGAATACTTCTCAAACCTTTATGCCAACAAATTTGAGAATCTAGATGAAATGGATGAATTCCTAGACAATATTAACATACCCACCCTGAACCAAGAAGAACTAAGCCAACTCAACAGGCCTATTTCAAGCTCTGAAATAGAAATGGCAATCAGAGAACTTCCACCTAAGAAAAGCCCAGGGCCAGATGGATTCACATCTGAATTCTATAAGGTCTTCAAAGCAGAGCTCACACCAATACTCCTCAAGCTCTTCAACAAAATTGAAAATGAAGGTTCCTTACCAAACTCATTCTATGAAGCCAGTATAACCCTCATCCCCAAACCAGACAGAGATTCATCAAAGAAAGAGAACTATAGACCTATATCTTTGATGAACATCGATGCAAAACATCTCAACAAAATACTGGCCAACCGTCTACAGCAACTCATCAAAAAAATTATACACTATGATCAAACTGGATTCATCACAGGGAGGCAAAGCTGGTTCAACATACGGAAATCAATTAACATAATTCAACACGTCAACAGGAGCAAGGACAAAAATCACATGATTTTCTCAATAGACACGGAAAAGGCATTTGACAAGATCCAACACCCCTTTATGTTAAAAGCTCTGGAGAAACTAGGAATCCATGGAACATTCCTCAATGTAATAAAGGCTATGTATGAGAAACCTACTGCTAGTATTACACTTAATGGTGAAAATCTAAAGCCATTCCCTCTAAAATCAGGAACGAGACAAGGATGCCCACTCTCTCCACTCCTGTTTAACATAGTACTAGAATTCCTAGCCAGTGCAATAAGGCAAGAAGCAAGCATAAAGGGGATCCAAGTAGGGAAAGAGGAAATAAAACAATCCCTCTTTGCAGATGACATGATTCTGTATTTAAAGAATCCTATAGACTCTACTCCCAAGCTCCTTGAGCTGATTCAAAGCTTTGGAAGAGTAGCAGGCTATAAAATCAGCCCTCAAAAATCAACTGCCTTCCTTTACGCCAGTAGTGAGAGGAACGAGGCAATAATCAGGAAAGAAACTCCTTTCACAATAGCCTCAAAGAAAATAAAGTACCTAGGAATTAGCTTAACTAAGAATGTAAAGGACCTTTTTGACGAAAACTTTGAGACCCTAAAAAAGGAAATTAAAGCAGAACTAAGGAAATGGAAAAACCTCCCATGCTCCTGGATTGGAAGAATCAATATTGTGAAAATGACAATCTTGCCAAGATCTATCTACAAATTCAATGCAATACCCATCAACATCCCAATGTCATTCTTTAAAGAAATAGAAGAGGAGAGGGAAGATGGCGCCGAGACAATAGGGACGCTGCCTTGTTTTCTCTGACCAAAAGAGAGAACCAGGGAGTCCCAGGAGCCAACTATCTAAAGAAATCCACAACAACAAACTCAAAAAGCAACGGAGAAGGACTCAAACCGGAAAAGAAATCCAGATAAATCTCACATCCAACTTTCTC
Source organism: Megascapheus bottae (assembly GCF_031878675.1). Lineage (NCBI taxonomy): Eukaryota > Metazoa > Chordata > Mammalia > Rodentia > Geomyidae > Megascapheus > Megascapheus bottae. The sequence continues at coordinate 1,017,801 of NW_028327810.1, read as the reverse complement.
AAAGAATTCGGAACGCGAGGACCCCTCCCCCACCTCTCGCCAAAGCAGCGGAAAGCCGAGCCAGACCAAGCCGTGGAAAGTGGCTTGAGCTGGCACCAGCTCCACGCGGGAAAAGCGGGGGGCGGGCACCGCCTCTAACCCCCGAAAAGCGGTGGCAGTGGAGGGCACCAGGCTGGAAGCCCAACAGCGGCAGAAACCAGCACAGAACAGGGCCAGCGAACGGCGGAAGCAGAGGAACCCAGACGCGGACCAGAACAGCAAGCAGCAGAGCCCAGACACAGAACACAGGCAGCGGCTGAGACCCCAGGGGAGTGAAAGACTCCCCACCACCTTGGAGCACCCGCAGAGGGACGCAGAGGCGTGAGTAATACAGCGCATCCCCAAACACATCGGGAAAGCGGAGCGGGTGCCAAGCAATAGAACTTAACTCAGACCCCAACACCCCGCCCGAGAAAGACTGGCGGGAGCAGGGGCAAGGAATTAGAATCCTGTCCCTCCCCTCAACAGCCCCCTCCCTCAGGCCATTGACTGGAGATTGACAGGCGGGCTACCTAAGACCCATCACCCCACCAAGGGAGGCGGGGCTGTCCCAACTCGCACCCACCCAACGGGCTAAACCCCCAGCCCTCTCACTGGAGAAAGACAAGCGGGCGGACCCTAAGACTCAGCACCCCACCAGGGGAGGCAGAGCTGTCCCAGCTCCCACACGCCCACCAGGCTCCTCACCCAGGCCACTAGAGCTGGAGAGTGGAAGGCTTTGGGATCCTGCCTTACAAAAGTGGGTAGGGGGTGTGGGTAAATAGGAGCCAGCATCTGCCCCCCCCTCAATTCTCGAGCGGGGCATCCTCCAGCTGGGAATCCTGAGCAAGACACCACTGAGGCCCCCCCCCACAGTCACAGACTCTGACAAAGCAGTGGAAACACAGCAGGGATCTGAAGGGCCGACCAGCAGCCAAGCTCCCCTTCTGAGAACAAAAAAGGCGCGGCTCCGCCCTTGGAGCCCATGTCCCAGGCTGGGCCCTGCCCCTGGGAACATAGGGGCCTCCTGCTCGTCCTGCTGAGAGCCCCTGAAACTCTCAATCCCCAGACCCTTGGCTTGGGGCCGCACCTGGAAGCAGCACAGGAAAACGTTCGCCAACCATGCTCAGACGGAAGCTCGCAGATCCATCCCATGGTCCACTGTGAGGCCACTGGTTGGGTTAAGAGCTAGTTGCGCAGCAACACATAAGTTTTATTCTAATACTTTCCAAACTTTGTACTCAAATACTGTACCTACTTACCCCCTGACCTCTCTCATTCTATTTTTCTATCTCTGGACCTCTGCTCCTTTTTCAACCGTTATACTGCATGGATCTACACTTGATGGCTGTTGAGCAACATTGTATATCTAGGTGTTTAATCATTCTCTAGGCTCAGAGAGACTTAAAGACAATAGAGATTGGATTGAGAGGCTTATTGTTTTGGATATAAATCGCTTATCAGTGAATAATTAGACTAGTGGCTAACTGCACAAAGAGAAAGAGTGATGACACCAATCAAAACTTGTGAACATCTAGACTGCCAGCTACAGAGGTCTAGCTTGGTTATATCTGAGAAACTATAATCGTGTTTACTATTAATCTTGCTCCCATTTTCAAATGGGCAGAACAAGAAACTCAAGAAAAATGTCAAATCAAGAAACAACATCTCCCACCTCCCCCACCCAATGCAAACAGCCAATGGAACAGTCACTGGAAAATCTAGAGGAGAGTCTTCCAAGTGCTGTACAAATGCAATTGATAAACATCATTAATGAAAAATGTGAAAATATAAAGAAAGAGATAAGGGAGGAAGCCATAGTTGAACAAGAGGAAACCATAAACAAAGCGATAAGTAAAAAAGAAGAAGCCATAAAGGAGGCCATAATAAAGGCTGTTCAAAGAAAGATGGATGAATTCATAGAATCCACAAATAAAAAGGTGACCGAACTCCAGCAAATGTTCAAAGAAAATAAAGCTACTGAGCTAACCACGCAAATGGAAATCAAGGAGCTAAAGAAATCCATACATGATCTAAAAGAAGAGATGCAAGGCATCAAAAATGAGCAATTAGTAGCAAGGGAGATGAAAAATAAAGTAGATAGCTTTGATAGCAGGTTAGACAATGCAGAGGAGAGAATTTCCGGGGCTGAAGATAATTTAGTGATTATAGAGAAAGAACAGAAAATGAGTCAATCCAAATCAAGGAAAAATGAGAGAGCGCTTCAGGAGGTCCAAGATACAATCAGGAAGCCTAATTTAAGGCTAATTGGTATTGAGGAGGGTCTGGAGAAAGAGGTCAATGGTATTGGAAATGTACTTCAGGGAATCATCTCAGAGAATTTCCCAAATATCCAGAAGGGCAGACCCATCCAGATACAAGAAGCTTTTAGAACCCCAAACAGACCTGACCAGAAAAGAACATCTCACCGCCACATCGTAATCCGAACTGGATCAGTAGAAACCAAACAAAGGATCCTAAAGGCAGCCAGGGAAAAGGGTTCAGTAACCTATAAAGGAAAACCAATCAGAATAACCCCAGATTACTCAGCAGAGACCATGCAAGCAAGAAGTGACTGGAAGCATATATGTCATGCCCTGACGTCAAATAACTACCAACCAAGAATACTGTACCCAGCGAAGCTCTCATTCATAACTGAGGGAAAAATAAAAACATTCCATTCCAGGGAAAAGCTGCAACAGTTTGTCGCAACAAAACCAACACTACAAAGAATTCTGAAAGATGTTCTATACATAGAAAACCAAAATAAATGCAATATAGGGAAAGAAATGGCACCTAAACAGTATACCACGTAAGGACCACAAGAACTGTCAAGACACAGGCCCAAATAAAAGCCTTTAAAAATGGTAGGACCTAATAAATATCTCTCAATCCTAACTCTCAATATCAATGGACTCAACTCTCCAATTAAATGGCATAGGCTGTCTAGTTGGATCAAAAAGCAATAGCCATCGTTCTTCTGTCTTCAAGAGACACATCTTACCCAAAAAAACAATCATCTTTTGAAAGTGAGAGGTTGTAATAAACTCTATCAAGCTAACGACCCCCATAAACAGGCTGGAGTTGCCATCCTCATATCAGATAAAATAGACTTCAAACCAAAATTAGTAAGAAAAGACAAAGAAGGTTACTACATACTACTAAAGGGATCTTTCCTCCAGGAAGACATAACCATCCTAAATATTTACACACCCAATCCCGGAGCTCCAAACTTCATCAAGCAAACTTTACTTACACTGAAATCGAAATAAAGTGCTTGTCGGTGACTTTAACACACTACTTTCACCTATGGACAGATCAACAAGGCAAAAATTCAACAGAGAAAACTTAGAACTGAACAACTATATAGAACAACTAGATCTAACAGACATCTGCAGAATATTCCACCCAGCAACAACACAATATACGTTTTTCTCAGCAGCACATGGAACATTTTCCAAAATAGATCACATCTTAGGCCATAAAACAAACCTGGACAGATTCAGAAACACTGAAATTATTCCATGCACACTGTCAGACCACAAAGGCATCAAACTGGAACTGAACACACATCTCCACCAACGAAAACCCTGTAACTCATGGAGACTGAACAACACATTGTTGAATCACCAATGGGTCATTGAAGAGATCAGAACAGAAATCCAACAGTTTATGAAATTTAACAGTAAGGAGCACACAAAATACCAACTCCTTTGGGACACAGCAAAGGCAGTACTCAGAGGAAAATTTATAGTGCTCAGTGCCTACAACAACAAGTTGGAAAAAATGCAAACCAACAAGTTAATGTCTCACCTTAAGCTCCTGGAAAAAGAGCAACAAACCAACCCTAATCCCAGTAGAAGAAAGCAAATAATTAAAATCAAAGCAGAATTAAATGACTTGGAATCCAAAAAAACTATAGAAAGAATGAACAAAACAAGGAGTTGGTTCTTTGAAAGAATTAACAAAATTGACAAGCCCTTAGCAAATCTTACCAAAAAAGAAGAGAGCATATCGAAATAAACAAAATCACAGATGAAAATGGTAATATCACGACAGAAATTACCAAGATCCAGAGTATCATGAGGGAATACTTCTCAAACCTTTATGCCAACAAATTTGAGAATCTAGATGAAATGGATGAATTCCTAGACAATATTAACATACCCACCCTGAACCAAGAAGAACTAAGCCAACTCAACAGGCCTATTTCAAGCTCTGAAATAGAAATGGCAATCAGAGAACTTCCACCTAAGAAAAGCCCAGGGCCAGATGGATTCACATCTGAATTCTATAAGGTCTTCAAAGCAGAGCTCACACCAATACTCCTCAAGCTCTTCAACAAAATTGAAAATGAAGGTTCCTTACCAAACTCATTCTATGAAGCCAGTATAACCCTCATCCCCAAACCAGACAGAGATTCATCAAAGAAAGAGAACTATAGACCTATATCTTTGATGAACATCGATGCAAAACTTCTCAACAAAATACTGGCCAACCGTCTACAGCAACTCATCAAAAAAATTATACACTATGATCAAACTGGATTCATCACAGGGAGGCAAAGCTGGTTCAACATACGGAAATCAATTAACATAATTCAACACGTCAACAGGAGCAAGGACAAAAATCACATGATTTTCTCAATAGACACGGAAAAGGCATTTGACAAGATCCAACACCCCTTTATGTTAAAAGCTCTGGAGAAACTAGGAATCCATGGAACATTCCTCAATGTAATAAAGGCTATGTATGAGAAACCTACTGCTAGTATTACACTTAATGGTGAAAATCTAAAGCCATTCCCTCTAAAATCAGGAACGAGACAAGGATGCCCACTCTCTCCACTCCTGTTTAACATAGTACTAGAATTCCTAGCCAGTGCAATAAGGCAAGAAGCAAGCATAAAGGGGATCCAAGTAGGGAAAGAGGAAATAAAACAATCCCTCTTTGCAGATGACATGATTCTGTATTTAAAGAATCCTATAGACTCTACTCCCAAGCTCCTTGAGCTGATTCAAAGCTTTGGAAGAGTAGCAGGCTATAAAATCAGCCCTCAAAAATCAACTGCCTTCCTTTACGCCAGTAGTGAGAGGAACGAGGCAATAATCAGGAAAGAAACTCCTTTCACAATAGCCTCAAAGAAAATAAAGTACCTAGGAATTAGCTTAACTAAGAATGTAAAGGACCTTTTTGACGAAAACTTTGAGACCCTAAAAAAGGAAATTAAAGCAGAACTAAGGAAATGGAAAAACCTCCCATGCTCCTGGATTGGAAGAATCAATATTGTGAAAATGACAATCTTGCCAAGATCTATCTACAAATTCAATGCAATACCCATCAACATCCCAATGTCATTCTTTAAAGAAATAGAAGAGGAGAGGGAAGATGGCGCCGAGACAATAGGGACGCTGCCTTGTTTTCTCTGACCAAAAGAGAGAACCAGGGAGTCCCAGGAGCCAACTATCTAAAGAAATCCACAACAACAAACTCAAAAAGCAACGGAGAAGGACTCAAACCGGAAAAGAAATCCAGATAAATCTCACATCCAACTTTCTCAAAGAATTCGGAACGCGAGGACCCCTCCCCCACCTCTCGCCAAAGCAGCGGAAAGCCGAGCCAGACCAAGCCGTGGAAAGTGGCTTGAGCTGGCACCAGCTCCACGCGGGAAAAGCGGGGGGCGGGCACCGCCTCTAACCCCCGAAAAGCGGTGGCAGTGGAGGGCACCAGGCTGGAAGCCCAACAGCGGCAGAAACCAGCACAGAACAGGGCCAGCGAACGGCGGAAGCAGAGGAACCCAGACGCGGACCAGAACAGCAAGCAGCAGAGCCCAGACACAGAACACAGGCAGCGGCTGAGACCCCAGGGGAGTGAAAGACTCCCCACCACCTTGGAGCACCCGCAGAGGGACGCAGAGGCGTGAGTAATACAGCGCATCCCCAAACACATCGGGAAAGCGGAGCGGGTGCCAAGCAATAGAACTTAACTCAGACCCCAACACCCCGCCCGAGAAAGACTGGCGGGAGCAGGGGCAAGGAATTAGAATCCTGTCCCTCCCCTCAACAGCCCCCTCCCTCAGGCCATTGACTGGAGATTGACAGGCGGGCTACCTAAGACCCATCACCCCACCAAGGGAGGCGGGGCTGTCCCAACTCGCACCCACCCAACGGGCTAAACCCCCAGCCCTCTCACTGGAGAAAGACAAGCGGGCGGACCCTAAGACTCAGCACCCCACCAGGGGAGGCAGAGCTGTCCCAGCTCCCACACGCCCACCAGGCTCCTCACCCAGGCCACTGGAGCTGGAGAGTGGAAGGCTTTGGGATCCTGCCTTACAAAAGTGGGTAGGGGGTGTGGGTAAATAGGAGCCAGCATCTGCCCCCCCCTCAATTCTCGAGCGGGGCATCCTCCAGCTGGGAATCCTGAGCAAGACACCACTGAGGCCCCCCCCCACAGTCACAGACTCTGACAAAGCAGTGGAAACACAGCAGGGATCTGAAGGGCCGACCAGCAGCCAAGCTCCCCTTCTGAGAACAAAAAAGGCGCGGCTCCGCCCTTGGAGCCCATGTCCCAGGCTGGGCCCTGCCCCTGGGAACATAGGGGCCTCCTGCTCGTCCTGCTGAGAGCCCCTGAAACTCTCAATCCCCAGACCCTTGGCTTGGGGCCGCACCTGGAAGCAGCACAGGAAAACGTTCGCCAACCATGCTCAGACGGAAGCTCGCAGATCCATCCCATGGTCCACTGTGAGGCCACTGGTTGGGTTAAGAGCTAGTTGCGCAGCAACACATAAGTTTTATTCTAATACTTTCCAAACTTTGTACTCAAATACTGTACCTACTTACCCCCTGACCTCTCTCATTCTATTTTTCTATCTCTGGACCTCTGCTCCTTTTTCAACCGTTATACTGCATGGATCTACACTTGATGGCTGTTGAGCAACATTGTATATCTAGGTGTTTAATCATTCTCTAGGCTCAGAGAGACTTAAAGACAATAGAGATTGGATTGAGAGGCTTATTGTTTTGGATATAAATCGCTTATCAGTGAATAATTAGACTAGTGGCTAACTGCACAAAGAGAAAGAGTGATGACACCAATCAAAACTTGTGAACATCTAGACTGCCAGCTACAGAGGTCTAGCTTGGTTATATCTGAGAAACTATAATCGTGTTTACTATTAATCTTGCTCCCATTTTCAAATGGGCAGAACAAGAAACTCAAGAAAATGTCAAATCAAGAAACAACATCTCCCACCTCCCCCACCCAATGCAAACAGCCAATGGAACAGTCACTGGAAAATCTAGAGGAGAGTCTTCCAAGTGCTGTACAAATGCAATTGATAAACATCATTAATGAAAAATGTGAAAATATAAAGAAAGAGATAAGGGAGGAAGCCATAGTTGAACAAGAGGAAACCATAAACAAAGCGATAAGTAAAAAGAAGAAGCCATAAAGGAGGCCATAATAAAGGCTGTTCAAAGAAAGATGGATGAATTCATAGAATCCACAAATAAAAAGGTGACCGAACTCCAGCAAATGTTCAAAGAAAATAAAGCTACTGAGCTAACCACGCAAATGGAAATCAAGGAGCTAAAGAAATCCATACATGATCTAAAAGAAGAGATGCAAGGCATCAAAAATGAGCAATTAGTAGCAAGGGAGATGAAAAATAAAGTAGATAGCTTTGATAGCAGGTTAGACAATGCAGAGGAGAGAATTTCCGGGGCTGAAGATAATTTAGTGATTATAGAGAAAGAACAGAAAATGAGTCAATCCAAATCAAGGAAAAATGAGAGAGCGCTTCAGGAGGTCCAAGATACAATCAGGAAGCCTAATTTAAGGCTAATTGGTATTGAGGAGGGTCTGGAGAAAGAGGTCAATGGTATTGGAAATGTACTTCAGGGAATCATCTCAGAGAATTTCCCAAATATCCAGAAGGGCAGACCCATCCAGATACAAGAAGCTTTTAGAACCCCAAACAGACCTGACCAGAAAAGAACATCTCACCGCCACATCGTAATCCGAACTGGATCAGTAGAAACCAAACAAAGGATCCTAAAGGCAGCCAGGGAAAAGGGTTCAGTAACCTATAAAGGAAAACCAATCAGAATAACCCCAGATTACTCAGCAGAGACCATGCAAGCAAGAAGTGACTGGAAGCATATATGTCATGCCCTGACGTCAAATAACTACCAACCAAGAATACTGTACCCAGCGAAGCTCTCATTCATAACTGAGGGAAAAATAAAAACATTCCATTCCAGGGAAAAGCTGCAACAGTTTGTCGCAACAAAACCAACACTACAAAGAATTCTGAAAGATGTTCTATACATAGAAAACCAAAATAATGCAATATAGGGAAAGAAATGGCACCTAAACAGTATACCACGTAAGGACCACAAGAACTGTCAAGACACAGGCCCAAATAAAAGCCTTTAAAAATGGTAGGACCTAATAAATATCTCTCAATCCTAACTCTCAATATCAATGGACTCAACTCTCCAATTAAATGGCATAGGCTGTCTAGTTGGATCAAAAAGCAATAGCCATCGTTCTTCTGTCTTCAAGAGACACATCTTACCCAAAAAAACAATCATCTTTTGAAAGTGAGAGGTTGTAATAAACTCTATCAAGCTAACGACCCCCATAAACAGGCTGGAGTTGCCATCCTCATATCAGATAAAATAGACTTCAAACCAAAATTAGTAAGAAAAGACAAAGAAGGTTACTACATACTACTAAAGGGATCTTTCCTCCAGGAAGACATAACCATCCTAAATATTTACACACCCAATCCCGGAGCTCCAAACTTCATCAAGCAAACTTTACTTACACTGAAATCGAAATAAAGTGCTTGTCGGTGACTTTAACACACTACTTTCACCTATGGACAGATCAACAAGGCAAAAATTCAACAGAGAAAACTTAGAACTGAACAACTATATAGAACAACTAGATCTAACAGACATCTGCAGAATATTCCACCCAGCAACAACACAATATACGTTTTTCTCAGCAGCACATGGAACATTTTCCAAAATAGATCACATCTTAGGCCATAAAACAAACCTGGACAGATTCAGAAACACTGAAATTATTCCATGCACACTGTCAGACCACAAAGGCATCAAACTGGAACTGAACACACATCTCCACCAACGAAAACCCTGTAACTCATGGAGACTGAACAACACATTGTTGAATCACCAATGGGTCATTGAAGAGATCAGAACAGAAATCCAACAGTTTATGAAATTTAACAGTAAGGAGCACACAAAATACCAACTCCTTTGGGACACAGCAAAGGCAGTACTCAGAGGAAAATTTATAGTGCTCAGTGCCTACAACAACAAGTTGGAAAAAATGCAAACCAACAAGTTAATGTCTCACCTTAAGCTCCTGGAAAAAGAGCAACAAACCAACCCTAATCCCAGTAGAAGAAAGCAAATAATTAAAATCAAAGCAGAATTAAATGACTTGGAATCCAAAAAAACTATAGAAAGAATGAACAAAACAAGGAGTTGGTTCTTTGAAAGAATTAACAAAATTGACAAGCCCTTAGCAAATCTTACCAAAAAGAAGAGAGCATATCGAAATAAACAAAATCACAGATGAAAATGGTAATATCACGACAGAAAA